>NW_027361745.1:3402500-4602500 GCF_039654945.1 Dendrobates tinctorius | reverse complement strand
ATTCAAATAACTTGCGTTTATTTGTGAAAAAATGGAAATTTGGCGAAAATTTTGAAAATTTCGCAATTTTCCAACTTTTATGCCCTTAAATCACAGAGATACGGCACACAAAAAACTTAATAAATAACATTTCCCACATGTTTACTTTACATCAGCACAATTTTGGAACCAAAATTTTTTTTTGTTAGGAAGTTATAAGGGTTATAAATTGACCAGCGATTTCTCATTTTTGCAACACCATTTTATTTTTAGGACCACATCACATTTGAAGCCACTTTTAGGGGTCTATATGATAGAAAATACCCAAAAATGACACCATTCTAAAAACTGCACCCCTTAAGGTGCTTAAAACCACATTCAAGAAGTTTATTAACCCTTTAGGTGCATCACTGGAATTTTTTGAATATTTAAAAAAAATGAACATTTAACTTTTTTCACAAAAAAAATACTTCAGGTTCAATTTTCTTTATTTTACCAAGGGTAACAGGAGAAATTGGATTGCAAAAGTTATTGTGCAATTTGTCCTGAGTACGCTGATACCTGATATGTGGGGGGGAACCACTGTTTCGGCGCATGGCAGAGCTCAGAAGGGAAGGAGCGCCGTTTGACTTTTTCAATGCAAAATTGGCTGGAATTCAGATCGGACACCATGTCGCGTCTGGAGAGCCCCTGATGTACCTAAACAGTGGAAACCCCCCAAGTGACCCCATTTTGGAAACTAGACCCCCCCAAGGAACTTATCTAGATATGTGGTGAGAACTTTGAACCCACAAGGGCTCCACAGAAGTTTATAACGTACAGCGGTACAATTAAAAAATCATATTTTTTCCACAAAAATGATCTTTTCACCCCCAATTTTTATTTTTCCAAGAGTAACAGGACCCTAAAAGTTATTGTGCAATTTGTCCTGAGTACGCTGATACCCCACATGTGGGTGTAAATGACTATTTGGGCGCACAGCAAAAGCTCGGAAGGGAGGCAGCGCCATTTGACGTTTTTGGCTAGAATTGAGATCGGACACCATGTCGCGATTGGAAAACCCCTGATGTACCAAAACAGTGGAAACCCCCCACAAATGACACCATTTTGGAATCTAGACCCCCCAAGGAACTTATCTAGATGTGTGGTGAGCACTTTGAACCCCCCAGTGCTTCACAGAAGTTTATAACGACCGGGCGTGAAAGTAAAAATATCGTATTTTTTCAACAAACATCATCTTTTAGTCCCCATTTTTTTATTTTCCCAAGGGTAACAGGAGAAATTGGACCCCAAAAGTTGTTGTCCAATTTGTCCTGAGTACGCTGACACCCCATATGTGGGAGAAAACTACTGTATGGGCACACGTCAGGGCTCAGAAGGGAAGTAATGACGTTTTGATGGACTTTGCAGACTTTGATGGATTGGTCTGCGGGTGTCATGTGCGTTTGGAGAGCCCCTGATGTACCTAAACTATTGAAACTCCCCACAAGTGACCTCATTTTGGAAACTAGACCCCCCACGGAACTTATCTAGATGTGTGGTGAGCACTTTGAACCCCCAAGTCCTTCACAGAAGTTTATAACGCCTGGGCGTGAAAATAAAAAAATCATTTTTTTCCGCAAAAATTATATTTTTGCCCCCAATTTTTTATTTTCCTAAGGGTAACAGGAGAAATTGGACCCCAAAAGTTGTTTTGTAATTTGTCCTGAGTAGGCTGATACCCCATATGTGGGGGTAAAACACTGTTTGGGCGCATGGCAGAGCTTGGAAGGGAAGGAGCACCATTTGACTTTTTCAACGCAGAATTGGCTGGAAATGAGATCAGACGCCATGTTGCCTTTGGAGAGCACTTGATGTGCCCAAACAGTGGAAACCCCCAATTATAACTCCAACTCTTACGCCAACACACACCTAACCCTAATCTGATCCCTAGCCCTAACCCTAGCCCTAACCCTAGCCCTAACCCTAGCCCTAACCCTAACCCTAACCCTAGCCCTAACCCTAATGGGAAAATGGAAATAAATACATTTTCTTTTTATTTTATTATTTTTCCCTAACTAAGGGGGTGATATCGGGGGGTTTGATTTACTATTTATGGCGGTTTTTATGTTTGGCGGCTGTCACATGCTAAAAGACGCATTTTATTGTAAAAATAGTTTTTGTATCACCACATATTGAGAGCTATAATTTTTCCGTATTTTGACCCACCGAGTCATATGAGGTCTTATTTTTTGCGGGACGAGTTGATGTTTTTATTGGTACCATTTTCGGGCATGTGACATTTTTTGATCGCTTTTTATTCCGATTTTTGGGACGCAGAATGAACAAAAACCAGCGTTTCATGAATTTCTTTTGGTGGGTGCGTTTACACCGTTCCGCGTGCGGTAAAATTGATAAAGCATTTTTATTCTTCGGGTCAGTACGGTTACAGCAATACCTCATTTAGGTCTTTTTTTATGTTTTGTCAGTTTTTTGCAATGAAAACAATTTTATACAAAAAATAATTATTTTTGCATCGCTTTATTCTGTGAGCTATAACTTTTTTATTTTTTTGCGGATGATGCTGTATGGTGGCTCGATTTTTGCGGTACAAGATGACGTTTTCAGCGGTACCATGAATATTTATATGCGTCTTTTTGATCGCGCGTTATTGCACTTTTTGTTCGGTGGTATGATAATAAATCATTATTTTTTGCTTCGTTTTTTATTTTTATTTTTTAAGGGGTTCGCTAAAGGGGTTAACTAATGGGACAGTTTTATAGGGCGGGTCGCTACGGACGCGGCGATACCAAATATGTGTACTTTTATTGTTTTGTTTTTTTTATTTTGAAAAAATGGATTTATTGGGGAATATTTTTTTTTTTTTTTACTAATTTATTTGGCGATTTTTTTTTTTTTATTATTTTTAACACTTTTTTTTTTTTTTTTACTTTATTACCTTGTCCCAGGTGGGACATCACTGTCCTGTGACAGATCGCTGATCTGTCACATCACAAATCACTGTGACAGATCAGCAATCTGTCACAGGCAGTTCTGCAGACTTCCTCATGCCTGCGCTTTGCAGGCAGTGAGGAAGTCAGCTCCCTACAGGCCCCCGAAGGCCCCCGTCGCCATCTTGGATCCGGGGGCCTGTAGGGAAAGAGACCCCCGCAGCAGCGCTGCACATTGCGCTGCTGTGGGGGGCTCAGGGAAGCACGTAGGGAGCCCCCTCCCTGCCAATGCTTCCCTTTAACCCCCGGTACACCGCGATCACGTTTGATCGCGGTGTACAAGGGGTTAACGTGTCGGGGGCAGTCCGTGACCGCCCCTGACACATTGTGCTGGGTGTCAGCTGTGATAATCAGCTGACACCCGGCCGCGATCAGCGGCGCTCACCATGTGGGCGCCGCTGATCGCTGGGACATAATATTCCGTCCATGGTAGTTAGGTCCAGGGTCACATGGACGGAATATTACGTCCATTGTAGGTAAGGGGTTAAATAATAATGGGACGTGCAGCCGGATACACCGCCTCCAGCTGGTGAATTTAAGAAGTACACGTAAAACTGGATACTCCGCCTCCAGCTGGTGAATTTAAGTAATAAGGGTAAACGCAGGGAACAATTACAGTGGTGGGCCCTGCACTAGGGAATGGGGACGTGGAGACCTCCTGCACTCCCCTGAGCCAGTGACCCTGCACACCTCAACAGACCCTATGCCGGTTCTGCACCGGGCGACACACAGGAACCTAGAAACCCTGACTCGCCCTGACCCTAAACCCTCACTAGGGAATTGGTCAGTGTGGAAACTAATCCCACCACTGTACTAGAACACACATAAGGGAAGTCACAAACAGGGATATCACCACTTAGCTTTCTCTGTGCTAATGCTCCCGGCACAGAGTCCAGCATCCGAATGGAGCCTTCCTCCTGAATAGCTGCCACCAAGCTCTGTCAGAGCTGCAAAGAAATCCCTTCTGTGACTCCTTCCACACCAGGACTCAGATTGAGCTGTAAGGAACTCTCTCCAGCTCCTTCCTCCACCAAGGTTGGTTGCAAATGAACAACTATCACCAACAGTGATTGAAAGCACCTGATACTCTTTTATAGAGCATCACACCTGCATTATAATTAAAGTGCACATGAACATAAAGAAACTAAAGTGTGATACCAGGCACCACCACCAGTGTAACTTAGACCAAACAACACCACGCGTAATGACCCTAATGGCCACCGGGGGGCAATCAACCCACTTTGGCACAAAGCCAAAGGAAAAAAAGTTCAATTTGTCCATTTACTCTGTCAGATCAAGCTCAGATCATGACAGGGTGCACCTTACGAAGACTGGAAAACATGTATTTGGAAGTTGCCTTGCTACACTCTTCAGGAGAGTTATAAACTAGAACAATGTGGGAAGGGAAGCAAAAGGTCAGAAAAAGCCATACACCTGACAAATGCTATTAAGAATTCTGCTATTAGAAGTGGGAGGAAAGAACAAAGACCAAAAAATCTGAATAATAAAAATATTGGAGAAAGAGAAACCAATCACAAACTAAAATGTTTCTATACTAATGCACAAAGCATGGGCAACAAACAAGGAAAACTGGAACTACTAACGCAGGAAAAGAAATATGATGTCACATGATTGGAATACAAGGCTAGAAGGATACAACTTATTTGCAAGAAACAGACTTGATAAATGAGGAGGAGGTGTCGCATTGTATGTTAGAAACGCATATATCTGCACAGAGATTGAAGCTTCAGAGACTGGGAGTTCTGTGGAAACTGTTTGGGTAAGAATACAAGGACAGAACAATGGAAAGGACACCATTGTAGGCATTTACTACAGGCCGCCTGTGCAAACTGAAGATATGGATGAACTCTTCATGCATCAAATGACCAAGTTCAATGACCAAAAAATATGACATAGTGGTCATGGGAGATTTCAACTATCCAGACATTTGTTGGGAATCTCGCTCAGGCAAAACTAACAGGTCAAGGAAATTCTTATCCTCTCTTGCTGATAACTTTATCTTCCAAAAGGTAGGGGAGGAAACAAGGGGAACTGCTACCTTGGATCTAATCATTATAAACAGGGAGGAAATGGTTGAGGAGGTAAAAGTGGCTGAGACCCTAGGAGGTAGCGACCATGCTATTTTACAATTTTGGATAACTAGAGGAGGAAGACTTGTGAAGACTCAAACGTCAAGGCTAGATTTCAGAAAGGCAGATTTTAAGGGATTCAGAAAAAGAATTGGAGGAATCCAATGGCTGGATATCCTTAAAGACAAAAATGTCCAGGAAGAATGGGAAATCTTGAAAAATGAAATTATCAAAGCACAATTGTCAACAATTCCGAAAAGAGGGAAGAATAGGAAGCATTTAAGGAAACCAGGATGGATGAACACAGAACTTAAACACATGCTAAAAAGGAAGAAAGAAATGTTTATAAAATGGAAAGAGGGATGCATATCTAAAGAAGAATATATTGCTGTCTGCAGAACCTGCAGGGCAAGTGTCAGATTATCTAAAGCTGACAATGAATTGAGGCTTGCAAAAGACATCAAAAGCAATAATAAAGGATTTCGAGCATATGTCAAAAGTAAAAGAAACGTCAAAGATGCTATAGGATTTTTACAGGATGAAAATGATGAAATGGTAAGACAGGATGTTGAGAAGGCTGAACTTTTAAATTCCTATTTTGCATCTGTTTTCTCTCAGAAAGGAAATGTAACATCAACTGCTCTTCACTGTCCTGTTAAGGGAATAGAAGAATCCAGGATATCTATAAACAGAAAGCTAGTGAGGGAACACTTAGCTAACCTAAATGAATTCCAGTCTCCAGGTCCAGATGAATTACACCCCAGAGTAGTGAAGGAGGTAGCAGAAGAAAGTTTTGAACCCCTCTCCATGATCTTTGAAAATTTGTGGAGAACAGGAAAAGTCCCAGAAGACTGGAGAAGAGCAAATGTTGTTCCTATCTTCAAAAAGGGGAAGAAGGTGGACCCAGGCAACTATAGGCCGGTGAGTCTGACTTCTATACCAGGAAAGATCTTTGAACAAATTATTAAACAACATGTATGTCAGTACCTGGATAAGAATGAAGTGATTAAACAGAGTCAGCATGGGTTTGTAACTAATGAATCATGTCAGACTAACTTAATTTGCTTCTATGACAGAGTCACTGATTGGGTGGATCAGGGAAATGCTGTTGATATAGTATATCTTGACTTCAGCAAATCATTTGACAAAGTATCTCACACAATCCTTATTGAAAAAATGACCAGGTATGGAATGGATAAGGCAACTGTTAGGTGGATTCATAGCTGGCTTAGTGATCAGACCCAAAGAGTGGTCGTAAATGGCTGCACATCCAGTTGGAAGCATGTCTCAAGTGGGGTACCACAGTGCTCTGTCCTGGGTCCTGTATTGTTCAACATCTTTATCAACTATTTAGATGAAGGAATTGAGGGTAAACTGATTAAATTTGTTGATGACACAAAGCTAGGAGGGATAGCTAATACTAGGGAAGAGAGAGAGAGAATTCAGAAAGATATAAATAAACTGGAGCAGTGGGCAGCAACTAATATAATGCTTTTTAACAGGGAAAAATGCAAAGTACAACATCTGGGCATTAAAAATGAAAAAGAATATACAGAATTGGAGGAATAGGGCTAAGCAACAGCACATGTGAAAAAGACTTGGGTGTTATGAATGAGTCACCGGAGGAGGAAAAAACAAAAATACAAGCTAAGTCCAGAAAACCGGAGAGATTGGTAGCTAGCAGATTGCAGACCCCTGATCCTATTCACAACAACTAACAGTAGCCATGGGGTGTTCCTACGGTGGTCATAGACACCTCGTTCACAGCCAGAGAACTAAATAAGCCTAAAGAAAGAAAGGGGAAATCTAAACTGCCCCAGAGCAGACCCCAAAGCAATAGACAGCCCCCAACATGTATTGATGATGAAAACAGATGAAAACACAAACAGAGACAGAAAGACAGGCTGAGCAAACGATGGGGCCCACACTAACTAGGCAGGACAGGAAAGAAAAGCAACTGTCTGCAATCGCGCAAAAACCCTGCCAAAAATAATGTCCAACATGTCTGATAGAAAAGGCCCTGAAGTCACTAGACTTCAAAATCACTATATCAGCACTCAGGCATATTGTGAAAACAGAGCAAAGAGATCAACTAATCAGAGACAAAAATGGAGTTCAGCCAGTCCCAACCAGGGCTGGCTGAACACAAACACTAAGTAAACCAGACAAAATCTCATGGAAAAATAGCAGAGCAAAAACTTAGCTTTAGGAGACAGGACTAAACCGGAGGCCAGACCTCAGAGCAGAGAGGATCACCAGCAACCCCACAGGGCGTCGGCGGCCTTATATCCACTCAGAGATTCCGGATGTTCAATCACACTCCACCTGTTCAGATGACAGGTTTTTCCCATTCAAATCATTTCATTACCTCATTTCACCAGCAGAGGGAGTTCATCGGACATCAAAGGTGAAGGAGAAAATGAGATCATAACAGTACCTCCGCCTTGAGGAGGGGTCACCGAACCCTCATCCACGCCACCAGGGCGATCAGGATGGGCCCGATGAAAAGCACGAACCAATCTTTCGGCATGAATATCGGGTGCAGAGACCCAAGAATTATCCTCCTGGCCATAACCCTTCCACTTAACCAAATACTGGAGTGTCCGTCTAGCCAGAAGAGAATCCAGTATCTTCTCAACCTCATATTCCACATTACCTTCAACCAATACAGGGTCAGGAGATGCCACCACAGGAACTACTGGCTCAACAAACCTCTTTAACAGAGACTTATGAAACACGTTATGGATCTTGAATGTAATGGGAAGAGCCAATCGAAAAGAGACTGGATTAAGAATCTCCAAAATCTTGTAAGGTCCAATAAATCTAGGCTTAAACTTAGGAGAAGCCACCTTCATAGAGATATTCTTTGATGACAACCAAACCATATCACCCACCTTAAACCGGGGACCAATGGTCCTATGCCGGTTGAAAAACCGCTGGGTCTTTTCCTGGGAGAGAGACAACTTATCCACCACTTGGTCCCAGATCTGGTGCATTCTCTCCACCACAGTGTCAACACCTGGGCAGGCAGAAGACTCCACCTGCCCTGAAGAGAATCGAGGATGAAACCCAAAGTTACAAAAAAAAAGGTGACATCAAAGTGGCAGAACTAGCTCTATTATTTAAAGCAAATTCGGCCAAGGGCAAAAATGAAACCCAATCATCCTGATCAGCAGAAATAAAACATCTCAAATAAGACTCCAAAGTATGGTTTGTTCTCTCCGTCTGCCCATTGGTCTGAGGGTGAAACGCAGAGGAGAAGGACAACTGAATTCCCAGCCTGGAACAGAAAGTCCTCCAAAATCTAGAAACAAACTGAACTCCTCTGTCAGACACAATGTTCTCAGGAATCCCATGCAAGCGAACCACCTGTTGCAAAAACAAGGGCACCAACTCTGAGGAAGATGGCAACTTAGGGAAGGGAGTGGTACAAGATGGACCATCTTAGAGAATCTATCACAAATCACCCAAATAACAGTCATTCTCTGAGAGACAGGCATATCAGAAATAAAATCCATTGAAATATGGGTCCACGGCCTCCTGGGCACCGGCAAAGGCATCAACAACCCACTAGAGCGAGAACAAGGTTTAGAATGGGAGCAAGTCCCACAGGACTGCACAAAATTCCTGACATCACGAGACAAGGCGGGCCACCAAAAGACCGACTCACCAAATCTCTAGTACCAAAAATACCTGGATGACCAGCCAATGCGGAGCAATGAACTTCAGACATTACTCTCTTCCTCCACTGGTCAGGAACATACAATTTTCCAATCGGACAATGCTCAGGTTTGTCCTCCTGAAACTCTTCCAGAGCACGTCTCAAATCGGGCGAGATGGCAGAAAGAACTACCCCCTCACCAAAGATGGTAGCAGGCGTGGTCACAATAGGAGAATCGGCAAGGAAACTCCTAGAGAGGGCGTCTGCCTTGACATTCTTAGTGCCCGAAAGAAAAGAGACCACAAAATCAAAACATGTGAAAAAGAAGGCCCACCTAGCCTGTGTAGGATTCAAGCGTTTGGCCGAATCAAGGTAAATCAAATTCTTGTGGTCAGTAAGGACCATGACTTGATGTTTAACTCCCTCCAACCAATGTCTCCACTCCTAAAATGCCCATTTCATGGCCAACAGTTCCCGATTCCCCACATCATAGTTGTGTTTGGATGGGGAGAACTTTCGGGAAAAGAAAGCACAGAGATTCATTTTAGATGCTACCGGATCTTTTTGGGACAAAACAGCTCCTGCACCAATCTCTGAAGCGTCCACCTCTACCTGAAACGGGAGTGAAACATCAGATTGCCGCAAAACTGGAGCAGAAGTGAATCTTCGCTTCAGCTCCTGAAAGTAAGAAACAGCCTCTGGAGACCAATTCAGCACATCAGCACCCTTCTTAGCCCTCCGTCAGGCGCAATAGATCTGACAGGCACACAGTAATTAGTTTCACTTCTCTCTCCTTGCCCACTTATCAGAAAACCCCACCCCTCCTAGTTATCTCCTGACTCTACAGGCTCTGTGAAACCTGATATCACAGTGACTCAGCAGACCTTCTAGTGAGCAGATATCAACACTTTGGCTTCTCAGGCACATTGCGCCTGATTTCAACACAAATTGAAAGGTTAGTATTTTCTTTTTTTATTCATCACGATTGTGTATTTAGCTTGTTTTATGAAGGATTAATGCTAAGTTAGTGTACATAAGTACTGTTTTCTTAGACAAAATGAGGGTGGCTTCTAAGGCACATTGCGCCCTAACACATACTCTTTCTCTCTTGCTTCAGATTTTCTGCTGCAATGGCCAGAAAACAGTATGATTCATCTAAACCCCTTCATTTAGAAGAAATGAAGACTTTTTTTGTTAGAAGATGATGAGGAAGAACCAGCAGTAACTGAGGATTTAGAGGAATCTAGTGACATTTCATCTGAAGATGAGGTAGCAGAATGTAACACTGATTCTGGAACAGAGCAGGATGGTGATGACACTGATACAGAGGAAACAGACACAGATCTAGCTTATTATTTGGGCAAAGATAAAAATACAAAGGACGTCCCAAGGACGTTCCAGAACAAACACCGACTCTACCACCTTCTAAAAGACGCAGTTGTACTACCTGCTCATTTGTATCTGGTTTCAGAAGGCTTTCTAAATATGACTGCAAAATATGTAAAGAATCAATCTGCCTTTCCCATGCAACTTTCGTCTGCCAGCCTTGCTTTTCTAAGTGCACCTGTGCTGCTTCTGCTGCAATTGAAACCACTGAAGATGAGTAGAAAATAATTAAGTAACATCTAAGTGCAATATCCTTTAAGTTTTTTTCCATAATTTTATATTTAAGCAATAGTTAAGTAAAGATAACTGGAGCCTATTTGGCGGTACTACCGAAAAGTGGTACTTTTAGTTTTAATAAGTTTATGGTTAATAAATGTTTTTTTTTGCATCTGATTTGGTGTAATCTCTTTTAATACATTGCTATGAAGGTCACTGACTACTTCTATAGTCCTGAAATTGAAATATGTAGCTACTATAGGTGGTTTTCTGACCTGTGCTTGTCAGGCACATTGCGCATGAACTGAGGAGAATCTATATTGCGCCTGACGGAGGCTTAGTCAAATCAGTCAATGGTTTGGCAATATCAGAAAAATTAGCTATAAATTTACGATAAAAATTAGCAAAACCCAAAAACTTCTGGAGGGCCTTCAAAGAAGTGGGCTGAACCCAATAATAAAAGGCCTGTACCTTGTCCGGGTCTATTTCATTAGTTGACGGAGACAAAATAAATCCCAAAAATGAAATCCTCTGTACACCAAAAACGCATTTCGATCCCTTAACATACAGAGAATTCTCCCTCAAAATCCGGAACACAGTCCGAACATGTTCCACATGAGAGTCCCAATCCCTGGAAAATATCAAAATATCATCCAGATAGATGATCAAAAATTTAGCCACAAAGTCCCGGAAAATATCATTCATGAAGCACTGGAAGACAGAAGGGGCATTAGTCAGCCCAAAAGGCATAACCAGGTACTCAAAATGTCCCTCCGGACTATAAAACGCCGTCTTCCATTCATCCCCATGCTTAATGCGAATAAGATTATATCCCCCTCCTGAGGTCAAGCTTGGTAAACCAGCAAGCACCTTTATCTCTGGAGAATAGATCAGAAATCAGGGGTAACAGATACTGATATTTAACAGTAATTTTGTTGAGGGCACGATAGTCAATACAAGGCCTTAATGAACCATCTTTCTTGGCCACAAATAGAAACCCAGCACCCAAGGGTGAAGAGGATGGTCTAATATTACCCTTCTCCAACGACTTCTTAATATAAGATCGCATAGCCTTGTGCTCGGGTACAGATAAATTGAAAAGTCGACCCTTGTGAAATTTACACCCAGGGCTCAACTCAATTGCACAGTCATAACTCCTATGAGGAGGCAAAGACGCAGACTCATTCTCACTAAATACATCATAAAAATCAGCCAAATAGTCAGGAACATCATGCGACTGGGGAAAGGTGGAGAAAACAGGAGTGTCACCAAGAGCACACCGACAACCCCAACTCACCACAGACTCAGATTTCCCATCCAAAACTGGATTATGGATTTGCAACCAGGGAAATCCCAGAAAAATGGTATCATGCAAATTATGCAACACCAAAAATCTGCAATTTTCTTGATGGTCTGGGGTGACCCGCATTACCACCTGGGTCCAAAACTGAGGTTTATTCTTCGCCAAAGGAGTAGCATCAATACCCCTCAAAGGGATAAGCATCTGCAGAGGTGTCATAGGAAACCCACAACATTTAGCAAAATCCAAGTCCATCAGGTTCAGAGCCGCTCCCGAATCCCCAAATCCTTAGCGGAAAATGTGGACAGGGAGCAGATCAGAGTAATTGCCAGAAGAAACTTAGGTTGAACACCACCAACAGCAAATGTGTGTGCAAAACATTTCTCTCGTTTAGGGCAGACAGAAATCATATGAGAGGCATCTCCACAGAAAAAAAACAGCTTATTACGCCTTCTGAACTCCTGACGTTGCGCCCTAGACAAAACTCTATCACATTGCATAGGTTCAGACATTTGTTCAACAGGTGGCAACATTTCTCTTGTACTTTTATGTTCACGTAAACCTCCGATTAACCTGAATGGCTAATGACATAGAATCATCAAGACCAGAGGGAACAGGAAATCCCACCATACTATCTTTTACGGCTTCTGACAAACCCTTCCGAAAGAGAGCTGCCAAGGCACCATCATTCCAGGTAGTAAGGACCGCCCACTTTCAGAATTTTTGACAGTATAACTCTGCAGAATCCTGACCCTGGCTCAATGCCAACAGGGCTTTCTCAGCTTGATCAATAGTATTAGGTTCATCATACAACAACCCCAAGGCTTGAAAAAATGCGTCCACATTAGTTAGAATAGGATCATCAGGTGTCAAAGAAAATGCCCAATCCTGGGGATCGCCGCGCAGCAAAGAGATGACAATTTTAACCTGCTGTGCAGAGCTCCCCGAGGAGTTAGACTTCAAGGCAAGAAAAAATTTACAATTATTCTTAAAATTCAAAAATTTAGACCGATCCCCAAAAAACACATCAGGAGTAGGAATCTTTGGTTCAGCAGCATGTGAATGAGCAAGATAGGTGGAAATTCCCCGCACTTCAGCAGCCAGCTGCTCCACACAATCAGACAATTGATTAATCTCCAATAAGAAAATTCCTCCTATGGCCCCAGAGAAAAAGAGGAAAAAATATACATTAAAAAAAAATTCTGACACTTTTTTTTTAAAATTCTTTCCTGCTATTGAGTACCCTAGAATCTGTGGTATGGCTGGTGATTCTGTTATGAATGAGTCACCGGAGGAGGAAAAAACAAAAATACAAGCTAAGTCCAGAAAACCGGAGAGGTTGGTAGCTAGCGGATTGCAGACCCCTGATCCTATTCACAACAACTAACAGTAGCCGTGGGGTGTTCCTACGGTGGTCCTAGACACCTCGTTCACAGCTGGAGAACTAAATAAACCTAAAGAAAGAAAGGGGAAATCTAAACTGACCTCAGTGATCCGCTCCCCCGTGCACCAACCTCAATGATCTGCTCCCCCATGCACCGACCTCAGTGATCCACTCTCCCGTGCACCAACCTCAGTGACCCGCTCCCCCGTGCACCAACATCAGTGATCCGCTCCCCCGTGCACCGACTTCAGTGACCCACTCCCCCATGCACCAACCTCAGTGATGCGCTCCCCTGTGCACCGACCTTCAACAAACCCTCCTGTGTTATGAATGAGTCACCGGAGGAGGAAAAAAACAAAAATGCAAGCTAAGTCCACAAAACCGGAGAGGTTGGTAGCTAGCGGATTGCAGACCCCTGATCCTATTCATAACAACTAACAGTAGCCGTGGGGTGTTCCTACGGTGGTCCTAGACACCTCGTCCATAGCCGGAGAACTAAATAAACCTAAAGAAAGAAAGGGGAAATCTAAACTGCCCCAGAGCAGACCCAAAAGCAATAGACAGCCCCCAACATGTATTGACGATGAAAATAGATGAAAACACAAACACAGACAGAAAGACAGGCTGAGCAAACGATGGGGCCCACACTAACTAGACAGGACAGGAAAGAAAAGCAACTGTCTGCAATCACGCAAAAACCCTGCCAAAAATAATGTCGAACACATCTGATAGAAAAGGCCCTGAAGTCACTAGACTTCAAAATCACTATAACAGCACTCAGGTATATTCTGAAAACAGAGCAAAGAGATCAACTGATCAGAGACAAAAATGGAGTTCAGCCAGTCCCAACCAGGGCTGGCTGAACACAAACACTAAGTAAACCAGACAAAATCTCATGGAAAAATAGCAGAGCAAAAACTTAGTTTTAGTAGACAGGACTAAACTGGAGGCCAGAGCTCAGAGCAGAGAGGATCACCAGCAACCCAGCAGGGCGTCGGCGGCCTTATATCCACTCAGAGATTCCGGATGTCCAATCACACTCCACCTGTTCAGATGACAGGTTTTTCCCATCCAAATCAATTTCACTACCTCCTTTCACCAGCAGAGGGAGTTCATCAGACATCAAAGGTGAAGGAGAAAATGAGCTCATAACACTTGGATATACTAATAGATTACAGACTGAACATGAGTCGACAGTGTGATGCAGCAGCAAAAAATGTAAATGCAATTCTAAGATGTATTAACAGAAGCATACAGTCTAGATCACGTGAAGTCATTATTGCCTTCGACCTCATCTGGAATACTGTGTCCAGTTTTGGGCGCCACATTTTAAAAAAGACAACAAACTGGAGCAAGTTCAGAAAAGAGCAACCAGAATGGTGACCGGTCTGCAAACCCTGTCTTATATGATTCTATGATTACAAGCCAGTCCCCTGATGATTATGAATGAAACGCGTTGGGACACCACCTGAGTTAGAGTGCAGGGCATGTTTAGCACAGGGATAGTTGTGGACTGCCCATGTCAGTGTGGGAGTCTGAGGAATGGGCCATTGTTAGCCCCATAGGGACAGACAGGATATTGTCCGTTCCACAAATTGACTGAGGATCAATCTACAACACAAGATTTACTACTCCCCCTCCATACGGTCATCTGATTGGGTGAGAATGTTCCATTTATTTTCTTCTCACAATTGTTTTCTCTATATTTGACCATTACTGGCAGTGACATCATGCTGCCACATATGTTATACTCCTCTGATTCCATGCAGCCAGGATTATACTGCCGGTATTTGGTGACTAGGCGCAATCTATCGGAGCACAGGTTTTTCCCTCATGACAGTATTTCTTGTATTCATATAGATTCTGATCCCGGCTACTGCAGGTTGAATCCTTTTTATCCTGGGTTGGGGTTTTTCCCGCAGTTGTTGTCTCATTGACCATAATCTACCGTGAATAAAACCCCACCTTTTTGCACATTAATAGGTGGCACTTATTGTTTCTACATTTTAATAGGTACATTAATAGCGCCATAGCTTGCCGAATAAGCAGGGACCTGATCACATTCGCTCATCTCCACTCTCTATCCCTATTCCCATCACTTGGGCTCCTACATTCTCCATCTTGCTTTTATCTTTATTTTCTGTTTTTTGGGGTTTATGATTTTCATTTTGGATTTGTTCTGTCAGACTAAAACAGAAATACAGGTAATGAATTACAAAGTAAGAAAATTATGTAGATAAATTCAGTATGTAAAATATATTATGCAGGATTCATATTGATGGTTAGGGGAATGACAGAGGCCGTGTATGATCACATCTGTAATATAACGCTTCTCACCTCTGCGTGTTTCCATGTTATAGACTGGGTGCTCATGTAAAGCTCTTGGCCACTGACCGCCCATGGTGTAAAATGTCCTACTTCAATATTTTGTGCAGCCTTATGACCGGTATTATAAGTAAATCTCCAGTTTGTTATCATATATGAATGTTCGGCTTCCCCTTGTTCATTAAAGTAATTTATAGGCTTCGCTGTATCCGGTGAATTCTTCGTCATTTGGATGAAGCGCTGTAACTTCCGTGTGTATTGTAGAAATCCCGGTGTGGAATTTTCTTGATATTTGTCTTCTATGAATAAGAACATTTCATGTAGAGCTTTAGCCAGAACTTCTACTGCGTAATATAATCTCGGAGAAAACCCTGATGAGAGGTAATTCCTCATACTTGGCACAGTAAACTCAAACGATCCATTATCATAGTTCTCATAGTTCTCTGTCCACTCGACTGTAATGAAGGAATCTTTATCTCCATCATCTAATATAGAATCTATTGTTTTCCAAAAGTCCTCATCTTTGGTTATAATGGAAATTTTCCTGTAGTTTTTCACAAAGTCTTCCACACCAGGAAAAGGTTGTGATGAAATGTCCACTGCTAGACTTCCGTTCAATAATGGAAAGTCTTCATCTATGATGACGTAATTGGAGACCCAGAATGGTGGAAAGATGAAAGTTTTGTCAATAAACAGAGAAGCTAAATCCTTTATTATATTAACTTCATAAGAGTAGGTCCCACAAATGATAATGATACTGACTTCTGGATGCTTAGAAGCAGCTGAAATACCATTCAAATCTTTATTGCCTTTAAGTTTCATGGTGAAGGCCACACAGATCCCATGTTCTCTCATGAGTTTTGTTAGTGTCTGCAGCTCATTCTCTCCATTATCATCATCTGATACTAAAATCCCAACCCAGGTCCAGCCAAAATGCTTCAGCAATTTGGTGATTACCATATAGTGGATGTGGTGATTTTGGACTGTACTGAAAACATGTGGATAGAGGCGTCTGTCAGATAATGAGCGATCGGTGGCTCCATAACTGATCTGCAAAACACAAAAAACATTTTGGGGACGACTGATTAATGTGCTGGAAAAACACCTTCATAAGCCGCAATATTTTTAAGCAAAAAGGCAATTTGTAGCGATGATCGAATTGTGAAATATTCCAATTTGGAAATATTGTAACAAATAATTTCTAATATCAGGGTCCTCGTACCAAATGAATCCAATACAAGTCATTGAAAAGCCCATTATTTTTCTGCTGGACCCAACAAACAGGTCTGGGGTCCTGAGAAAAAAGCTGAAATGGATGGAAAGAGCGAAAACTAAATGGGAGCAGCATGGAGACGATGCCGCAGGCCTTTCTGACTCACATATGGGATCTGGGAATAACGTCAGACTATTCAGCCGGTTTAATGGATTTTAAACAAGACCTACCAAACCAAAAGTATTTTTTAAAGGAAAAAAATGCTAAGAAACAATATTTCATTCACATTTACATGTTTATAGTGCAAAATAAAAAAAAAAATATATACATATATATCTCTTCTTTTGCACATGTTCACACGGAGCATTTTGTCTTTATTTTTTAATTTAACATACAGTATGTGAGGGCTCTCACTCCTACATTTGGGAGGACCCTCCTTCATGCCAGATACTTAGCAATAAAGTGGATTACATATTCCCCATCCATATACAATGCCAGATAAAACATGCCCATTTGAATTTCGGGCTTTGCCTGCCACCACCACCATGTCCACCGCCATGTAATTATGCGGCGCTCACTGACAATTAGCAGAGCGCCAGTTGGTGCAGTGAAACATGAGTTTGGTAAAGTCCCTCAGGTGGCCCTGTATCATACATTTGGGAGATTTCTTACTCCTACATTCAGGAGGTCCCTCCCTTATGCCAAATAGTGACCAGATAGCAGAATCCATATTCCACATCACTTTACAATGCCAGATAAAAGCCAGTTTGAATTTTGGCCTTCACCCACCACCACCATGTCCCCCACCATGTCATTATGCGGCGCTCACTGACAAATAGCAGAGGGTCACCATGTGTTGTGAAACCTGCGTTTTGTGAGCTCCACAGCACATTTTGGCTCCCGGATCCCAATGGAGCCGCTGTCATAGCGGGTGAAGCCGCTGTAAGGTGAATATAATACAGGAGTTGGGGAGCTGTGTGATCAATGTCAGGAAATTGGATTCTACCAGACACCAAAAGCATTAGAATTAAATTCTGAATCCAGTGTAACAAGCGAGGGCCGGTATTGTGCTCAGTCTGTCAGGCCTGAGACCCATGTCAGGAACATGGACAAGCCTCATGTTACTTGGAAGCAGCCTCCTCTAGGGAAATAGCCAGGAGAGCCATTGACCAATCTGCACAAGACCAAGCACTTCTTCTGGAAACTTCCCAGCCAGGCAGAATGTATATGTTTCATGGTACTGAGTAACAATGGAGTAATTCCAGGATATGTCCCAGAGAGTGATGAGGTCTGTGGAGTGTATTACTCAGGTGACAGGCCGTGCTGCAGAGCTCAGGTAAAGGCCTTAGCGTGGCAATGACCAAGGTCCAATATGTGTAAGGCTGCGGCCTGAATAGGTCTGTGGAGCGTATTAACCCAGTCTCTTAGATGTGGTTAAAATGTACAGAAACGTCAATACCCCACACCATTTTATGTAAGGATCCACATTTATAAAATGTAAGGGAAATGATAGTTTAATAAAGAGACACAAGTCTCATTTAGATGCCTGGGAAAGTCAGCAATGGTCTTTGTCCAGCACCGGACAATGTAAAGTGCTAATGAATATGTATGCCCTATCTAACTAACAAATTATGAAGAGACATATATGCTGACAAGGGACAACTGATCAGCTGCTCTGGGACAATGAACTGGACTCTTCCTGGGGGAACTGTTTAGCACTTGCGATTAATATTATGGGTAAGCTCATTTGATGGTTTTTGATGATTGTGTCTGCACTATGCACTTTATGCTCACTATATGCACTTTTCCTTAGCCATTGCTTAAATTATATGACCTAGATGGGTGGAGCTATAACTGTTGACATAGTTCCAATTACCTTGTAGTCTTCCCCTAACAGCTATCCTCTGGGGGGGTTTGTAGTGGAATCTTGCCTTGTGGTATTTATTGCCTGTTATACATGTTAAATTTAATGAATAAAAATTGTTGATTATTTCTAAATATTGAAGTCAGCACTCCAATTCTTTTGTTATTCACTATTGTGGAGTTTCTTCTTATGATAATTTTGTAATAATTATCTAATATACAGCTATGAGATTTGCTAATCTATGTTTGGCTGTTTTGTTTGTCTGTGTGTATCAGCTAACGATAATAAAAAAGTATAATAATAGAATATATAGAAATTGAGAGAAGAAATTTGACCATAGCACAATGTACAAAGGTTTCCAAAAAGGGCTCTGTATCTTACACGCTGAAGAGAACATGATGGGGACCTCACAATACATTTTGCAGTTATTACAATAGGTAGAAATAGGGAGAACAAGTTTCACCATTTCTCAATGTGCAAAGGTTTAAAAAACTAGCCAAGGGGTCTCTCTCAGACCAGCTGAAAGACGCCGCGATGGGGACATCACAATACACAGCAGTTATTACAAGAGGTAGAGATAGAGAGTAGTGATGAGTAGAGATGAGCGACTTTGACTTTTTTCGGGTCAAGTCGGGTTTCATGAAATCTGACTTTCTCAAAAGTCGGGTCGAACGAAATCGGCCGATTTTTGTGAAAAGTCGAAGGCCGACTGAAACACGAAATCCAATGTAAGTCAATGGGAAAGAAAATGTCGGCAGTGAGTGGAGGACAGAAAACACACCTACAGTGCCCATTTTAATGCCAAAAACATCAATTCTTATTCCTTAAGCTTGTCAACCTTAATTTACTTTATAATAATAGTTAGGCATTGAAAACTGGGGATTATTTGGCTAAAGTTGTAGGGGGGTAGTGCTGGCTCCAGATTTTCGTAGGCCCAGGGCCATAGAGTGTCACTGGGCTCCTTTAACACGTGACACAGTTCATGATCATTTGACACGGCAGAGAAATAGCGGTATAGTACAATGAAAAATACTTCACTTCTTACATCTCATGACTGATATCCATTTTAAATTCTCCAATAGCTTCAAAAACAGACAGTATATTTCTCCATACAGTATTATGGCCACCACATAGTGCGCTATACAGAGTAATGAGGCCCATATATTTCTCCATACAGAATCATTGGTCCCATATAATGTTCGATACAGTATATGATGAGCTCCACATAATGCTACAGTATATGTTGGTCCCCATGGATGAAGCTCCACTATCCTATGGGCCCAAATAATGCTCCATATATAATGGGCCCCATTTCTAATGCTCCAGTGTATAATGGGCCCTGTAAATGCAGCTCCAGTGACTGATGTCCACCTTTGGAATGCTCCAGTGTATGGTGGGCCCCAGATATCATTCTCCAGAGTATCGTGCTCCCCAAAAATTGTTCCCAACCTTTAAAACGATTAAATAAGTCTCCTCACTAGGGAATCCCTGTACTAGTCTGGACTCCTCGTCGTCCCCATCTTCCCTCTCTCTGCACTTGGACTGTTTAGGCAGAGGGAGTACAGACGTGAGGTCATCGCGCTCTCTGACCAGAATGTCACTGTCAGGAAACGAGGAAGACGTCACGGCGGAGGAGCAAGGAGAGGTAAGAATTTCAACTTTGTAAGTGCTGCAATCCTTACCAAGCTGGGGGGGCCCACTCGTTAGTGACGGCACTGGCACAGGGCCCCTCATGGTACGGCGGTGTGTCTGACGGCGTGTGTCTGATGGTGGGTGGGCCCTCTCCCACCCTCCCACCGGCAGAGACACTTTTGCGTACTATGAGGGGTCCTGTGCCAGTGCCGTCACCAATGAGTATGCCCCCTCACCTGCTCAATGAACCTGCACTTTCATCTGCACCTTCCTCTTTGTCACCGTGAAAGGTGGTATAGTATGTGGGAAGGGGAACCTGAGTTTCATCAGGGTCATATTCTGGCTGTGTAGAGTGCGAGGGGAATGTAGTGGTCTGGGTCAATGTACCGGCAGAATCATCTAGCATTGGCTGGGCATCTGTGCACTTGTGGCGCCCTAAGGAGTACGTTCGCCACAGTGGCATTACCTTCCTCCTAGGGAGTGTGATGTCATGTTTGTGAGCAACGAAGGATCTCTCTAGCAGGTAAACCGATCGGGCGGCGTTATTCCCACGAGTCACGACCCTCCAAACAGCGTCCATGAAGGCAAAGTGTTTGGTTTCCGGGGCCAGTATGGTTGCAAAGCTGAACCTTAAAGGCATGTCCAGAAGGGCAGCACCAGGAGTGAAGCCTGTGGCTTAATTGGACTCAACACAGGCAACCTCAACCATCCAGCCACAGAAAAGATGCACACATTGCAACCTTAATTTCGTTAACGAACGAGACTCCGTCATGCCCCCGCGGTCCGCATCCAGCTTACTAGAGGGACACGCGAGACTCTGGCACGCGAGATCGGCCAATAACAGGTCTGTCATGCCATTACATGTCCGTGGCTGCATGCACACTACACTGAAAGTACCAGCGTGTGTCGCTTACAGGTGCAGATAACCCGCTGAACACCGTTAGTGATGGGAATCTGGGATTCCTATTCTTCTCCGCGAACGAGGACTTCCCAGTAAGCACAGGTCAAGCGGAATACCAGAAAAAAGGAAAAAATTAAGTGTCCAAACCACAGGTGTTGTAGCTTGCTTAACAGCTGGGCTCTTCTGCTGAGTAGCACACAGTTCTTACCTAAACAGGCGGCATAGCTTGGTTAACGGGTGGCCAACTCTGCTGAGTAGCATACATTTACTAGGCCCAAAGTATTAAGCGGTGTAAATGCATTAAAAAACTGGTTCTTTAATAAATAGGCAGCATAGCTTGGTTCACGAGTGGCCAACTCTGCTGAGTAGCAGACACAGTTACTAGGCTCAAAGTATTAAGTGGTGTAAATGCAGTCAAAAACTGGTTCTTTAATAAACAGGCGGCATAGCTCGGTTCACGGGTGGGCTCCTCTGCTGAGTAGCAGACACATTTAGTAGGCCCAAAAGGATTTTCATGACAATATGCGCTAAAAAATTATTAGAAGCACACATGGTGTAGCTCCTTCACAGGTGTACTACACCGCTGGCTACCAGACACAGCTACTATGCCGTGAAACTGTCTATTATCTTTGAAAACCATTATTAATGTGAAAATAAAGTGACGCTTTTGCTTAACGAAACTTTCTCGAACGGAAACTCAAACATTCGAATTTTAATCAAAGTATTATAGTTCGATGAACGGATCTAACACCGCCCAAAACAGCTAGAATTTGAACTTGGCTAACAGTTCCACTCAAACACCACTCATCTGTAATCAAGAGGCAGACTCAGATGGTCTCAGGCACAGTATGGATTCGACAAGATTGCAGAAAGTTGAGAAAAAGTACAGTATCACCTGATTAAAGGTATATATAGCATAGTTTACACATTAAAAATCTATGTCTATAGATCAGGAGGCAGATTCAGACGGTCTCAGGCCCAGTATGGATTCGACCAGATTGTACAAAGTAAAGAAAGGGTACAGTATCACTGGATAGCAGGTATATATAGAATAGTTTAAACATTTAAAATCTCCTTGTTCTCAGTATGGATTAGACAACAATCTAAAAAGTAGAAAAAAAGAAATGTATTTGAAGCGTACACCAGTATACACTTTTGGTGGTATTTTTAAATCTTCATATTTCTGTCTCAGTAAGACAGTCCAGACTCTCCGCAACAGGAAATGAGATGCATAAAAGTACAGACATAAAGTCTAGTGATTGCAGAAATGTAGGAATTGCTAATCACGGGAAGAACTCCCAGGAGAATTATCACAGGTGATGCTGACCCTCAATTACTTTGTGTGTGGAGACAGCGAAAACAGTTCTTTGTGAAGAAAGGGTTGCTGTGTCACAGTACCGTTGATGCCATCACCGTTACTCATCTTCAACAAATTTTGATCACAGGGAAAAATGTAGACATGGTCCTCACTGCCTATCATGATCTCTCATGTAACTTTGGAGTGCAAAGACAGAAGCCACAGGCTGTAGGTGATTCTATTGGATTGGCATGAGAGGACACATTTAAAAACGTCCTTTGTGGTATATCTCATTAAATGTCCTTGTGGGCTACTCTATGTAGGAGAAACCACACAGCCCATCAGGGACCGGATTTCCAAACACAAATCCACAATAAGGTGTAAAAACTTACTTCTGCCTATTCCATTCCACTTTATCACAGCAGGCCACAACATTGCCCAGTTAAAATTTCAAGTAATAGAGCAGGTCCATACACCACGCAGGGGAGGTAATCGCATTTTATTACTTAAAAGAAGAGAAGCGTTTTGGATTCATGAATTGAATACATTAGCACCTAAGGGGTTAAATAAAGAGTATGATGTGCAATCCTTTCTATCATCATAGATATTAATCTCATTAAGTGGCTGTCTATTGTGATGTTTATTTTATTTTATCCATGGTATGCATTGAGATTGTGACACAGCTTATAATATACATCATACTAATATTATCAATCTTCATTACAGAATCCTCGGAATTGAACTCACTCCCAGTAAAACATGGAATCACAATAATCACCTTCCCACTTGATCAGCACAATGATAGAGAGCCTTTATTCCGCTGCACTAAGTCACCGCCTGATACATCAGCACGCTAAGTATAGCAGAGCCTATGTTGATAATCTATGATTGACGGACATTGAACACGGCCCTTGTCTACGTCCTTCCTGCCTGTGGAACACACTAGACGGCATGGCTGGACCGCACGCTAAGGCACTTCCGCCCTAGCACTTCCGGTTAGCGGTGATTATCACCATGTATATAACACGGTCCGTGCGCACTCCCCACACCACGGGAGACAAGCGGTGGAAACCACGGCCAGACTAGTTACCGTTCCACGTTATCACCAACGGTAAGATACCTTTCTGCTGCTACTAACTTCTGGATCAGCAGCATGGCACAAATAGTTCACTCTAGTACCTCTTATTTTCAGGCTCTTGTTAAGGAGACAAATTAACCCTCCATGCTCTAGCATTATTCCTTATGGTATGTAGCACCTCTTTGATATTATGGGCACATGGTGACTGTGGTATGGGCATCCATAATAAACAACTACTAAATAATATCTTTTCTCTATAGAACAGGTTGCCCTCTATACAAGTGCAATCAGTACATTATATAGGTATGTGCGTATCTATAATCTTGAGTCCTCAGGGTGTCAGTGATTATCAAATCTTGTATCACAATTTTGCTATAAGCTGTTATTGGTATACGGCATAACTTTAAATTTCTGCATCTACTTGTACCCAAGATTATCCATTTTGTATATACTTTGTTTAATTTATTTTGAAATTTTGTAAAATCTTGTAATTTTTTATTTTCAGTACATTGACGAAGGTCATTGTGACCGAAACGTTTACTGTATGTACTGTATCTTATTAAAACACTCCCTTTTTCACTTGCAATCATTCACGTGTGTGCCAAGTTCTTCTATACTAGTATACGGATTGGGATCCTACTTGTGCACCACCACTCTTGAAGTTGTGCCAAAACGTCTCTATATATTACATTTAAAAATGTGCGCAGGAATGTCACACGTCTGTGAGTAGGAAAACCGTGAAAGCTGATGATAAACCACCACTGCATCTCATTGTGAGTCGACGTCCATAAGAAATGGAAGCCATTGATCATCTAAGGCTAGAGCCCGGCCAGCAGGACAGGGCATAGCTATGTCTTAACCATCATCTATCAGTTCACCAAATTTGTAGTGGCAGTCCCAGTGAAGAATTTGACAGGCCAGACTACACAGCGGAGGAGCAGGAAGAGGTAAACATTGCAAATGCTGGGGCCCTGCCCAAGCTAGGGTGGCCCACTCGTGGGCGTCGGTACTGGCACTGGGCCCCTCATAGTACCCCGGTGTGTCTGACGGTGGGTGTGTACCCCCACCATCAGAGACACTTGACTGCACTATGAGGGACCTTGTGCCAGTGCAGGCGCCCAAGAGTCAGGGTTAGGGTTAGGACCCACCAGTCCAGGGCAACAGCACTCACACGGTTGTGTGCACTAGGTGGTGACCCCAGCCATGGGGGGGGAGGCAGCCCAGCTAGGGAGGTTTACAAAATGGCATATGTGGATGTTGGACATTCAGCTCCTGCAAAAGGCGAAATTGGGCAGATCCGAGGAAGAGGAGGACCAAAGCAAGCCATTTTTCTGGCAACCTATGTGTCATCAGGGGAAGGTGGGACAAAATCCTTGGAAACGCATGCATGGTTCATTTTAACGAAGGTTAGATCATCAACATTTTGGGTCGACAGACGGGTCCTTTTTTCCGTCAGGATTGATCCAGCAGCACTGAACACTCTTTCCGATAGCACACTTGTAGCTGGGCAAGCGAGCTCCTGTAAGGAATATTGTGCCAATTCAGGCCAGGTGTCCAGTTTAGCAGCCCAATCGTCAAAGGGGAGTGACCTGTGAGGGAGAACATCAATATGGGACAACGAGTAGTTTGTAACCATAGTTGACAACTGCTGTCTCCTGTCACTTTCAATCGATGTAGTATTACCAGTCGTGTGAGCGGGACTTGAAAAATCAGTCCACTACATGGTCAAGAAAACCCCTGTCTCCGACGCCACTTCTGATGTGTGCACCACGAACACCTCTTCCAAGTTGCCCCCGGCCCCTATGGCTCGTGTGAGAACCATCACCGCTGCTGTCTGCTAGGAATGCCTCAACCAACCGGTTTACCAGAGTTCCTTGTTTGTTTGCCAATATTAGGTCAAGGTTCTCCTGTGGCATGATGTTTTGGAATTTGCCTTTATAGCGTGGATCCAGGATGCTGGCCAACCAGTAGTCGTCATCGTTCATCATTTTGGCAATGTGGGGGTCCCTTTTTTGGATCTGCAAGGCATAATCTGACTTGTGGGCTAATGTTCCTGGTGTCAATGATGCACTGCGATTGCTGGGTGGAGGGGCACTTTCTGGCAAATCCACATCCCTCCAGTCACGCACAAACCCTGTACCAGACCTTGCCACGCCAACATTTTCTCTTGCCCCTTGAGAAGCATCCTCCTCCCCAAAATAATCATCCCCATCATCTCCTCCTCCTCTTCCTCTTCTTCCTCCACCTCGTCCAGGAGAGGTCCCGGAGCAGACAATGGCTGACTGTCATCAAGGCTTCCCTCCTCCTCTTCCTCATCATCCTCGGCTGCAGACGCCTGGTCCTTAATGTGCGTCAAAGATTGCATGAGCAGATGTATAAGTGGGATACTCATGTTTATGATGGTGTCGTCTGCGCTTACAGCCGTGTGCATTCCTCAAAACACTGAAGGACTTTACATAGGTCTTTCAGCTTCGACCACTGCACACCTGACAAGTCCATGTCTGCCCTCAAAGTGCCTGCCCGTGTATCCTCCCACAAATGCATTAGAGCCTGCCTCTGTTCGCACAGCTTCTCAACCATGTGCAGGGTGTAGTTTCACCTTGTTGCAACGTCGATAATTAGGCGGTGCTTGGGAAGGTGGAGCAATTGCTGCAGCTTCTGCATACGACTGGAGTGTACAGGCGACCGGCAGATGTGCGAGCACAGTCTTCGGAACTTATGGAGCAGTCCTGTTAACTCCGGATAATTATTGAGGAAGCACTACAACACCAGGTTCAAGGTGTGAGCCAAGCAAGGTATGTGTCTGAGTTTTGAAAGGGCTATGGCTGCCACAAAATTCCGGCCGTTATCACTAACTACCTTGCCTGCCTCAAGATGTAGACTGCCCAGCCATGACTCGGCTTGTTGCTGAAAGTAGTCGGTCAGTACCTCCGCGGTGTGTCTGTCACCCAAACTCATCATCTTCAACACAGCCTGCTGACGCTTTTCACTAGCTGCTCGATAGTGGGACACCTCGTGTGCAACACTGGCAGCTGCGGATGGAGTGCTCGTGCGACTGCGCTCTGTGGACGAGCTTTCACTTCAGGAGGAGGAGGAGGGTCAAACGCCTACAGCCAACTGTTTCCTATACCATGGGCTAGGCAGCACTGTCCCACCACCGCTGTCCCCTGTGGCCTCCGCATCCACCACATTAACCCAGTGCGCAGTGATGTACACGTATCGGCCCTAGCCATGCCTACTGGACCATGCATCTGTGGTGAGGGGCACCTTTCCTCTCACTGATTGCTTGAGTGCATGGACAATGCTGTCTTTCACATGAAGGTGGAGGGCTGGGATGGCTTTGTGAGAAAAGAAGCGCCGACTGGGTAGGTCATAGCGTGGTACTGCGTAGGCCATGAGTTCGCGGAAAGCTGCGCTTTCAACCAACCAGTAGGGCTTCATCTCTATCGAGATTAGTTTGGCAATGTGGGCGTTCAAACCCTGTGTACGCGGATGAGAGGATGAGTACTTTCTTGTCCTACTCATAGTCTCTGGTAGGGTGAGTGGGACTTGAGAGCTGCATATGGTGGAACTAGCAGTGGACATGGCGGACTGAGAGAGGGTTGATAATGGTGATGGAATTGGTTTTCTTTCTGATGGCCTAGATTCAGTCTTTCGTAGCAATAACATTGTGATTCCCTGACTGCTTTGGCCTTGCGACGACACCTCAACATTTGCTGCTGGTGGTGTGATAACCGGTGGGCTTACAGTGGGGGAAACAATGTAGCGTTGCTGACTACCTTCATTGGGAGCAGTTGCACATGTGGTACGTGAGGTTTGGTAGTCCGTCCATGCTTGCAAGTGCAAGGTGGTTAAATGTCTAAGCATGCAACTGGTATTCAAATTTCTCAGATTTTTCCCTCGGCTTAAGGTCTTTGCGCACTTCTTACAGATAACCTTTGCCTGATAATTAGGATTTTGTTCAAAAAAGTGCCACACTGCACTCTTCCTACTATGGAAGACATTTTGAGGCCTTGCACGCTGTGCTAATTTGACTGTCTGGCCAAGCTGTCCTGCAACTCTTTTGGTTTTTGTAACCCGTTTTTGGACTGCTCCGGGCCTGCTGGATAATAGCTGTTGTGATGTCGATGCCTGCTGAGGATGCTCCGCCTCCTCTTCTGAGCTATTGGCAGCAGCACCCTCTTCCCCCAATGGATGCCAATCTGGGTCAACAACTGGGTCATCCATCACCTACTCTTCAATGTCATGTGCACCTTCCTCTGTGTCACCGTGTATGGTGGTATAGTATGCGGGAAGGGGCACCTGAGTTTTATCAGGGTCAGATTCTGGCTCAGTACACTATGAGGACAATGTAGTGCTCTGAGTGAATGTACCAGCAGAAAAATCTAGCAGTGGCTGTGCATCAGTGCACTCCATGTCCGATTCATCTTGGACTGGGGAATTCACAATTTGACTTGATAACCCAGGCATGGTATGTGAAAACAGCTCCATGGAGTAATCTGTTGTGTGGCCTGCCGCATACTTCAATTTTGGTAGGGGTGAAGGACACAAGGAAAGGTGTGGTTCATGACCATGAGCCTCCAATGACGACTCAGTGCTTTTATTTTTTAAAACTTCAGAAGAGGAGGCGATAGAGCTGGAGGCTGAGTCAGCATTGTAAGCCAAAACTTGTTCCTGAAGCTCCGGCTTTAAAAGCGGATTACCTACTCCCAGAAAAGGGAGCCTTCGAGGCCTTGTGGAGCCAGACGATGATGCAGGCTCAACACCTCCTGCATTAGGTGCTATTGTGTTTTTGCCACTACCAGCAGATGCACCACCATCACCATCAGTACCAGCTGGCAAACCCCACCCACTTCCATGGCCTCTTCCACCACACTTCCTCATTTTTGGGAAAATGTACCCAAAATACCACCAGCTATATGGTACTGTAAAACAAGGTACAAGGTGTATATAGGATTGGGGAGAAGTTGAATCTCCTTACACACTTCTGGACACTGAAGTATTATCTCAGGGCCAGTGTAGATTACAACTCAATATAACAGGCTGAAATGGGCTGGTGTATGACAGGTGAATATAGGATTGGGGAGAATTTGAATCTCCTTACACACTTCTGGACACTGAACTAATATCTCAGGCCCAGTGTAGATTACACCTCAATATAACAGGCTGAAATGGGCTTGTGTATAACAGGTGAATATAGGATTGGGGAGAATTTGAATCTCCTTACACACTTCTGGACACTGAACTAATATCTCAGGCCCAGTGTAGATTACACCTCAATATAACCGGCTGAAATGGGCTGGTGTATGACAGGTTAATATAGGATTTAAGAGAATCTGAATCTCCTTACACACTTCTGGACACTGAAGTATTATCTCAGGGCCAGTGTAGATTACACCTCAATATAAAAGGCTGAAATGTGCTTGTGTATGAGAGGTGAATATAGGATTGGGGAGAATTTGAATCCCCTACTGTTGTGAGTTCATTTTCCCCTTCACCGTCGATGTCTGATGAACTCCCTCTTCTGAAGGAAGGTAGTGAGGCTGATTACCAAACACCTGGTCTGGTGGATGATGACTGGGTAACAGGAACTTCTGACTGGATATAAGGCAGCCGACGGCCTTCTGAGTCACTGGTGATTTCTCTGCTGGATTCTTGGAGACCAGTCTGATTCCTGCTTCCAAAGATAAGTTTTTGCTCTGCTCTTGAACTTATTAGTTTTGTTTTTTGTTTACCTTGTTTTTTGGAGTTCAGCCATCCCCGGCCGGGGGTGTGCTGAGTTCCATTTTTTGTCACTGATCAGTTTGTCTCTTTGCTCTGTCTCAGAATTTACCTGAGTGCTGATATAGCCTTTTTGAAGTCCTAGCGACTTCGGGGCCTGTTTTTCCTATCAGACGGTTCGGACATTTTTTGATAGGGTTTTTTGCGGACGGCAGACAGCAGCTTTTCTATCCTGTCCTTTTTAGTTAGCTTGGGCCCCATCGTTTGCTCAACCTATCTTTCTATCTGTGTTAGTGTTTTCTTCTTGCTTCACCGTCATTATATGTTGGGGGCTGCCTATTGCTTTGGGGTCTGCTCTGGGGCAGTTTAGATTTCCCCTTTCTTTCTTTAGGCCTATTTAGTTCTCCGGCTGTGTTCGAGGGGTCTAGGGCATCGTATGAACCCCCCATGGCTACTGTTAGTTGTTGTGGATAGGATCAGAGGTCTGCAATCCGATAGCTACCAACCTCTCTGGTTTTCTGGACTTAGCTTGTATTTTGTTTTTTACTCCTTCGGTGACTCATTCATAACACCCTACATACTTCTGGACACTGAACTAATATTTCAGGCCCAGTGTAGATTACACCTCAATATAACAGGCTGAAATGGGCTGGTGTATGACAGGTGAATATAGGATTGGGGAGAATTTGACTCTCCTTACACACACTGAAGTATTATCTCAGGGCCAGTGTAAATTACACCTCAATATAACAGGCTGAAATGGGCTGGTGTATGACAGGTGAATATAGGATTGGGGAGAATTTGAATCCCCTACACAATTCTGGTCACTGAACTAATATTTCAGGCCCAGTGTAGATTACACATCAATATAACAGGCTGAAATGGGCTGGTGTATGACAGGTGAATATAGGATTGGGGAGAATTTGAATCTCCTTACACACTTCTGAACACTGAACTAATATCTCAGGTCCAGTGTAGATTACACCTCAATATAACAGACTGAAATGGGCTGGTGTATGACAGGTGAATATAGGAATGGAGAGAATTGAATCTTCTTACACACTTCTGGACACTGAAGTATTATCTCAGGCCCAGTGTAGATTACACCTCAATAAAACAGGCTGAAATTGGCTTGTGTATGACAGGTGAATATAGGATTGTGGAGAATTTGAATCTCCTTACACACTTCTGGACACTGAACTAATATCTCAAGCCCAGTGTAGATTAAACCTCAATATAACAGGCTGAAATGGGCTGGTGTATGACAGGTGAATATAGGATTGAGGAGAATTTGAATCTCCTTACACACTTATGGACACTGAACTATTATCTCAGGCCTAGTGTAGATTACACCTCAATATTACAGGCTGAAATGGGCTGATGTATGACAGGTGAATATAGGATTGGGGAGAATTTGAATCTCCTTACACACTTCTGGACACTGAACTAATATCTCAGGCCCAGTGTAGATTACACCTCAATATAACAGGCTGAAATTGGCTGGTGTATGACAGGTGAATATAGGATTGGGGAGAATTTAAATCTCCTTACACACACTGCAGTATTATCTCAGGGCCAGTGTAAATTACACCTCAATATAACAGGCTGAAATGGGCTGGTGTATGACAGGTGAATGTAGGATTGGGGAGAATTTTAATCCCCTACACAATTCTGGACACTGAGCTAATATCTCAGGCCCAGTGTAGATTACACCTCAATATAACAGGCTGAAATGGGCTGGTGTATGACAGGTGAATATAAGATTGGGGAGAATTTGAATCTCCTTCCACACTTCTGGACACTGAATAATTATGTCAGGCCCAGTGTAGATAACACCTCAATATAACAGGCTGAAATGGGCTGGTGTATGACAGGTGAATATAGGATTGGGGAGAATTTGAATCTCCTAACACACTTCTGGACATTGAACTAATATCTCAGGTCCAGTGTTGATTACACCTCAATATAACAGACTGAAATGGGCTGGTGTATGACAGGTGAATATAGGATTGGGGAGAATTTGAATCTTCTTACACACTTCTGGACACTGAACTAATATCTCAGGTCCAGTGTAGATTACACCTCAATATAACAGACTGAAACGGGCTGGTGTATGACAGGTGAATATAGGATTGGGGAGAATTTGAATCTTCTTACACACTTCTGGACACTGAAGTATTATCTCAGGCCCAGTGTAGATTACACCTCAATATAACAGGCTGAAATGGGCTGGTGTATGACAGGTGAATATAGGATTGGGGAGAATTTGAATCCCCTACACAATTCTGGACACTGAACTAATATCTCAAGCCCAGTGTAGATTACACCTCAATATAACAGGCTGAAATGGGTTGGTATATTACAGGTGAATATAGGATTGGGGAGAACTTAAATCTCCTTACACACTTCTGGACACTGAACTAATATCTCAAGCCCAGTGTAGATTACCCCTCAATATAACAGGCTGAAATGGGCTGGTGTATGACAGGTGAATATAGGATTGGGGAGAATTGAATCTTCTTACACACTTCTGGACACTGAAGTATTATCTCAGGCCCAGTGTAGATTACACCTCAATATAACAGGCTGAAATGGGCTGGTGTATGACAGGTGAATATAAGATTGGGGAGAATATGAATCTCCTTACACACTTCTAGACACTGAAGGAATATCTTATGCCCAGTGTAGATTACACCTCAATATAATAGGCTGAAATGGGCTTGTGTATGACACGTGAATATAGGATTGGGAAGAATTTGAATCTCCTTACACACTTTTGGACACTGAAGTATTATCTCAGGCCCAGTGTAGATTACACCGGAATATAACAGGCTGAAATTGGATGATGTATAAAATGTCTATATAGGACTGGGGAGAATTTGATTCTCCCTAGAGATTTTAGCAAGCTGACAATGATGCTCTCAGTCCCAAGTATGGCAGCAGGCAGCCTAATAAGCAGGACTGCTGCACACAAAAGTATGGAAAAATGAATGCTTGGTAACTGGGCAAAAAAGAGGATGAAAAGTATTTTTGCTTTTAAAAAAGCAGTTTGCACAGCAGTGTAAAAACAGCAATGCAGCTATCAGGGAGCCTTACAAGGCAGTCTAATAACCAACAGAGCTGATGCACCATTATATAGCCTCCCCTTGCACTGCACACTGACTGGTCTGTTTTACAGGCAAAATCGCTAGCAACAGAAGCAGTTTTTTATCTTCTTCCCTGCCTAACGTTCTCCCTACAGAATCATCATCAGCAGCTCTCCCTATTCTGAGATCAGCAGAAGTTAAATGGCGTTCGGCGTGCACGCCCTTTTATACCCCCTGTGACACCACACAAAGCAAGCCAATCACTTGCATGCCCTTCTCAAAGATGGTGGTGACAGCTGCCTATGTCATCGCGTTGCCCTCAGTGTCCGTTCTTCCTGACTTGCTGAAAAAGTCCGCTGAAGCATCTTTTGAAACGCGACTTTGGCGCCATGGTAGCCAACCTCGTGGCTGACCTCACGCTAAGGTCGGGTTTCGTTTCATGAAACCCGACTTTGGCGAAAGTCGGCGACTTTTCAATTTGACCGACCCGTTTCGCTCAACTCTAGTGATGAGCGAATTTGTTCAGAAAGCGATCATCAAGCATAAATTCGGCATGAATATGGCACATTCAGATTTGTGATCGGAAACCTGAGCAAAATGTGAAAAAATAAAAAATATTGGTAACATTCGGTAAAAGTGAAGGAAAATATTTGTGTTGCCACCAAAGTATTTTCAGCACTTTAGCAACGACAATGGTGGTGTATCATGAGCATTTGGCACGTGTTTGATGAGGGGAGGGGGATGCAGAGTTCAGAGGCGCCGCGTTCTTGTAAGCACAGCAGTCATTTTTGTTCCCCTAATTTTAGGTGTGCACATTGTGGCTAGCCAATCAGGGCGCAGGAAGCACTCATAATGTCCTGGCACAACGGCTTGTGTGATTGTCTGCTAAAATCACATGTCCTTCTCCATATAAGTGGTCTAGCGCCATTTTGATTCTGTAACAGCTCATAGAGGCTGCTCCTGATGCTGTCACTGTTAACAGCAAGATTTTAGCTAGCTAGTTCGGCGTTTGTATCTCAGTTAGATAGTTAGCAAACAAGTTAGCAAGGCCGAAGAAAGACATATGTCCATCCAGTTCAGCCTATATTTAGTCAGAATAAATCCTCAGATCTATGTCCTTCTAAAGAACCTAATCACTGTAAGATACAACATTGTTACGCTCCAGGAAGACATCCAGGCCTCTCTTGAACTCCTCGACTGAGTTCGCCATCACCACCTCCTCAGGCAATTTATTCCAGATTCTCACTGCCCTAACAGTAAAGAATCCTCTTCTATATTGGTGAAAAAACCTCCAGACGCAGAGAATGCCCCCTTGTGACCGTCACCTTCCTTGGTATAAACAGATAAACAGAGAGATATTTGTATTGTCCCCTTATATACTTATACATGGTTATTAGATCGCCCCTCAGTCGTCTTTTTTAAGGCTAAATAATCCTAATTTTGCTAATCTCTCTGGGTATTGTACTCCCCCCATCCCCTTTATTAATTTTGTTGCCCTCCTTTGTACTTGTTCTAGTTCCATTATATCCTTCCTGAGCACCAGAGTCCATTAAACAACTGAACGTATGCAACAAATAACAACACACAGCAGAAACCCAACCTCATGGCCGACCTCACACTATGGTCATGTTTCGATCGGCGAAACCCGACTTTAGCTAAAGTCGGCTATTTTTGAATTTGACCAACCTGTTTCGCTCAACTCTAATTGCAGCACAACTTCTTTGTCATACAGGCCTCATTCACACTCAAGCAATTATTTCTTCTGTGACTAACATGATACATCTCTCCATATTTCAACTTTGAATTTACTGTCTCTGAAATTCAGCTGTTTTCAGAGGTGGTACAGTTACGGGCCAGGGTACCTTTCTTTGACAGATACACAGAGGGAATAATGATGCCCAGAAAGAGAATGTACTCGAGTGGATGGCAAGTGCAGCTTTAAGTGACTCCTCCTCCCTTTCATCCACCTCAACATCACACCCAGCACAGTCCGCAGATGTGGCATCCAAATTCCCCTTGCTTCACCCTGCATCTCAGCTATCCAACCATTCAACTGACTGATGGGGGAGTCTGAAGAGCTGTTCACACATTCTATACCATGTTCATCAGAAGTGTACTCAAAAGCTTTGCAGAGTCAAGAGCAGGAAATCTGCACTGATGCCCAAAATTTTTTTTAGCTTTGAACTGGGGCAGGAAAAATTACGGTCTAAACAGCATCCTGACCCTCATCATCAGATGTTAACCTCTGGGGGGAGGTGATCCTGATAAGACTCAGATATCTGAGACTCCCACGGACTGTACTGTGCTGTTGGGCAAGAAAAGGAGGAGGGTGACTCCAATGATGAGGAATGTGATAACACAGAGGATGATGATGTGTTAGATCCCAGTTGTCGTGAATATAGAGGCACACAGCTTAGAAGTTTGTCTGAGGAAGATGAGGAGATTACATTGCGCCGTCTGTCACAGACACGTAGTTATGCAGTCACGATGAGCGATGTATACTTAGCCACAACTGTGCCTCTGTGAGAACTTTGGGGGAACTCCTGGGGTTCACCCGCTGGGCCGTGGCAACGAACCTCCCTCGGGCGAGCTGACCAGGTGGACCACCCCCTATAAAGGAAGCGTTAGGGGCAGGCCCAGGGGAGGCTATCACCATGGCAACTGGTACCCTGGTGCGGACATAGGAGTCACAGCAGGAGACCGGAGAGGCTGGTGGGAGGACCAATAGGACTAATAGGACAGGAACATGAAAGATGGGCAGGACTGGATGCAGGCAGGCATGGCAGCAACATGGGAAAACAGCAAGCTAGAGACACGGGCTGGAAGACACGGCAGAGACACGGGAACAAGACAAGACGGAACCACGGGCTGGCAGGCACTAGAAGAGAGGAAATACGGAGAGGGAAGGTGAGACTCAGGAACAGGCGACAGGAGCTTGTGGCAGGTTAGAGTGCAGAGGGATGTGGGGCCAGGATCACTTGTGAGGCACAAATGACAGACAGGCACAGCCAGGAGGAAGAGGCAGCCTGATATGCAGAGTGCACAGCGGAACTTCCCGGTAAGGGTCCTCCAGGGGCAAAGAGCAGGCTGGAAGGAGCGGCAGAGATCAGGCAGGATGGAGTGCATGTGCGCTGCTAAACACAGTGTTTGCGTGCACCCAACAGGAAGCAGGAGGTGGAGCAGGCACAGAGGACGAGCGGGAGTGTGCTGTGATGCTGAGGATGGGTAAGTATGCCGGGGGTTGGGAGGCAGCGGCGTGACAGACGGCAGAAGTGGCATGACAGTACCCCCCTCCTTACACGCCCTCCTCCCAAGGCCAGAAAGAAACCTTGCCAAGATTTGCGGAGCCTGGAAATTCTCCCGAGGCTCCCAGGATCTCTCCTCAGGACCAAAACCTTTCCAATCAACTAGGAAAAAGGTCCTCCCTCTTTGCTTCGTCATGGCAAGAATGTCTTTAACTTCAAATACAACATCAGCAGAGACATGCGGAGGTGAATGGGTAGCAGAGGCATGGAACTGGTTGAGGATAATGGGTTTCAGGAGGGACATGTGAAAGGAATTGGGGATGCCAAGCGACGCGGGAAGCCGCAACTTGTATGAGACATCATTGATGCGAACGAAGACCTCAAAGGGTCCAATATACCGGGTACCCAGTTTATGCAAAGGGATTTTTAGGTGAATGAATTTGGAGGTTCATCCCAAACTTTGCCACGATGGCTGAGCCTCTGACTGATCTTCTAAAAGGGACAACATCAGTAATGGTCAGATGGTCTGAAGAGGCAGAGTCAGCCTTCCAAGAAATGAAAGCTACTCTATGAAAGCCACCCGTTCTGGCGGCCCCGGACTTTAAACGAGAGTTTATCCTTCAGACAGATGCCTCAGATGTCGGGATAGGAGCAATTCATTCCCAGGAGATACGTGAGGAGAAGCATCCTGTCCTCTACCTGAGTAGGAAGCTATCTTCTTGTGAGAGAAATTACTCAGTTGTAGAGGAGTGTTTGGCCATAAAATGGGCAGTGGATACCTTACGGTACTACCAGGTGAGATGAAAGATTAGGCTAATATCCGGCCATGCCCCACTCAGATGGATGAGGGAAACAAAGGGTAAGAATGCTATGGTTACCTGCTGGTTCTCAGCCCTGCAAGACATCAGCTTACATGTAGAGCATATGGCCGGGAAGCTACATGGGAATGCCGATGCCCTCTCAAGAATCCCTTGCCTGGTAGGTGAAAGTGCCAAGCCCCACGACTTTAGGCAGAGGGAGAAGGTATGTGGCATGGCTAAGGGTTGTATAGTTGATGTTAGGTATGTGTCACGGAGACGACTTGTCTCTGTAATGTAGTGTAAGCCCTATTTAATATAACGATATTACTAATGTTTTGCAAGGACCGGTTATTAGGTAACAATCACGTGACCAGTCAGCTGTTGGATTCGTGGGTGTGGCTATACCCTTATAATGTAGCCTGCTCCTGAACCAGGGAGTAGTATGTGGGGAGGACTATGCCTCTCGTGTGTGCTGAGGCTCCAGGTCTGAGTCTGAAGCAATGGACATTTGTGTTCTTTTTTGCCTAAGATAAAGGCTATTTCTTTGGCTACATGCTGCTTTATGGGTTTATGATGCAAATAAACCTCATTAACTTTGAAAGAACCTACCTCATGATTGTCTCCCACAGCACCTGAGCGAGTAGATACCCTACAATCTGGAATCAGAGGCAGCGGATACTTGTTATTGATTGTGATTTCATTAAGACCCCGGTAGTCAATACAGGGACGAAGAGATCCGTCCTTCTTCTTGACAAAGAAGAAACCTGCCAGCGGGTGAAGACAAGCCTCTGGCCAGATTTTCCTGGACATACTCGGTCATGGCTTGGGACTCAAGAGGATTCAGAGGATAAATTAGGCCCCTGGGTGGAGTAGAGCCTGGAACAAGATCGATCGGGCAATCATATGGATGATGCGGGGGCAGGCTCTCCGCCTCCTTCTTATTGAAGACATCGGCGAAGGCCCAATAGGCCGAAGGCAAGTCTTCAGGCACTGTCTGTGGTTGACCGAGAAGTCTTCACTGGCTGAACGGGAAGGAGGCAGTTAGTCTGGCAGGACTGACACCAAGTAGAATGTCACCAGACCACCAATCCAGGACAGGTTCATGTATCCTTAACCAAGGAAGATCTAAGAGGAAGGTATGGGACAACGAGGGCAGCACAAAGAAGGCTATTTTCTCACGATGTAGGGCTCTGATCAATAGTTCCACCTCCTCCGTGACCAGGGTAACGGTCTCCCGCAGAGACGTGCTGTCGACCGAAGCTATCTGCCGAGGAGTCTCCAGGGACCTGACAAGAATATGAAATTTTCTAGCCGCCTCAAGCTTGATGAAGAATATAGGCCACCTCCGAAAAGCGACTAGAACCCAGATTTAGCAAGACAGAGAGGGTCAAGGGTAGAGAGGTATCACTGAAAACTAGGGAGGCCTCTCTTACCTGTCCTAGGCGGAGGCGTTTCCCAGCCTCACCGGACAGGAATGCAGAAGATGGGAGGCGCTGCCACAAAAGAGGCAGAGACCTTGTACGAGTCTCTCTTGGCAACACTGCTCCGCCGGCTTGAGACAGTCCACCTGCATGGGCTCTGGTGCTGAGGCCGCGGTGGAAAATCACGAGCGGGAAGGAGGACTGTGTGTAGCTGGAGATGGGAAAGTTCCTGTTGGAGATTGGACAGCTGGGACGCGCTCCCCGGATTGGAGGACTGTAAAGCCGATAGATGGGACTCCATGATCTTCAAAAAGGCCATGATCCTGGTCTGATTTTCCCACAGGAATGCTAGTTCCTTTTGTGTGGTGGCAGAGGTACCAGCGGGGTCCATGGTCTGTCAGTACTGTGAGAACTTTGGGGGAACTCCAGGGACCGTGGCAACAAACGTCCCTCAGGAGAGCTGACCTGGTGGACCACCACCTATACACAGAGTGTTAGGGACAGGCCCAGGGGAGACTATCACGACGGCAGTTGGTACCCAGGGACGGACACAGGAGTCACAGCAGGAGACCGGAGAGGCTGGCGGGAGGACCAACAGGACAGGAACACAGAAGATGGACAGGACTGAGATGCAGGCAGGCATGGCAGCAACATGGGAAAATGGCAAAGCAGAGACAAGGGCTGGAAGACAAGGCAGAGACATGGGAATAAGACGAGACGGAACCATGGGCAGGCAGGCACTAGGAGAGAGGAAACAAGGAGAGGGAAGGTGAGACTCAGGAACAGGCGACAGGAGCTTGCTGCAGGGAAGAGAGCAGTGGGACATGGGGCCAGGATCACTTTTGAGGCACAAATGACAGACAGGCACAGCCAGGATGAAGAGGCAGCCTGATATGCAGAGTTCACAGCGAAACTTCAGGGTCAGGGTCCTCCAGGGGCAAAGAGCAGGCTGGAAGGAGCAGCAGAGATCAGGCAGGATGGAGTGCTTGTGCGCTGCTAAACACAGTGTGGGTGCACACCCGATGGGAAGCAGGAGGTGAAGCAGGCACCGGAGGACGAGCGGGAGCGCGCCTGGACACCGAGGACAGGTAAGTATGCTGGGGGTTGAGAGGCAGCGACGTGACAGGTGGCAGCAGCGGCGGCGGTGGCGTGACAGCCTCTGACCAGCAGCATCTGCGGGTCTGCAGCTCACAATGGTGGCAAGGGATGCCTAGACTGGGCCTTATTGACACAGCAAAGGATCAGCCAATTCACGCAATCTGCCAACTTTGCAAAAAAACTGAGTTGATGTAAAAAATGTAATAATTTGATTAATGTATGTGTGAAGAAACCAGAGTATATCTTAATTACCCAGATGACTATGTTTTCACAAACCAAGAAGAATTTAATTTTTTCAGTATATTGGCTTGTGGATTTAAGTGTTTATTTCTGGTCGTTCAAGAAGACAGACTACAAACTGATGTACCATTTAACATACTGTGCTAGTCTGTAATACTGATTTGCGCATAGTGTGTTTATTTTTGTTTATTGATGTGTGCTGATACGCTAAACAACCTAGGGGGTTTCGGCTGTGGTTGGACAGATACAGATCTGATCCAGTGACCATTGCCGAAGCAAGGAAATGTTTGGCGAAAGACTGGTTTAGGACCCACTGGTTGCCTGGTTTCATGGAGATGGTCAGATAAGCCAGATATTGACTCATGTCAAATGGATTTGGACCTTGTATGGACTGTCATCTCCCTACATTTGTCGTTATCTCCTCTCTGTGTGTGTATCACAGGTGAAATAATGACCCTGGGAGCGCTGACCTAATATCTACCATTATCTTGGCAAGTTAGCGGAAAGGTGAGACCCTGTAATGTGCACTCTCTTGGGGGTAATTGCAGGGATTGTTCTGTTTGTAATTGGGTGTTGTGGTTCAATAAAGTATTGTCACACTGGTTTATCCTAAACCTGTGTTGTCTGAGTAGAATTATGTCCACATTTAATGGGAGAGCGGGTGTTAGATGGGACAATCCCTGGGCAATGCGGTGTCGGCTAGCAGACTTGGGTGCCTGCCAACGCACCGTTTCTCCACAATTGGTGGCAGCATGTGGGACACTACTCTGCCCGCCGGAACCAGGGGAGCTGCAGGGGACTTGTGTTCGTAGACACCTTCCAGGGCTTCACAACCAGGGAGGTATACAGACAGACTCAGCAGACCAGTGATGAGGCATGCACAGCAGGTTTTGGACATTACTATGTCCAACTCCACCAACTCGGCCTTGGGAAGAAGACCACAGTGGATCTATGACCTCAACAACAAATGGAAAGTACAGGAGATATTCCAGTTTCAACAGATTGAATGGGATTTAATCTAGGAACTACAGAGTGAGGAGGAAGCCATGCATGGACCCAATGGATAGCAGTTGTTACTCTTCAATTATGTGTGCATTTTATTTTTGTAAGGAGGACATGGAATGTGCTCTAAGGAAACTGGATGATTGGAATCCTATAACATCAGACTAATTAGGATGAGGGAGCTATGTGAAGAAACCAGAGTATATCTTAATTACCTAGACAACTATGTTTTACCAACCAAGAAGAATTGACTTTTATCTTTATATTGGCTTGGGGATTTAAGTATTAATTTCTGGTGGGTCAATAAGACAGACTTGCATACCATTTAGCATACTGTGTAAGTCTGTAATAGTGACTTGTACATAGTGTGTTTGTTTATCTTTGTTTATTGATGTGTGCTGATATGCTAATTGTGTATTGTAGTCTGGATCCAGTTTGTTGACTTTGAAAGTAGAGAGGGAAAAGAATATGAGTGTGGACTGAAGGACACTGGGTAATTCTAAAAATAGCTTACATGCCTCAGGTATAAAAAAAAGACTCAGAGATCTCATCACTTCTATTGAAGTAAAGAGCTACTAGTCGAACTTTCTGCACAACACTTCACAGACAAGAGACAGGACTGCAGCCAATTCATCATGGCACCATCGCAAGGGACACAGATCTATGATTCTATAGGAAACAAACTAGGGGGCTTCGGCTCCGGTAGGAAGGATACAGATCGGATCCAGTGATCTTTGCTGAAGCATGGAAACGATTGGAGAAAGCCAGGTTTGGGACCCACTGGTTACCTGGTTCCATGTAGATGGTTGGATAAGCCATGTGGTGACTCTCATGTCAACTGGCTTTGGACCTTGCATGGACTGTATGGACTGTCATCTCCCTATGCTTGTCACTACCTCTTCTGTGTGTGTATCACAGGTGGAATAGCGACCCTGGGAGCTCTGATGTGTCAACTGGCTTTAGACCTTGTACAGATTCTATGGACTGTTCTCTGTCATCTCCCTATGCTTGTCGATATCTCATCTCTCATCTCTATCACAGGAGGAATAGTGAGTTTGGGAGCTCTCACGTACCATCTACCATTATCCCGGTGAGTCAGCGGAAGGGTGAGACCCTGTAATGTGCACGATCTTGGGGGTAATTGCTGGGATTGTTCTTGCTTCAGAGAAGAAAATCCACACTGCTACAACTCCTGAGACTAAATGTCCACTTCGTGGAGCCACCTTGTTAAATACAACGTCCTATGGATTCACAGGTGCCAACCCATATAAACGGTTTCATAGATCCATGTGATAAAGAAAGAAAAGGGTGGCACTCACCGCTTCTAAAATCCAGTCTTTATTGTTGTAAATTAAAACATCTTCAGCAGGGAGGGTAGAACAATAAAGAAAGGTCAGACGATGGCCGTTTCACGCGCCTGCGCTTCTATGGGTCCTGTTGCTGATAGGAAGTGATGAGGCAAAAAATACTCTATGACAGGTAAGGTAACTCCCCCTTTTTTCCCCGCTCACCTCCTTATTATCAAAAATACCTATTAAATACCAAATATATTCAAAGTTAATTATATAAAATTTAACCCCTTAGTGACAGAGCCAGTTTACAGCTTAATGACCAGGTCAATTTTTACAATTCTGACCACTGTCATTTGATGAGCTTATAACTCTGGAATGCTTTAATGGATCCTGCTGATTATGAGAATGTTTTTTCATGACATATTGTACTTCATGGTAGTGGTAAAATTTCTTTGATATGTCTTGCATTTATTTATGAAAAAAATGGAAATATGGCAAAAATTGAGAAAATTTTGCAATTTTAAAATTTTAAATTTTTATGCCCTTAAATCAGAGAGATGTGTCACAAATTTCTTAATAAATAACATTTCCCACATGTCTACTTTACATCAGCACAATTTTGGAAGCAAATTTTTTTTTGTTAGGAAGTTATAAGGGTTAAAATTTGACCAGCGATTTCTCATTTTTACAACAAAATTTACCAAACCATTTTTTTAGGGACCACATCATACTTAAAGTCACTTTAAGGGGTGTACATGACAGAAAATACCCAAAGTGACACCGTTCTAAAAACTAGACCCCTCAAGGTGCTCAAAACAACATTGAAGAAGTTTATTAACCCTTTATGAACTAAAGCAATGTGGAAGGAAAAAATTAACATTTAACTTTTTTTGCAAAAAATTTAATTCAGAACCAATTTTTTTTATTTTCACAAGTGTTAAAAGAGAAAATGAACCACAAAATTAGTTGTGCAATTTCTCCTGAATACGTTATTACCTCATATGTGGGGGTAAACCACTTTTTCAGCGAACGGCAGAGCTTGCAATGGAAGGAGCACCATTTGACTTTTTCAACACAGAATTGGCTGGAATTGAGATTGGATGCCATGATGCATTTGGAGAGCCCCTGATGTTCCTAAACAGTGGAAACCCCCAACAAGTGATCCCATTTTGGAAAATAGACCCCTTAAGGAACTTATCTAGATGGTGGCGAGCACTTTGAACTTTCAATTGCTTCACAGAAGTTTATAACGTAGAGCCGTGAAAATTAAAAATCATTTTTTTCCTCCAAAATGATTTTTTAGCCTGCCATTTTTTATTTTCCTAAGGGTAACAGGAGAAATTCGACCACAAAAGTTTTTGTGCAATTTGTGCTGAGTATGCTGATACCCCATATGTGGGGGAGAACCACTCTTTGGGCGCATGGGAGAGCTCGGAAGGGAAGGAGTGCCATTTTGGAATGCAGACTTTGATGGAATAGTCTGCGGGCGTCATGTTGCATTTGCAGAGCCCCTGATGTACCTAAACAGTGGAAACCCCTGCAAGTGACCCCATTCTGGAAACTAGACCCCCAAGGAACTTATCTAGATGTGTGGTGAGCACTTTGATACCCCAAGTGCTTCACAGAAGTTTATAACGCAGAGCCGTGAAAATAAAAGGTCTTTTATTTCCACAAAAGTGACTTTTAGCCCCCAATTTTTAGACCCCCAAATTTGGTAAATAGTGGAAACCCCTCAATTCTTGCTGAAACCCTAACCCCAACACACCCCTAACCCTAATCCCAACCCTAACCCTAACCCCAACACACCCCTAACCCTAATCCCAACCCTAACCCTAATCCCAACCCTAATCCCTAATCCTAATTCACCCTAACCCTTATTCTAACCCTAGCACTAACCCTAACACTAGCCCTAACGCAGCCCTAACCCTAGCCCTAACCATAATCCTAGCCCTAACCCTATCCCTAGTCCTAACCCTAGCCCTAACCCTAATGGAAAAATGAAAAAAAAAAATTCATTATGTTTGCTTAACTAAGGGGGTGATAACCGGGTGGGCTATTTACCATTTATTTTATTTTGATCACTATGATAGTTTATCATAGTGATCAAAATGAATGAATGGAATCTGCCAGCCATAGCCTACAGATTCCCGACGGGCACACTGCGCATGCACCTGCCGTTTTCTCCGGATCCAAGATGACGGCGCCCACCGGAGGATGCCGGCAGGACGCAGGAACACCGGGAGGGGACCCTGGACCACAGAGAGGTACTGGGGGGATTGGGAACCCTCTTTCTCTCTCCTCTGATGTGCGATCACATGAGAGGAAAGAGAAATTAAATGCAAAATCGCAGGTGTTTTTTTGCAGTCGCCGTTATAGGGTTAATAACGGCGATCGCAAAAGCGGGGTCAGCAAAAACCGACCCGATTCATGTTCTCTGGGGTCTCGGCTACCCCCTGCAGCCGAGACCCCGGAGAAAATCTGACACTGGGGGGTGATATTTACTTACTCTACATCGCCGTGAATTCATGGCGCTGTGGTTTAAGTATCCTTAATTACTGCCGTTAAAAGGCGTATCGGCGGTCTTTAGGGGTTAAAGTAGCATGATCTATACAGAAACAAGGAAGCACCAGAGCTAATAAATTCACAAAAAAGCAGACATGTCCAATTTATCATTGAAACCCGTGGCCTCTAAAGCCGGTACGCGCATTATCAGCCTAGCCTCTCTTCTTAGGAGCAATCTATGCAAATCGTCCCCGTGTGGTGGCAAAGTAACTCTTTATAAGCCTGCATAACGTAGGACATCTGCATCTCCTCCATGCTGCTCTCTAATATGTTTGATAAGACGTGGAACTCCTTTGCCTGTTCGTATTGAATTTACATGCTCACTAAATCTTATAAATAGAGGCCGAATTGTTTTGCCGATCTAAAAAAATCTGCAAGGGCAAAATAAAACATATACGGCATATCTGGTCCTGCATGAGATAAAATCTCATACAACATGAGTAATGTAACCTATTTGTAAGGAATGACCTATAGTGTGCTGGGGACAAAAGTTCCTATATGGCCACATTTAAAATTACCTTTAGGGGTACCCATCCCAAGGCAATCTTTTTTGTCAGCTTTCATACAATTGTGGACCAGGATTTCTAAAATATGCCAGATTTATTTTTTTTTACTTCAATAAATTTTTATTGCATATTTTCGAAAAAGAAAACATAAAAGCAACAACACCCCCAAAGTATGGGTTTAAACAAGGGAAACATAAGCATAAATGCCCATACTCATAGAGTGACATAATGTATAAAACAGAAAACATATTGACACTTGCATAAAAAAATCATATGAAAAGACATAAATGTTCAATGCAAAGGGGCGGAATTCTAAGTAACCACGGTTGCCATATTCGATCAACATTTTTCTTGGTAACTGATGAGTGTGCCAGAGGTTTGTTCATATCGACAATGTATATTGATTTTTGTCCACCACTTCTCTCATGGTGGGAAGAGACATCCCCTTCCATTTAGCTGCAAAGGTGAGCCTAGCCACAATTAGAATATGTGACACTATACCCCTGATAGCTAAAGGAAAATCAGTTGTCCCTATATGCAACAGCCCCATTGATTGTGTCAAGTTAAGAGAGATGACTGGGATTCAGGTTAACAACATATTTATAGTATTCCAAAAACCGATCGCCACCGGACAGGACCACCACATGTGGCTCAACGATCCCAAACCTCCACAATCTCTCCAGCAAGCTGAAGTCTGGTTTGGCCCATAATGGACTAGTTCTCCTGGACACCTATACCTCCTAAGTTGCATCTTTTTTAACTGTTCTTGGTGACCAATACAAGATGATACTCTATGTTTTTCTCATAAACTATCCCTCCATTCCTCTGGATCCCACGTTGCCCCCAATTCCTCCTCCCATTTTAGCATATATGATAATTTAGAATCCACCTCTGGATCATTTAATACACTATAGAGGATTGAAACACCTTTGGAGCCTGGTTCGGGTCGTAGGAGGAATCCTATGGCTTTGTGATTCACAGGGGGTTTAACCCCTTCCTGACCTTTGAAGCCACATAGGCGTCATGAAAGTCGGTGCCGGTCGGGTGACCTGGGTCACTGAAAGGTCACCCGACCCGCACACACAGGACCCTTCGTACTTCACCACAGAGGGGGTGGCTTAGCCCTCATGTGGCTACGATCGCTCTGATTCTCTGTTAAAAGTGAAACAGCCAATCAGGGCGATTGAAATTTGATGAAATATTACAATCAATATTACAATCCAATCCAATCCAATAGCATTTGCCATGGCTGGAGACCAAGATCTGACCCCCCACCAGCTGGTGGGAGCGATTGGCCCCCACCACCGATTGACGGCGGTGATCTGGCACCGCCGTTAAAATCTGTCCCCTCCCCCTTCCCTCCACCCCACCCCACCACTTTTTGATTTCCCCCTCACCCCCCGGTACCTCTTATGTCCCTCTGGCCATCCCAGTGTCCCACCATCCTAAATCATGGGCGCCGCCATCTTGGAAAATGGCGAGCATATGTGCAGTGTGCCTGCCGGAATCTGCCGGCTGCAGATTTATTCATTCATTTTGGTCTCTGTGATAAACTCTCACAGTGATCAAAATGAAAAAAAAGTAACCCCCCCTTAATCACCCCCATAGGTAGGCACAAATAACAAAATAAAGAAAATATTTTTATTTTTCCATTAGGTTTCTGGCTGGAATTAAGGCTAGGGTTGGAATTAGGGTTGGTTGGCATAATTCATGGTGGGAAGTCCAACGGTATATGATCGTCTTCCATTTTAGAATTTTAGATTTTTTTTATTTTAGATTTTTAGTCCAGTCTTTCTTGACTTTATAAGGGCATGACATGCCTATATCTATGTCTCCTCCTCCTCCTTTTACTCCTCCACCTCTTTTCTATATGTAGTTGCCCTTTTCCATATGTTATTTTTGTCTTCTGAGCATTTTGTCTGCTTTGGGACACCTTTTAAGGTGTTTTTAAGCGTTTTCTATGTGTTTGTATGTGTTTGTGTTTGCCTACCATTGTTTTCAGTGGGGCTCGAAGGTGTTCGTCGAACATTCGACGAACTTTCCTCCTGTTCGACGAACCAAACCGAACTCAAACACTAGCGGGGTGGCTCAACACTACTCCTGATATATAGACGTACATTTTTAATGTTTAAACTATGCTATATATACCTGGTATCTGGTGATACTGTACCCTTTCTGCCAGGAAGTCCTACTCCAACCAACACTCTAACTGTATCATTGACACCTGGAACATTGGCCCACATGTGTGATTATTTCTTGCGGATCTTCTTTTTATATTGTGGTGTGATCCATCCTGAGCGTGTAAGAGTCTATGGGTTACTTCTGCAATTTATAAGTAGAGTTAAAAATTACCCCAAAAATGTATACAGCTCTATGCTTGTGATACATTACCCATTTACTGCTTTTTATATTCTGGTCTAATCCAAACTGACCAAGTGAGAGTCTGTTTCTGACTGTGGAAATAAATACTGAGATTGACAATGACCCCTACACTGTGTACAGCTGTACGCTTCAGGTCCATTACCGTTTTGCGGCTTTTTATATTGTGTTGTAATCCATACTGAGCCTGAGAGCGTCTGTGTCTGCCTCCTGAAATATATACGGAGATTTAGAATGTTTAAACTATACTATATATATCTGGTATCTGATGATACTGTACCCTTTTTCTACTTTTGATATTCTTGTCTAATCCATACTGAGCCTGTGAGCGTCTCTGTGTGACTCATGAAATATATAGGGAGATTGACAATTATCCTTTGACTGTATAGAGCTGTACGCTTCTGATACAGTACCATGTATCTGATGTTATTTTGGGTACATATTCTCCAAAATTTGGAAGTATGGTGGAAGTGGCTGCGGACGTGGGCATGGGGGGGCCAGCTGGTACTGGTGCATCTGCTGGTAGTGGCAAAAGCATAATAGCAGCTAAGGCAGGAGGTGTTGAGCCTGCGTCATGGTCTGGTTCCGGAACGCCTGGAAGGCTACCTTTTCTGGGAGTAGGTTAACCGCTTTTAAAGCTGGAGCATCAGGAACTGGTTTTGGCTTACATTGCCGAAACAGACTCCAGCAAATATGCCCTCCTCTTCTGAAGTTTCAAAAAATGCAAGCACTGAGTCGTCAAGTGCTGGCTCCTGGTCAGGAAGGACCCCTTTCCTTGTGTCCTTCACCCCCACCGAAAGTGAATGATGCAGCAGGCCACACTTCACATTAGTCCATGTAGGTCTTTCCCACATGCCATGCCTGGGTTATCAAGTCAAATCGTGAATTCCCCAGTCCAAGATGAATCTGACAAGGAGTGTGGGTGGCCAGCCAGGGCTGTAGGGTTAATTGGTTCCGGGCCGGTGTCTCAGAGGGATGTGTCACGGTGGTGGTGACCCGGTCCGTGGGCATGGGTATCCATGCAAATGGGTGAATAACATTTCTAGGTGAATGATACGTGACGCCACCTGTGGTTTCTGATCAGATTGACCAGCGCTGCAGTGTCGCTTCTCTGGGACAGATGTTGTGGTGCAGCTAAGATGTAGAAGCCCTGCCCAGGTAGGGCCTTTGTCACAGGGCAGATGAAAGAGTTGGTAGATGGTGTGCAGTGCAGGATGTAGCAGAGCCGTGTGCCAGGCGCAGGAGAAAGATGACAGACACAGTCATGCAGTTCCTTTACCTGTACTTGGTAAGTGCCATCCAGGACCCAAAGTACAGATGGAGAAGGAGTTGGTCAGCCTGGAAGCAAATTAGGAATTCTGTCTCTGCAGATAGGTATTGTGGCCTCTGTTCTAGCGCTTTTCTGAGGTATTTGCAGTAATGAGTTCACTGAAGTTCCCCTTGTTGACTCTCTTTTGAAACTTTCTCGTATGGCAGGCAGCCGTAGCCTTTTCCTTCTGGCTCATACAAGTCGCTGCTGGGGCCTCCGAGCCATAGTTGGGAACAGAGCATTTACAGCTGCTACTTCTTCCGGTTTCTGCTGCAGGACCATTAGTGTCCCTACAAACTTAGAGACCGGAATCCAGACCATGTGCTCCAGCTACGAGTGAGCCTTAACTCTGCTCATCCTCCAGCTCCCCTTCTCACATCCACACACTTCCCCTTCCCTTCACAGACTGCCCCATCTTCCCTCCTCCCGACCACAGAGAGCAGCTCCTCAGCAGTCAGGTTCAGAGCTCTCCCTGCTGGCCTGGAGTGGGAACTGTGTTGTGTGTTGGTTTAACTGCTACAGAGATCCTTCATTGCTCCCAAGCATGACATCACACTCCCTAGGAGGAAGGTAATGCCACTGTGGCGACCGTACTCCTGGGGGCGCCACAAGTGCACTGATGCCCAGTCACTGCTACATGATTCTGATGGTACATTGACCCAGACCATTACATTCCCCTCACTCTCTACACAGCCAGAATCTGACCTTGATGAAACTCAGGTTCCCCTTCCCGCATACTATACCACCTTACACGGTGACAAAGAGGAAGATGCATATAAAAGTGCAGGTTCCTTGAGCAGGTGGGGGGCATACTCATTGGCGACGGCACTGGCACAGGGCCCCTCATAGTACGCAAAAGTGTCCCTGCCAGTGGGAGGGGCCCACCCACCGTCATACACCCGCTGTCAGACACCCGCTGTCAGACACATCGCCGTACTATGAGGGGCCCTGTGCCAGTGCAGTCACCAATGAGTGGGCTCCTTGATCAGGATCACAGCACTTGCAAAGTTGAAATACTTACTTCTCCCTGCTCCACCGCCGTGATGTCTTCCGCATTTCCTGACAGAGACATTCTGGTCAGAGAGCGCAATGACATCACATCTGTACGCTCTCTACCTAAACAGTCCAAGTGCAGAGAGATGGAAGATGGGGACGATGAGGAATCCAGACTAGTACAGGGATTCCCTAGCGAGGAGACTTACTTAATTGTTTTAAAGGTTGAGAACAATTTTTGGGGAGCACTATACTCTGGAGAATGATATATGGGGCCCACCATACACTGGAGCATTCCAAAGGCAGACATCAGACACTGGAGCAGCATTTACAGGGCCCATTATTCACTGGAGCATTAGAAATGGGGCCCATTATATATGGAGCATTATTTGGGCTCATAAGACAGTGGCGCTTCATCCATGGGGACCAACATATACTGTAGCATTATGTGGAGCTCATCATATACTTTATGGAACATTATATGGGACCAATGATTCTGTATGGAGAAATATATGGGCCTCATTACTCTGTATATCACACTATGCGGTGGCCATAATACTGTATGGAGTAATATACTGTCCGTTTTTGGAGCTATTGGAGAATTTAAAATGGATATCAGTCATGTGATGTAAGAAGTGAAGTATTTTTCATTGTACTATACCGCTATTTCTCTGCCGTATCAGAGGATCATGAATTGTGGCATGTGTTAAAGGAGCCCATTGGCACTCTTTGGCCTTGGGCCCACGAAAATCTGGAGCCAGCCCTACCCCCCCACAACTTTAGCCAAATAACCACAAGTTTTCAATGCCTAACTATTATTACAAAGTAAATTAAGGTTGACACGCTTAAGTAATAATTGATGTTTTGGGCATCAAAATGAGCACTGTAGGTGTGTTTCCTGTCCTCCACTCACTGCCGACTTTTCTACCCCATTGACTTGCATTGGGTTTCGTGTTTCAATCGACCTTCAACTTTTCACGATAATTGGCTGATTTCGTTCGACCCGACTTTTGCGAAAAGTGGGTTTCATGAAACCCGACTCGACCCGAAAAAAGGCAAAGTCGCTCATCTCTACTGCAAGGTCTTGGACCGTTTGCCGGTGAATTCTCTCCTTGCCAAGTTGGAGAAGTGTCAATTTGAGCAGGGGTCCTTGCCGTTCTTGGGCTATATCATCTCGGCTCAGGGGTTAGCTATGGATCCTGCCAAATTGCAGGCGGTAATCGACTGGCAGAAGCCCCACTCCCTTAAAGCAGTGCCTTTTTGGTCTTCATTAATTATTACCGCCAGTTCATTCCCCACTTCTCCACACTGGTGGCTCCTTTGATCGCCCTCACCAAAATGGGAGCCAATCCAAAGGTTTGGTCGGAACAGGTCTCCGCGGCCTTCTTGTCTCTTAAGACCCATTTTAATGGCGCTCCTATCCTCCATCGTCCTGATGTGGATAAATCCTTTATCCTAGAAGTAGATGCCTCCTCCGTCGGTGCAGGGGCAGTACTTTTCCAGAAGGATGTCCAAGGTCAGAAGCATCGCTGCTTCTTTTTCTCCAAGACCTTCTCACCGGCGGAGAGAAACTACTCCATCGGGGACAGGGAGCTGCTGGCAATGAAATTGGCCTTTTCCGAGTCGAGACATCTCCTGGAAGGAGCTCGGTTTCCCTTTCAGGTATACACCGACCAAAAAAACCTGGTGTATTTACAAACGGCCCAGCGGTTGAACTCTCGCCAAGCCAGGTGGTCTCTTTTCTTCTCCCACTTCCGCTTCACCTTGCACTATCTGTCCGGTGAGAACATCCGGGCTGATGCTCTCTCTCACTCGGTGGTGTCAGCGGAGGAGGAGGCTGAGCCTCAGCTAATCGACCCTTCTGAGAGTCTGAGGACCATGGCTCCGGTCACTCTTGAGTTGGTATCGCCAGGCAAGACCTTTGTCCCTCCCCACCTGCGGCCAGAAGTTCTCGCATGGGCTCACGCCTCCAGGGTGGGTGGTCACTTTGGTATTAGGCAGACCACGGAACTCCTGGCAAGGACTTATTGGTGGCCACACATGGCTCGGGACACAAGAGAATACATTCAGGCATGTGTCTCCTGCGCTCGAAACAGGTCCTCTAGGCAGAGGCGGGCTGGGTTACTGTATCCCTTGCCGGTGGCAGACAGACCCTGGGAGATGGTTGGCATGGATTTTGTGGTCGGCCTGCTCAAATCCAATGGCAGCACGGTCATCTGGGTGGTCACCGATCATTTTTCTAAAATGGTGCATCTGGTGCCACTCGCGTGGCTGCCTTCTGCTCTTGGTCTCGCCTCGCTATTCATGAAGCACGTTTTTCGTTTGCACGGTATGCCAGACAAGATAGATAGTGACCGGGGTCTCCAGTTTGCGTCTTGGTTTTGGAGGGAGCTCTGCAGTCTGCTCAGCATTGAGCTAAATTTGTCCTCCGCCTATCACCCCGAGACGAACGGGTTGGTTGAGAGAGCTAAACAAACTCTGGTCACATACCTGCGACATTTTGTCTCGACCAGGCAGGATGACTAGGCATCCTTACTACAGTGGGCAGAATTTGCTCTGAACAATGCAGTAGCTGATTCCACCGGTCAGACCCCGTTCCTCTTTAATTATGGCCAGCATCCGCGCATCCCCGTCCCGATGTCAGTATCTTCCACTGATGCCAGGGTGGCAGACTGGGCGATGGAGGCTCGTGACATCTGGGATCACACTCAGGATGCCATTCGGGCCTCTAAGGAGAGAATAAGGGTGTCCGCTGACATGCATCGGTGCCCCGCTCCTACTTTTGCACCTGGTGACTTGGTGTGACTCTGCCCAAAATATCAGGCTGCAGGCCGAGTCCACCAAGTTTGCGCTGCCATATATCGGTCCCTTCAAGGTCCTGGAGCAGATCAACCCCGTGGTTTATTGCCTGGCTCTTCCTCCCCAATTGGCCATTTCAGACACCTGCCCACTTATCCCGGTTTTCTGAGTCATCTACCGGGACATCCGACTTGTCTTCAGATGAATTCGAGGTCAATGCCATGGTGGGATGCAGGGTGGTACATGGCAAAAAATTTTATTTGGTGGACTGGAAGGGTCATGGTCCTGAGGCTCGGACCTGGGAGCCAGTGGAGAATATCCATGCCCCACTCCTTATCGCGGCATTTGAGCGCAGTGAGGCTCAGAGGGGAAGGGGCCCTAGGAGGGGGGTAATGTTAGGCATTGGGTTCCGGGCGCTGTACAGCGGGAATCCAGAGCCTTGCCATCTTCGGTCACCCATTCCCCTCTGGCCACAGTGGAGCCTGCTCAGCAGACTCCACGATCCTGGCATTCTGCCCTCACCAGCATCGTGGGCTCGGTTGGTGCTGCCACCTCTGGTCCAGGTATGGCAATGCAGTCTGTCCAGCAGCAAAAGACTCCAGAGGCTAAGTCCTCCCTTTGCTCCACTGAGCGTGCTCAGGAGACAATCTCCCATTGGGGATCGGGAGTCACATGCTCAGGTCCTTCTCCAGTTCTGATTGGTCCATCTGGAGGATTTGGAAGGTCCCGGAAGGGCACAGATATAAAAGGCTCGCATGGCCGCCCCGCCATGTGCTATGATAGACTCTGAGGCTAATGCATTTAGTGTATGAGTGATGATGGATGAATGAGCCTGGTGACTGACACATTAAATTTCCCCCCTCCTTGCATATTACGTATGTGTTAGGGTGAGGGATTAGAGTCAGTACGTTAGCTCTACATTGCATAGTGCCGCAGTGTTGCTCCACATCCACCGCTAGCGCCTAGGGCGTCAGCCAGTATAGGCCTCCTTGGCCACTGCTATCGCAGCGTCCGCTAATTACGCCGTGCGCTTTAGTCCATCAGAGCGGATACTGCACACATTGCAGAAGTGGTTCACACCCCGTGACCTGTGAAACTAACAGGTTGCGGTTGTTCGCCGGCAGGCACGTGTTACTTGAAGTAATGGCGCACGTGCCTGTTAGCACCGGCTCAGTGATTACGCATCGGTGTCCGGCTTTATTCCTACATGCCTTTCCCTCATTGTTTAGCAGCAGTTGGTCACATCTGCACGGTGGGCCCTGGGCTGCGAACGCACCTTATATATTATTTCATCTTTATTATTTGGTGCATTCCGCCAGCCCCGTAACAGGTATTTTACATTAAAAACCCATTTATATCCTATAGCTTTTCTTCCTTCTGGTAATTCCGTTAGTGTCCACGTCTTTGAGTCATGCATGGATTTTATTTCTGTTTCTGCTGCTTTTATTAGCTTCTTCTTCAGGAAGTTGAGATATGTCTTCCCAAGAGGTAGGTTCATAAATTTTACTTGAACTTGCATTATATGAGAGGCGTATTGGTGGTTTTCCTTTGTTTTCTCTTGTTGAAAGTCTTGGTTCTGTGTCTGTTTGTATCTCTTCACTTTCAGAATTCTGTTTTTTATCAATTTCAACTTCTTTTCATCAGATATTCCTTCAGCTATATCACTGCTGTTTTTCTCATTTTTGTTTCCAGTGAAATCATAATGTCTTCATTTAGATCCTCAATGAATTTCACACTGTTACTCACCGCGACTCTGTCTGTTTTGGGTTCTAGGATTCTATATCCTTTGCAATTGTCATATTATCCAACAAATATTCCTTCTATGGACTTATTTTTAAGTTTGGAAAGTTTTTCTGTTGGAATGAATACAAAAACTTACAAGCAAAAACTCTTAAATGATTCACCTTTGGTTTCATACCTTGCCGCAGTTCATATGGAGTTTTTTTTTCAGTTTTCTGGAAAAAAGTTGGTTTTGTAGAAATGTAGCTGTCATTGCTGCCTCACCCCAATATTTCTCTGGTAGTTTGGAATCTGTCAGCATACACTTTATCATTTCAGTCAGAGTTCTGATTTTCCTTTCTGCTACTCCATTTTGTTCAGGTGTATATGGAACAGTCTTTTGATTTCTATGCCATTTTGTCTTAAGTAGTTTTCTATTTCGTGTCCTGTAAATTCTCCTCTATCATCACTTCTGATGACAATTGGCTTCCTCTGAAACTTGTTATTTGACTTTGCACATAGTCTACTATTTTATTGAAACCTTCGCTTTTGTTCTTGATCAAGTATGTGACTGTGTATCTTGAGTGGTCATCTATAAAAGTCACCATATATCTATTTCCTCCTGATTTTGTCACTTTCGTGGGTCCACATATGTCAGTATGCACCAAATCAAGTGGTCTTGGGCTTTTTATCTCACTTTCTTTAGGAATATTCTTGTGGCTTTAGATTTTATACAACATTCACATCTTACGGTAATTGAGCAATCAGATATCAATAGATCCTGTCAATTCTTTCCTTTGTAGCTCCATTATACTTTCAGGATGTCTGTGTCCTAGACGTCTATGCCACATGTGAATACAATTCTTGTGTACACAACTTCTTCTGTTCCTTTAATGTGCCTAGATGATATAATTGTTCATCTGCCTTGACATTGATTATTACCTTATTTCCTGCTAGGATTGTACATTCATCATCTTTGAATTTCACAGTAAGTCCTTCAGCTGTTAGATGTTTCACAGATAACAATCCTCCTTCTAACCCTGGAATATATAACACATCCTGGACAAGTACTTGTTAGAACAGTTTAGCATTCCTTGTCCAACACTTTATGCAGTTACTTTGCTTCCATCTGCAAGATAAATGGCTTCCTTCTAATTTAAATCAAGTTCAGTAAAGACATTTTTATTACTCGTCATGTGACTTGTTGCTCCTGAGTCAATAAACCAACCAAATGATGATTTCTTATCAGTTACTTTAAATGAGCCATTCCAATTACTTTCACATGAATCAGAAATTGTGTTTTTCACCTTCTGTGTATTCTCCCTATGGTGTAGTTTCTGTTGTTCTGCTTTCCATGTAGTACAGTCTTATGTCCTTTTTTCGTACATCTGAAACATTCTCTTGTCTCTTTATTATACAGTCGTTTTGATTCTGTAGCTTTAAGAGAATTTCCACTATCTTTTTCAGAAGAAGAATCATTTGTTTGTACTTTCCTTCTTTGATATTCATCTATGAGTCTGGTCTTCACAAATTCTAATGTAATGTCTATTTCAGGTCTTGTGTCTAGTGCATTTATTAAAGCAGTGTATGAATCCGGTAAACTGCACAATACTGTTGCTGCTACATGGCTTTCCTTAACCCCTTCCTGACATCCGAAGTACTATCCCGTCCATGGAACCCGGGCCCCTATGCCCATGGACGGGATAGTACGTCTACCGCGATCAGCGGCGCCCACGTGGTGAGCGCCGCTGATCGCGGCCGGGTGTCAGCTGATTATCACAGCTGACACCCGGCACAATGTGTCAGGGGTGGTCACGGACCGCCCCCGACACGTTAACCCCTTGCACACCGCGATCAAACACGATCGTGGTGTACCGGGAGTTAAAGGGTAGCATCGGCAGGGAGGGGGCTCCCTCCGTGCTTCCCTGAGCCCCCCACGGCAGCGCAATGTGCAGCGCTGCTGCAGGGGGCTCCTTTCCTCCAGTCCCCCGAATCCAAGATGGCGACGGGGGCCTTCGGGGGCCTGCAGGAAGCTGGCTTCCTCAGTGCCTGCAAAGCGCAGGCAAGAGGAAGTCTTCTTCAATGCCTGTGACAGATTGCTGATCTGTCACAGTGACCTGTGATGTGACACATCAGCGATCTGTCACAGGACAGTGATGTCCCACCTGGGACTATGTAATAAAGTAAAAAAAAATAAAAAAAAAGTGTAAAAATAATTTTAAAAAAATCGCCAAATAAATTAGTAAAAAAAAAAAAAAAAATTCCCCAATAAATTCATTTTTTGAAAATAAAAAAAAAACAAAACAATAAAAGAACACATATTAGGTATCGCCGCGTCCGTAATGACCCACGCTATAAAACTGTCCCATTAGTTAACCCCTTTAGCGAACCCCTTAAAAAATAAAAATAAAAAACGAAGCAAAAAATAATGATTTATTATCATACTGCCAAACAAAAAGTGTAATAACGCGCGATCAAAAAGACCCATATAAATATCCATGGTACCGCTGAAAACGTCATCTTGTCCCACAAAAAAAGAGCTGCCACACAGCATCATCAGCAAAAAAATAAAAAAGTTATAGCTCGCAGAATAAAGCGATGCAAAAATAATTATTTTTTATATAAAATAGTTTTCATTGCATAAAACCGACAAAACATAAAAAAACGACCTAAATTAGATATCGCTGTAACTGTACTGACAAGAAGAATAAAACCGCTTTATCAATTTTACCGCACACGGAACAGTGTAAACGCACTCCCCCAAAAGAAATTCATGAAACGCTGGTTTTTGTTCATTCTGCGTCCCAAAAATCAGAATAAAAAGCGATTAAAAAATGTCACATGCCCGAAAATTGTACCAATAAAAACGTCAACTTGTCCCGCAAAAAATAAGACCTCACATGACTCGGTGGGTCAAAATATGGAAAAATTATAGCTCTCAATATGTGGTGATGCAAAAAGTACTTTTACAATAAAAAGCGTCTTTTAGCGTGCGACAGCTGCCAAAAATAAAAACCGCCATAAATAGTAAATCAAACCCCCCGTTATCACCCCCTTAGTTAGGGAAAAATAATAAAATTAAAAAAATGTATTTATTTCCATTTTTCCATTAGGGTTAGGGTTAGGGCTAGTGTTAGGGCTAGGGTTAGGGCTAGGGTTAGGGTTAGGGCTAGGGTTAGGGCTAGGGCTAGGGTTAGGGTTAGGGCTAGGGTTAGGGCTTGGGTTAGGGCTAGGGTTAGGGCTGAGTTTAGGGTTAGGGGTGTGTTGGGGTTCGGGTTGGAGTTAGAATTGGGGGTTTCCACTGTTTGGGCACATCAGGGGCTCTCCAAATGCAACATTGCATCTGATCTCAATTCCAGCCAATTCTGAGTTGAAAAAGTCATATGGTGCGCCATCCCTTCCAAGCTCTGCCATGCGCCCAAACAGTGTTTTACCCCCACATGTAGGGTATCAGCCTACTCAGGACAAATTGCAAAACAATTTTTGGGGTCCAATTTCTCCTGTTACCCTTAGGAAAATAAAAAATTGGGGGCAAAAATATCATTTTTGTGGAAAAAAATGATTTTTTTATTTTCACGTCCGAGTGTTATAAACTTCTGTGAAGCACTTGGGGGTTCAAAGTGCTCACCACACATCTAGATAAGTTCCGTGGGGGGGTCTAGTGTCCAAAATGGGGTCAATTGTGGGGAGTTTCAATAGTTTAGGTACATCAGGGGCTCTCCAAACGCACATGACACCCGCAGACCATTCCATCAAAGTCTGCATTCCAAAATGGCACTGCTTCCCTTCCGAGCCCCGACGTGTGTCCATACAGTAGTTTTCTCTCACATTTGGGGTGTCAGCGCACTCATGACAATATGGACAACAACTTTTGTGGTCCAATTTCTCCTGTTACCCTTGGGAAAATGAAAAAATTGGGGACTAATTGATCATGTTTGTGGAAAAAATACGATTTTTTTATTTTCATGCCCGGGCATTATAAACTTCTGTGAAGCCCTTGGGGGTTCAAAGTGCTCACCACACATCTAGATAAGTTCCATGCGCCGAAACAGTCGTTCCCCCCCCACATATCAGGTATCAGCGTACTCAGGACAAATTGCACAATAACTTTTGCAGTCCAATTTCTCCTGTTACCCTTGGTAAAATAAAAAAAATTGAACCTGAAGTATTTTTTTTTGTGAAAAAAAGTTAGATGTTCATTTTTTTTTAAATATTCAAAAAAATTCCTGTGACGCACCAAAAGGGTTAATAAACTTCTTGAATGTGGTTTTGAGCACCTTGAGGGGGTGCAGTTTTTAGAATGGTGTCACTTTTGGGTATTTTCTATCATATAGACCCCTCAAAGTGGCTTCAAATGTGATGTGGTCCTAAAAATAAAATGGTGTTGAAAAAATGAGAAATCGCTGGTCAACTTTTAACCCTTATAACTTCCTAACTAGAGTTGAGCGACTTTTGGTTTTTTAGGGTCGCGTTTCGTTTCGTGAAACCCGACTTTTCCAAAAGTCGGGTCGAGCAAGATCGTCCGATTATAGGGAAAAGTCGGGGTCGTCCCGAAACACGAAACCCAATGTAAGTCAATGGGGAATAAAAGTCGGCAGTGAGAGGAGGACAGGAAACACACCTACAGTGCCCATTTGAATGCCAAAAGCATCAATTCTTCTTACTTAAGCTTGTCAACCTTAATTAACTTCATAATATAAGTTACGCACTGAAAAATGGGGGTTTTTTGGCTAAAGTTGTGGGGGGGGGAGGGCTGGCTGCAGGTTTTCATGTGCCCTGGGCGAAAGAGCGCCCCTTTAACACATACCACAACTCATCATGCTCCGATACGGCAGATAAATAGCGGTATAGTACAATGAAAAATACCTCACTTTTTACATCTCATGACGAGGCCCATCTATTTCTCCATACAGAATCATTGGTCCCATATAATGTTTGAAACAGTATATGATGAGCTCCACATAATGCTACAGTATATGTTGGTCCCCATGGATGAAGCTCCACTGTCTTATGGGCCCAAATAATGCTCCAAACATAATGGGCCCCATTTCTAATGCTCTAGTGTATAATGGGCCCTGTAAATGCTGCTCCAGTGTCTGATGTCCACCTTTGGAATGTTCCAGTGTATGGTGGGCCCATCTATCATTCTCCAGAGTATAGTGCTCCCCAAAAATTGCTGTCCCAACATTGAAAACAATCAAATAAGTCTCCTCGCTAGGGAATCCCTGTACTTGTCTGGACAGGTGCTGTAGCTTGCTTAACAGCTCGCCAGCCGTTCTCACGCCCAGTATGGATTGCACGTGATTGCACAAAGGTTAGAAAGGGTACCGTATCCCTGGATAACATGTATGGATAGCGTACACATTCAAAATATATGTCTGTACAGCATGAGGCAGGCTCAGACGGTGTTAGGCCCAGTATGGATTGCACGTGATTGCACAAAGGTTAGAAAGGGTACCGTATCCCTGGATAACATGTATGGATAGCGTACACATTCAAAATATATGTCTATGGAGGCAGGCTCAGACGGTGTCAGGCACAGTATGGATATGACGGCCCAGAATACACAGCGGAGGAGCAGGGAGAGGTAAAGATTGCAAATGCTGGGGCCCTGCCCAAGCAAGGGGGGCCCACTCGTGGGCGTCGGTACTGGCACTGGGCCCCTCATTGTACAGCGGTGTGTCTGACGGCGGGTGTGCACCACCACCGTCAGAGACACTTGATTGCACTATGAGGGACCCTGTGCCAGTGCCCGCGCCCAAGAGTCGGCCTACCCACATGTCCAGGGCAACGGCACTCGCACGGTGTCGTGCGCTAGGTGGTTACCCCGGCCATGGGAGGGAGGCAGCACAGTTAGGGAGTTTTAGAAAGTGGCATATGTTGATGTTGGACATTCAGCTGATGCAAAAGGCGAAAAAGGTGAAGTACCAGGAAGAGGTGGACCAAAGCAAGCCATTTTTCTGTCACCCTATGTGTCATCAGGGGAAGGTGGGACAAAATCCTTGGAAACCCATGCGTGGTTCATTTTAATGAAGGTTAGATCATCCACATTTTGGGTTGACAGACGGGTCCTTTTTTCTGTCAGGATTGATCCAGCTGCACTGAAGACTCTTTCCGATAGCACACTTGCAGCTGGGCAAGCGAGCTCCTGTATGGCATATTGGGCCAATTCAGGCCAGGTGTCCAGTTTAGCGGCCCAATAGTCAAAGGGGAATGACCTGTGTGTGAGAACATCGATATGGGAGGAAAAGTAGTTTGTAACCATAGTTGACAACTGCTGTCTCCTGTCACTTTCCATCGATGCAGTATTACCAGTTGTGTGAGCGGTATTTGAAAAATCAGTCCACAACATTGTCATGAAACCCCTGTCTCCAACGCCACTTCTGCTGTGTGCACCACGAACACCTCTGCCAAGCTGCCCCCGGCCCGTACGGCTCGTGTGAGAACCATCACCGCTGCTGTGTGCTGGGAATGCCTCAAGCAACCGATTTACCAGAGTTGCTTGTTTATTAGCCAATATTAGGTCAAGGTTCTCCTGTGGCAAGATGTTTTGTAATTTGCCTTTATAGCGTGGATCCAGGATGCTGGCCAACCAGTAGTCGTCATCGTTCATCATTTTGGCAATGCGGGGGTCCCTTTTTAGGATCCGCAAGGCATAATCTGACATGTGGGCCAATGTTCCCGGTGTCAATGATGCACTGCGAGTGCTGGGTGGAGGAGCACTTTCTGGCAAATCCACATCCCTCCAGTCACGCACAAACCCTGTACCAGACCTTGCCACGCCAACATTTTCACTTGCCCCACGAGATGCATCCTCCTCCCCTAAGTAATCATCCCCATCATCATCCTCCTCCTCCTCTTCTTCCTCCACCTCGTCCAGGAGAGGTCCCTGAGCAGACAATGGCTGAATGTCATCAAGGATTCCCTCCTCCTCTTCCTCCTCATCAACATTGGCTGCAGACGCCTGCTCCTTAAGGTGCGTCAAAGTTTGCATGAGCAGACGCATAAGTGGGATGCTCATGCTTAGGATGGCGTCGTCTGCGCTTACCAGCCGTGTGCATTCCTCAAAACACTGAAGGACTTTACAAAGGTCTTTCAGCTTCGACCACTGCACGCCTGTCAACTCCATATCTGCTCTCAAAGTGCCTGGCCGTGTATCCTCCCACAAATGCATTATGGCCTGCCTCTGCTCGCACAGCCGCTCCACCATGTGCAGGGTGGAGTTCCACCTTGTTGCAATGTCGATAATGAGGCGGTGGTTGGGAAGGTGGAGCAATCGCTGCAGCTTCTGCATACAAACGGAGTGTACAGGCGACCGGCGGATGTGCGCGCACAGTCTTCGCACCTTCTGGAGCAGGGCTGTTAACTCCGGATAATTTTTGAGGAAGCACTGCACCACCAGGTTCAAGGTGTGAGCCAAGCAAGGTATGTGGCTGAGCTTTGAAAGGGCTATGGCTGCCACAAAATTACGGCCGTTATCACTAACTACCTTGCCTGCCTCAAGATGTACACTGCCCAGCCATGACTCAGTTTGTCGCTTCAAGTACTCGGCCAGCACCTCGGCGGTGTGTCTGTCGCCCAAACACATCATCTGCAACACAGGCTGCTGACGCTTTCCACTAGCTGCTCGATAGGGGGACACATCGTGTGCAACAGTGGCAGCTGCAGATGGAGTGCTCGTACGACTGCGCTCTGTGGACGAGCTTTCGCTTCTGGAGGAGGAGGAGGAGGAGGAGGGTCGAACGCCTACAGCCAACTGTTTCCTATACCGTGGGCTAGGCAGCACTGTCCCACCACCGCTGTCCCCTGTGGACCCTGCATCCACCACATTAACCCAGTGCGCAGTGATGGACACGTAACGGCCCGGGACATGCCGACTGGACCATGCATCAGTTGTGAGGTGCACCTTTCCGCTCACTGACTGCTTGAGTGCATGGACAATGCGGTCTTTCACATGATGGTGGAGGGCTGGGATGGCTTTGCGAGAGAAGAAGTGGCGACTGGGTAGGTCATAGCGTGGTGCTGCATAGGCCATGAGTTCGCGGAAAGCTGTGCTTTCCACCAACCAAAAGGGCATCATCTCAAACGAGATTAGTTTGGCAATGTGGGCGTTCAAACCCAGTGTACGCGGATGAGAGACTGAGTACTTTCTTGACCTACTCATAGTGTCTGGGAGGGTGAGCTGGACTTGAGAGCTGCATATGGTGGAAGTAGCGGTGGACAGGGCGGACTGAGAGAGGGTTGATGATGGTGATGGAGTTGGTGTTCTTTCTGATGGCCTAGAATCAGTCTTTCGTTGATATAACAGTGGGATTCCCTGACTGCTGTGGCCTTGCAACGACACCTCAACATTTGCTGCTGTGCTAACCGGTGGGCTTACAGTGGGGGAAACAATGTAGCGTTGCTGACTACCTTCATTGTGTGATCAGCTGCACATGTGGCACTTGAGGTTTGGTGTTGTGTCCACGCTTGCAAGTGCATGCTGGTTAAATGTCTAAGCATGCAACTGGTATTCAAAATTTTCAGATTTTTCCCTCGGCTAGAGGTCTCTGCGCACTTCTTACAGATAACCTTGGCCTGATCATGAGGATTTTGTTCAAAAAAGTGCCACACTGCACTCTTCCTACTTTGGCAGACATTTTGCGGCCTAGCACGCTGTGATCTTTTGACACTCTGGACAAGCTGTCCAGCAACTCTTTTGATGTTTGGAACCTGTCTTTGGAGTGCTCCGGGCCTGCCAGATAACAGCTGTTGCGATGTCGATGTCTGCTGTGGATGCTCCTCATCTGAGCTATTGGAAGCAGCACCCTCTTCCCCCAATGGATGCCAATCTGGGTCAACAACTGGGTCATCCATCACCTCCTCTTCTATGTCATGTGCACCTTTCTCTGTGTCACCGTGTATGGTGGTATAGTGTGCGGGAAGGGGCACCTGAGTCTCATCAGTGTCAAAATCTGGCTCTGTACACTGCAAGGACAATGTAGTGCTCTGAGTGAATGTACCAGCAGAATCATCCATCAGCGGCTGTGCATCAGTGCACTCCATGTCAGATTCATCTTGGCCTGGGTAATTCACCATTTGACTTGATAATCCAGGCATGGTATGTGAAAACAGCTCCATGGAGTAATCAGTAGTATGGCCTGCGTCATCCTTCAATCTTGGTTGGGGTGAAGGACACAAGGAAAGGTGTGGTTCATGAACATGAGCCTCCAATGACGACTCAGTGCTTTTACTTTTTACAACTGAAGAAGAGGAGGCGATAGAGCTGGAGGCTGAGTCAGCAATGTAAGACAAAACTTTTTCCTGATGCTCTGCCTTTAAAAGCGGTTTGCCAACTCCTAGAAAACTAAGCGTTCGAGGCCTTATGTAGCCAGACGATGACGCAGGGTCAGCACCTCCTGCATTCGGTCCTATTTTGCTCTTGCCACTACCATCAGATCCACCACCAACACCATCATTACCAGCTGCCAACCCCCGCCCAATTCCACGGCCTCTTCCACCAGCCTTCCTCATTTTTGGTAGAAATGTAGACAAAATCCAACAAACTATATAGTAATGTAAAACAAGGTACAAGGTGTCTATAGGACAGGGGAGATTTAGAATTTCTGCACACACTTGTGGACAGTGGACACTTTTGGATTGTGTGAGGCCCACTGATATCTGAGCGCTATGTGACACGCTCGATGGCACAGCTGCCTGTGACCAAAGTGACGAGAGGATAATGGAGATTTTGAATCTCTGCGTACACTTTTGGACACTGGACACTTGTGGATTGTGTGAGGCCCACTGATATCTGAGCGCTATGTGACACGCTCGATGGCACAGCTGCCTGTGACCAAAGTGACGAGAGGATAATGGAGATTTTGAATCTCTGCGTACACTTTTGGACACTGGACACTTGTGGATTGTGTGAGGCCCACTGATATCTGAGCGCTATGTGACACGCTCGATGGCACAGCTGCCTGTGACCAAAGTGACGAGAGGATAATGGAGATTTTGAATCTCTGCGTACACTTTTGGACACTGGACACTTGTGGATTGTGTGAGGCCCACTGATATCTGAGCACTATGTGACACGCTCGATGGCACAGCTGCCTGTGACCAAAGTGACGAGAGGATAATGGAGATTTTGAATCTCTGCGTACACTTTTGGACACTGGACACTTGTGGATTGTGTGAGGCCCACTGATATCTGAGCGCTATGTGACACGCTCGATGGCACAGCTGCCTGTGACCAAAGTGACGAGAGGATAATGGAGATTTTGAATCTCTGCGCACACTTTTGGACACTGGACACTTGTGGATTGTGTGAGGCCCACTGATATCTGAGCGCTATGTGACACGCTCGATGGCACAGCTGCCTGTGACCAAAGTGACGAGAGGATAATGGAGATTTTGAATCTCTGCGCACACTTTTGGACACTGGACACTTGTGGATTGTGTGAGGCCCACTGATATCTGAGCGCTATGTGACACGCTCGATGGCACAGCTGCCTGTGACCAAAGTGACGAGAGGATAATGGAGATTTTGAATCTCTGCGTACACTTTTGGACACTGGACACTTGTGGATTGTGTGAGGCCCACTGATATCTGAGCGCTATGTGACACGCTCGATGGCACAGCTGCCTGTGACCAAAGTGACGAGAGGATAATGGAGATTGTGAATCTCTGCGTACACTTTTGGACACTGGACACTTGTGGATTGTGTGAGGCCCACTGATATCTGAGCGCTATGTGACACGCTCGATGGCACAGCTGCCTGTGACCAAAGTGACGAGAGGATAATGGAGATTTTGAATCTCTGCGCACACTTTTGGACACTGGACACTTGTGGATTGTGTGAGGCCCACTGATATCTGAGCGCTATGTGACACGCTCGATGGCACAGCTGCCTGTGACCAAAGTGACGAGAGGATAATGGAGATTTTGAATCTCTGCGCACACTTTTGGACACTGGACACTTGTGGATTGTGTGAGGCCCACTGATATCTGAGCGCTATGTGACACGCTCGATGGCACAGCTGCCTGTGACCAAAGTGACGAGAGGATAATGGAGATTTTGAATCTCTGCGTACACTTTTGGACACTGGACACTTGTGGATTGTATGAGGCCCACTGATATCTGAGCGCTATGTGACACGCTCGATGGCACAGCTGCCTGTGACCAAAGTGACGAGAGGATAATGGAGATTTTGAATCTCTGCGTACACTTGTGGACACTGGACACTTGTGGATTGTGTGAGGCCCACTGATATCTGAGCGCTATGTGACACGCTCGATGGCACAGCTGCCTGTGACCAAAGTGACGAGAGGATAATGGAGATTTTGAATCTCTGCGCACACTTTTGGACACTGGACACTTGTGGATTGTGTGAGGCCCACTGATATCTGAGCGCTATGTGACACGCTCGATGGCACAGCTGCCTGTGACCAAAGTGACGAGAGGATAATGGAGATTTTGAATCTCTGCGCACACTTATGGACACTGGACACTTGTGGATTGTGTGAGGCCCACTGATATCTGAGCGCTATGTGACACGCTCGATGGCACAGCTGTGACAAAAGTGACTAGAGGATAAGGGAGATTGGATTGCTTTTAAAAAAGCCCGTTTGCGGAGCAGTGGGTAAACAGCAATGCCAGCGTGTCAGGAAGCCTTAAAAGGCAGCCCAACAACCAACACCACTGATACACCACAATATAGCCTCCCCTTGCACTGCACACACAGTGACTTGTGTGTTGTGCAGGCCAAATCGCTAGCAGCAGAAGCAGTTTTTTTGTCTTCTTCCCTGCCTAACGCTCTCCCTACAGAATCAGCAGCAACCTCTCCCTATACTAAGATCGGCAGAAGTAAGATGGCGGTCGGCGTGCACGCCCTTTTATACCCCCTGTGACGCCCACCAAAGCAAGCCAATCACTTGCATGCCCTTCTGAAAGATGGTGGTGACCCGTGCCTAGGTCATCACGTTGCCCACAGTGTCCGTGGATCCTGATTGGCTGAAAAAGAGCGCAAAACAAACTTTTGAAACACGACTTTGGCGCGTAAGTCGCCGACCTCGTGGCCGACCTCATCCTAGGGTCGGGTTTCGTTTCATGAAACCCGACTTTGCCAAAAGTCGGCGACTTTTGAATTTTTTCGACCCGTTTCGCTCAACTCTATTCCTAACAAAAAAAATTTTGGTTCCAAAATTGTGCTGATGTAAAGTAAACATGTGGGAAATGTTAGTTATCACGTTTTTTGTGTGCCGTATCTCTGTGATTTAAGGGCATAAAAATTCAAAGTTGTAAAATTGCGAAATTTTCAAAATTTTTGCCAAATTTCCGTTTTTTTCACAAATAAACGCAAGTTATTTGAATGAAATTTTACCACTAACATGAAGTACAATATGTCACGAGAAAACAATGTCAGAATCACCGGGATCCATGTAAGCATTCCAGAGTTATGACCTCATAAAGGTACAGTGGTCAGAATTGTAAAAATTGGCCCGGTCATGAACGTGCAAACCACCCTTGGGGGTGAAGTGGTTAATATTTTAACCAATTGATCTCTGCTGTGATATCACTTCCATATTAGAGAATATGTGCTTCTGTGTGTCATTGTCTGCAATTAGTCTCGTACTGTAAAGCTTTCTTAACAGAAATAACTTGTTATTAAAGCTGGACCTTTCATGTAGCTTTTTCAGTGCCTCCCACATTCCTTTTTCTGTATCCTCATTCCTTATGTGAATTATTTGAGCACCATCCACTAATAGGCTGATAGTAGCTTTTGCGTTCCTATTTTTTCTATCCCATGTCCTAGGCTATATGCATAAGGTGTGGATTCTGCTGTGGATCTGCAGCGGTTTTGGCCCTGCAGGTCCGCAGCAGATTTAGGTGCTTTGTACTGTACCATTGTTTTCAATGGTAAACTGAAAACCGCTGTGCACATGCTGCAGATTTTTCTGCGGGTTACAATCCGCAGCATGTCAATTCTTTGTGCGGATTCCGCTGCAGCTTCACACCTTATTCATTATGAGGTGTGAAACCGCAGGGCAAAACCGCAGGCTAATCCGCAGATAAACTGCAGGTCTTGTCCTGCGAATTTAACCGCGGATTTTTCAACAAAATCCGCACAACCTAAAAACTACGTGTGCACATACCCTTATTATCTTCATCAGGTCTATCTGTGGTTATTACTTCCCATAAATCATCTTTAGACAATAACATCTCTACTTTGAACTTCCATAACTGAGCGTACTCATTATTCAGCTGAGCTACTGTGAGTTTTAGCTCTGTGCTACTCATCATTAGAGTTGAGCGACTTTTGGTTTTTTAGGGTCGAGTTTCGGTTCGTGAAACCCGACTTTTCCAAAAGTCGGGTCGAGCAAGATCGGCCGATTATAGGGAAAAGTCGGGGTCGTCCCGAAACACGAAACCCAATGTAAGTCAATGGGGAATAAAAGTCGGCAGTGAGAGGAGGACAGGAAACACACCTACAGTGCCCATTTGAATGCCAAAAGCATCAATTCTTCTTACTTAAGCTTGTCAACCTTAATTAACTTCATAATATAAGTTACGCACTGAAAAATGGGGGTTATTTGGCTAAAGTTGTGGGGGGGGGGGAGGGCTGGCTGCAGGTTTTCATGTGCCCTGGGCGAAAGAGCGCCCCTTTAACACATACCACAACTCATCATGCTCCGATACGGCAGATAAATAGCGGTATAGTACAATGAAAAATACCTCACTTTTTACATCTCATGACGAGGCCCATCTATTTCTCCATACAGAATCATTGGTCCCATATAATGTTTGAAACAGTATATGATGAGCTCCACATAATGCTACAGTATATGTTGGTCCCCATGGATGAAGCTCCACTGTCTTATGGGCCCAAATAATGCTCCAAACATAATGGGCCCCATTTCTAATGCTCTAGTGTATAATGGGCCCTGTAAATGCTGCTCCAGTGTCTGATGTCCACCTTTGGAATGTTCCAGTGTATGGTGGGCCCCATCTATCATTCTCCAGAGTATAGTGCTCCCCAAAAATTGCTGTCCCAACATTGAAAACAATGAAATAAGTCTCCTCGCTAGGGAATCCCTGTACTAGTCTGGACTCCTCGTCGTCCCCATCTTCCATCTCACTGCACAGTATTTCAACCTTGCAAGTGCTGTGATCCTGAGCAAGCAGGGGGGTCCCACTTGGTGGCGACGGCACTGGCACAGGGCCCCTGATAGTACGGTGGTGTGTCTGATGGCGGGTGGGCCGAACCTGCACTTTCATCTGCAGCTTCCTCTTTGTCACCGTGTAAGATGGAACTGTATATGGGAAGGGTAACCTGAGTTTCATCAGGGTCAGATTCAGGCCGGGTAGCGTGTGAGGGGAATGTAGTGGTCTGGGTCAATGTACCAGCAGATTCATCGAGCAGTGGCTGGGCATCAGTGCACTTGTGTCGCCCCCAGGAGTACGGTCGCCACAGTGGCATTACCTTCCTCCTAGGGAGTGTGATGTCATGCTTGGGAGCAACGAAGGATCTCTCTAGCAGGTTAACTGATTGGGCGGCGTTATTCCCACGAGTCATGACCCTCCAAACAGCGTTCATGAAGGCAAAGTGTTTGTTTTACGTGGGCAGTATGGTTGCAAAGCTGAACCTTAAAGGAATGTCCAGAAGGGCACCACCAGGAGTGGAGCCTACGGTTAAATTCGACTCCACCTGGGAAACCTCAACCATGCCAGCTACAGAAAAGATGCACACATTGCAAGCTTAATTCCGTTAACGAACGAGACTCCGTCATGCCCCGCGGTCTGAGTCCGGCTTACTAGAGGGACACGTGAGGCTCTGGCACATGAGATTGGCCAATAACTGGTGTGTCATGCCCTTACATGTCCGTGGCTGCATGTGCGCTACACTGAAAAGGCCAGCGTTTGTCGCTTACAGGTGCAGATAACCCGCTGAACAACGTTAGTGATGGGGATCTGTGATTACAATTATTACCCGCGAACGATGATTTCCCAGTAAGTGCAGGTCAACCGCAGTTCCGGAATTAGGCCTAACCGTCATTCCTGAAAAAATGAAAAACTTACGTGTGCAAACCACAGGTACTGTAGCTTGCTTAACAGCTCACCAGCTGTTCTCACGCCCAGTATGGATTACACATGATTGCACAAAGGTGAGAAAGGGTACCGTATCCCCGGATAACATGTATGGATAGCGTACACATTCAAAATATATGTCTATACATCAGGAGGCAGGCACAGACAGTGTTAGGCCCAATATGTATTGCACGTGATTGCACAAAGGTTAGAAAGGGTACCGTATCCCCGGACAACATGTATGGATAGCGTACACATTCAAAATATATGTCTATACATCAGGAGGCAGGCTCAGGCGGTGTTAGGCCCAGTATGGATTGCACGTGATTGCACAAAGGTTAGAAAGGGTACCGTATCCCCGGATAACATGTATGGATAGCTTACACATTCAAAATATATGTCTATACATCAGGAGGCAGGCTCAGACGGTGTTAGGCATAGTATGGATTGCACGTGATTGCACAAAGGTTAGAAAGGGTACCGTATCCCCGGATAACATGTATGGATAGCGTACACATTCAAAATATATGTCTACACATCAGGAGGCAGGCACAGACAGTGCTAGGCCCAGTATGGATTGCACATGATTGCACAAAGGTTAGAAAGGGTACCGTATCCCCGGATAACATGTATGGATAGCGTACACATTCAAAATATATGTCTATACATCAGGAGGCAGGCTCAGACGGTGTCAGGCACAGTATGGATTTGACGGCCCAGACTACACAGCGGAGGAGCAGGGAGAGGTAAAGATTGCAAATGCTGGGGCCCTGCCCAAGCAAGGGGGGCCCACTCGTGGGCGTCGGTACTGGCAATGGGCCCCTCATAGTACGGCGGTGTGTCTGACGGCGGGTGTGCACCACCACCGTCAGAGACACTTGATTGCACTATGAGGGACCCTGTGCCAGTGCCCGCGCCCAAGAGTCGGCCTACCCACCTGTCCAGGGCAACGGCACTCGCACGGTGTCGTGCGCTAGGTGGTGACCCCGGCCATGGGGGGGGAGGCAGCACAGTTAGGGAGTTTTAAAAAGTGGCATATGTTGATGTTGGACATTCAGCTGATTCAAAAGGTGAAATAGGTCAAGTCCCAGGAAGAGGTGGACCAAAGCAAGCCATTTTTCTGTCACCCTATGTGTCATCAGGGGAAGGTGGGACAAAATCCTTGGAAACCCATGCGTGGTTCATTTTAATGAAGGTTAGGTCATCCACATTTTGGGTTGACAGACGGGTCCTTTTTTCTGTCAGGATTGATCCAGCTGCACTGAAGACTCTTTCCGATAGCACACTTGCAGCTGGGCAAGCGAGCTCCTGTAAGGCATATTGTGCCAATTCAGGCCAGGTGTCCAGTTTAGCGGCCCAATAGTCAAAGGGGAATGACCTGTGTGGTAGAACATCGATATGGGAGGAAAAGTAGTTTGTAACCAAAGTTGACAACTGCTGTCTCCTGTCACTTTCCATCGATGCAGTATTACTAGTTGTGTGAGCGGTACTTGAAAAATCAGTCCACAACATTGTCATGAAACCCCTGTCTCCAACGCCACTTCTGCTGTGTGCACCACGAACACCTCTGCCAAGCTGCCCCTGGCCCGTACGGCTCGTGTGAGAACCATCACCGCTGCTGTGTGCTGGGAATGCCTCAAGCAACACACACGCACAAACACTGTACCAGACCTTGGCACGCCAACATTTTCACTTGCCCCACGAGATGCATCCTCCTCCCCTAAGTAATCATCCCCATCATCCTCCTCCTCCTCTTCTTCCTCCACCTCGTCCAGGAGAGGTCCCTGAGCAGACAATGGCTGAATGTCATCAAGGATTCCCTCCTCCTCTTCCTCCTCATCAACATTGGCTGCAGAAGCCTGCTCCTTAAGGTGCGTCAAAGTTTGCATGAGCAGACGCATAAGTGGGATGCTCATGCATAGGATGGCGTCGTCTGCGCTTACCAGCCATGTGCATTCCTCAAAACACTGAAGGACTTTACAGAGGTCTTTCAGCTTCGACCACTGCACACCTGTCAACTCCATGTCTGCTCTCAAAGTGCCTGGCCGTGTATCCTCCCACAAATGCGTTATGGCCTGCCTATGCTCGCACAGCCGCTCAACCATGTGCAGGGTGGAGTTCCACCTTGTTGCAATGTCAATAATGAGGCGGTGGTTGGGAAGGTGGAGCAATCACTGCAGCTTCTGCATACGAACGGAGTGTACAGGCGACCGGCGGATGTGCGCGCACAGTCTTCGCACTTTCTGGAGCAGGGCTGTTAACTCCGGATAATTTTTGAGGAAGCACTGCACCACCAGGTTCAAGGTGTGAGCCAAGCAAGGTATGTGGCTGAGTTTTGAAAGGGCTATGGCTGCCACAAAATTACGGCCGTTATCACTAACTACCTTGCCTGCCTCAAGATGTACACTGCCCAGCCATGACTCAGTTTGTCGCTGAAAGTACTCGGCCAGCACCTCGGCGGTGTGTCTGTCGCCCAAACACATCATCTGCAACACAGCCTGCTGACGCTTTCCACTAGCTGCTCGATAGGGGGACACCTCGTGTGCAACAGTGGCAGCTGCAGATGGAGTGCTCGTACAACTGCGCTCTGTGGACGAGCTTTCTCTTCTGGAGGAGGAGGAGGAGGAGGGTCGAACGCCTACAGCCAACTGTTTCCTATACCGTGGGCTAGGCAGCACTGTCCCACCACCGCTGTCCCCTGTGGACCCTGCATCCACCACATTAACCCAGTGCGCAGTGATGGACACGTAACGGCCCTGGCCATGCCGACTGGACCATGCATCAGTTGTGAGGTGCACCTTTCCGCTCACTGACTGCTTGAGTGCATGGACAATGCGGTTTTTCACATGATGGTGGAGGGCTGGGATGGCTTTGCGAGAGAAGAAGTGGCGACTGGGTAGGTCATAGCGTGGTACTGCATAGGCCATGAGTTTGCGGAAAGCTGCGCTTTCCACCAACCGAAAGGGCATCATCTCAAACGAGATTAGTTTGGCAATGTGGGCGTTCAAACCCAGTGTACGCGGATGAGAGACTGAGTACTTTCTTGACCTACTCATAGTGTCTGGGAGGGTGAGCTGGACTTGAGAGCTGCATATGGTGGAAGTAGCGGTGGACAGGGTGGACTGGGAGAGGGTTGATGATGGTGATGGAGTTGGTGTTCTTTCTGATGGCCTAGAATCAGTCTTTCGTTGATATAACAGTGGGATTCCCTGACTGCTGTGGCATTGCAACGACACTTCAACATTTGCTGCTGTGCTAACCGGTGGGCTTACAGTGGGGGAAACAATGTAGCGTTGCTGACTACCTTCGTTGTGATCAGTTGCACATGAGGTTTGGTGTTGTGTCCACGCTTGCAAGTGCATGGTGGTTAAATGTCTAAGCATGCAACTGGTATTCAAATTTTTCAGATTTTTCCCTCGGCTAAAGGTCTTTGCGCACTTCTTACAGATAACCTTGGCCTGATCATGAGGATTTTATTCAAAAAAGTGCCACACTGCACTCTTCCTACTTTGGCAGACATTTTGTGGCCTAGCACGCTGTGATCTTTTGACACTCTGGACAAGCTGTCCAGCAACTCTTTTGATTTTTGGAACCTGTCTTTGGAGTGCTCCAGGCCTGCCAGATAACAGCTGTTGCGATGTCGATGTCTGCTGTGGATGCTCCTCATCTGAGCAATTGTAAGCAGCACCCTCTTCCCCCAATGGATGCCAATCTGGGTCAACAACTGGGTCATCCATCACCTCCTCTTCAATGTCATGTGCACCTTCCTCTGTGTCACCGTGTATGGTGGTATAGTGTGCGGGAAGGGGCACCTGAGTCTCATCAGGGTCAGAATCTGGCTCTGTACACTGCGAGGACAATGTAGTGCTCTGAGTGAATGTACCAGCAGAATCATCTATCAGCGGCTGTGCATCAGTGCACTCCATGTCAGATTCATCTTGGCCTGGGTAATTCACCATTTCACTTGATAATCCAGGCATGGTATGTGAAAACAGCTCCATGGAGTAATCAGTAGTATGGCCTGCGTCATCCTTCAATCTTGGTTGGGGTGAAGGACACAAGGAAAGGTGTGGTTCATGAACATGAGCCTCCAATGACGACTCAGTGCTTTTACTTTTTACAACTGAAGAAGAGGAGGCGATAGAGCTGGAGGCTGAGTCAGCAATGTAAGACAAAACTTTTTCCTGATGCTCTGGCTTTAAAAGCGTTTTGCCAACTACTAGAAAACTAAGCCTTCGAAGCCTTATGGAGCTAGACGATGACGCAGGCTCAACACCTCCTGCATTCGTTCCTATTTTGCTCTTGCCACTACCATCAGATCCACCACCAACACCATCATTACCAGCTGCCAACCCCCGCCCAATTCCACGGCCTCTTCCACCAGACTTCCTCATTTTTTGTAGAAATGTAGACAAAATCCAACAAACTATATAGTAATGTAAAACAAGGTACAAGGTGTCTATAGGACAGGGGAGATTTTGAATTTCTGCAGACACTTGTGGACACTGGACACTTTTGGATTGTGTGAGGCCCACTGATATCTGAGCGCTATGTCACAGGCTCGATGGCACAGCTGTGACAAAAGTGACTAGAGGATAAGTGAGATTTTGAATTTCTGCAGACACTTGTGGACACTGGACACTTTTGGATTGTGTGAGGCCCACTGATATCTGAGCGCTATGTCACAGGCTCGATGGCACAGCTGTGACAAAAGTGACTAGAGGATAAGGGAGATTTTGAATTTCTGCAGACACTTGTGGACACTGGACACTTTTGGATTGTGTTAGGCCCACTGATATCTGAGCGCTATGTCACAGGCTCGATGGCACAGCTGTGACAAAAGTGACTAGAGGATAAGTGAGATTTTGAATTTCTGCAGACACTTGTGGACACTGGACACTTTTGGATTGTGTGAGGCCCACTGATATCTGAGCGCTATGTCACAGGCTCGATGGCACAGCTGTGACAAAAGTGACGAGAGGATAAGGGAGATTTTGAATTTCTGCAGACACTTGTGGACACTGGACACTTTTGGATTGCGTGAGGCCCACTGATATCTGAGCGCTATGTCACTGGCTCGATGGCACAGCTGTGACAAAAGTGACTAGAGGATAAGGGAGATTTTGAATTTCTGCAGACACTTGTGGACACTGGACACTTTTGGATTGTGTGAGGCCCACTGATATCTGAGCGCTATGTCACAGGCTCGATGGCACAGCTGTGACAAAAGTGACTAGAGGATAAGGGAGATTTTGAATTTCTGCAGACACTTGTGGACACTGGACACTTTTGGATTGTGTGAGGCCCACTGATATCTGAGCGCTATGTCACAGGCTCGATGGCACAGCTGTGACAAAAGTGACTAGAGGATAAGGGAGATTTTGAATTTCTGCAGACACTTGTGGACACTGGACACTTTTGGATTGTGTGAGGCCCACTGATATCTGAGCGCTATGTCACAGGCTCGATGGCACAGCTGTGACAAAAGTGACTAGAGGATAAGGGAGATTTTGAATTTCTGCAGACACTTGTGGACACTGGACACTTTTGGATTGTGTGAGGCCCACTGATATCTGAGCGCTATGTCACAGGCTCGATGGCACTGCTGTGACAAAAGTGACGAGAGGATAAGGGAGATTGGATTGCTTTTAAAAAAGCAGTTTGCAGAGCAGTGGGTAAACAGCAATGCAGCAGTCAGGAAGCCTTAGAAGGCAGCCCAACAACCAACACCACTGATACACCACAATATAGCCTCCCCTTGCACTGCACACACAGTGACTGGTGTGTTGTACAGGCACAATCGCTAGCAGCAGAAGCAGTTTTTTTTCTTCTTCCCTGCCTAATGCTCTCCCTACAGAATCAGCAGCAGCAACCTCTCCCTATGCTAAGATCGGCAGAAGATGGCGGTCGGCGTGCACGCCCTTTTATACCCCCTGTGACGCCCACCAAAGCAAGCCAATCACTTGCATGCCCTTCTGAAAGATGGTGGTGACCCGTGCCTATGTCATCACGTTGCCCACAGTGTCCGTGGATTCTCATTGCCTGAAAAAGAGCGCAAAACAAACTTTTGAAACGCGACTTTGGCGCGTAAGTCGCCGACCTCGTGGCCGACCTCATCCTAGGGTTGGGTTTCGTTTCATGAAACCCGACTTTGCCAAAAGTCGGCGACTTTTAAAATTTTTTGACCCATTTCGCTCAACTCTACTCATCATCTTTAATTTGTCTTACTTTTTTGTAGAGAATTGTACTGAGGAATTCTTCTGCATTCACCAGGGTCTTTGCTGAGAGTTCAGGTGTCCTGGGTGTCTGGTATCCTCTGTGCTGGGGATCCTTGGGTTCCTGGGATTCTTGGTGCCTGGGATTCTCGATGTCTGGGCCCATAACCTGTTGCACAGCTTGTTGCCCAGCTCCTTGAATACCCACAGTTGCAGTAGAAAGCTTCACAGGGCAGATTACATGGGATGACAAGCTTTTACTTCTCAGAGCAAGAGGTAAAAGAAAAATGCACAGTCATACAATGCGGCATCATCAGGAAGTAGGAAATCAGAGCTGAAACTAAACAATTAGAGACCTTTTCTCTTACAGCACATTAAGCAAGGAAACTTTGCACAACATCACCATCTATTGTCTGATCAGTATAAAGACCTCCTTTACGTAAAGAAATAGTCCACAACTGTTGCATATACCAACAGTTGCTAGGAACAGTGAGAACAGGATAAAAGTCCAAGCAATCTTTCACCAACTCCAGCAGACCGACCTTTCCAGTCTTCCACCTTATATTTGACACCATTATGGGTCCAACTTTTTCCCCTAGGCACTTGTCGCTGTGCAAAAGGGATATTCCTATCCTTCAGTCTGTCTTCAGCTTGTTTAGGGGTATGGCAAGCAATTATTCTTCCCTCATGCATAACCAACACTTTCACTGGATTAAAGCCCCATCTATATTTGGTGTCCACATCACGCAGAGCTTTACATACAAGTGCGTATTCATGCCTCTTGGCCAGAGTCACTGCGGATAAGTCCGGGAAACCTTGTAGTGACTGCATCTCCAGAGGCAAAGTCAGATTTTTCCTCATTCTTTGCATGAATACATCCTTGATGGTAAAAAGTGTATTCTTGCCAGCATGTCTATAGGCAGATATTGATCTATGTGTTTTGGTTTGGAGGTTCTATGGACCCTATCAACCATTATGTCTTCATTGGATATTTTAGGGAGAACAGCCTTTAAAAAGTTATGCAGGAAAGCAGGCATATCCTTATCCCAGACCTCCTCAGGGATCCCTCTCATCCGAACGTTATTCGTGCACGATCTATCCTCCAAGTCATATGTTTTACCACTGACATGAGCCAATTCTTCTTAAGGCTTCATTTTCATCGATAGTGCATGTAAAGAAGTGGCATATTCAGCCATTTTATTCTATAAATGAGAGGAGCGCTCTCCCAGAGCTGAGATTTCTCCTTTCAGCTCTCTAAGCATATTATGCATGTCCTCTTTTAAAGAAGCCCTCAAAGAGGAAAGAAACTCCGCATATCCTCCTTAGGGAGTGGAGCAAAGTGGTGTTGATGAATCGCCTCTGTGCCTGCACCTCTCGCAGAGACCCCAGAGGAGCGTGGGGAGCCTGAAGGAGACACAGGCACCATTTTACCTGTTGCTTTGGTGGACTTCCCCCTCACAAAGAAGTCAAGCCATCTCGGAAGGGATCCCCTCTTCAGTGATCTGCCGCGTGTCATAATGTGCCTGGGCAGTTGTAGAAGCTGTGGGTGAGTAGCTGGAGGAATCTGGGTGTTGAGTTGAGTCGGGATGGGCTGCTAAAGGTTCTGGGCTGCAGGACCTCTCTAACTATCAAGCTGCCACACTTGGTAGCAGGCCACACCCCATGCCAATTTTTTCTAATGGTTGTGCGAATCAGTCTATCTATGGGCCCATACCTGAATCAGAATACAAATCTTTGGTATTTTTCATTTTTTCATCATCCAATGAATTCCCTAAAATCTCTGATCTTTCTAAAGCTGCATTCAATAACTGTTTGGGATACCTGCTCTATCTAAAGCTATCATACAACTCAGCAGATTATTTTTTAAAACCTTGAACATTGCTATTAATCCTGTTAAGCCTAAAGAATTGACTGTACAGTAACAACTTTTTTACATGCAGAGGGTGGGCACTGTTGTAATGCAATAGGGAGTTAGTCGAGGTAGGCTTACGGTAGACTTCCTTGATCAATGTTCCTTGGTCTATATAAATTTTAACATCCAAAAGTTTGAGTGATAAGCCTCCAAAATTTGAGGTGAATTTCATGTTCATGGTGTTGGACAGATTGAGGAACTCCACAGATCCTGTACCCATCCCACACCACGAACATGTCATCCACACAGCTCATGTACAACTTGATATGTTTCAAAAAGTTATTTCTATCAGAACATATCTCTCCTCGAAAACGGCCATGAAAAGATTCGCAAAGTACATCAATGAACCTTGAATATATTAGGTATTTGATAGGTATTTTTGGATCGTAAGGAGGTGAGAGGTGAAAAAGACGGGGGAGGTACCTTAATTCTCATAGGGTATTTTTTACCTCATCACTTCCTGTTACCAACAGGACCCATAGAAGCGCAGGAGAGCGAAACAGCCGCCGTTCAACTTTTTCTTATCGTTCTACTATCCCTGCTGAAGATGTTTTAAATTGTAACAATAAAGACTTGATTTTAGAAATGGTCAGTGCCACCATTTTCTTTCTTTATCACATGGAGCTAAGATTGTTCTGTTTGCTATTGGGTGTTGTGGTTCAAAAATGTATTGCCACACTGTTTAACCCTAACCCTGTTTTGGCTGTGTAGTGTATTGCCCACGGGGAGATAGAGCGGATGTTCAGTAGTATGGACCAGCAGACGAGAGTACCCACTGACCCCATTTCTCTACAACATGTATGAACCTTCACATGCGCAATCAACATGCTTTACTGTTGGAAACCCAGTGCACAAAAATGCAGACCAATGGACCTCAACAACCATCAGCCGCCCCATCAATCACTTCTGCAACTTCTTCTTCCACTTCTGTTACCGTACCAACTAGTGAGACGTACGTTTTTGACCACAGAACCTCGGGTTCTTTGCCAGATCAAATGAAGGATTTTATTTGCAGTCAACGGCAGTAAACGTTTCAGTCAATGCATCTGACCTTCATCAATACATAGACTGCTCCTGAGTGGTCCGTGAATATGGAGTAGTAGAATAACACTGAAATGGGGAGAATCATAGACTCCTATGGGGTTACAATACCCCTGCTGTGGAGGGTTATTCTGTTGTTTAGTAAGGTCCTATGACAGCTGGTTAAGATTACTGAGTATAACAAGAATGTATAGGGATGAAGGTCAAATGTATTGATCGATAAGTTTACTGCCTTTGACTGTAAATAAAATCATTTGTTTATTCTCAAGTTGAGTGCCAAAAATTTTCTTTATTATTGTTCTGGTGTGGGAACCTATTTTTGAGCACCGACACGGCTGTGCCACAATAAACTTGATATCTTTGCCAGATCAAGTCATGCTGACTGAGTGGCCGCCTTCAGCTGTAAAGGAAGTGGACATGCCAGCTGTTTTTGACCGATCTCAGAGAATGATTACACCACAAGTTTCTCAATCCACAGTAACATCTCCGCATGCACCTCTCTCATAGTCCAGCAGTTTGTCCTGTTCACCATCCTCCGCCCTCTCACAGCACTGCAGCCAGCCAATGGTTCTGCAGTTGTGGTCATGAAAGAGATTGTTTTCTCCTATGCATGGCAAAGCTAAATGTCAGGGTCCTGACAGCGCCGGCATACAGCCTCCGCTACGCAGGGACTCACCGGCACCGCAGGGACCCCTGGGGACAAGAATAGCCGGAAAACAAAGATGCACGGGACCTGAACGTAGAAGTCTAGAAAGCAGGCACAGGACCTTCGGTCATGTGAACGGTCATGTGACTGCAAGGGGGCGGGGCTTAGCGTCCTGCTTACTGAGATGGAAAAACACTCAGAGTAGGGCGAAGCAGAGGTCAAGCACCATACAGACAAGCAAGGTACAGGAGGGATAAACAGACGGAAGGTCACACAAAGCCAAAGGTCATACACAAGATATCAATACAGTACCAGGGATGAGACAGGATGGATAATCAGGGCCAAGCAGAGATCAAAACCAAACAGACGTAGAAGGTACCAGGCAGAATCCAAAGTGATATCCAGAGAACAGACCGAGTCATACACAGAGAATCAAGCAACCAGAACACAGCACTAACACACTCAGGGGTCACCACACAATGCCAAGGGCGAAAGTATAACTGACGGGGGATGGGAGCTTCCTGCGGCTATAAGAAGCCTCCCCAGAACCAATGAGAGGCCACCATAATAGGTCCCAGGTGTGCAGGTGAGAGTCTGCACTGAGATCAGAACATTAACCCCAGAAGTGCCGGTCATCCAGCACTGGTATCATGACAGTACCCCCCTCTCAACGGGGGCCTCTGGACCCCTAGGCTTGCCCGGGTACCTAGCATGGAAAGCCCGAACCAGACAATTCGCATGCATCAACCGGGCCGGCACCCAGGACCTGTCCTCCGGCCCATACTCCTTCCAATGAACTAGGTACTGTACTGACCGCCGTACCAACCTAGAATTTACTATGTGACCAATCTCATATTCCACATGTCCCTCAACCGAAACCGGAGGAGCAGCAGACTCGGATTCTCCCCGGACTGCTTCAAACGGCTTCAGTAGAGATCTATGGAAGACGTTAGGGATCTTGAAAGAGGGTGGAAGGCACAGCCTGTACGCTACTGGGTTGATTTTTTCCACAATCTTGTACGGGCCAATGAATTTGGGGCCTAACTTGGCTGATGGAATCTTTAACTTAATGTTTCGCGTGGAGAGCCAAACTTTCTCTCCCACCCGAAACATGGGAGCAGGTGTTCGTTTCCTGTCCACGAAAAACATACCTGCCTTGAGACCTAGATATACGTCGCTGGACTTCTGCCCATGTATCTTTTAACCTTTGAACAGAGTCCTCAGCCCCGGGGCACCCCGAATCCAGACGAGAAAACTCACCAAAATGAGGACTGAACCCATAGTTGATCAAGAAAGGGGACATACCAGTGGATTGACTCACCCGACTATTGAAGGCAAATTCAGCCAAATTCAGCCAACAGCAGTATATTACACCAGTCATTCTGTCTAGCAGAAGTCAGACATCTGAGGATCTGTTCCAGAGACTGATTAGTGCGTTCCGTCTGACCATTACTCTCAGGATGGTATGCAGACGAAAAGGACAGAGATATCCCTAATTTTTTGCAGAAAGCACGCCAAAACTTAGCCACAAATTGCACACCATGATCAGACACAACATTCAGGGGTACCCCATGCAAGCGGACCACATGCTGCACAAACAATCTGGATAAGATCTCAGCAGAAGGTAATGCGGACAGGGGTACAAAATGAGCCTGCTTAGAAAATCTGTCCACCACTACCCATACCACTGTACTAGCCCTTGAAGAGGGAAGATTGGTAATAAAATCCATGGACAGATGGGTCCACAGTCTTTCGGGAACTTCCAAGGGCATCAGTTCCCCCACCGGCCGGATATGGGAGCTTTTAGAACGAGCGCAGACTCCACAACCAGAAATGAATTTCTTTATATCAGAGCCCAGAGTAGGCCACCAGAAGATCCTAGCCACCGCCAGTCGCGTGGCTGATATACCAGGGTGAGCACACAACTTGGATTCGTGGAACTCTTGCAAGAGTTTAAGGCGAAGTTGCTCTGGGACAAACAACTTGCCCCCTGGCTTGGCCGCAGGAGCCAGCGACTGGGCCCCCTGAATTTCCCATTCCAATTCAGACGAGATCCCTGCTAACACCAGCCCAGGGTGCAGAATGGAGGACGGTGGCTCAGGGACAGACACAGGGTTAAAACTACGAGATAAGGCGTCAGCCTTGACATTCTTTGACCCTGGATGGAATGTAACAGTAAACTGGAAACGAGAAAAAAAGTGACCAACGGGCCTGTCTGGGCGTTAATCTTTTAGCAGACTCGATGTAAGACAAATTTTTGTGATCAGTGATCACAGTAACTGAGTGACTGGCCCCCTCCAAAAAGTGCCTCCATTCCTCAAACGCCAACTTAACTGCAAGAAGCTCTCTATTGCCTACATCATAATTTCTTTCAGCAGCAGAGAACTTCCTGGAAAAGAAGGCACATGGCCTGAGCTTGGTTAGAGTGGCAGGCCCTTGGGACAACACTGCCCCCACCTCGGAGGCGTCCACCTCCACCACAAATGGCTTGGAAGGATCTGGCTGTACCAAGACAGGAGCAGACATAAAACATTTTTTCAGCGTTGCAAAGGCCTCTTTTGCGAGTGAGGACCAATTTCTCACATCCGCACCTTTGCATGTTAGATCCGTGAGAGGTTTGACCACTTGCGAAAACCCCCGGATAAATTTGCGGTAATAATTGGCGAACCCCAAGAAGCGCTGAAGACCCTTAAGATCTCGGGGTTGCACCCAATCTGCAATGGCCTGCACCTTCTTGGGGTCCATGCGAAAACCCTCACCGGATACAATTAACCCCAAAAAAGACAATTCTTGTACACAGAATACACATTTCTCCAATTTGGCATACAGATGGTTTTCTCTCAGCCTTCGGAGAACAGTTCGTACATGTTTCAAATGAGAATGCTTGTCGGGGGACTATATCAAAATATCTTCTAAGTAGATAACGACAAAATGACCAATGAGATCCGAGAATACCACGTTGATGAAATTCTGAAATATGGCAGGGGCGTTGGTAAGACCAAACGGCATGACTAAATTTTCAAATAGTCCCTCGGTCGTGAGGAACGCGGTTTTCCATTCATCCCCCTCTCGGACCCTTATCAAATTATATGCCCCCCCGAAGATCCAGTTTAGAAAACCAATTTGCTCCTGATAGTTGGTTACATAAATCGGGAATCAACGAAAGGGGGTACGTATTCCGTACAGTAATCTGATTAAGCTCCCGGAACTTGACACAGGGACGTAACCTGCCATCTTTTTTCTTTACAAAAAAGAAACCTGCTGCCACAGGTGAGACTGAAGGACGTATGTGTCCTTTGCGCAGACTTTCAGCAATGTACTCCTTCATAGCCAAGCGCTCAGGACCGGACAAATTAAACAGACGGGCTTTATGTAATTTAGCCCCCGGGACCAGCTCAATAGCGCAGTCAAAGAGTCTATGTGGCGGTAACATCTCGGCCTCGCTTTCGGAGAATACATCTTCGAAGTCCTTCAGGCAATCCGAAATACCTTCCAGCTCGACAGATGATACAGACACAGATTTAACAGGTTTAACCAACAGTGCAGATTTATCAGATAACTCAAAATAATTAAACCCCATTGAACAATCTCCCCTGTTTTCCAGTTAATAACTGGGTTATGGCGTTGTAACCAGGGCATGCCCAACACCAACTCTGCAGGTAGATTGTCCAGCACAAAACAACTTAGGTTTTCCACATGAGTAGCGCCCACTCTGAGCGAAAACACGTCAGACAAACAGAGAATTCCCTCTTTAGTGAGGGGAGAGGAGTCAATGGCCATCACCTTGATCGGAACCTTGAGCCTATCTGTCCCTATCTTGCAATGCGTGACCAATTGGGAGTCAATGAGGTTAATAGATGATCCGCAGTCCACGAAGGCTGTAGAGGAAAAAGAACTACCGTCTACAAACAGTTCCACAGGCAGTAACACTTTAGAAAACGAGGAAAATGGTACCTGAGGGTCTGAGCAGTCTCCCCGTTGACTACCCAGACCTAGTCGTTTCCCACCGACCGGGTTTGAAGATGGGCAATCCAGACACTCCCTTTTCCAAAATCCCGTTTTACCGCAGTAAAAGCATAACTGCTTGTCCTTCCGGCGTTTCCTCTCCGTATCCTTCAGGGAGAGGGCGCCTACATCCATGGGCTCAGGGGCAGTCTCTTTTCCACTGGGGAATAATGGAGTTTCCACCTGCATCACCCCTCTGGCCCGCAGCCTGCGGTCCATCCGGACGGCCTGGGTAATGGCGTCCTCGAGAGAGTTAGGTGGGGGATGTAACGCCAAGGCATCCTGCAGCCGCTCGGACAAGCCTCTGCGAAAGAGTCCTCGGAGTGCAGCGTCGCTCCAAGAGACCTCTGCGGCCCAGCAGCGGAACTCAGTACAAAACCACTCAGCTGAGTGTTTCCCCTGACAAACGCTCATCACCATGTCCTCTGCCAATCGCACTCGGTCAGGCTCATCATAAATGTGCCCGAGGGCCTCAAAGAATGCAGGGAGAAAGGGAGAAAGCCCAAGCTTGTGGGGACCCTCTTAACAGAGACATAACGACCCCAACCTTCTGACTTTCGTCCTCAGAGGAACATGGTCTCAAACTAAAAAAAAGTTTGCACCCCTCCATGAAGACCCTGAACTCCTTTTTGTTTCCAGAAAACAAGTCAGGCAGTTTAACAGGTGGTTCTGGGGACACCAAAACAACATCACTCACCCCAGCCCCCAGAGACCCAGCAGCTAGAGCTCCCCGCACTGTCTCAGAAACCTGCTGCTGAGAATGAGCCAGAGCTCACTGCTCCAGAGATAAACCCTGAAACATCTGACTCAGACTTTTCATCTGGTCAGCCAGAGACTGTATGGGATCCATAACTCTCTGCATAAAACCCCCCCCAAAAAAACTTAATGGTCAGTTATAATGTCAGGGTCTCACCCACACCGCAAGGACCCTTGGGGACAAGAACAGCCAGAAAATAAAGATGCACAGGACCTAAATGTAGAAGATTAGCAAGGCGGCACAGGAGCTACGGTCATGTGAACGGTCATGTTACTGCAAGGGGGCGGGGCTTAGCGTCCTGCTTACTGAGATGGAAAAACACTCAGAGTAGGGCGAAGCAGAGGTCAAGCACCATACAGACAAGCGAGGTACAGGAGGGATAAACAGACGGAAGGTCAGACAAAGCCAAAGGTCATACACAAGATATCAATACAGTACCAGGGATGAGACAGGACGGATAATCAGGGCCAAGCAGAGATCAAAACCAAACAGACGTAGAAGGTAACAGGCAGAATCCAAAGCGATATCCAGAGAACAGACCGAGTTTTACACAGAGAATCAAGCAACCAGAACACAGCACAAACTCACTCAGGGGTCACCACACAATGCCAAGGGCGAAAGTATAACTGACGGGGGATGGGAGCTTCCTGCGGCTATAAGAAGCCTCCCCAGAACCAGGGAGAGGCCACCATAATAGGTCCCAGGTGTGCAGGTGTGAGTCTGCACTGAGATCAGAACATTAACCCCAGAAGTGCCGGTCATCCAGCACTGGTATCATGACACTAAAACATTGAACTCCACCATCTCCAATTTGTTGGCCAGGAAAATGCTGGCTTTCCGCCTGGTGGATTCAGATGGTTTCAGAAACTAATGGCCATCGCAGTCCCCAGTACCAATTACCCAGTCGCCATTACTTTTCTAACAAAGCTCTGCATCAGCATGTCGCAGTCAAAATCACCCGTTTCTTGACAATATCTCAGTCTGCTAGGGTGCATTTCACCATAGACACTGGGACGAGTAAGAATTGCCAAGTGCATTACATCTTGCTGACTGGGTACTGGGTAACTATGGTGGCTGTAGGGACAAGCGCGGCCCATAAGTCTTGGAATCTCCAAGGCTTGCTTGACAAACCTCTACATTTAACCATTCCTCCACTACTTCTGCCTCATCTAAGGCCTCTGCTTTCGCCCTCAACCTTGGCCTTCATGAGACACATGTTCTAACAGTGCATAGTGAACACCCACCACCTTCGTACTGCACAGCTAGGGCTCTCCGCAATCAGACAGTCTTAAAATTGATATGCCTTGCCTTGCTTGAGATCGCAGTCATACAGCTGAAGAGTTGTGGATAGCTCTCCAGGCTGAATTTGATCAATGGCTGTCTCCACTGAACCTGCATCCAAGGAAGGCCATGTCCGACAGCGGTGCAAATCTGTTGGCGGCCCTATGGCGAGGTAAGCTCACACACGTGCCTTGCATGGCTCACATCCTCAACCTGGTGGTACAGCATTTTCTCAGCCACTATCCTGGCCTGGGTGAGCTGCTCCAGAAAGCACATAAGCTGTATGCTCATTTCTGCTGTTCGCACACCTCTGGTCATCGATTTGCATCGATACAGAGGTCTTTGTCCATGCCCGTTAACAGGTTGATATGCAATGTGCCAACATGGTGGAATTCTACTCTGCACATGTTATAGCGAATGTGGCAGCAGCAACAAGACCTGTTATGATTGAGTCACAGAGGAGGAAAAAGCCAAACACAAGCTCAGCCCAGAAAATCAGAGAGGTTGGAAACTAGCGGATTGCAGACCTCTAATCCTATCACACAGCTAGCAGTAGCTGTGGAGTGTTGCTACGGTGATCCTAGACACCTCGTCACAGCCAGAGATCTGCATAAACCTAAAGAGAGAAAAGGGAAAAACTGACTGCCCCAGAGCAGACCCCAAAGCAATAGGCAGCCCCAACATATAATGACTGTGAAGCAAGATGAAAACACTAACACAGATAGAAAGATAGGCTGAGCAAACGATGGGGCCCAAGCTAACTAAAAAGGACAGGACAGAAAAGCTGCTGTCTGCAATCCGAGAAAACCCTGCCAAAATTATTACCAACACAACTGATAAGCAAAAAGGACCCTGAAGTCACTAGACTTCAAACCCTATATCAGCACTCAGAATATTCTGGAAGCAGAGCAAAAGAGAACACTGATCAAGGAAAAAGAATCCAGCACACCCCCGGCCGGGGATGGCTGAACTCCAAAAAACAAAGTAAACAAAACCAAAACTAATAAGTTCAATAGAAGAGCAAAAACTAATCTTTGGGAAGCAGGAATCAGACTGGTCTCCAAGAATCCAGCATAGAAATCATCAGCGACTCAGAAGGGCGTCGGCTGCCTTATAGCCAGTCTGAAGTTCCCATTACCCAGTCACCATCTACCTGATCAGGTGTTTGGTTTCTTTCATCTAAATCAGCCTCACTGCCTTCCTTCACCAGAAGAGGGAGATCCTCGGACACAAAAGATGAATGAACAGATGAGCTCACAACAAAGACCTGACGCAGTGTATCATGTCGTATAGCCTCTGGCCAACACAGTACGGACATGGCGCATATCACGTTTACAGAGTGGGCGCATAATAAGCACCTCTGCACCCTTCTGCACAGTTTTGAAATGGCTACTAAGATGGCTAGCACTGATGATGCCATCAACAGCATCACTATTCCGGTCATCTATATGCTTGAGCTGACTTTGAATAGCCTGTGGGAGGAGATGGTGGTCCCAGATGAAGGGGAAGTAGAGGAAGCTGCGGAATGGGTAATATTGTCTCTAAGTTCAAGACTGTCATCACACAAGCATGTGCCATGGAATGGTTGGTTACTGTGATCGAGGGGGGCAGGTGATAACAGACAAACTTTTAGTGAACAAGCAAGTTCCGAGGAACAAATGGATGAGGAAGAGGTGATGGGCGAAAAAATGATGGATGAAGATGATTATCCTCCCCTCTCTGTTGTTGGTGGGAGGAGATGGAGAAAACGAGCCTCATTGTTACCCAACCACCAACACAGCATGAGCTTGGACCGCATGGTAGAATCTGACATATGAGTGCCTTCTTGCTGCACTATCTGCAACATGATCCCCATAGAGTTATGATTAGGAATACTGATGACTACTGAGTGGCCACTTTATTAGATACATGTTATAACACCCACATTTTGCCAGATTATTCCCGCCCTAAAAATGGATTCGTGAATGCTGGAGTATCGAAACACGCTTTTACACAATCTTAAGAGAGCTTTTCCCCAAGACAGCAGTGAAGCACGCAGTTCGCATCGGAGCTGTAGATTACCAACCTCTGGTCCGTCAATTCATCAGCACCAAAACATTAGCAGCTGCAGCAGCAGTTGAGGAAGTGGAAGAAGCAATTTATGTGAGTCTTTTGACACTTTTTATAGACCAACTCGTGCACCAGCACAACAGAGTCCAAGTCTTACAACGTGGTGAACTAATGGAGAGGATGGTTTCTAGAATTGAAGATAAATACCATCTTGGAGGGTATGGACCGTTTCACGTTTTTTTCTTCCAAAATGGAGGTGTGGCCTGAGCTCCTCTCACATGCCTTGGAGGTTTTATCATGCCTGGCAGCCAGCTTTCTCTCAGAACGTGTATTCAGCACTGCTGGTGGTGTCCTGAAAGTGTAGATCGCCTAATTTTCATTAAGATGAACAAGTTAGGGCTCTCAAAGGACTTTTACACCCCAATCACAGACTGTACAGACATGCATATTTTCATGTGATGCATTAATGTGATGTAACTGCCCTTTGTGTTATCTATAGTGTCGCTTTTGTGACCGCTTCTGCTGCTGAAGTTAACACAAATTTGTGGAAATGTGAACACGAATGGCTGGTCTACATGTACTGGGTAAGTTGTAGTGGAAGATGTCTTGGTCCCTATTATGCAATTTCCATTTTTGCGACAGTTATTCTACTTCGGTGTGCAATGTGAATACCAATTGGCACTCTACACTGCAGATGTTGGAAAGGATTTGGCAGTTGATGACTACAAGCATCAACAAGGCCTTCGGTATTCAGGGCAGACTCCACACAGAAGACCTCAGGAGTGGACATGGATGTCAGATATATGTACCATCCTCCAAAACTTTGAGGACTCCACCAAGATGGTGATTGTAGGTAACACCATAACTAGCATCAACATCCCGCTTCTCTGTGTTCTAATAATAATAATAGCTATTTATTGAGCACCAACCTAGTCCGCAACCTTTACAGATTAACAGTTTCAAACACAACGATAACAATAATATAATAAATAAATATAAATAAAATGACTACCACAATGGATCCACATGGACAGATCATGCCAGGAACCACGATCGTCCTCAGGACCGTAACTCCTCCAATGAACTAAGTACTGAAGTGAACGGCGAGAATCCGCAATCCGCTCCACTTTATACTCAGTCTAACCATTCACAGAGACAGGTGGCAGAAGGGATGGTGACCCAACAGAGGAAGGTACGAATGGCTTCAAGATTGACTTATGGAACACACTGGGAATCTGAAGTGCGAAGGAAAGCGTAAGTGAAAGCAACTGGGTTGACAACCTCTATGATCTCGTAGGGGTCGATAAGCTTGGGACCCAGCTTAACAGAAGGAACCTTTAACTGTATATTTTTGGCAGACAACCATACCTTATCCCCAACCAAAACTACTGATCCAGAAGACCGTCGCTTGCCAAACCTCCTGCAACTGCTGAATAGTCAAATCAGCCCCAGGACACCTTGAATCCAACCAAGAGAATTCACCAAAATGAGAGTGAAAACCGTAGTTGCAAAATAACAGAGAGCTGCCTGGTGACTGATTAATCCGATTATAAAATGCAACTCTGCCATTGGAAATGAAGAGCACCAATCATCTTGCTGGTACATGGCAAGACATTGCAAAATCTGTTCAAGAGACTGATTCATTCTCTCCATCTGACCATTGGTCTCCAGATGATGGGCAGAGGAGAAGGCCAAACTAATACCTAACCTTTTGCAAAAAGCCCTCCAGAATTTGGATACAAACTGCACCCCTCTATCAGAAACAAAACTCCAATGCACGCCATGCAATTCTACCACGTGTTCAACAAACGCCGAAAATGTTTCAGCAGTAGGCAGACTTGCCAAAGGTACAAAATGCGCATGTTTTCTGAATCTGTCCATCATCACCCAGACTACAGTTTTGCAATTAGAAAGAGGAAGATCAGTGATAAAGTCCATAAACAACTGAGTCCAAGGTCCATCTGGAACTGGCAATGGCACCAAGTCCCTGGCCTGCTGTTTATGGGAGCTTTTAGCACGGGCACAAGTATCACAAGCAGACACAAACACGGCAACATAAGAGGCCATATAGGACCACCAAAATAGCCTAGCAATAGCTTTACTAGTGGCTGAGTTTCCTGGATGTCCACTAAGAGCAGTATTGTGGAACTCCTGGAGCACCCTCAACTGGTACTGAACAGGGACTAAGAGTTTGTTATCAGGCAATGTTGGAGGAGCAAGAGACTGAGCCTCATGAATCTAATAATAATTTAATAATTTAATAATAATAATTTTATTTCTATAGTGCCAACATATTCCGCAGCACTTTACATTATAGAGTGGACTTGTACAGACAATAGACATTACAGCATAGCATACCAATAAACACATAGATCAAAACAGATGCCAAGAGGAATGAGCGCCCTGCTCGCAAGCTTACAATCTATAAGGGAAAAGGGGAGACACGAAAGGTGGATGGTAACAAATGCTTTTATTGTTTTTATGGTTTGGACCTTCCCTAGTGTAAGAATCGGGTATTTCTGTTGCTGCATGAACCAGTTAACAGTCTAAATATGTAACAGTACAGACACAGAGGCTATTAAATGCAAAAAGCATGTGAGAACATGATGTGAGGAACCTGGTTATGGTAAAAAATTATTTAGAAATGAGCCACACAGGGATATTTATGTTAATGTGTTGAGGCGATAGGCCAGTCTGAACAAATGAGTTTTTAAGACACGCTTAAAACTCTGGGGTTTGGGGATTAATCGCACTAGCCTGGGTAGTGCATTCCAAAGAATTGGCGCGGCTCGTGAAAAGTCTTGGAGACGGGAGTGGGAGTTTCTGATTAATGAGGATGTTAATCTAACGCTCCAATTCTGAGGACACTGCTGCCATGACCACCCTATGCTGAAGAAGGGAGGAAGGAGGTTCGGGACGTGATATCGGATCCAAGCTATGAGACAAAGCATCAGCCTCAACATTTTTGGAACCAGGTTGAAAGGTGATGAGAAAATGAAGAAAAGCTACCACCCAACCTGTCTAAGAGTTAAACGTTTTGCAGACTCAATATAGGATAGGTTCTTGTGGTCCATAATCACTGTGATCCAAAGAACAGCCCCCTCCAAAAAGGGCATCCATTCTTCAAAAGCCTACTTTATGACTAGTAACTCCCGATTCCTGACATCGTAATTTCTCTCAGCAGGAGAGAATTTCCTAGAGAAGAAGGCACAAGGTCTCAGGTTAGTTAAAGTGATGGGGCCCTGGGGCAACACCGCCCTCACCCCTACCTCCGATGCATCCACCTCAACAATTTATGGTTCAGACAGATCGGGCTGGATCAAAACAGGCACAGACGTAAAGCAATTCCTTAATGAAGAAAACACCACCACTGCTGGAGCTGACCAGTTTTTGAGATCAACCCCCTTACAAGTAATATCTGTGAGGGGCTTGACCACCTGTGAAAAACCCTTAATAAATTTCCTGTAGTAATTGGCTATGGGTTGCACCCAATCCACAATGGCCCATGCCTTCCCAGGGTCCATATGAAACCCCTAGGCAGACAGGATGAACCCCAAAAAGGACAGCTCTTGGACAAAAGATGAACATTTTTCAGGTTTAGCAAAAAGTGAGCTACCCCGTAACATCTGGAGAACTGAACGTAGATGACCCATATGATCTAGTTTGTCAGATGAGAATACCAGGATATCATCTAAGTAAACCACCATAAAGCACCCAGTGAAATTAGAAAGTCCATGGTTAATAAAATTCTGAAAGACAGCTGGCGCATTTATGAGACCAAAGGGCATAACCAATTTCTCAAACAAAAAAGGTGAGAAATGCCTTTTTCCACTCATCCCCTTCCCAAATACAAATAAGTTTATATGCTCCAGTGAGGTCCAATTTATAGAAACTTTTGGTCCCACATAATTGGTTATACAAATCAGGGATGAGTGTTCGGGGATAAGTATTTTTCATAGTGATCTTATTTAATTCCCAAAAATCGAGGCACGGGTGCAAACCACCATTTTTTTTACAGAAATAATCCAGCCACCACTGGAGAGACAGAGGGATGGATGTGACCCTTAAGTAGACTTTCAGAGATATATTATTTCATTGCAGTACCCTCTGGGCCGGAGAGGTTGTACAGATGGGCCTTGGGCAATTTATCACCCGAATCAGATTGCTAGCACAATCAAAAGGGCGGTGTGGTGGTAGGGCCTCTGCCTCCATTTCAGAAAAAACATCCTCAAAGTCTTTCAGGTGCTCCGGAATACACTCCAGATTTACGGATGACACCAGTACAGAGGTAAGACAGCCTTTAACACAAATAGGTCCCCATTTAACATTGTCCCAAGATTCCCAGACAATCATAGGATTGTGTAACGATAACCACAGAAATCCCAACACTAGTCCCGCAGTAAGATTGTCCAGAACAAAACATGAAATATGTTCCTCATGTAAGGAGCCCACCTTAAGGAGGAACTCCTCAGAAACAAATTTAATAGTGTTCTTAGCCAATCGTGTTTTGTCAATGGTCACAATATGAATAGAAGTCTCCAGCCTAACTGCCCCTATCTTGCACTTGGTCACCAAATTAGAGTCAATAAAGTTAATGGACGACCCACAGTCCACGAAAGCAGAAGTGGGTGTGACGCAATTCCCACAACCAACAGCATTTTCTGAAATGAGGGAAAAGGTACCTGAGAGTCTGGGTGATCTCCTCGATAATCACCCAGACTCGGCAGTTTGTTAGTCGGTGGGCAGGAAGGGCAGTCCTTTTTCCAATGACTGGGATTACTACAGTAGAAACACAATTTTCCTTCATGTCACCATCTCCTCTCTTTCTCACTAAGTTTGATGGCTCCCACCTCCATAGTGTTGATTCTGCCGCACTAGGGTGTGGCCCGTCTTAATTGTCTGTGGCCAAATTGGATCTTTGGTAGAGATTATACGTGCACGGAGGAAAGAATACACAAGACAAGGTGTATCATGTCAGTATGATTCTTCCCTGTCTTTAATTCAGAGTGTGCAGCTTTTATAACAGAAATTATGCTATCTCATTGTGTTACATCAACAGTGCATTTCCAAAATACTGTTTACTGTTCCCATATCGGTACACAATCACCGTGTACATAAGTATTGTTCTTTAGCCCGATCCACCCTAGTCCACCCAGTATTGCGGTATTACATGAAGCCTAGGTGGGTCATCCACAGAAACAATTCAGCAGAAAATCAGAAGTATCTTAAAGCAACATGATCCTAATATTCAGCAAAGCATCTATATAGTGGTACAGTTTTGATTCTTGTATATATTCATATGCCATATATTCTCCCCTTAACAATAGGATCAGAAGGTGGCACAACAGCAGGAAGCAAATTAACCTCTTTCTGTAATATGCATCTCTCCCATAGCCTCTTATCCATACGGATAGTCTGAGACAGGGCCTTCTCCAAGGAGCTGGGTGATGTATGGAGAGCAAGATCGTCCTTCAGGTGATCTGACAGTCCCTTCCTGGACTGACACCTTAACGCAGTCGTTCCAGGACACCTCAGGGGACCATCGTCGGAACTCAGAGAAATACCATTTGGCCAAGAGCTTACCCTGAAAGAGACCCATGATAGTGTCCTCTGACACGGTCTGGCTCATCAAAAATAAGTCCTAAGGCCTCAAAGAATGCATCAACAGATGTACATTCAGGGGCAGTAGCAGGTAAAGAGAAAGCCCACAAATGAGGTTCCTCCCGAAGTAAGCAAATAATTATTCCCACACGCTGACTGTCATTTCCAGAGGATCGAGGTCTAAGAGAAAACAACAACTTATAACTCTCCCTGAACGTACAGAACTTCTTTTCTCCGGAGAAGGTATATGGGAGCTTGACTATAGGTTCAGAAGTGTGCAATGAAGCATCAACAGTGTCAGAGTGCTTACAGACAAATTGGGAAATAGATCCCTGAACAGATTTAGCCATCTCAGAAAGCTCCCTCTGCAGCTGGTTATCATAGAATCATAGAATCATAGAATCGTAGAGTTGGAAGGGACCTCCTGGGCCATCTGGTCCAACCCCCTGCTCAAAGCAGGATTCGCTAAATCATCCCAGTCAGATGTCTGTCCAGCCTCTGTTTGAAGACCTCCATTGAAGGAGAACTCACCATTTCTCGTGGCAGCTTTTTCCACTCATTAATCACTCTAAGTGTCAAAAAGTTTTTTCTAATATCTAATCTGTGTCTCCTCCCATTCAGTTTCATCCCATTGCTTCTAGTCTTTCCTTGTGCAAATGAGAATAAAGTTGATCCTTCTACAATGTGACAGCCCTTTAGATATTTGTAGACAGCTATTAAGTCTCCTCTCAGTCTTCTCTTTTGCAAACTGAACAATCCCAAATCCTGCAACCTTTCCTCATAAGACAGGGTTTGCAGAGCGGTCACCATTCTGGCTGCTCTTTTCTGAACTTGCTCCAGTTTGTTGATGTCTTTTTTAAAATGTGGTCCCCAAAACTGGACACAATATTCCAGATGAGGTCTGACCAGAGAGCAGTAGAGGGAAATAATGACTTCACGTGATCTAGACTGTATGCTTCTGTTAATACATCCTAGAATTGCATTTGCCTTTTTTGCTGCTGCATCACACTGTTGACTCATATTCAGTCTGTGATCTATTAGTATACCCAAGTCTTTTTCACATGTGCTGTTGCTTAGGCCTATTCCTCTCATTCTCTATATGCTTTTTTCATTTTTATTGCCCAGATGTAGTACTTTGCATTTTTCCCTGTTAAAAACCATTCTGTTAGTTGCTGCCCACTTCTCCAGTTTATTTATATCTTTTTGAATCCTCTCTCTCTCTTCTCTAGTATTAGCTATCCCTCCTAGCTTTGTGTCATCAGCAAATGTAATCAGTTTACCCTCAATTCCTTCATCTAAATCGTTGATAAAGATGTTGAACAATACAGGGCCCAGGACAGAGCCCTGTGGTACCCCACTTGAGACGTTCTTCCAACTGGATGTGCAGCCATTTACAACCACTCTTTGGGTCCGATGACTAAGCCAGTTATGAATCCACCTAACAGTTGCCTTGTCCATTCCATACTTAGTCATTTTTTCAATAAGGATTGTATGAGATAATTTGTCAAATGCTTTGCTGAAGTCAAAATATACTATATCTACAGCATTTCCTTGATCCACCCAAACAGTGATTCCGTCATAGAAGGAAAATAAGTTAGTCTGGCATGACTTATTAGTTACAAACCCATGCTGACTCTGTTTAATCACTTCATTCTCATCCAGGTACTGACATCCATGTTGTTTAACAATTTGTTCAAAGATCTTTCCTGGTATAGAAGTCAGACTCATCGGCCTATAGTTGCCTGGGTCCACCTTCTTCCCCTTTTTGAAGATAGGAACAACATTTGCTCTTCTCCAGTCTTCTGGGACTTCTCCTGTTCTCCAAGAATTTTCAAAGATTATGGAGAGGGGTTCAAAAATTTCTTCTGCTATCTCCTTCAGTACTCTGGGGTGTAATTCATCTGGACCTGGAGACTTGAATTAATTTAGGTTAGCTAAGTGTTTCCTCACTATCTTTCTGTTTATAGATATCCTGGATTCTTCTATTCCCTTAATAGGACAGTGAAGAACAGTTGATGTTACATTTCCTTTCTGAGAGAAAACAGATGCAAAATAGGAATTTAAAAGTCCGGCCTTCTCAACATCCTGTCTTACCATTTCATCATTTTCATCCTTTAAAAATCCTATAGCATCTTTGACTTTTCTTTTACTTTTGACATATCCCCAAAATCCTTTATTATTGCTTTTGACATCTCTTGCAAGCCTCAATTCATTGTCAGCTTTAGTAATCTGATTTGTGCCCTGCAGGTTCTGCAGACAGCATTATATTCTTCTTTAGATATGCCTCCCTCTTTCCATTTTCTAAACATTTTTTTCTTCCTTTTAAGCATGTGCTTAAGTTCTGTGTTCATCCATCCTGGTTTCCTTAAATGCTTCCTATTCTTCCCTCTTTTCGGAATTGTTAACAACTGTGCTTTGAGAATTTCATTTTTCAAGATTTCCCATCCTTCCTGGACATTTTTGTCTTTAAGGATATCCAGCCATTGGATCCCTCCAATTCTCTTTCCGAATCCCTTAAAATCTGCCTTTCTGAAATTTAACCTTGACGCCTGAGTCTTCACAGGTCTTCCTCCTCTAGTTATCCAAAATTCTAAAATAGCATGGTCGCTACCTCCTAGGGTCCCAGCCACTTTTACCTCCTCAACCATTTCCTCCCTGTTTATAAGGATTAGATCCAAGGTAGCAGTTCCCCTTGTTTTCTCCCCTACCTTTTGGAAGATAAAGTTGTCAGCAAGAGAGGATAAGAATTTCCTTGACCTGTTAGTTTTGCCTGAGAGAGATTCCCAACAAATGTCTGGATAGTTGGCCAGAGATGTGGCCAGAGCACAATGATCCACAGACAGATCCTGCATCATCTCCATCAGACTAGACATCTGATCTGCGAAGGTATAGAGTGGATCCATAGAAAAAGTAGCAGAGAAACAGAGAAACTGTCTGTTTGGTCAGTTATAATGTCACGCCACTGCAATGTTGGTAAATACAGGCTCCACTAGATGGCAATGGAGTGGAGGGAGGAATGCACACAGCAAGGCTAGACCTGAAATACTGTGGCAAGGCCACCACAGAGTAGTCAAACAAGCCAGGTCGATATCTGACTGTAGCACATTACAAAAGGAATAAGCAAACACAGAGTCAGAAGCAAGCCAAATGGGTCAGTACCAGTCAGGAGCAGATATGCCAAAGACAAGAAACAAAACAACAAGTCAGAGTCCAAGCCAAGTCAAAACCAGGGAGTCATTTCATGAAAGGGAAACACAGAGTCAGGAAGGGACGAGTGGATAAACAGACATGGATTCAGTAGGCTAGCTGCATGACAAATCAGGGTACACAGGGTCAGCTACACACGCCGTAGGCAGAAGCTGTAACTAACATAATCTGCAGGCCCCAGCAGAGATAAATAGCAAACCTGAGACCAGACAGAAGCTGATACAGTTAACCACTGGCATGACCATACCGGCAAAAAAGGAAGACAGTACCCAAAACCCGGTCTGGATCATGACACTCATGCAGCCTTTAACTACCCACCAATTCATCAAGTTGGTTGGGCCATCATTGTAAATAAGCACCTGCACTTTGGGTCACCCCCATCTCATTATAGATTGCAAGCTCTGAGGAGCAGAGTCATCATTATTTTAGCTTTAACACCTTTCTGACATCAGACATAATGATCCGACCATGTTGACCTGGCACTTTTTGACCATGGACGGATCATTATGTCTAAGCGATTGGCCACCCTCATGGGGGGAGCATGGCCAATCGCCACCAGGTGTCAGCTGATTCTGATAGCTGACATCAGCACTAGGTGCAGGAGCAGTCACAGACTGCTCCCGGTTCTTAAAACCCCAAAATACTGCAATTAAAAAAGATTGCAGCATTCCGGAAACCGGCACAGAGGCTGACAGCCCCTCTGCCTTTGGATCAGAGAACCCGCTGCGCAACGCGGGGTCCCAATCATTGCCATGGTGAGTGGATGTCGTCATGACAACATCCGGCACACCAGAGGTATTAAACTTGCTGATCATGTGCAGTGCATGATCAGCAAGTTCTCCCTGTCATTGCAGCGCTGATCATTTTTATGGCATGCAGATGCTTCATCTGCATGGTATAGAAGTGGCCAGCCAGCAAAAAATGATTTTACCATAGTGTGCCTAAGTAAAAAAGTTAATTAAAAGTAAAAAAGAAAATTTTAAAGAATTGAGCATTTTTTTAAAAAAATCTAAAATAATAATAAAAAATCAATTTATATTCTATCTCTAAACAAATATTTGAAAAAAAAAAAAAAATAAAATTACACATATTTAATATTCCAAGTCTGTAATGACCCGACCTATTAAATGGTTCCATTAGTTAACCCCTTTAGTGAACACCATAAAAATGCAAAAAACAATGCTTATATACAGCCGAACAAAAAGTTGAATAACACGCAATCAAAAAGACGGATATAAATAAACATGGTACCACTGAAAACGTCATCTTGTCCCGCAAAAAAGGAGCCGCCACACAGCTCCATCACCAGAAAAATATAAAAGTTCTAGCTCTCAGAATAAAGTGATGCAAAACCAATTATTTTTCCTACAAAATAGTTTTTATTATATATATAAGCTCCAAAATATAAAAAAATGAGGTATCGCTGTCATCGTACTGACCCAAAGATTATAACTGCCTTATAAATTTTACCACACACGGAATGGTATAAACCCTCCCCCCAAAAAAAGAAATTCATGAATTGCTGGTTTTTCCTCATTCCGTCTGCCAAATATCAGAATAGAAAGCGATCAAAAAATGTCATACAAAATTGTACCAATAGAAATGTCAGCTCATCCCGCAAAAAACAAGACCTGACTCCGTGGGCCAAAATATGGAAAAATTGCAGCTCTCAAAATGAGGTGATACAAAAACCATTTTTTGCAATAAAACACGTCTTTCAGCATGTGACAGCTGCCAAACATAAAAACCCTCTATAAGGCCTCTTTCACATGTCCTGATATTTCTGGTACCAGAGATGTCAGTGTCCGCATTTGTAATACGTGTGGCACATGTGTGCATGCATGTGCCACATCAGTAGCACACAGATGGGCACCAGGGCAGAAGCATTGCTGGGTGCTGATCACGGCTCTCATCATTCTCCCCTGCTCTGCCGGCGATCGGTGTGAGCAGGGGAGAATGATGATTGTTACATTTAAGTGATAATGGAGACAGAAGGCAGCAGCTAATGGGACTATTACTCCCATCAGCCTGCCCCTGCTGCTGCTAATAATAGTGACAGCAGGAGCGGCTGATGGGGGTAGTCATCAGCCACTACCTGTGCTATAAATGAATTAATTAGTGGCATTGCTAAAGCTCACAGCTGGGGGCTGGTATTCTCAGGATGGTAAGGGGCTATTGATAACACCCAGCCTAAAAATAGCAGCCTGCAGCTGCCCAGAAAAGGCATATCTATAAGATGTGCCACTTCTGGTGCTTTGACCAACTCTTCCCACATGCCTTGCAGTGGTGGCAAGTGGGGTAATATTTGATGAGTTGATGTCACCTTTCTATTGTAAGGTGAAAACAAGCCCACGGCTTACAAATAGAGAGGTGTCAATAAAACACCTATCCATTACTAATCCTATAGTCGTATGATAAATGAACACGCAGCCAGAATAAAGACCTTTAATTGAAAAAATGAAACAGACTTTCAATATTGTCAAATAAACCAATAAACCATACTTACAACCTCGCCTATTCCACTGAAGCCCTCGATATCCTGTAATAAAAATAAAAAAGCAACAATATACCATACCTGTCCATCGTTATGTCCCACGACATAATCCATGTCTGAAGGATAATTATTTTTCAACCTGTACAGTATCAAGATGCAACTGTCCATGCTGAGAACCACTAGTGAATGTGCTGCTGGGAATGCAACATCAGAAATCGGGGGTGATGTCATAGAGGTTACCTCCGGTCACTGGACTCTATTCCTAGTCGTGCTGAGCTGCGGTGAGATCCGGGGTCACTTATAAAATTCACATACCAGGAAACAGTAGATTAGTTCCAAAAAAGGGGCACTTGTTGGGCATTGCCACTGTTAAGACACATCTAGATAAATTCCTTGGGGGGGCTAAATTCCAAAATGGGGTCACTTGTGGGGCATTTCCACTGTTTAGGCACATCAGGTGCTCTTCATATGCGACATGACGCCTGCAAACCATTCCATCAAAGTCTGCATTCCAAAGCATCACTTTTTCCCTTCCGAGCCCCGACATGTGCCCATACAGTAGTTTTCTCCCACAGCGTACTCAGGACAAATTGGACAATAACTTTTAGGGATAAATTTATCTTGTTACCCTTGAGAAAATTAAAAATTGGGGACTAAAAATCATATTCGTGGTAAAAAAATATGATTTTTTATTTTCACGGCTGGGCGTTATAAACTTTAGTGAAACACATGGGGGTTCAAATTGCTCACCACACATCTAGATAAGTTCCTTATGGGGTCTATAGTTTCCAAAATGGGGTTACTTGTGTGGGTATCCACTGTTTAAGCACATCAGGAGCTCTCCAAACGTGACATGACGTCTGTTCTCAATTTCAGCCAATTTTGCGTTGAAAAAGTCAAACGGCGCTCCTTTTCTTTCAAGATGTGCCATGTGCCCAAACAGTGGTTTACCCCCACATATTGAGTGTCAGCGTACTCAGGACAAATTGCACCAATAAAGTTTGGTGTCCAATTTCTCCTGTTACCCTTGTAAAAATTAAAAATTCGGGGTGAAAGATCTTTTTTGTGGAAAAAATATGATATTTTCATTGTCCTACGTTATAAACATCTGTTAAACACACGAAAAACATGGATCATATAATCCATAACAATAAAGTCTGAAAAGGAAAAAATATAAAAATGATTTTAATTATACAAATACATAAGAACAGACCACAATTAGTTAATTGACGTAATAAACAAATACAGAGCTTAAATGGTACAGATCAAGGTGCACCGGTTATAGAAAATGCGTGCCATGAAATGAGCACATAGCGCAGGTAGGGTCAAACATATACTGTGTATAATTCACAGTGAATTTATCCTTCAGGGTCTAAAAGTATATCCGGTCCCCCCGAGGAAGCTACCGCGATACGTGCGTAGGGGCGTGTGCCTACATATGGACACTAGCACGGGTAATAGATGAGTATATTTTCTCCATCCCTTTCTTGTCCCCCTCCATTTGGGCAATTTAGCCATGGCAATACTAGATATTGTCATGTCCGCCATGTCTGTTTTGTCTCATGACCTTGGGAGCGGTGTGCACGCGCATCTCATGTCTGCTATTCTGCATGTTCCCTAGAGCAGTGTGCACACTCACCTCTTGACTGTTGAGCTGGGGGATGCCAGCGTTTCTGCTCTGCCTTCTGTGATCGTCTCATCATGTCAAGAACCCCTGATCTTGTGTCCTTCCTATGTTCCAGCAGAGGCTGGTTCTGCATTCATCTCTGCATGTCTGGAACTCTGATCATGTGACCTGCCTAGGTTTCAGCACTGGTTCTGCAATCATCCCTGCATGTCTGGAATCCTGATCATGTGACTGCTCCCTGTGATCCTGGAGGACCTGAACTGGAAGTTCTCCCCTGGTTCTGACCCGGAAGTGGAGTTGCTATGCCCTATATCAGACCACCCCTTCCTATGCTCAGGGCCTGAGTATTGTGTTGCTTCCCTGCATGGCTGCTTGGTCTGCTGGGTCACTCCCTCTATTCTGTGCCCCTTCACTTTGCTCTGTCGTGCATCTCTGCACACGCTCCGTGCTCATACTCCATCTCTTGTCCCGTGCCTTGTCTTATGTTTGTCTGTTGTGCCATGTTTGTCCTTGTCCTGCTTTGACTTGTAGTCCTTCTGTTATTCTCTGCCTTGCCTGTTTCTGCCATGTCGTGTCTTCGCTATGCTCTGCCTTTTGTTTTTTCCTCTGTTCTCTGTCTCTGCCTGTTACTCCTGCTCTCTGTTCTATGGAGCTCTCTAGCATGTTCCCTGGCTAGTCCCAAGGCTTTACATTGGCCCGGCTATGAGCTTCGGCCTACACTCCACTGCTAGCCCTGTTCCTGCTCTGACCTGACTCTGTGTTTCTGGCTATGCTTCCGTTCCGTGTTCTGTGTCCCATACTCTGGTCTTGCTCTGCCCTGTTTCTCGTCTTGCCTTGCTTTGCTGCTTCGTGTGCCTTTTGGATGTGCCTGGCCTTCCTAGCCTCCTTTTGGTGCCTCAGCCGTGCCTGCCCTAGCTGTGCCCGCCTGCTTGTGCCTCAGCCATGCTCGTCGGTCAGTGACAGCTGTGTCACCTGCCATGCCTCAGTCTGGTTCGCTGGAGTCTTGCCCGTCTGTCAGTGCCACAGCCCGATCAGCTAGCCAGTGCCCCAGCTGTGCTCTCTGTGCTCCCTTGCACTTCACGCTGTTTCCGCACTGTGCTCTCCGTGCTCTCTAAAGCACGCGCAGACCCTCGCCTGCCCATGACATACCTCCCCGTGCTTCTGTAAAAGTACGCGCAGGCTTTGCCATGTCCCCTGTCATGCCCTCTTGCACGCACAGGCCCTAACCCTGTCCTTGAACCCTGACCCTGGCATGCCTCTCTGCATGCGCAGGACTATGCCTCGCCTGACCCTGGTGTGCCTCTCTGCACACGCAGGGCTCTGCCTCGCCTGACCCTGGCATGCCTCTTTGCACGTGCAGGACTCTATCTTGCCTGAACCTGGCATGCCTCTCTGCACGCGCAGGGCTCTGTCTTGCCTGACCCTGGCGTGTCCCTCTGCACGCGCAGGCCTCCATCCTTGAGTCTGACCCTGGCGTGTTCCTTAACATGCATCGTGTTGCTAGCCTGTCTTGTCTCCTTGCATGGAACCCTGGTTTGCCTGCCGGATGCCCGGAACCTGCCGATCGCTGCCAGAGATCTTAAGCCTGATGTCTGCAGCCTGATGTCCGGAGCTGATGTCCGCAGCCTGATGCCCTGATCATGTCGATCGTTGCCAGATGTCAAGAGTCCGCTGCCAGCGTGCCTTTGCCTACCTTCTTGAATGTACCATGTTTGGACCCTGGCGTGTCTCCTACGCATGCACCCTGTCTTGGACTCTGGCGTGTCCTAGCACGCATCCCTCCTAGGAATTCTGGTGTGATCCCTAACACGTACCCTGCCCTGGACCCTGGTATGTTTTCTGCACGTGTTATATCAGGAACATTTGGCGTGGCCTTGCACGCACCTTGCCGTGATTCACTGTTTGTGCCCTGCACCTGATTCCCTGATATGCCTTGCACCTGAATAAAGTGTGAAACCACGTTTGCTGAAGAAACTCTGTGACTTCGCTTTATGTTTGGTATCCTGTCCGTCCTGTTGCCAGACACTCAATAGTGTCTTCCTGAGCCGGCCGTTTGGTCCAGCTGCTGTGGTGGCTCATCCCCTTGGTCTTGCCCCTGACACTCCCTGTATAGGGGGTGGATTCGTACTAGGTCAGCTCGCCCTAGGTGGGTGGGTGCCACGGCCAAGAGGGTCCACTCATTCAAGAAAAACGACTCAGAGTAAGCTGACGCTCATCACAGATATGTGGTGGTATTTTATTGTTGGATACCATAGGGAACAAGTCTGCTGGGAATGGATTGTGTAATTTGGCCCTCCATGTACTGAATCATATGCTGCACAGGCAGTGTGTACTTTTTGTACCATTTAAGCTCTGTATTTGATTAGCACATAAATTAGCTAATTGTGGTCTGTTCTTATGTATTTGTATCATTAAAATCATTTTTATATTGACACTTTTTGGAAGTGCATTGAGCAGCAGGGTGGTGTGCTGGTTAAAGGGAAAAAAAATCTTTTAAATCTTCTACCTGAGCGAGTGTGAATGAGCTGAGTGTGACCTGAGCATAAGTGTGAACTGTGGTAAGTGTGTGACTTGTGATTCAGTGACTTTGGATTCAGGGAGTTTCCAAGGGAGGTATTACTGAATTGCTGTTATATTTTATTAATACTTTTTATTTATTTTTGCTTATCTTTTTGTCTGGTGCAAACCCCATTAGGATGTGCTTCACTATTGCCAATGCCATCCAGTGCATGTCTTGCCGCATGTATGAAATCCTTGAACAGCCGGTCGAGGGTGCAGACTGCTGTGCGAGATGTGAGCATGTTGTGCATTTGGAAGCCCAGATACTGGATCTAAATGTGCAGCTGGCAACACTGAGATCCATAGACAATATGGAAAGGAGTCTTCTGCTCACTGAGCAGACGCTCACTGGGATAGATGAGGGGGGATGCTAGGTTGGAGCTGCAGGACAATGAAGCAGCTAGCTGGGTGACAGTTAGAAGGCGGGGTAGAGGGAAGAGCGCCAGGGAAGCTAGTCCTAATCTGGCACACCCCAATAAGTTTGCTAAGTTGGCAGATGAGGGGAGTGTTAGTACAGGAGTAGCACTGCTGCAGCAAGGCATGTCCTCTGAAAGCCGGAGGAGTGTCTGCTCCAGTAAGGGGGGGAATAGGAGAGCAGGGCAGGCCAGACAGGTTCTGGTAGTGGGAGACTCAATTATTAGGGGAACAGAGAGGGCAATCTGTCACAAAGACAGGGATCGTCGAACGGTGTGCTGCCTACCTGGCGCTCGAGTCCGACACATCGCTGATCGGGTTGACAGATTACTGGGAGGGGCTGGCGAGGATCCAGCGGTCATGGTGCACATTGGCACAAATGACAAAGTTAGAGGTAGGTGGAAGGTGCTTAAAGATGATTTCAGGGAATTAGGCTAGTTTCACACTTGCGTTTGTTTGCTGCGCGTTTTTTGCGCTAAAAAACGCATGGAAAAAACGCATACAAACGCATACAAATGCTGCGTTTTTTTCAAGCATTTTTATGCGCATTCTGGAAAAAAACGCAGCGTTTTTATGCGTTTTATGTGTTTTTTATGTGTTTTTTGTGCGTTTGCATTATTTCTACATTTTTTGTCCTCAACCAAAAAAAATGGGTTATGGTTGGGTTAAGGGTTAGGGTTGGGTTAAGGGTTAGGGTAAGGGTTAGAGTTAGTTAGGGTTAGTAGTACTATCCCAAACCCAAACCCTAACCCTTAACCTAACCCTAACCCTAACCCTTAACCCAACCCTAACCCTAACCCTAACCCTAACCCTTAGCCTAACCCTAACCCTAACCCTTAACCTAACCCTAACCCCTAACCTTTAACCTAACCCTACAAACCCTAACCCTAAACCCTGACCATACTAACCCTAACTAACCCTAACCCTAACCCTTAACCTAACCCTAACCCTAACCCTTAACAAAACCCTAACCCTAACCCTAACCCTTAACCTAACCCTAACCCTAACCCTAACCCTAACCCTTAACCTAACCCTAACCCTAACCCTTAACCTAACCCTAACCCCTAACCTTTAACCTAACCCTACAAACCCTAACCCTAAACCCTGACCATACTAACCCTAACTAACCCTAACCCTTAACCTAACCCTAACCCTAACCCTAACCCTAAACCCTGACTCTACTAACCCTAACTCTCCCTAACCCTTACCATAACCATTGTACAAAAAAAAGCATGCGCTAAAAAACGCATAAAAAACACATGTATATGCGCACATATGCGCACCCATAGACTTATATTGGGTTTCTTGCTGTAAAAAAACGCATTGCGTGCGCATGCGTTTTTTGGGGGCAAGTCGGACGCTCAAAAAATGCAACAAGATGCATTTTGAGCGCCCGAGCGCACAGTAAAAAAAACGCATGCGCGCAAAAACGCATAAAAAATGCATGTGTATGCGCACATAAGCGCATCCCATGCAAAATATAGAAAAAAAAAACGCATGCGTTTTTCAGCGCTAAAAAAGTGCGCAAAAAAACCGCAAGTGTGAAACCAGCCTTAGGCTGTAAGTTTAAAGCAAGGACCTCCAAGGTGGTATTTTCAGAAATACTTCCTGTACCAGGTGCCACGCCAGAGAGGCAACGGGAGATTAGGGAGGTTAATAAGTGGCTCAGGAATTGGTGTAGGAAGGAGGGTTTGGGCTCCTGCAGAACTGGGCCGACTTCTCAGTTAGCTACAGGTTCTATGCTAGGGACGGGCTGCACCTCAATGGGGAGGGAGCAGCTGTGCTGGGGGGAGAAAATGGCTAGAAGGTTGGAGGAGTGTTTAAACTAGGGACGGGGGGAGGGTATTCCTTTTATAGGAGGGGAAGACAGTGCAGCTAGAGACCTGGGCACAAATAATGAAATTGGGGGTGGGGGTGTGGTTAGAACAGTTAATAATTTAAGAAAGAATAGAGGTACAGAGAGATACATAAAGTGCATGTATACTAATGCCAGAAGCGTCGCCAACAAAATGGAGGAATTGGAGTTAATGTTGTTGGAACATAATTATGACATGGTGGGGATATCTGAGACATGGCTGGATGAGAGCCATGACTGGGCGGTTAATTTACAGGGCTATAGCCTGTTCAGAAATGACTGTACAAATAAGCGAGGGGGAGGCGTGTGTTTATATGTAAAATCATCCTTAAAACCCATCCTTCGTGATAATAAATATGAATCTAATGAAAATGTAGAGTCCCTGTGGGTAGAGATAAGGGGAGGGGGGGTGGAATAATAAATTACTGATGGGGGTTTGTTATAAGTCTCCAAAAAGAATGGAAGCAACAGAGAATATCCTCATAAAGCAAATAGATGAAGCAGCGACTCAAGGAGAAGTCATTATTATGGGGGACTTCATCTACCCTGAAATACATTGGGGAACAGAAACCTGAAGTTCAGCAAAGGTGATAGGTGTCGGACAACTATGAGAGACAATTACCTTTCACAACTGGTTCAGGACCCAACAAGAGGGGGGGCACTGGTAGACCTAATATTAACCAACAGGCCAGACCGCATATCAAATGTAAGGGTTGGGGGTCACTTGGGTAATAGTGATCACTAGAGTTGAGCGAAACGGGTCCACAAATTTCAAAAGTCGACGACTTTTGGCAAAGTCGGGTTTCATGAAACGAAACCCGACCCTAGGATGAGGTCGGCCACGATGTCGGCGACTTACGCGCCAAAGTCGCGTTTCAAAAGCTTTTTTTGCGCTCTTTTTCAGCCAATCAGGATCCACGGACACTGTGGGCAACGTGATGACATAGGCAGGGGTCACCACCATCTTGGAGAAGGGCATGCAAGTGATTGGCTTGCTTTGTGGGTCGTCACAGGGGGTATAAAAGGGCGGGGGCGCCGACCGCCATGTTACTCATGCTGATCTCAGAATAGGGAGAGCTGCTGCTGCTGCTGCTGATTCTGTAGGGAGAGCGTTAGGCAGGGAAGAAGACACCAAAAACTGATTCTGCTGCTAGCGATTTTGCCTGTACAACACACCAGTCACTGTGCAGTGCAAGGGGAGGCTATATCTTGGTGCATCAGCTCTGTTGGTTATTAGGCTGCCTTTTAAGGCTACCTGGTAGCTGCATTGCTGTGTGCACACTGCTGAGCAAACTGCTTTTTTCAAAGCAATCCAGATTTTATTGTTTTGTCCTAGTGCTGAGGTACTGAGCGTGCATTTTTCACACCATACAGCGGTGCACACTCCTCACACAGTACCGTGTAACGGCTGTTATCACAGCCACAGTGAAGCTATCTGTGTGTCACTCTGTGAGAATAAGTCGAGGACATGTTCCGTTCTTACAGACCTGCACCTTCTAGTTTTGTCCAGCTTTCAAACAGTTAAATATATTTGCTGTTTGATCACATTCAAAACTATAGAGAGACCGCGTGTGTCAGTCCGTATCCTTAAAAAACACGGAGCTTGACAATTTTACGTACACCGGACAGCCGTGTACGTGCACGCGCCTCTCAGTACCGTGTAACGGCTGTTATCACGGCCACAGTGAAGCTATCTGTGTGTCACTGTGGAAGGATAAGTGGAGGACTTGTTCCGTTCTTACAGACCTACACTCTAGGGAGATTCCTATTCTGCCCAATTCTATATACACCTTGTAGTTTGTGATACACTAGCCAATTTCTGCCTGTGACATAGCGCTCTGATATTCAGTGGGCCTCACACAATCCATAAGTGTCCAGTGTCCACAAGTGTGTGCAGAAATTCAAAATCTCTGTGATCCTGTAGTCACTTTTTTCACACCTGTGCCATCGAGCCTGTGACATAGCGCTGTGATATTCAGTGGGCCTCACACAATCCATAAGTGTCCAGTGTCCACAAGTGTGTGCAGAAATTCAAAATCTCCCCTGTCCTATAGACACCTTGTACCTTGTTTTACATTACTATATAGTTTGTTGGATTTTGTCTACATTTCTACCAAAAATGAGGAAGACTGGTGGAAGAGGCCGTGGAATTGGGCGGGGGTTGGCAGCTGGTAATGATGGTGTTGGTGGTGGATCTGATGGTAGTGGCAAAAGCAAAATAGGACCAAATGCAGGAGGTGTTGAGCCTGCATCATCGTCTGGCTCCACAAGGCCTCAAAGGCTTAGTTTTCTAGGACTTGGCAAACCGCTTTTAAAGCCAGAGCTGCAGGAAAAAGTTTTGTCTTACATTGCTGACTCAGCCTCCAGCTCTATCGCCTCCTCTTCTTCAGTTGTAAAAAGTAAAAGCACTGAGTCGTCATTGGAGGCTCATGTTCATGAACCACACCTTTCCTTGTGTCCTTCACCCCAACTAAGATTGAAGGATGAAGCAGGCCGTACTACTGATTACTCCAATGAGCTGTTTTCACATACCATGCCTGGATTATCAAGTGAAATGGTGAATTACCCAGGCCAAGATGAATCTGACATGGAGTGCACTGATGCACAGCCGCTGATGGATGATTCTGCTGGTACATTCACTCAGAGCACTACATTGTCCTCGCAGTGTACAGAGCCAGATTCTGACCCTGATGAGACTCAGGTGCCCCTTCCCGCACACTATACCACCATACACGGTGACAGAGAGGAAGGTGCACATGACATTGAAGAGGAGGTGATGGAGGACCCAGTTGTTGACCCAGATTGGCATCCATTGGGGGAAGAGGGTGCTGCTTCCAATAGCTCAGATGAGGAGCATCCACAGCAGACATCAACATCGCAACAGCTGTTATCTGGCAGGCACGGAGCACTCCAAACACAGGTTCCAAAAATCAAAAGAGTTGCTGGACAGCTTGTCCAGAGGGTTAAAATATCACAGCGTGCTAGGCCGTAAAATGTCTGCCAAAGTAGGAAGAGTGCAGTGTGGCACTTTTTTGAACAAAATCCTCATGATCAGGCCAAGGTTATCTGTAAAAAGTGCGCAAAGACCTTTAGCCGAGGGAAAAATCTGAAAAATTTGAATACCAGTTGCATGCTTAGACATTTAACCAGCATGCACTTGCAAGCGTGGACACAACACCAAACCTCAAGTACAACATGTGCAACTGATCACAAAGAAGGTAGTCAGCAATGCTACATTGTTTCCCCCACTGTAAGCCCACCAGTCAGCACAGCAACAAATGTTGAGGTGTCGTTGCAAGGCCACAGCAGTCAGGGAATCCCACTGTTATATCAACGAAATACTGAATCTAGGCCATCAGAAAGAACACCAACTCCATCACCATCATCAACCCTCTCTCAGTCCGCCCTGTCCACCGCTACTTCCACCATATGCAGCTCTCAAGTCCAGCTCACCCTCCCAGACACTATGAGTAGGTCAAGAAAGTACTCAGTCTCTCATCCGCGTACACTGGGTTTGAACGCCCACATTGCCAAACTAATCTCGTTTGAGATGATGCCCTATCGGTTGGTGGAAAGCGCAGCTTTCGGCGAACTCATGGCCTATGCAGTACCATGCTATGACCTACCCAGTCGCCACTTCTTCTCTCGCAAAGCCATCCCAGCCCTCCACCATCATGTGAAAGACCGCATTGTCCATGCACTCAAGCAGTCAGTGAGTGGAAAGGTGCACCTCACAACTGATGCATGGTCCAGTCGGCATGGCCAGGGCCGTTACGTGTCCATCACTGCGCACTGGGTTAATGTGGTGGATGCAGGGTCCACAGGGGACAGCGGTGGTGGGACAGTGCTGCCTAGCCCACAGTATAGGAAACAGTTGGCTGTAGGCGTTCTACCCTCTTCCTCCTCCTCCTCCAGAAGCAAAAGCTCGTCCACAGAGCGCAGTCGTACGAGCACTCCATCTGCAGCTGCCACTGTTGCACACGAGGTGTCCCCCTATCGAGCAGCTAGTGGAAAGCGTCAGCAGGCTGTGTTGCAGATGATGTGTTTGGGCGACAGACACACCGCCGAGGTGCTGGCCGAGTACTTTCAGCGACAAACTGAGTCATGGCTGGGCAGTGTACATCTTGAGGTAGGCATGGTAGTTAGTGATAACGGCCGTAATTTTGTGGCAGCCATAGCCCTTTCAAAACTCAGCCACATACCTTGCTTGGCTCACACCTTGAACCTGGTGGTGCAGTGCTTCCTTAAAAATTATCCGGAGTTAACAGCCCTGCTCCAGAAGGTGCGAAGACTGTGTGCGCACATCCGCCGGTCGCCTGTACACTCCACTCGTATGCAGAAGCAGCAGCGATTGCTCCACCTTCCCAACCACCGCCTCATTATCGACATTGCAACAAGGTGGAACTCCACCCTGCACATGGTTGAGCGGCTGTGCGAACAAAGGCAGGCCATAATGCATTTGTGGGAGGATACACGGCCAGGCACTTTGAGAGCAGACATGGAGTTGACAGGTGTGCAGTGGTCGAAGCTGAAAGACCTCTGTAAAGTCCTTCAGTGTTTTGAGGAATGCACACGGCTGGTAAGCGCAGACGACGCCATCATAAGCATGAGCATCCCACTTATGCGTCTGCTCATGCAAACTTTGACGCACCTTAAGGAGCAGGCGTCTGCAGCCAATGTTGACGAGGAGGGAATCCTTGATGACATTCAGCCATTGTCTGCTCCGGGACCTCTCCTGGACGAGGTGGAGGAAGAAGAGGAGGAGGAGGATGATTATGTGGATGATTACTTAGGGGAGGAGGATGCATCTCGTGGGGCAAGTGAAAATGCTGGCATGGCAAGGTCTGGTACAGGGTTTGTGCGTGACTGGAGGGATGTGGATTTGCCAGAAAGTGCTCCTCCAACCAGCACTCGCAGTGCATCATTGACACCGGGAACATTGGCCCACATGTCAGATTATGCCTTTCAGATCCTAAAAAGGGACCCCCGCATTGCCAAAATGATGAACGATGACGACTACTGATTGGCCAGCATCCTGGATCCACGCTAAAAAGGCAAATTACAAAACATCATGCCACAGGAGAACCTTGACCTAATATTGGCTAATAAACAAGCAACTCTGGTAAATCGGTTGCTTGAGGCATTCCCAGCACACAGCAGCGGTGATGGTTCTCACACGAGCCATACGGGCCGGGGGCAGCTTGGCAGAGTTGTTCGTGGTGCACACAGCAGAAGTGGCGTTGGAGACAGGGGTTTCATGACAATGTTGTGGACTGATTTTTCAAGTACCGCTCACACAACTGGTAATACCGCATCGATGGAAAGTGACAGGAGACAACAGTTGTCAACTATGGTTACAAACTACTTTTCCTCCCATATCGATGTTCTCCCACACAGGTCATTCCCCTTTGACTATTGGGCCGCAAAACTGGACACCTGGCCTGAATTGGCCCAATATGCCTTACAGGAGCTCGCATGCCCAGCTGCAAGTGTGCTATCGGAAAGAGTCTTCAGTGCTGCTGGTTCAATACTGACAGAAAAAAGGACCCGTCTGTCGACCCAAAATGTGGATGATCTAACCTTCATTAAAATGAACCATGCATGGGTTTCCAAGGATTTTGTCCCACCTTCCCCTGATGACACATAGGTTGACAGAAACATGGCTTGCTTTGGTCCTCCGCTTCCTGGGACTTGACCAATTTCGCCTTTTGCATCAGCTGAATGTCCAACATCAACATATGCCATTGTATAAACCTCCCTAACTGGGCTGCCCCCCCCCATGGTCGGGTTCCCCAGCTAGCGCACGCAACCGTGCGAGTGCCGTTGCCCTTGACAGGTGGGTAGGCCGACTCTTGGGCGCGGGCACTGGCACAGGGTCCCTCATAGTGCAATCAAGTGTCTCTGACGGTGGTGGTGCACACCCACCGTCAGACACACCGCCGTACTATGAGGGGCCCAGTGCCAGTACCGACGCCCACGAGTGGGCCAGCCGTGCTTGGCCAGGGCCCCAGCATTTGCAATCTTTACCTCTCCCTGCTCCTCCGCTGTGTAGTCTGGGCTGTCAAATCCATACTGGGCCTGACACCGTCTGAGCCTGCCTCCTGATGTATAGACATATATTTTTAATGTGTAAACTATGCTATCCATACATGTTATCCGGTGATACGGTACCCTTTCTCACCTTTGTGCAATCACGTGTAATCCATAATGTGCCTGAGAACGGCTGGCGAGCTGTTATGCAAGCTACAGCACCTGTGGTTTGCACACATAAGTTTTTCCCTTTTTCAGGAATGACGGTTAGGCCTAATTCCGGAACAGCGGTTGACCTTCACTTACTGGGAAATCATCGTTCGCGGGTAATAATTGTAATCCCAGATCCCAATCACTAACGGTGTTCAGCGGCTTATCTGCACCTGTAAGCGACACACGCTGGCCCTTTCGGTGTAGCGCGCATGCAGCCACGGACATGTAAGGCCTTGACACACCAGTTATTGCCCAATCTCGCGTGCCAGAGCCTCGCGTGTCCCTCTAGTAAGCTGGACGCGGACCGCGTGGGCAGGACGGAGTCTCGTTCGTTAACGGAATTAAGCTTGCAATGCGTGCATCTTTTCGGTTGCTGGATGGTTGAGGTTGCCCGTGTTGAGTCCAATTACGCCGCAGGCTCCACTCCTGGTGGTGCCCTTCTGGACATTCCTTTAAGGTTCAGTTTTGCAACCATACTGCCCACGTCAAACTACAATTTTGCCTTCATGGATGCTGTTTGGAGGGTCGTGAGTCGTGGGAATCATGCCGACCAATCAGTTAACCTGCTAGAGAGATCCTGCGTTCGTTGCTCCCAAGCATGACATCACACTCCCTAGGTGGAAGGTAATGCCAGTGTGGCGACCATACTCCTGTGGGCGCCACAAGTGCACTGATGCCCAGCCACTGCTCAATGATTCTGCTGGTACATTGACCCAGACCACTAAATTCCTCTCGCACTCTACACAGCCTGAATCTGACCCTGATGAAACTCAGGTTACCCTTCTCATATAATGTTCCACCTTACACGGTGACAAAGAGGAAGCTGCAGATGAAAGTACAGGTTCGGCCCACCTGCTGTCAGACACACCGCCGTACTATGAGGGGCCCTGTGCCAGTGCCGTCGCCAACGAGTGGGCCCCCCCTGCTTGCTCAGGATCACAGCACTTGCAAGGTTGAAATACTTACCTCTCCCTGCTCCACCGCCATGACGTCTTCCGCGTTTCCTGACACTGATATTGTGATCAGAGAGCGCAATGACATCACGTCTGTACGCCCTCTGCCTAAACAGCCAAGTGCAGAGGGATGGAAGATGGGGACGACAAGGAGTCCTGACTAGTACAGGGATTCCATAGCGAGGAGAATTATTTCATTGTTTTCAATGTTGGGCCTGCTATTTTTGGGGAGCACTATACTCTGGAGAATGATAGATGGGGCCCACCATACACTGGAACATTCCAAAGGTGGACATCAGACACTGGAGCAGCATGTACAGGGCCCATTATACACTAGAGCATTAGAAATAGGGTCCATTATGTATGGAGCATTATTTGGGCCCATAAGACAGTAGAGATTCATCCATGTGGACCAACATATACTGTAGCATTATGTGGAGCTCATCATATACAGTTTCAAACATTATATGGGATCACTGATTCTGTAGGGAGAAATAGATGGGCCTCATTACTCTGTATAGCGCACTATGCGGTGGCCATAATACTGTATGGAGTAATATACTATCCGTTTTTGGAGCTATTGGAGAATTTTAAATGGATATCAGTCATGAGATGTAAAAAGTGAAGTATTTTTCATTGTACTAGACCGCTATTTCTCTGCCGTATCAGAGCATCATGAGTTGTGGTATGTGTTAAAGGGGCGCTCTTTGGCCCAGGGCACATGAAAACCTGGATCCAGCCCTCCCCCACGCAAATTTAGCCAAATAACCCCCATTTTTCAATGCGTAGCTTGTATTATGAAGTAAATAAAGGGTGACAAGCTTCAGGAATAAGATTTTATGGTTTTGGCATTCAAATGGGCAGTGTAAGTGTGTTTCCTGTCCTCTTTTCACTCCCGACTTTTCTTCCCCATTGACTTACATTGGGTTTCGTGTTTCGGTCTGAACGAAACCCGACTTTTTCCGTTAGTCGGACGATCTAACTCGACCCGACTTTTGGAAAAATCGGGTTTCACGAAACGAAACTCGACCCAAAAAAAACAAAAGTCGCTCAACTCTAGTGATCACAAATTAATAAGTTTTCATGTATCCTTTAATAAGATGTGTAGTAGAGGGGTTACAAGGACACTAAACTTCAGGAAGGCAAATTTCCAACGGATGAGAGATGATCTTGGTGCAATTAAGTGGGACGATATCCTGAGACATAAAAATACACAAAGAAAGTGGGAGACGTTTATTAGCATCCTGAGTAGAACCTGTGCGCTATATATACCGTATGGGAATAAACCTGTGAGAAATAGGAGGAGACCACTATGGCTAAATAGAGCTGTAAGGGGCGCAATAAGGGACAAAAAGAAAGCATTTAGAGAATTAAAGCAAGTAGGTAGTGATGAGGCATTAACTAAATTCAGTAGATTAAATAAATTCTGTAAAAAGCAAATCAAGACAGCAAAGACTGAGACAGAGTGACTCACTGCCAGAGAAAGTAAAAATAATCCCAAATATTCTTTAACTACATAAATAGTAAGAAGCTAAAAAATATAGTGTTGGCCCACTTTAAAAATAGTCTGGGTGAAATGGTGGATGAGGATGAGGAAAAAGCCAATATGCTATATGACTTTTTTTAAAAGTATTTACACAAGAAAATCCCATGATGGATAACATGATCAGGGATAAAAATTCTCCATAAAATGTCACCTGCTTAACCCAGCAGGAAGTACGGCGGCGTCTAACAATCACTAAAATTGACAAATCCCGGGGCCCGGATGGGATACACCCCCGAGTACTGCAGGAATTAAGCACAGTCATAGATAGACCATTATTTTTAATCTTTAAAGATTCCATAATAACAGGGTCTGTACCACAGGACTGGCGTAAAGCAAATGTGGTGTCAATATTCAAAAAGGGGACAAAAACTGAACTTGGAAATTATAGGCCAGTAAGTTTAACCTCAACTGTTATGAATGAGTCACCGTAGGAGGCAAAAACAGAAATACTAGCTAAGTCCAGAAACCCAGAGAAGTTGGCAGCTATCGGATTGCAGACCCCTGAATCTAACAACAACAACTAGCAGTAGCCGTGGGGGGATCCTACGGTGCCCTAGACCCCTCGATCACAGCTGGAGAACTACATAGCCTAAAGACAGAAAAGGGAAATCTAAACTGCCCCAAAGCAGACCCCAAAGCAATAGGCAGCCCCCAACATATAATGACGGTGAAGCGAGATGGAAAAACACTCACACAGACAGAAAGATAGGCTGAGCAAATGATGGGGCCCAACCTAACTAAATAGGATAGAATAGGAAGGCTGCTGTCTGCAATCCGCCAAAACCCTCTCAAAAACAAGAGCCAACAGACTGATAGGGAAAAAAACCCTGAAGACGCTAGGCTTCAAAAAGACTATATCAGTCCTCTGGTATTATCTGAAGACAGAGCAAAAAGGAATTCAGCTCACCCAGCAGGGAGAGGCAGAAATCCAGACCAACAAGGCAAAACAAAACAAAAACACAAATGCAAAAAGTAGAGCAGAAATCTTAGCTTTAGAGGAGCAGGAATCAGACTGTCTCCAAGAATCCCTCAGAGGAGTCACCCGCAAGGCAGAAGGGCGTCGGTTGCCTTATATCCGGTCAGCGATCCCAGTCACCCAGTCATCATCATTCTGCTCAGGTGCTTTGTAATCAGCCTCACTACCTTCCTTCACCAGAAGAGGGAGTTCATCACACCTCAATGGTGAAGGGGAAAACGAACTTACAACACTCAACTGTGGGTAAAATCCTGGAGGGTTTTCTAAGAGATACTATACTGGAGTATCTGGAGAAGAATAACCTTATGACCCAATATCAACATGGGTTTACAAGGGACTGTTCATGTCAGACTAATCTGATAAGCTTTTATGAAGAGGTAAGTTCAGGACTGGACCAAGGGAATGCAGTGGACATGGTGTACATGGACTTTTCAAAGCTTTTGATACGGTGCCACACAAAAGGTTGATACGTAAAATGAGAACAATGAGGATAGGGGAAAATATGTGTAAGTGGGTTAAGAGCTGGCTCAGGGATAGGAAACAAAGGGTGGTTATTAATGGAGCACACTCGGACTTGGTCACGGTTAGCAGTGGGGTACCACAGGGGTCAGTATTGGGCCCGCTTCTTTTTAACATATTTATTAATGACATTGTAGGGGGCATAGAGAGTAGAATTTCAATATTTGCTGATGAGACTAAACTCTGCAGGGTAATCAATACAGAGGAGGACAATTTTATATTACAGGAGGATTTATGTAAACTAGAAGCTTGGGCTGATAAATGGCAAATGAGCTTTAATGGGGATAAATGTAAGGTCATGCACTTGGGTAGAATGAACAAGATGTATAATTATGTGCTTAATTGTAAAACACTGGGCAAAACTGTCACTGAAAAAGACCTGGGTGTATGGGTGGACGACAAATTCACATTTAGTGGCCAGTGTCAGGCAGCTGCTGCAAAGGCAAATAAAATAATGGGATGCATTAAAAGAGGCATAGATGCTCATGAGGAGAACATAATTTTACTTCTATATAAGTCACTAGTGCGACCACACATAGAATACTGCGTACAGTTCTGGTCTCCGGTGTATAAGAAAGACATAGCTGAACTGGAGCGGGTGCAGAGAAGAGCGACCAAGGTTATTAGGGAGCTGGGGGGGTCTGCAATACCAAGACAGGTTATTACACTTGGGGTTATTTAGTTTGGAGAATCGAAGGCTTAGGGGCGATCTTATTAAAATGCATAAATATATGCGGGGACAATACAAAGACCTTTCTAATGATCTTTTTACTCTTAGACCTGTGACTGGGACAAGGGGGCATCCTCTACATCTGGAGGAAAAAGGTTTAAGCATACTCACAGATGCGGATTCTTTACTGTAAGAGCAGTGAGACTATGGAACTTTCTGCCATATGATGTTGTAATGAGTGATTCCCTACTAAAATTTAAGAAGGGACTGGATGCCTTTCTTGAAAAGTATAATATTACAGGGTATATACACTAGTTTCCTTAGTGTTGCGCTGATCCAGGGAGCTAGTCTGATTGCCGTATGTGGAGTCGGGAAGGAATTTTTTCCCCAATGTGAAGCTTACTGTTGCCACATGGGTTTTTTTTTGCCTTCCTATGGATCAACATGTTAGGGCAAGTTAGGACAGGATATGGGTTGAACTAGATGGACTTAAAGTCTCCCTTCAACCTTAATAACTATGTTACTATGTTACTTTTTCAGACTTTATTGCTATGGACTATATGCTCCATGTTTTTTATGTGTTTAACTATTAGGAGGAGCTCCATAGGATATTTACCCAATCCTAGGTATTGAAGACTAGGAATTTTTTGTTTAACATGTATTCTGGACTCGAGAGTCTGTTTCTCGTTATAAACTTCTGTGAAGCACTTGGGGGGAACAAAGTGCTCACCTCACATCTAGATAAGTTTCTTGGGGGGTCTAGTTTCCAAAATCATGTCACTTGTGAGGGGTTTCCACTGGCTATAAACATCAGGGACTCTCCAAATGCAACATGGCATCTGTTCTCAATTTCAGGCGATCTTGTGTTGAAAAGTCAAAAGCCCCTACTTCCCTTCCGAGCTCTGCCATGCGCCCAAACAGTGGTTTATCTGCACATATGGGGTATCAGCGTACTCAGGCCAAATTGCACAATAATATTTGGGGTCAAATTTCTCTTCTTACCCTTATTAAAATAAAAAAATTGGATCTGAAATAAATATTTTGTGAAAAAAAGTTAAATGTTCATTTTTTTTAAACATTCCAAAAATTCCTGTGAAGCACCAGAAGGGTTAATCAACTTCTCGAAAGTGGTTTTAAGCACCTTGAGTGGTGTAGTTTTTAGAATGGTGTCACTTTTGGGGATTTTCTGTCATATAGAGCCCTCAAAGTGACTTCAAATGTGATGTGGTCCCTAAAACAAAATAGTGTTGTAAAAATGAGAAATTGCTCATCAACTTTTAACCCTTATAACTTCCTAATAAAACAAATTGGCTCCAAAATTGTGCTGATGTAAATTAAACATGTGGGAAATGTTACGTATTAAGTATTTTGAGTGACAAATCTCTGTGATTTAATGGTATAAAAATTCAAAGTTGGAAAATTGCGAAATGTCCAACATTTTCTCCAAATTTCCTTCTTTTCCACAAATAAACACAAGTCATATCAAAGAAAGTTTACATTCATCATGCGGTATAATATGTCATGAGAAAAAAATGTCAGAATCACCGGGATCCATGGAAGCGTTCCAGAGTTATTTCCTCATAAAGGGACAGTGGTCAGAAGTGTAAAAATTGGCCCGGTCATTAACATGCAAACCACCCTTGGGGGTTAAGGGGTTAATTTTTTGATTATCGTAAACTTTGTAATTTTTGACTGTTTTATATGAACTGCTGACTTGTAAAGCTATGCAGAATATATTACTGCTATATAAATAAAGGTTATTATTAGTAGGAGAGGGAGGACTGGGAGTTTGCATCGCATCCAAATGAAAACCACTTTGGGCTGAGTTTGTTAATCCACAGGTGGGTGCACGAATTCGCTGGTGAGCACAGCAGATATCCACAAGAAGAAGAAAATTTGTCCGGCCCACCGGCATAAATGAAAAACCTTTATTAGGCTAATATTCCATATTAAAATGTAAAAAACACCTGACGTGTTTCTGGTGCGCAAAGGCACCCTTAGTCATAGGTAAGTAAAAACAGAATACATAGAAAAATATATACAGGTTACAAACCAATCAGAAGACTTACAATTAATTACAGAAAGTGGCAACACATGAAAGAAAGAATGTGTGGGTCCTTGCAACAATGAAAACTGCTCCAAAATTGCTGTTCCCAAGATAGAAAAAAAAACAACTTATAAACACACGAATGTCATTAATAAATATGAAACAGATTGTTCCTGAATTTCATGCCACTAGGGGATTGGGCTACACACAAAGAGGCCCATGGCATAGAATGCGTAAACAGATCTGGAGACTCAGCCATCTGTGGTCCCCAACAGTCAGTTGGTCGGTTGGAGAGTTGTGACATGGGGGAAAACAAGGGAAACTGGGGTGCCACCTCTGAGGACTGTAGTGTGTGAGATATTAAGGGGGAGGAAGAGGAGCACAGCCCACTTGATGCATCGCTTTCCATCTACTGGAGCACATGTTCTTGTAGGCCCTCATATAGCAAAGTTTACTATTGTGCAGCTGCCAAAGGAAGGTAGTGGAGTAGCCCCTCCAGTAACATAAGTTGTAAAATTGCTGCGCAATTGGTCATTGCAGCAAAACAAACCGACTTCTCATCCTTCACATCATAACTGTCTCAGAACTTTAAACAGCTATTCAGAGCTTTAAATTTTGTCCTACTTCTATCAGCTCCCCCTCCCTCTCCTCTCATCTCGGTTGAAGACTTTGCCTCACCACCTGCAACCTTGACCCAATAGCGTCCCACCTCATTCCAAACCTTACCACAGTCTTCATCCCAAGCCTAACCCACCTCTTCAACTTGTCACCAACAAGTGATATCTTCTTCTACTTATACATAACTCGATCCCAACCATCCTCAAAAAGCTCACCCTTAGACCATCCTCTCTGTGTAGCTATTGCCCCATCTTACTTCTCCCTTATGCCTCCAAACTAATAGAACAATACATTCATTTTGAACTGTCCTCCCAATTATCTCTTTGACTCCTTACATAATGGCTTCCAACCAAACCATTCCACTGAAACTACCCTGAATAAAGTCACCAACGACCTACTTACCGCCGAATAAAAGTGATGCTAGTTTGTCTTCCTCATTCTCCTGGACCTGGCATCTGCCTTTCACACAGTGGATCACTCCCTTTTACTATTGAGTTTCTGACCTCTTGCCATTACAGACTTAACCCTTTGCTGGATATTCTCATACCTAACAGACATGAGATTCAGTCTCCCACTCACACAACACATCCTCGTCTTGCCCCCTATATGTCAGTGTCCCCCAGTTATAGGCCCGAGTACAATACTTATTTATTTATGGAGGTGTCGGAGCAATGTTTTTAGTTTGCCTTGCATGCTTGCTATTTGCCTTGTTCCCCAGAACTGCCCGTCTACCCTGTACCTGTCTGCTCATACCTGTCTTGTCTACTTTTCCATCATCCTGTCCAGATCGCACCTGCCAGTGCCCATCTGTCTAACACCAGGTCCAGCCTATACCTGCCAGTGCTTTTCTGTTCCTCAGCTAGTCCCATATGCACCTGTGGTTCCATCGTCCCTACAGTGCCTGAATGCATTTTTCATCCCTACTTCAGGCCATACCAGCATAGCCACTCTAGGGGTCAGCTGCCACCATCTGTAGGTCAGCCCTGGAGTAACACCTGGTGCCACTTCCTTTCCTTCCTTGGGTTGTGGTTTTCACCTTCTGCTGCTTATCCAAGGTTGGATTTGCTAGGCCACCTAGTTACACCCCTCCAGGCTTTCCCAAGGCTAAGGAACCTTGCCCGTACAGTCTCCATCTACTAGGTTGGCTGTAGTGTAAGAGGTGTCGGTCCCCATCATACTATTTCTACTCTTTAGAAATTGATGCCACTTTGGTGGTGTCTGCCCCTAATAAATTTAAATTTGAAGACTCCTGATTGGGTCTCCATCTGCTGGGATGGCTGTAGAGGAAGAGGTGTCAGACCACATTATATTAATTTTACTAGTTATACTATATTGAAATTCAATTCACTTTGGTGGTGTCTGCCACTAATTTTTGGAAATGTATAGACTCTTGGATGATGTCCATCTGCTGGTTTGGCTGTAGTTGAAAATATGTCGGTCCCTATTATACTATTTCTACTCTGATGAAATTGATGCCACTTTGTTGGTGTCTGCCACTAATTGTTGGAAATGTGTAGACTCCTGGTTGGGTCTCCGTCATGCCTGTTTCCTGTAGCAGTAGGCCTCCGAGACCGGCAGTCCTCCACTCCTTTGAGTCAACTGCTCGTGTTATTATCCTTACATTTTTCTGACAAAAGTTGTCTATGAAACTGATTTTGTGCCATCTGGGAGTGGATGAACATAAAAGCAGGTTGAGCAGTTGTATGTGGTATCGGGGCTCCCAGCACAGCAGGCCTACACATACCTCACCCACCTCGTAGGCGATCGTAACCCAAACCGAACATTGAAATATTCGCTCATCTCCAGTCTCCACACTCTGTAATGTCTGATATTATTTGCAAATTGCCTCTTCAGAGAGAAAGAGGACTTTTACTCTACAGTGCCACCTATTGGTAGTAGTGATCCTACAAGTCACAATCAACCCTTTAACGAGTCTTGTAATATGACTTAAGATAACAGGTGGCTCTCTATAGTAAAAGTCCTCTTTCTCTCTGAAGAGGCAATTTGCATATTATTTTCCCAGAGGAACATTGCACGGCGAATATGCCTCCTTACCTTGACAAGCCAGAGCTGGTATGTCACTCTCCGCAAGGAGAAACCTTACCCCTTGATATTATTTGTACATTTACCACTGAATTATAAAGAGCTGTGAATTTTATTGGTGCCATATAAATAAAATCATTATTTTCATGTTTGCTTATTTCAATCACTCTCTCCTTTACATCCTGGATGAATAAAGAACCAATATTGATGTTTCCATATGTAACAGATAACTTTACATGGGGAATCTTTCCTTTCTCTAGTGACTCCACAGAACATGAGATGATGGTGTAGAAGGTGTGCTGTGCTTTACTAACATTACTGATTTATCACAGATATTACAGATATTATTAGAGAATAATTATTCAATCACATTACAACACTTGTACTAAAGAAATGCAGAGAGTGTCCAGTACCTGAGGGTATCCGTATAATCCAAGGATTTGTGCTGCTGCCATAGTGGGAGCTGAGGACTGATCACCAACGACACCAACCAGCCGACCACGGCCCATAGAAGAGTAATTCGGGATTATCCCACCCGGGCCAGACAGAAAATGTAACACATGTCGTGCTGCCAGTCGTCCATCAGAGCACGAGTCATAAAGATGATATCCCAGAGTAATATTGGGCAAAATGTCAGGATTCTTGTTGATATTTTCAACGGCAAAAAGAAAAATCAGATAAGAAAATTTTCTCTGAAAGCCTTGGCTGTAAAAAGATAAAAAATATCTTTCAATACACTGCTCAAAAAAATAAAGGGAACACTAAAATACCACATCCTAGATATCTCTGAATTAAATATTCCAGTTGCAAATTTGTATTAATTGCATAGTGAAATGTGTTCAGAAAAATAAAACAGAACAGTTATCAATATAAATCAAAATGAATATCCCATGGAGGACTGGATTTGGAATGGTACTCAAAATCAAAATGGAAAATCAAATTACAGGCTGATCAAACTTCAGTGGAAATGCCTCATGACAAAGAAGTGGCTGGAGCCGGGCCTCCCCTACCCCCATCAAGGAGGCATAGGCGGAGGCCAACATGACGGGGGGGTGGTCGGATAACAGGGGGAGTGCCTTGGAGTGGGGGAGTATATAGAGGAAGGGCGTCGGTGTCCCCTTCCTCTTTGGATCCGGCCCCACAAAGAAGTTACCTGGCCATGGCGGATGTGGAGCGACTCCTGGAGCAGCTGAGGTCGGCGGCGCGGTCGCAGCCTCCGGGCTGGCTGGCGTCACAGGTGGCCAGCATCGTCCCGGGGACCTTCGGCGAGGCTGCTTCGGCAGGGAGGGAGCTGCGCTGCAGGCGGGTGAGGCATCCCGAGCGTCTCTCACCAGACGCAGCCCCCAGGGCCTCGCGGCGCCGCCGGAGCCCCTCCGGGGACCCTCCAGGCCAGGCGCGGCGCACAGTGCCTGCTGCCGCTACCAGGCCTGGGAGGAATCCGCAGGCCAGGCATGGGCCCGCGGCGATGACCAGGCCGCGGCCTACTTCAAGCCAGGGGGCGGGCTTGTCAGGCGCCGGGCGGCGGCAATTCCAAATGTCAGCGGGGGGCCATGGCGGTGACATCCGGGCCGCGCGGCCTGCTTCTCCCTCCAGCAGGGGGATGGAAGTTGGAGGAATTTCGGCCTGCAATTCGGCAGGGCTGCAACCATCTTTCCCAGGCAGTGGGGGACCATCGAGTGCGGCAGGGGGCCGCGGCGAAGGGGCTCAGCTTTCGCGGTCCGCTTCGGGGGCCGCTTTGTGTGGAGGGGGACGCTTCAGCGCCAGGACCGCGGCCAGCTCATCCGCGGAGCCCCTCTCAGCAATGCCCGTGTTCGGGGGTGACGGGCTCAGTTCAGGAGGCCTGGAGGAGCAGCAGGTGGCTCTTCGTGCTCCGCTGCAGGAAACAGCCGTGGCAGCGGGAGCTGTGCCATCAGTGTCCCGGTCAGCATCCATAGCCGGGGTCCCAGTATCGGGGTCCCTCGGGGGGCCTGGTCAGCATCACCTGGCTCTTTCGTCGGGGAGTCCCAGAGGCCTACAGTAAGATGGCGACCGTGCATCCGAGGACCCAGGTTTTCCGGCTGGAGGGCATACAGCCCCCTCGCAGCCCGGTGAGTATGGTTCTGTGTCCCCTGTTTGTCACCCAGTTGCATCATTATCCTGGTTGGGGGGGCCCGTCGGCGGAACCCCGCGGGGTCGGCGGGGGTTTGGGGTTTGACGGTTTAGCCGCGGCCGGTGGGGTTAGCGACGTGCTTGCTGATATGCAAAATTTGGTGACCCGCCTTGAGCGGGGTCTCATTGCGCCGTCACCGGTGGCAGCTTGGGCGCAAGCGGTGAGTCCTGCGGGGCGGAGTGGGTTGGTTTTGACCGGGCGCGCTAGTGAACCGGTATCGGTGTCGGTGCAGACTGAGAAGGAGAAAGAATGTCGCGTACACTTGGATGACAGAGCGCATGGGGAAGTGTATGTTTGTTTTGAGGGTCAGTTGGGGGCCCATCTAAAGAAGGAAGTAAAGGAGCGCATTTGGAATGACGAGTACGTGGAAATATTTTCCCTATTGCCATTGGAGAAATTTAATTTGGATAAGGGTAAGGAGGATAGTAAAAAGGAGGAAGAGGAAAAGCATAGATGGCGTTTGATCCCGCAAACGTTCGTTAATTGGCAACAGGCGTTCGCCATTTTGGCAAGCGTCATCGGAGAAAAGGCTCCCGATAATTGCTCGGCGTTATTTTGTTACTTAAACGCTATCGGGGAGGCCTATAGGGTGTGCGGGGGGCAGGCTTGGTTGCGGTACGATGAGAAATTTCGGCAGAGGAAGGCCGTTCGTCCAGCCATCCGTTGGGACCAGAAGGACATTGGGCTATGGATGCGGGTCATAGCTCAAAATAAATTTGGGAGTTCCTTTCATGGGGGGGGCTGGGAGTACCAGCCAGAATAGCGGCAGTTACGGCGTTTCAGGCAGAGGCGGGCAGGGTCAAACGGGGAATCACAAGTTGGGGTTGTGTTGGCCGTTTAACGACGGCTTGTGTAAGTTCAGGGCTAACTGCAAATTTAAGCATCTTTGCTCCAGCTGCAATAGCGCGTCCCATGGAGCCGCTAAGTGTTTCAAGAAAGGGAAGCCCCGATCCGGTGGTGGGAATTCCCAAGGGGGTGACGCCAGTGAAGCTGGAAAGGATGGTCCCTTATCTAAATAGATACGGGGACAGGGAGAAGTCGACTTTGCTGTACGCGGGTTTCAAGGACGGTTTCGTTATCCCTCACCCCCCGTTTGCTATTCCGTGGGTTTTGAAAAATTTGCGTTCAGCATTATTACATGTTTCAGTGGTTTCGGAGAAGCTGGAAAAGGAAGTTTCGTTGGGTCGTATGGCTGGCCCCTTTGTTTCTCCCCCCTTCGCTGATTTGGTTGTTTCTCCTCTGGGAGTGGTTCCGAAGAAAGAGCCGAATAAGTTTCGGCTTATTCAACATTTGTCGTACCCTCGGGGGGGTTCTGTTAATGACGGTATTGATCCTGAAATCTGCTCGGTGGTTTATTCCTCCTTCGATGAAGCAGCGCGGTGGGTGCGAAAATGTGGTCGGGGTGCCTTAATGGCTAAAACGGATGTGGAGTCTGCTTTTCGTCTACTCCCGGTTCACCCGGATAGCATGAGGTTGCTAGGTTGCTATTGGGAAGGCATGTTTTTTGTAGACAGGTGTTTGCCCATGGGATGTTCGCTGTCGTGCGCGTATTTTGAAGCCTTCAGTTCCTTTTTGGAGTGGGTCATGCGCGACGTTTCCGGTTTCGATTCGGTCATTCATTATTTGGATGATTTTTTGTGTGTGGGCCCGGGGGATTCCGTGTGTTGCGAGAGAATTTTACAGGCTATTGTGTGGGTGGCGGAACTTTTTGGAGTTCCACTCGCATCTGAAAAAACCGAAGGCCCTTGTACGTGTTTGCGTCTTTTGGGAATCGTAATTGATACGGTGAATTGGGAGTTCCGGTTGCCAGAGGATAAGTTGACGGAATTGCGGGCGGAGGTGGTTCGAGCGCGCAGGGTCAAGAAGTTGTCGCTGCGTGATCTCCAGTCGTTACTGGGGAAGCTCAATTTTGCTTGCCGAGTCATGCCAATGGGGCGTGTTTTTTCATGTCGTTTGGCAGGTGCGACCGTGGGCGTTCGGGCTCCTCATCATTTCATCAGGTTGTCAATGGAACTCAGGGCCAATTTGGCGATTTGGGAGTCCTTTTTGGAGAGGTACAATGGCCGTTCGTTGGTGATGCAGGAGGTGGTCAGCAGTGACGCGTTGGAGCTGTTCACGGATGCAGCCGGTGGTGTTGGTTTTGGGGCTTATTTTCGGGGGCAGTTGTGCGCGTCCCGGTGGCCCAAGGAGTGGATTGCGGACAGCTTGGTGCGCAATATCACCTTACTGGAGATCTTTCCGATTCTCGTAGCCATCCAATTGTGGGGACGGGAGTTTCGGGATCGGCGGGTGCGTTTTAATTGCGATAATATGGGTGTTGTTTGCACGATCAACAGCCTTACTGCATCGTCTCCCCCGGTCGTTCGGGTGTTACGGCAGTTGGTTCTCCTTTGTTTGGACTTGAATGCACATGTGACGGCGACACATGTTCCGGGTGTTAAGAACGATATTGCTGACTCTCTCTCTCGTTTACAGTGGGATCGGTTTCGCTCTTTGGCGGCGGAGGCAGAGATCACGGGTTTAGCTTGTCCGGAGGAGCTGTGGATGGTGGCCTACAGGCCGCTGAATCGCTGATCGTGTCATCTTTGGCACCAAAATCTTGGCAGGCTTATCGGGCTGTTTGGTGCAAGTGGGAGGAACAGTTGGCGGCCGGCGTAGCAGTCGGGCCCGGTTTGGACCGGAAGGAGTTTTGTTGTCTTGGCTGGGGCGGGGGGCCTCCGAGGGTTGGTCGTGTGCGAAAGCCACGCGCGTTTTGGCGGGGTTGTCGTTTGGTTTTCGCCTGCGCGGCAGCCGTGATTGGACGAAAACATTTTTGGTGAAGCAAGCTGCGAAAGGGTTTCGCCGGTCAAAAAGCGGGGGTGATTTGAGGCGTCTGATCTCTTTTGAGGTGCTTGAGCGACTGGGAGGCGTTTTGGAGACGGTGTGTTCTTCACGGTATGAGGTTTTGTTATTTCGCCTAGCTTTTTCGTTGGCATTTTTTGGCGCATTAAGGGTAGGGGAGTTAGTTTCGGGGAATAAGCGGTCAGCCGGGGGTTTATTGGCCAGGGATGTCGTGTTTACTGCGCAGGGCATGGAGTTTTGGTTGCGACGGTTTAAAACGGATCAGACTGGTAAAGGTCACCGAGTGGTGTTGGGCCATGTGCCTGGGTCTTTGATGTGTCCTGTGCAGTGTTTGCGGGGGTTTTGGGAGTTTAGTCCTCGTTTGAGTGGCCCCCTTTTGTGTCATGAGGATGGATCTAGTTTGTCTCACTACCAATTTGGCGCTGTTCTCAAGAGGTCCATCCTATCGTTGGGTTTGGACGAATCCCGTTTTGCTTCTCATTCATTCAGGATAGGGGCGGCATCAGAGGCAGCGGCTCGGGGCTTGGATGCGGCTTCGATTCGGCGTATTGGTGGTTGGGCGTCCAATCGTTACCAAAGTTATGTGAGGTCGTTGGGTGGTGATCATTGAGGTAGAGGGTGGCACATTTTGCTAACCAAGTTTGGTTTTTTGATGTTGGCATCGCCTTTTTTATTTCAGGTGGCGAGCCATTGCTGGTGTGGATTTTTGGTCACTCCTTCGTCTACTGGGGAGCGTTGCGGGCGGACGTCCGGAACGAAGGCAGACAGCTCGGTTTTTCCAGGAACACGGCCTTGTTGCGTTGGTGTGGTTTTAGGGGGATGGAGTGGAGACGCGTCTTGCCGGAAATACACGAGTGCGTTCGGTTGGATCGCGCTCCGGACATCCTGGTGTTACACGTTGGGGGTAATGACTTGGTGGTTCGACCTTTTCGTGAGTTGATAAGGGATATCAAGCAGGACTGTCTGCGCTTGTGGTTATTGTACCGTGGGGTTACTATCGTCTGGTCCGACATTGTTCCTCGGAGGCGATGGCGTTCCATGAGGTCTCTCAAGAAGGTCAACAAGGCCAGGGTAAAGGTTAACAGAGCTGTGTCTGCTTTTGTTGTCAGAAATGGTGGGGTGGCGGTTCGACACTTCGATTTGGAAAAAGGCGAGGGCGATTTCTGGCTGGCCGATGGGGTGCATTTGAATTCGGTTGGTTCTGACATTTGGGCTCTTGGGCTCCAGGAGGGTATTGAGCGGGCCATAGCATGGTGTGTTCGGGGGGTCTCGGGCCATTGAGGTGTTCAATGGACTGTCATTGTGGCGGTTTCGAGAGGTGGGGGGAGTCCTTGAAGTCGGTAAAAATTGGGTTTGGAGACTCTGTGTCTAGGGTCTCCTTCGTTAAACAGGTATCTTGGGGGTGATCTGGTGAAAGGTGGTGGGGGAGTTTCCGGCCGAAGTGGCGGATCCCCGTGTAGCTTAGTTGACAAGATATATCAGTGTTGGTGCTCCTGAGCCAGTGGGGTATCGGCTGGGAGTAATCATGTTGGGTTTTGTCCACAGCAATTTTGGGGTTATTCACCAAGATCTTGGGGCTTCAAGGACTCCTTCTCAGGTTCATGTTATTGTAAATGTGATTTATGTTTCACTGTTTGTTCTTTTGGTGTTTATAATAAAGGCTGCTGTGGCCATAATATTCCAAAGAAGATCCGAGTCTTCGTGTTCTGTGGTGGGGATTATCGGAGGTGATGTGGCGGAAGGTTTGGAATGGGGAAGGATGTGTTCCTACTCCTCTCTGGTGGCAACTCGACACTACCAACATCAGGAAAAGATACTCAGTAGTGTGTGGCCTCCACATGCCTGTATGACATCCTTACAACACCTGGGCATGCTCCAGATGAGGCGGCGGATGGTCTCCTGAGGGATCTGGGGAACGGGTGGGCCAGTCCATAGCTTCAATGCCTTTAATTTGCAGGAACTGCTGACACACTCCAGCCACATGAGGTCTGGCATTGTCCTGCATTAGGAGAATCCCAGGGCCAACCACACCAGCATATGGTCTCACAAGGTGTCTGAGGATCTCACCTCGATACCTAATGGCAGTCAGGCTACCTCTGGCGAGCACATGGAGGGCTGTGCGGCTCTCCAAAGAAATGCCACCCCACACCATTACTGACACACTGCCAAACCAGCCATGCTGAAAGATGTTGCAGGAAGCAGATCGCTCTCAAAGGCGTCTCCAGACTCTGTCACGTCTGTCACATGTGCTCAGTGTGAATCTGCTTTCATCTGTGAAGAGCACAGGGCACCAGTGGCGAATGGGCCAATCTTGTTGCTCTGTGGCAAATGCAAAGCGTCCTGCACGGTGTTGGGCTCTGAGCACAACCCCCATCTGTGGACGTCAGGCACTCAGACCATCCTCATGGAGTCGGTTTCAAACCGTTTGTACAGACACATGCATATTTGTGGCCTGCTGGAGGTCATTTTGCAGGGCTCTGACAGTGCTCCTCCTGTTCCGCCATGCAAAAAGGCAGAGGCAGCGGTCCTGCTGCTCGGTTGTTGCCCTCCTATGGCCCCCTCCCCATCCCCTGGTTTACTGGCCTGTTTCTTGGTAGTGCCTCCATCCTCTGGACACTGCGGTCACAGACACAGCAAACGTTCTGGATGAGCTACACTACCTGAGCCACTTGTGTGGGTTGTAGAGTCCGTCTCATGCTACCACGAGTGTGAAAGCACAACCATCATTCAAAAGTGACCAAAACATCAGCCAGAAAGCATTGGTACTGAGATGTGGTCTGTGGTCCCCACCTGCAGAACCACTCCTTTATTGAGGGTGTCTTGATAAATGCCAATAATTTCCATCTGTTGTCTATTCCATTTACATAACAGAATGTGAAATTGATTGTCAGTCAGTGTTGCTTCCTAAGTGGACAGTTTGATTTCACAGAAGTTTGATTTACTTGGAGTTATATTCTGTTATTTAAGTGTTCCATTTATTTTTTTGAGCAGTATATATATATATATATATATATATATATATATATATAAATCAAGAAAAAAGGGCAGCACTACCAAAATAATACAGCAGGTGCAAAACCTATTCAGCAGTGTCCAAACAGCCAAAATGACAAAAGGAAAAAAAATAGGCAGCACTCAAATTAAATGTGAAAAAAGTATCCACTTTTTTCACATTTAATTTGAGTGCTGCGTACTTTTTTCCTTATATATGTATATACTAGCTGAAGAGCCCAGCGCTGCCCAGGCATAGTAACTAACTGTGGTTAGTTATAACAAATTATAATTATCCTCCATCCCATAGTCCCATGCCCATATACCCATCACACATACTCCATCCCGTAGCCGAGTGCCCATATACCCATCATGCATATCCTCCATCCCATACGCCCGTGCCCATATACCCATCATACATATCCTCCATCCCATAGTCGAGTGCCCATATACCCATCACACATCCTCCATCCCATAGTCCCATGCCCATATACCCATCATACATATCCACCATCCCATAGGCCCTTGCCCATATACCCATCATACATATCCTCCATCCCATAGGCCCGTGCCCATATACCCCTCATACATATTCTCCATCCCATAGTCGAGTACCCATATACCCATCACACATCCTCCATCCCATAGTCCCATGCCCATATACCCATCATACATATTCTCCATCCCATAGTCCCATGCCCATATACCCAATATACATATCCTCCATCCCATACTCGAGTGCCCATATACCCATCACACATCCTCCATCCCATAGTCCCATGCCCATATACCCATCACGCATCCTCCATCCCGTAGTCCCATGCCCATATACCCATCATACATATTCGCCATCCCATAGTCGAGTGCCCATATACCCATCATACATCCTCCATCCCATAGTCCCATGCCCATATACCCATCACACATCCTCCATCCCATAGGCCCGTGGCCATATACCCATCATACATATCCTCCAACCCATAGTCGAGTGCCCATATACCCATCACACATCCTCATATTCTCCATCCCATAGTCGAGTGCCCATAAACCCATCACACATCCTCCATCCAATAGTCCCATGCCCATATACCCATCATACATATTCTCCATCCCATAGTCCCATGCCCATATACCCAATATACATATATGGGCATGGAACTATGGGATGGAGGATATGTATGATGGGTATATGGGCATGGGACTATGGGATGGAGGATGTGTGATGGGTATATGGGCACTGGACTATAGGATGGAGGATATGTATGATGGGTATATGGGCATTGGACTATGAGATGGAGGATGTGTGATGGGTATATGGGCACCCGACTATGGGATGGAGGATATGTATGATGGGTATATGGGCATGGGACTATGGGATGGAGGATGTGTGATGGGTTTATGGGCACTGGACTATGGGATGGAGGATATGTATGATGGGTATATGGGCACGGGACTATGGGATGGTGGATATGTATGATGGATATATGGGCACGGAACTATGGGATGGAGGATGTGTGATGGGTATATGGGCACGGGACTATGGGATGGACGATATGTATGATGGGTATATGGGATGGAGGATAATTATAATTTGTTATAACTAACCACAGTTAGTTACTATGACCGGGCAGCGCCAGGCTCTTCAGCTAGTATATATATATATATATATATATATATATATATATATATATATACATACACACAGTCAGGTCCATATATATTTGGAGAGAGACAACATTTTTCTAATTTTGGTTCTTGACATTACCACAATGAAATTTAAACAAAACAATTCAGATGCAGTTGAAGTTCAGACTTTCAGCTTTCATTTGAGGGTATACACATTAACATTGGATGAAGGGTTTAGGAGTTTCAGCTCCTTAACATGTGCCACCCTGTTTTTAAAGGGACCAAAAGTAATTGGACAATTGACTCCAAGGCTATTTCATGGACAGGTGTGGGCAATCCCTTCGCTATGTCATTCTCAATTAAGCAGATAAAAGGCCTGGAGGTGATTTGAGGTGTGGTGCTTGCATTTGGAAGGTTTTTCTGTGAAGGAAACAAGCGGTCAAAGGAGCTCTCCATGCAGGTGAAACAAGCCATCCTTAAGCTGCAAAAACAGAAAAAAAAACAACTGAGAAATTGCTACAACATTAGGAATGGCAAAATCTACAGTTTGGTATATCCTGACAAAGAAAGAAAGAAAGCACTGGTGAACTCATCAATGCAAAAAGACCTGGGCGCCCAAGGAAGACAACAGTGGTGGATGATCGCAGAATAATCTCCATGGTGAAGAGAAACCCCTTCACAACAGCCAACCAAGTGAGCATCACTCTCCAGGAGGTAGGCGTATCAATATCTTACAGGTGCAGATAAGCCGCTGAACACTGTTAGTGATGGGGATCTAGGATTACAATTATTACCTGCGAACGATGATTTCCCAGTAAGTGCAGGTCAACCGCTGTTCCGGAATTAGGCCTAACCGTCATTCCTGAAAAAGGGAAAAACTTATGTGTGCAAACCACAGGTGCTGTAGCTTGCATAACAGCTCGCCAGCCGTTCTCAGGCACATTATGGATTACACGTGATTGCACAAAGGTGAGAAAAGGTACCGTATCACCGGATAACATGTATGGATAGCATAGTTTACACATTAAAAATATATGTCTATACATCAGGAGGCAGGCTCAGACGGTGTCAGGCCCAGTATGGATTTGACAGCCCAGACTACACAGCGGAGGAGCAGGGAGAGGTAAAGATTGCAAATGCTGGGGTCCTGGCCAAGCACGGCTGGCCCACTCGTGGGCGTCGGTACTGGCACTGGGCCCCTCATAGTACGGCGGTGTGTCTGACGGTGGGTGTGCACCACCACCATCAGAGACACTTGATTGCACTATGAGGGACCCTGTGCCAGTGCCCGCGCCCAAGAGTTGGCCTACCCACCTGTCAAGGGCAACGGCACTCGCACGGTTGCGTGCGCTAGCTGGTGAACCCGACCATGGGGGAGGCAGCCCAGTTAGGGAGGTTTATGCAATGGCATATGTTGATGTTGGACATTCGATTCAAAGAAGGAATATTCTTGGATTAAAACGTGCGCTGCCAGACCATCACTCCTCACAAGTTGTGTGCTTTAAAACATTTAATTCCCAACGCGTTTCAAAGTTAAAAACTTCTTCCTCAGGGGATGACATGTACAAACAGGTATAGACATCGCCGGTTTTATATATAAACAGTTCAAAAATTGGCGCCAAGGGTCACGTGTTGTGAGGGAGACAAAAGTCAAAGTTCATCAGTGTTGCAATGTCAAAGGTAATTAAAAGCTTATTACTTCCAACGAAATTAATTCTTTTAATATATTTCCAGGTAAAAAGGAAGAAAAAAAGAAGAAAGCGAAACGAAAAAAAAAAAAGGGGGAAGGAGAAAAAAAGAAGAAAAGAAGAAAAAAAAAAGAAAAAAAGAGAGAAAAAGAAAAAGGAAAAAAAGTGAACGTGGAGGGGACTTGAACAGAAGCAGAAAAGCGGAGTCAGAAACGAGAAATAGCCAGAGCATAGACCACTACTCTAATGAACAGATTATGTGTTGAAAGGAAAAAAGGGGAGAAAAGGGAGGGAGGAAAGAGGGAATAAAAAACTTTGTATGAAATATATAAATATATACCAATAGAAATCTAAAAAGTATGTGAAATTAATGAATTTAAAAACTGTAGTAAAAATGAAATTTATCAAAAACTTTATTGTGTATAATAAATATGTGAATAAAAAAGTAAATAAAAATGTGTCAATTCAATTAAGAAAGCGATGGAATATGGAGCACTGTATAAAAACTGGCAGGTAAGTAAAGCGACTTTTGTTTTTTTTGGGTCGAGTTTCGTTTCGTGAAACCCGACTTTTCCAAAAGTCGGGTCGAGTGAGATCGTCCGACTAACGGAAAAAGTCGGGTTTCGTTCAGACCGAAACAGGAAACCCAATGTAAGTAAATGGGGAAGAAAAGTCGGGAGTGAAAAGATGACAGAAAACACACTTACACTGCCCATTTGAATGCCAAAACCATAAAATATTATTCCTGAAGCTTGTCACCCTTTATTTACTTCATAATACAAGCTACGCATTGAAAAATGGGGGTTATTTGGCTAAATTTGCGTGGGGGAGGGCTGGATCCAGGTTTTCATGTGCCCAGGGCCAAAGAGCGCCCCTTTAACACATACCACAACTCATGATGCTCTGCTACGGCAGAGAAATAGCGGTCTAGTACAATGAAAAATACTTCACTTTTTACATCTCATGACTGATATCCATTTAAAATTCTCCAATAGCTCCAAAAACGGACAGTATATTACTCCATACAGTATTATGGCCACCGCATAGTGCGCTATACAGAGTAATGAGGCCCATCTATTTCTCCCTACAGAATCATTGATCCCATATAATGTTTGAAACAGTATATGATGAGCTCCACATAATGCTACAGTATATGTTGGTCCACATGGATGAAGCTCCACTGTCTTATGGGCCCAAATAATGCTCCAAACATAATGGACCCTATTTCTAATGCTCTAGTGTATAATGGGCCCTGTACATGCTGCTCCAGTGTCTGATGTCCACCTTTGGAATGTTCCAGTGTATGGTGGGCCCCATCTATCATTCTCCAGAGTATAGTGCTCCCCAAAAATAGCAGGCCCAACATTGAAAACAATGAAATAATTCTCCTCGCTATGGAATCCCTGTACTAGTCAGGACTCCTTGTCGTCCCCATCTTCCATCCCACTGCACTTGGCTGTTTAGGCAGAGGGCGTACAGACGTGATGTCATTGCGCTCTCTGATCACAATATCAGTGTCAGGAAACGCGGAAGACGTCATGGCGGTGGAGCAGGGAGAGGTAAGTATTTCAACCTTGCAAGTGCTGTGATCCTGAGCAAGCAGGGGGGGCCCACTCGTTGGCGATGGCACTGGCACAGGGCCCCTCATAGTACGGCGGTGTGTCTGACGGCAGGTGGGCCGAACCTGTACTTTCATCTGCAGCTTCCTCTTTGTCACCGTGTAAGGTGGAACATTATATGAGAAGGGTAACCTGAGTTTCATCAGGGTCAGATTCAGGCTGTGTAGAGTGCGAGAGGAATGTAGTGGTCTGGGTCAATGTACCAGCAGAATCATTGAGCAGTGGCTGGGCATCAGTGCACTTGTGGCGCCCACAGGAGTATGGTAGCCACACTGGCATTACCTTCCTCCTAGGGAGTTTGATGTCATGCTTGGGAGCAACGAACGAAGGATCTCTCTAGCAGGTTAACTGATTGGGCGGCATGATTCCCACGACTCACGACCCTCCAAACAGCATCCATGAAGGCAAAATTGTAGTTTGACGTGGGCAGTATGGTTGCAAAGCTGAACCTTAAAGGAATGTCCAGAAGGGCACCACCAGGAGTGGAGCCTGCGGCGTAATTGGACTCAACACGGGCAACCTCAACCATCCAGCAGCCGAAAAGATGCACGCATTGCAAGCTTAATTCCGTTAACGAACGAGACTCCGTCCTGCCCACGCGGTCCGCGTCCAGCTTACTAGAGGGACATGTGAGGCTCTGGCACGCGAGATTGGGCAATAACTGGTGTGTCAAGGCCTTACATGTCCGTGGCTGCATGCGCGCTACACCGAAAGGGCCAGCGGGTGTCGCTTACAGGTGCAGATAAGCCGCTGAACACCGTTAGTGATGGGGATCTGGGATTACAATTATTACCCGCGAACGATGATTTCCCAGTAAGTGCAGGTCAACCGCTGTTCCGGAATTAGGCCTAACCGTCATTCCTGAAAAAGGGAAAAACTTATGTGTGCAAACCACAGGTGCTGTAGCTTGCATAACAGCACGCCAGCCGTTCTCAGGCACAGTATGGATTACTCGTGATTGCACAAAGGTGAGAAAGGGTACCGTATCACCGGATAACATGTATGGATAGCATAGTTTACACATTAAAAATATATGTCTATACATCAGGAGGCAGGCTCAGATGGTGTCAGGCCCAGTATGGATTTGACAGCCCAGACTACACAGCGGAGGAGCAGGGAGAGGTAAAGATTGCAACTGCTGGGGCCCTGGCCAAGCACGGCTGGCCCACTCGTGGGCGTCGGTACTGGCACTGGGCCCCTCATAGTACGGCGGTGTGTCTGACGGTGGGTGTGCACCACCACCGTCAGAGACACTTGATTGCACTATGAGGGACCCTGTGCCAGTGCCCGCGCCCAAGAGTCGGCCTACCCACCTGTCAAGGGCAACGGCACTCGCACGGTTGCGTGCGCTAGCTGGTGAACCCGACCATGGGGGGGGGCAGCCCAGTTAGGGAGGTTTATACAATGGCATATGTTGATGTTGGACATTCAGCTGATGCAAAAGGCGAAATTGGTCAAGTCCCAGGAAGCGGAGGACCAAAGCAAGCCATGTTTCTGTCAACCTATGTGTCATCAGGGGAAGGTGGGACAAAATCCTTGGAAACCCATGCATGGTTCATTTTAATGAAGGTTAGATCATCCACATTTTGGGTCGACAGACGAGTCCTTTTTTCTGTCAGTATTGAACCAGCAGCACTGAAGACTCTTTCCGATAGCACACTTGCAGCTTGGCACGCGAGCTCCTGTAAGGCATATTGGGCCAATTCAGGCCAGGTGTCCAGTTTTGCGGCCCAATAGTCAAAGGGGAATGACCTGTGCGGGAGAACATCGATATGGGAGGAAAAGTAGTTTGTAACCATAGTTGACAACTGCTGTCTCCTGTCACTTTCCATCGATGCAGTATTACCAGTTGTGTGAGCGGTACTTGAAAAATCAGTCCACAACATTGTCATGAAACCCCTGTCTCCAACGCCACTTCTGCTGTGTGCACCACGAACAACTCTGCCAAGCTGCCCCCGGCCCGTTCGTGTGAGAACCATCACCGCTGCTGTGTGCTGGGAATGCCTCAAGCAACCGATTTACCAGAGTTGCTTGTTTATTAGCCAATATTAGGTCAAGGTTCTCCTGTGGCATGATGTTTTGTAATTTGCCTTTATAGCGTGGATCCAGGATGCTGGCCAACCAGTAGTCGTCATCGGTCATCATTTTGGCAATGCGGGGGTCCCTTTTTAGGATCTGCAAGGCATAATCTGACATGTGGGCCAATGTTCCCGGTGTCAATGATGCACTGCGAGTGCTGGTTGGAGGAGCACTTTCTGGCAAATCCACATCCCTCCAGTCACGCACAAACCCTGTACCAGACCTTGCCACGCCAACATTTTCACTTGCCCCACGAGAAGCATCCTCCTCCCCTAAGTAATCATCCCCATAATCATCCTCCTCCTCCTCTTCTTCCTCCACCTCGTCCAGGAGAGGTCCCGGAGCAGACAATGGCTGAATGTCATCAAGGATTCCCTCCTCGTCAACATTGGCTGCAGACGCCTGCTCCTTAAGGTGCGTCAAAGTTTGCATGAGCAGACGCATAAGTGGGATGCTCATGCTTAGGATGGCGTCGTCTGCGCTTACCAGCCGTGTGCATTCCTCAAAACACTGAAGGACTTTACAGAGGTCTTTCAGCTTCGACCACTGCACACCTGTCAACTCCATGTCTGCTCTCAAAGTGCCTGGCCGTGTATCCTCCCACAAATGCATTATGGCCTGCCTCTGCTCGCACAGCCGCTCCACCATGTGCAGGGTGGAGTTCCACCTTGTTGCAATGTCGATAATGAGGCGGTGGTTGGGAAGGTGGAGCAATCGCTGCAGCTTCTGCATACGAGTGGAGTGTACAGGCGACCGGCGGATGTGCGCGCACAGTCTTCGCACCTTCTGGAGCAGGGCTGTTAACTCCGGATAATTTTTGAGGAAGCACTGCACCACCAGGTTCAAGGTGTGAGCCAAGCAAGGTATGTGGCTGAGTTTTGAAAGGGCTATGGCTGCCACAAAATTACGGCCGTTATCACTAACTACCTTGCCTGCCTCAAGATGTACACTGCCCAGCCATGACTCAGTTTGTCGCTGAAAGTACTCGGCCAGCACCTCGGCGGTGTGTCTGTCGCCCAAACACATCATCTGCAACACAGCCTGCTGACGCTTTCCACTAGCTGCTCGATAGGGGGACACCTCGTGTGCAACAATGGCAGCTGCAGATGGAGTGCTCGTATGACTGCACTCTGTGGACGAGCTTTCGCTTCTGGAGGAGGAGGAGGAGGAGGAGGGTCGAACGCCTACAGCCAACTGTTTCCTATACCGTGGGCTAGGCAGCACTGTCCCACCACCGCTGTCCCCTGTGGACCCTGCATCCACCACATTAACCCAGTGCGCAGTGATGGACACGTAACGGCCCTGGCCATGCCGACTGGACTATGCATCAGTTGTGAGGTGCACCTTTCCACTCACTGACTGCTTGAGTGCATGGACAATGCGGTCTTTCACATGATGGTGGAGGGCTGGGATGGCTTTGCGAGAGAAGAAGTGGCGACTGGGTAGGTCATAGCGTGGTACTACATAGGCCATGAGTTTGCGGAAAGCTGCGCTTTCCACCAACCGATAGGGCATCATCTCAAACGAGATTAGTTTGGCAATGTGGGCGTTCAAACCCAGTGTACGCGGATGAGAGACTGAGTACTTTCTTGACCTACTTATAGTGTCTGGGAGGGTGAGCTGGACTTGAGAGCTGCATATGGTGGAAGTAGCGGTGGACAGGGTGGACTGAGAGAGGGTTGATGATGGTGATGGAGTTGGTGTTCTTTCTGATTGTCTAGATTCAGTATTTCGTTGATATAACAGTGGGATTCCCTGACTGCTGTGGCCTTGCAACGACACCTCAACATTTGCTGCTGTGCTGACCGGTGGGCTTACAGTGGGGGAAACAATGTAGCATTGCTGACTACCTTCTTTGTGATCAGTTGCACATGTTGTACTTGAGGTTTGGTGTTGTGTCCATGCTTGCAAGTGCATGCTGGCTAAATGTCTAAGCATGCAACTGGTATTCAAATTTTTCAGATTTTTCCCTCGGCTAAAGGTCTTTGCGCACTTCTTACAGATAACCTTGGCCTGATCATGAGGATTTTGTTCAAAAAAGTGCCACACTGCACTCTTCCTACTTTGGCAGACATTTTGCGGCCTAGCACGCTGTGATATTTTGACCCTCTGGACAAGCTGTCCAGCAACTCTTTTGATTTTTGGAACCTGTCTTTGGAGTGCTCCGTGCCTGCCAGATAACAGCTGTTGCGATGTTGATGTCTGCTGTGGATGCTCCTCATCTGAGCTATTGGAAGCAGCACTCTCTTCCCCCAATGGATGCCAATCTGGGTCAACAACTGGGTCCTCCATCACCTCCTCTTCAATGTCATGTGCACCTTTCTCTGTGTCACCGTGTACGGTGGTATAGTGTGCGGGAAGGGGCACCTGAGTCTCATCAGGGTCAGAATCTGGCTCTTTACACTGCGAGGACAATGTAGTGCTCTGAGTGAATGTACCAGCAGAATCATCTATCAGTGTCTGTGCATCAGTGCACTCCATGTCAGATTCATCTTGGCCTGGGTAATTCACCATTTCACTTGATAATCCAGGCATGGTATGTGAAAACAGCTCCATGGAGTAATCAGTAGTACGGCCTGCTTCATCCTTCAATCTTGGTTGGGGTGAAGGACACAAGGAAAGATGTGGTTCATGAACATGAGCCTCCAATGACGACTCAGTGCTTTTACTTTTTACAACTGAAGAAGAGGAGGCGATAGAGCTGGAGGCTGAGTCAGCAATGTTAGACAAAACTTTTTCCTGCAGCTCTGGCTTTAAAAGCGGTTTGCCAACTCCTAGAAAACTAAGCCTTCGAGGCCTTGTGGAGCCAGACGATGACGCAGGCTCAACACCTCCTGCATTTGGTCCTATTTTGCTTTTGCCACTACCATCAGATCCACCACCAACACCATCATTACCAGCTGCCAACCCCCGCCCAATTCCACGGCCTCTTCCACCAGCCTTCCTCATTTTTAGTAGAAATGTAGACAAAATCCAACAAACTATATAGTAATGTAAAACAAGGTACAAGGTGTCTATAGGACAGGGGAGATTTTGAATTTCTGCACACACTTGTGGACACTCGACACTTATGGATTGTGAGAGGCCCACTGAATATCACAGCGCTATGTCACAGGCTCGATGGCACAGGTGTGAAAAAAGTGTCTATAGGACAGGGGAGATTTTGAAGTTCTGCACACACTTGTGGACACTGGACACTTATGGATTGTGTGAGGCCCACTGAATATCAGAGCGCTATGTCACAGGCAGAAATTGGCTAGTGTATCACAAACTACAAGGTGTATGTAGAATTGGGCAGAATAGGAATCTCCCTAGAGTGTAGGTCTGTAAGAACGGAACAAGGCCTCCACTTATCCTTCCACAGTGACACACAGATAGCTTCACTGTGGCCGTGATAACAGCCGTTACACGGTACTGAGAGGCGCGTGCACGTACACGGCTGTCCGGTGTACGTAAAATTGTCAAGCTCCATGTTTTTTAAGGATACGGACTGACACACGCTGTCTCTCTATAGTTTTGAATGTGATCAAACAGCAAATATATTTAACTGTTTGAAAGCTAGACAAAACTAGAAGGTGCAGGTCTGTAAGAACGGAACATGTCCTCGACTTATTCTCACAGAGTGACACACAGATAGCTTCACTGTGGCCGTGATAACAGCCGTTACACGGTACTGTGTGAGGAGTGTGCACCGCTGTATGGTGTGAAAAAATGCACGCTCAGTACCTCAGCACTAGGACAAAACAATAAAATCTGGATTGCTTTGAAAAAAGCAGTTTGCTCAGCAGTGTGCACACAGCAATGCAGCTACCAGGTAGCCTTAAAAGGCAGCCTAATAACCAACAGAGCTGATGCACCAAGATATAGCCTCCCCTTGCACTGCACAGTGACTGGTGTGTTGTACAGGCAAAATCGCTATCAGCAGAATCAGTTTTTGGTGTCTTCTTCCCTGCCTAACGCTCTCCCTACAGAATCAGCAGCAGCAGCAGCTCTCCCTATTCTGAGATCAGCATGAGTAACATGGCGGTCGGCGCCCCTGCCCTTTTATACCCCCTGTGACGACCCACAAAGCAAGCCAATCACTTGCATGCCCTTCTCCAAGATGGTGGTGACCCCTGCCTATGTCATCACGTTGCCCACAGTGTCCGTGGATCCTGATTGGCTGAAAAAGAGCGCAAAAAAAGCTTTTGAAACACGACTTTGGCGCGTAAGTCGCCGACATCGTGGCCGACCTCATCCTAGGGTCGGGTTTCGTTTCATGAAACCCGACTTTGCCCAAAGTCGGCGACTTTTGAAATTTGGCGACCCGTTTCGCTCAACTCTAGTAAAGACGGCTCATCACTCATCTCGCTCACAGCAGGATTGTTACATCTAATGGTAAAAACGGGATTTTGAGTCAGTGATCTGCACAGAACTGGATGTCTGATCACAAATAAGGCCTCTTTCACACATCAGTTTTTTCCAATCAATCGCAATCCGTCAAAGTTGTAAAAAGACGGATCCTGCGCAGAGAGTGAAAAAAGAGAGAGAGAATTTTTATGTGGCAGTATGGGAAAACTCAGGTTTAGGGGTTAAATTAAAGGAAGAGAAATTTTCCGGGCATCCCCAGTTTTAAAGAACGGAATCCTTCACTGGATTCTGTCTTTTGACAGACAGTGACGGATCCTGCGCCCAAAGGCTTCCATTAAAGCCAATGACAGATGGCGCTGGATCCGTCACTGTCCGACTTTTCGATATAGACAAAAAATATTCCTATGTCCGTTGTCTTTGACTGATGGACAGAGAATTTCCAACGGGTCCTTCGAATGACAGATGCAACGTGCAGCCATCCATCGCAATCCATCGCTAATACAAGTCTATGAGAAAAAAACCAGATCCAGCAGCAGCAGTCACTGGATCCCTTTTTTTCAAAAAACGATGGATTGTGACTGATGGCAAAAAACTGATGTGTGAAAGAGGCCTTAAATTAAATAAAAAATGAGAAATCTGTCAGTGTCCTGCGTTATGGATTAGGCTGTTGGCCACTATCGGATTTCCATCGGTCGTTATGGTGCGGTGACTTTATTATTACTAGGATGGGTTTTTGTTATAGGGAACCTGACAGCTCATAAACACGGCCATCATGTGTCACACATTGTCTGTATGATTTCTGCCATGTATGTATGACTCTGAAAGCATGCGGTATTTCAGAGAAAAAATAATTTAAGAGCATCTGAGAGACAAAACCTCATGGAGACCTGTCTAAGAGTTCTCTCCCCGTCATCTTCTCCCTGCCCGTCCCCCGTGAGTGACCGGTCTCTCCCAGCATGCATGTAGAGGCAGAGACCTGGCAGTCAGTGTTATCGGCGGGCAGAGGCTGCCATGGTCAGGCCTTTCCCTCTAGTCACCAGTGCGGCTTGAACCCCGGCGGCTTTTATAGTATGTTTTTCTCAGAAACAACAAAGTCAAACATTCCTGGTGAAATCAAGCAGCCGACGTCTGATAAACGCTGCCTGTGATCGGGCACCAGGTATCAGCCATCAGGTTCCCTCTAGAGAGCAGGAAAAGATTGGACACGATCCTAGTAGACCACAGACCATTATACACATTATTCCAGGACAATCGGAGGACCTGCAATTTAAGGAAAATTTGCTGAAAATCTACATTTGTTGGGAAAAATTACCTGAACCAATTAAATTCAAATCTGAAAAGATGCAGCCCTATGTAACCCAGACAGATGATGAGCACATTGATAAGACACATTAGTAGCAATTACTGTGAACTGGAACATGATGACAGCTACAAACACAATAACCGGCACAAGCTCCTCCAACCCCAAAATAATCATGGACTTGTCAGATATTATATGGTGATTAGTAATAAGTCCCTGATTTGTACAGACCGACCAGGAATTTACAGACAGTTGGTGACCCAGGACCCCGTAAGCCTCATTTAGTATTTCTGAAAGATCATACATAGAAGCCAGTACTGATCGATTGGTGGAGAGAGGTCTGCAGCAGTCACTATTCTCACCACGTATGGACACTACAGACATGAGATCATGACTTACTGTATACATGATGTTTCTAAATGGAAGTCATCTGGATTTTCTAGATCCATTGCCATTTGACCAACCGATAACAGTCCACCAATGATGAAATCTCCATCCTGGTAATTATTTTCCAAAATATAAAGAAAATCTATTATCTTGAGATCACAGACAAATTTTGTGAAAGGAAGCCATGGAAGCAGCAATATAATAAGGAATCTGAACATCTCCTTATACATAATAATATAATTGATAAGAAGTAGATTCTCTTCTAAGTGATACGTGATGAAGACGCTCGAGCAGCAGTGACACAAAGCACACGGCTCATAGGATCAGTGACATGAAGACGGCGATCATCTCCCCTCTTTTTATACAGAATGATGGGATATATTTTGCATTGTCTGATCTCATCGCACATTATTCTGGATCCGCTCCCCGATGATTGTGATCTGAACCGTCTTTACACTGGATAATTGAAGAATAAGATGAAGGAACAGAAATAAATAAGTCTTTATATTCGCTCTTGTAATGAAACTTATTTTCTGTTGCTTTAACACAAACCCATTTCTCAATCATCAGAATGTACATTAACCCCTTTGAGTTCATCTTATTGTATAACATGACTAGTGTTGAGCTTTCCGATACCGCAAGTATCGGGTATCGGCCGATATTCGCTGTATCGGAATTCCGATACTGACTTCCGATACTTTTTTCATATCAGATACCGGAATCGGAAGTTCCCATAATGCTATCAGCCCGCTCGCTTTGATTCAGCCAATGGGAATCCTCAGAAGTGTGGGCACATCCTGTTAGGCATGTAGGCATGTTAACTATTGGCATGGCTGTGATTAGCTGCTGAAATGATGTCATGATGCACTATAAAAGCCACTGCCGCCGCCATTTCTGGTCACTCTGCTGTGAATTCAGTTAGGGACAGGCTGCTGTTGAAGACTGTGAGGGACAGTTAAAAATAGCGATTCTCAAAACAATATTGTGCTTTACCCAGGCTACATAAACCACCACTGTAGCTTTCTTTGCCCTAGCAGCAGTGTTCACAGCTGTCTGCAAGGGCTGTGTGAGTGCAGCTCACGCTGTGGAGTGGGTCCTTCAGCCACGTCTAGTTGTAGGCCGCCCAGCGTGCCTCACTGCTGCCTCATACATATTTTTCTTTTTGAGCTGCTTATTTTTAAAAAATTCTATCTAGTGTGCTTCCATCCGTATCCATATACGTTGGTTGCAAACACTAGTAGTAGACAGCGGAGCCTTTCTGCAGCCTTTCAGTGCTAGTGCCCACTTAGCTGCACTGTTCACGGCTGTCAGAGAGGTCTCTGACTGTGTGAGTACAGCTCACGCTGAGTTGTGTGTCCTTCAACTATGTCTGGTTGTAGGCCGCTCAGCGTGTCACTGCCTCACACATTTTTCTTTTATTGCAGCTCATTTTTTCTCCTATTAGTGTGCATCCATCCGTATCCATATACGGCGGTTGCAAACACTCTAGGAGTACACAGCGGAGCCTTTCTGCAGCCTGTCAGTGCTAGTGCCCACTTAGCTGCACTGTTCACGACTGTCTGAGAGGTCTCTGACTGTGTGTGAGTGCAGCTCATGCTGAATAGTGTGTCCTGCAGCTACTTCTGGTTGTAGGCTGCTCAGCGTGCGTCACTGTCTCACACATATTTTTCTTTAATTGCAGCTCATTTTTTCTTCTCCTATTAGTGTGCATCCATCCATATCCATCTACATTGGTTGGTTGCAAACACTATATAGGAGTAGATAGAGGAGCCTTTTTTCTGGCTTGTGCCCTTCAGCTGCAGCCAGATTAGTATTACCCAATGTTTTTGGAGCCTCATCTTTTGCATTGTAGGTTACCTGCCTGGTGATACTCTGACTTTCAAATCTTTGGTCACATCCTTTTAGTTTTTTTCCCCCCAAAAGAACAACAAAGTTCACCAAACACTACATTTGAAAGTTGTGTAGGCCACATTAGCTCCCATTAAAGTGTAGTCGACACACACACTTCATAAAATTAGTGCTTCTTATACCTGTAACAAGCTGTTCAGGAATAAGCACACTAAGGCCCCCCCTTTGTACTTTTCTGCCTATCTTTCTCAGTCTAGCAAGATGAAGAAGGCAGGGAGTAGGGCACGTGGCCATGGGCATGGAGTTTCAGCAGGGAGAGGACGTGGGGATTCTGCAGGGAGAGGACGTGGGGATTCTGCAGGGAGAGGACGTGGGGATTCTGTGTCTGCTGTTGGCACCAGTGAGTCAGCATCCCCCAGTTTTAGCAGGCAACAGTCCTTTATGCGCAGCTTTGTAGGACCTCACCGTACCCCACTGCTGCGGGAGGAACAAATTGAAGCCGTTGTCGGATGGATGGCAGCTAACGCATCGACTTCAATTACTTCCACATCCTCTCAGGGCCAGAGCACCAAAAAGCAACCATCTGTCTCTTCACCACCTGTCAAAGTGCCCAGGCAGTCAGAGAGCCCTGGACAGGAGCCATCACAGTCTCTACTTCTCTCGGAATCTGTTGGTTTGGAAAGAGGGGGCCAGCCAAGTAGCATTCCAGAATGTGAAGAAGAGAGAGTATGCAGTGATGCGCAACTTCTTTGTCCCTCTGAATCTGAAGAGGCGGGTGGGCCAGTGCCTATGGTCAGCACACCTCAGTGCGCATCAGGTGATCACGAGACTCAGTTACCACTTTCTGGTGCATACGGTGCTGGTGAGACAACCCAGGAGAAGCAGGTGTTTGAAGAGGGGAGTGTAGATGATGAGGTCCTTGACCCATCATGGCGTGAGGAACAGGAAGGTGGTGGGAGCAGCTCTGAGGAAGAGATTCCCCGAACGGCCAAATCCAGAGGGAGAGGGAGGGGGCAGACTTGGTTGCCTGTAGCCTCCACTTCGGCACCCGTTAGGAGCATTCCACTTTCAAAAGGCAAAACAGGCGCTCCCAAGACTTGCAGTGCGTGGTCCTTTTTTGACACAGTTGCAGATGACTTTTGCTTTGTCAAATGCAAGCTGTGTCATCAGAGAGTCAAAAGAGGGAAAAATGTCAGCAACCTCAATACCAATAATATGTGGAAACATGTGCGGACCAAGCACTAGGTGGAGTTACACAGACACACTGAAGACGCAGGCCAACGTACAGCACCACCTACCACCTCTTCAGCTCGTGTTGGGGCCTCTTCCTCCAGCTCACACACAGCTGGTTCGGCTTCCTCACAGGATCGCCAAGGAAGAACCTCTGGCACTGTTGTCCGGAGACCCAGTGACATTCCACCCACAGCACCACGTTCCAAGTCATCCTCACACTCCCAGGCCACTCGGCAGTCATCGGTAGCACAGGCATGGGAGAAAAGGCGGCCATACTCGGCAAACCATCCCCGAGCACAGGCTCTGAATGCTGGCATTGCCAAACTACTGACCCTTGAAATGCTGTCATTCAGGCTGGTGGAGACTGACACCTTCCGGGACTTCATTGGCAGTCCCCCAATACACCGTGCCCAGCCGCTTTTATTTCAGCAGGCGAGCCATCCCTGCCCTGCAGAAACATGTGGAGGCAAACATAAAACATGCGCTACTAAACGCCGTCAGTAGCAAGGTCCACCTGACCACTGATGCGTGGACCAGTAACCATGGACAGGGACGATACCTTTCCCTCACTGCCCATTGGGTCAATGTTGTGGAGCCGGATACAGATCTGGAGAGTGGCGCTCTACGTGTTCTGCCAACTACACGGATTGAAGGAATCCAGTCTGTACATATTGACTCCTCCTCCTACTCAAGGTCCTCTGAAACAGCGCAGCAGGAGCCTGTTACGACCGATATGAGCACAGCCGTGGCTAAACGTCAACAGGCCGTACTGAAATTAATTTCTTTGGGGAATCGAAGCCACACAGTGCAGGAACTCTGGAATGCCATCAAGCAGGAGAGCGACGTGTGGTTTGTGTCAGCGACTCTCCAGCCGGGCTTGGTAGTGTGTGACAATGGCCGAAATCTGGTGGCAGCTCTTGGCCTAGGCAACCTCACTCACATCCCATGTCTGGCACATGTGCTCAACTTGGTCGTGCAGAGCTTTCTGAGGGACTATCCGGATCTTGATGCACTGCTGCACAAGGTCCGCATAGAGTGCGCTCACTTGCGGCGTTCCAGCACGGCAAGGTCGCGCCTTGCTGCTCTGCAACGCCGATTACGCCTTCCGGAACATCGCATCATATGTGACCTACCCACCAGGTGGAATTCAACTTTACATATGTTGGAGCGATTGTGTGAGCAGCAGGCAGCAGTCATGGAGTACCAGCTGCATCAGGCGAAAACAAGTCGCAATGTGCGCCGGTCACACTTCAGCACCACTGAGTGGCCCTCTATGAAGGACATCTGCCTCGTTTTGCATGCCTTCGATGATTCCACACGGATGGCGAGTGCAGATGATGCACTAGTCAGCATGACTGTCCCCCTTATCTGTCTGCTTCATAAAACACTGCAAACACTAAGGGATGAGGTTTTGGAAGAGGTGGAAGATGAAAAGTCCCAAATGCCATCTGCTTCTGGACAGTCTGCGCTACGTGCTTCCTCACAAAGGCCTAGGCAGGGGACATTTTGTGAGGAGGATGAGGAGGAGTCGATGGAGGAGGAAGACATCTCTCCACAGGAGGGAGGTACACAAAGCTCTAGTCAGTATGTACAGCGAGGGTGGGGTGATGCAGAGCAGGCAGAGATCACGCCTCAAGTAGGGGACAGCGGTTCTTTGGCAGTTGGGAGTCTGCAGCACATGGTTGACTTCATGCTGCAGTGCCTGAGAAACGACCGCCGCATCGCCCACATTCTCTACACGGCTGATTATTGGGTGTACACCCTCCTAGATCCTCGCTACCGGGACAACTTGCAAACCCTCATACCAACGTTGAACCGGGAGCGTAAACTGCGGGAGTACCAAGACACACTGGTGCAGTCCATCTTGTTTTCCATTCCACCCAACAGCAGTGGTGCTAGTGCTTTACAAAGCACCTCTGTGCGTTGAGCCAGTGGAGGAAACTCGGCACAAAGAGGGCACAGAGGCAGCACCTCAGCACAAGGCAAGACCACTATGGCCCAAATGTGGCCAAGTTTTGTGTGTCTGCCACAATTGTCTACACCATCACTGACGGCTCCAGTCAGCAGGAGGCAACGTTTCCGTCAGATGGTGACAGACTACATGTCTTGCCCTGTGAGTGTACTCCCAGATGGCTCTTCCCCCTTCAAGTTTTGGGTCTCTAAGTTGGATACATGGCCAGAGCTTAGCCAGTATGCATTGGAGGTGCTGGCTTGCCCTGCTGCCAGTGTATTATCGGAATGCGTTTTTAGTGCCGCAGGTGGTGTACTAACAGACCGTCGCACGCGACTTTCTTCCTATAACGTCGACCGGCTTACTTTTCTGAAAATGAACAAGGCCTGGATCTCCCCAGAATTTGACAGTCCTCTTCCTGACTAAATAATTGGTTGGCAACTGTATCCAGGTCTCCTGTTGTGTTCATGTTTCTACCACCTGAACTATAATCCCTGGACTTCAACACAGCCAGTTGTTGCTCAGATGTGTCGTCTGCACAGAGAAAAACACTAGCTCCTGTGTTAGTGGGGTTCAGTAATGCCTGCTGCTCCCCTGCTGTGTGGACGGAAAAGTCTCCTGCTCCATACACATTCAAACTACTACTGATTTTTAACTCTGCTCCACTTAGGCCTCTGGCTCCACTGTCTCTAGTATTTCCCCTGGCCTCCAACCCCGCCAGTGACAGCTCTTAAGTGGCGTCTGCATAATCCACACTTGTTCCAGTGTTACTTGGCCTCAGTCACGTCAGTTGATCCCCTGATGTGTGTCCGGCAAGGTCTCCTGCTCTGTCCACATTCCCATTACTAGTAGTGTGAATGAGGACAGAGCAGGAGACCTTGCCGGACACACATCAGCGGATCAACAGATGGGACTGAGCCACAGTTACACAGGAACAAGTGTGGATTGTGCTGACGCCTCTTCAGAGCTGTCACTGGCGGGGTTGGAGGCCAGGGGAAATACTAGAGACAGTGGAGCCTGAGGCCATAGTGGAGCACAGTTACAATCAGTAGTAGTCTACTACCTCTATAAAACGTGCTGCAAGTTGGCCTCAGCCAGCTCCATGCCTCATCCTGGGCTCCAACAACGTCAGTTGGTGTTCAGAAGTGCCGTCTTCGCAGAGAAACACACACTAGCTCCTGTGTTAGTGGGGTTCAGTAATGCCAGCTGTTCCCCTGCTGTGTAGACGGCAAAGTCTAGTGCTGCCTCCACATGCCAACACCATCAGGCCTCAGCCTGCTCCATGCCTCATCCTGGGCTCCAACAACGCCAGTTGGTGTTCAGAAGTGCCGTCTTCGCGGAGAAAAACACACTCGCTACTGTGTCTGTGGGGTTCAGTAATGCCAGCTGTTCCCCTGCTGTGTAGACGGCAAAGTCTCCTGATGCCTCCACATGCCAACACCATCAGGCCTCAGCCTGCTCCATGCCTCATCCTGGGCTCCAACAACGCCAGTTGGTGTTCAGAAGTGCCGTCTTCACTGAGAAAAACACACTTGCTACTGTGTCTGTGGTGTTCAGTAATGCCAGCTGTTCCCCTGCTGTGTAGACGGCAAAGTCTCCTGCTGCCTCCACATGACATCACCATCAGGCCTCAGCCTGCTCCATGCCTCATCCTGGGCTCCAACAATGCCAGATGGTGTTCAGAAGTGCCATCTTCGCAGAGAAACACACACTAGCTCCAGTGTTAGTGGGGTTCAGTAATGCCAGCTGTTCCCCTGCTGTGTAGACGGCAATGTCTCCTGCTTCATCCACATGCAAACTACTACAGATTTGTAACTGTGCTCAACTTAGGCCTCTGGCTCCACTGTCTCTGGTATTTCCCCTGGCCAACAACCCCGCCAGTTACAGCTCTGAAGTGGCATCTGCACAATCCATACTTGTTCCTGAGTTACTGTGGCTCAGTTCCATCAGTTGATCCCCTGATGTGTGTCCGGCAAGGTCTCTTGCTCTGTCCACATTCACATTACTAGTAGTGTGAATGAGGACTGAGCAGGAGAGCTTGCCAGACACACATCAGGGGATCAACAGACGGGATTGAGCCACAGTTACACAGGAACAAGTGTGGATTGTGCAGACGCCACTTCAGATCTGTAAATGGCGGGGTTGTTGGCCAGGGGAAATACTAGAGACAGTGGAGCCGGAGGCCATAGTGGAGCAGGGTGACAATCAGTAGTAGTCTACAACCTCTATAAAACCAGCTGCAAGTTGTCCTCCGCCTGCTGCATGCTTCATCCTGGGCTACAACACAGCGAGTTGTAGCCTGAAAGTGCCGTCCGCACAGATATAAACACTCGCTCCTGTGTTAGTGGGGTTCAGTAACGCCAGCTGTTCCCCTGCTGTGTGGATGGCAAAGTCTCCTGCTGCCTCCAAACTCACACTACAACGCTTTTTCTCCTCGCTCCAAGTAGGCCTCAGCCTGCTCGGAGCATTGATCCTGGGCTACAACACAGCCAGTTGTAGCCTGGAAGTGCCGTCCGCACAGATTGAAACACTCGCTCCTGTGTCAGTGGGGTTCAGTAACGCCATCTGTTCCCCTGCTGTGTGGATGGCAAAGTCTCCTGCTGCCTCCAAACTCACACTACAACGCTCTTTCTCCTTGCTCCAAGTAGGCCGCAGCCTGCTCGGAGCATTGATCCTGGGCTTCAACACAGCCAGTTGCAGCCTGGAAGTGCCATCCGCACAGATTGAAACACTCGCTCCTGTGTTAGTGAGGTTCAGTAATGCCAGCTGCTCCCCTGCTGTGTGGACGGCAAAGTCTCCTGCTCCATCCACATTCAAACTACTACTGATTTTTAACCCTGCTCCACTTAGGCCTCTGGCTCCACTGTCTCTAGTATTTCCCCTGGCCTCCAACCCCGCCAGTGACAGCTTTGAGGTGGCTTCTGCACAATCCACACTTGTTCCTGTGTTACTTGGCCTCAGTCATGTCAGTTGATCACCTGATGTGTGTCCGTCAAGGTCTCCTGCTCTGTCCACATTCCCATTACTAGTAGTGTGAATGAGGACAGAGCAGGAGACCTTGCTGGACAAACATCAGGGGATCATCTGACGGGACTGAGGCCAAGTAACACAGGAACAAGTGTGGATTGTGCTGACGCCACTTCAGAGCTGTCACTGGCGGGGTTGGAGGCCAGGGGAAATACTAGAGACAGTGGAGCCAGAGGCCTAAGTGGAGCACGGTTACAATCAGTAGTAGTCTACAACCTCTATAAAACGCGCTTCAAGTTGGCCTCAGCAAACTCCATGCCTCATTTTGGGCTCCAACAACACCAGTTGGTGTTCAGAAGTGCCGTCTTCACAGAGAAAAACACACTCACTACTGTGTCTGTGGGGTTCAGTAATGCTTGCTGTTCCCCTGCTGTGTAGAAGGCAAAGTCTCCTGCTGCCTCCACATGCCAACCCTATCAGGCCTCAGCCTGCTCCATGCCTCATCCTGGGCTCCAACAATGCCAGTTGGTGTTCAGAAATGCAGTCTTCACAGAGAAACACACACTAGCTCCTGTGTTAGTGGGGTTCAGTAATGCCAGCTGTTCCCCTGCTGTGTAGAAGGCAAAGTCTCCTGCTGCCTCCACATGCCAACAACATCAGGCCTCAGCCTGCTCCATGCCTCATCCTGGGCTCCAACAATGCCAGTTGGTGTTCAGAAGTGCCATCTTAACAGAGAAACACACACTAGCTCCTGTGTCTGTGGGGTTCAGTAACGCCAGCTGTTCCCCTGCTGTGCGGATGGCAAAGTCTACTGCTGCCTCCAACATCACACTACTACTGACTTTTAACCGTGGTCCACTTAGGCCTCTGGCTGTACTGTCTCTAGTATTTCCCCTGGCCTCCAACCCCGCCAGTCGCTGCTCTGATGTGCCGTCTGCACAATCCACATTTGTTCCTGTGTTACTGGGGCTCAGTCACGTCAGTTGATCCCCTGATGTGTGTCCGGCAATGTCTCCTGCTCTGTCCCCATTCCCATTAATAGTTGTGGGAATGTAGACAGAGCAGGACACCTTGCCGGACACACATCAGGGGATCAACTGACGTGACTGAGCCCCAGTAACTCAGGAATAAGTGAGGATTGTGCAGACAACACTGCAGAGCAGCAACTGGCGTGGTTGGAGGCCAGGGGAAATACTAGAGACAGTAGAGCAAGAGGCCAAAGTGGAGCACGGTTACAATCAGTAGTTGTGTACAACCAATATAAAACTCGATCCAAGTTGGCCTCAGCCTGCTGCATGATTGACCCCTCGGCTTCAACATCGCATGTTGCTGCTCAGAAGTGTGTTTGCCACGGGTACTCCCTCCTGCCCAGCCGGGTTCCAGCACCGTCAGCTGTTTCTCGGCAGAGCCTTTGGCCTAGGTGCCTCCTTCTTGGTATCCGAGTTCCAGCAACGTCTGCTGGTCCTTGGTAGTGCTTTTTAGCACAGGTAACTCCTGCTTAGAAACCGTGTTCCAGCACCATCAGCAGGTCCACGGTTGTGCCATTGGCTCTTGTTCCTTTTGCTGCCCCTCCGGGTTTCAGCACCGTCAACTGGTTCTCGGCAGTGTCTTTGGCACGGGTACTCCCTCCTGCCCAGCCTGGTTACAGCATGCCTGCTGTTTCCGGGTAGTGTCAACGTCACTTTGCCACTGATACGTTGTCCTGTCATGTTGCGGTCGGGTTAGCCGAGTCTATGGTGCCTGCAGTTTCAGTGCTTCCTATGTGGGCTGCGGGTTCTGGTAAAAAAGGCTGGTTCCATAGTGCCAATAGGACAAGCACCCCCTGTAGAACTGTGGGTTTCGGTAACTGCGGCCGGCTCGCGGCCTTGCAACTTTGTTTTTCATGGGTACCTTCTGCTACCCATCTGGGTTCCAGCACCGTCAGCTGGTTCTCGGCAGTGTCTTTGGCTGAGGTGCCTCCTTGTCGGAATCCGAGTTCAAACAACGTCTGCTGGTCCTTGGTAGTGCTTTTTAGCACAGGTACGTCCTGCTTAGAAACCGTGTTCCAGCACCGTCAACTGGTCCACGGTTGTGCCATTGGCTCTTGTTCCTTCTGCTGCCACTCTGGGTTCCACCACCATCAGCTGGTTCTCGGCAGTGTCTTTGGCACGGGTACTCCCTCCTGCCCAACCTGGTTACAGCACGCCTGCTGTTTCCGGGTAGTGTCAACGTCACTTTGCCACTGATACTTTGTCCTGTCGTCGGGTTAGCCGAGTCTATGGTGCCTGCAGATTCAGTGCTTTCTATGTGGACTGCGGGTTCTGGTAACAAAGGCTGGTTCCATAGTGCAAATAGGAAAAGCACTCCGTGTAGGACTGTGGGTTTCGGTAACTGCGGCCTGCTCGCGGATGCGACACTTTGTTAATCATGGGTACCTTCTGCTACCCATCCGGGTTCCAGCAACGTCAGCTGGTTCCCGGCAGAGCCTTTGGCCTAGGTGCCTCCTTGTCGGTATCCGAGTTCCACCAACGTTTTCTGGTCCTTGGTAGTGCTTTGGAGCACAGGTACCTCCTGCTTAGTAACCATGTTCCAGCACCGTCAGCTTGTCCACGGTTGTGCCATTGGCTCTTGTTCATTCTGCTGCCACTCCGGGTTCCAGTACCATCAGCTGGTTTTCGTCAGTTCCTCAGCCTTCTTGTAACTTCTGCTACTTTTCCAAGTTCAAGCTTGTGGAAATGGTTGATTTTCACTCTGGATCTCCCTGACAATGACCCTGAAGATGACGACCCTGAAGACCACACAGAAGAATACCTAAAAGATGACCCTGAAGAAGATGACAAAGAGGGCAAAGAACAGGAAGACAACCACCAAGATGCAGAACAACAAGAGACAGAAGACCAAGAAGCATAAAAACCAAAAGCAGAAGAACATTAAGCATAAGACTAAAAATCTGAGAAAATGAGATTATCAAATTTATAAGCAGAAGAAGACTAAGCAGTACATGGGGGTGAGTCCATTCCTCCTCGTGGTGGCCCTGGAGAAGGCCTGCTGCTGCAGGCCAAACTGAACGCGGACAAATCCTGTTGTAAATCTTTTGTGACAGGCTGAACGGAAGGTGTAATCTTCAAACTTTTATAGATAACAACTACAGGAATGCCTGACACAAATAAGAATATGATGAAGAAGAATAGGAAGAAAATGAAGAAGAAGAAAAAGAAGAAGAATAAAAAGAAGAAGAAGAAGATACTGCTGCTGCTGAAGATGATGAAGGAGAAAGTGTGGGAGAAGTAAAAAAGAAGGTGAAGAGCATGAAAGTAGTGAAACATACATATCTGACAAAAAATTAAAGACTTTAACATAGTAAATATCTTTGTAACTACGAACGTCTTAAAAAAAAAAAAAATTCCTTCTCTTCCATTTGATTGGGCTAACCCTCTATGGCTTTAATGTCTCCTACATCTCCCACAATACATTCTACATTATTATTAGTTGTTTTTCTTCTTCATGTAGAATTAACCGACAGGGAAAGAAAGGTTTTTTTTAAATTCAGATATTTCTGTTCCATTGACTTGAATGGGACTTCCGGGATCGGAATCGGCGATACCCGATACTTTTTTTAGATTGGCCGATCCAATCCTATCCGATATTTTTCAGTATCGGATGATATCGCTCAACACTAAACATGACTGTGGCGACATTTCTGCCCCATAATATCCAGCTATTGTAACACCCCACTAAGCCGTCTCTGGTGGAAGGATGTCTGATTGTTCTCACCTCAATATAATGTAGGATTCTAACAGGTGCGAAGGATGCAGTGACGAGCAGGAGACAGATCAAGTGTTAACGGGTGTTTATATATAACAAGAGGAAAAGATAACAAAGGTTTCTCCATGCATGGAGTGGATACATACAAGTCACACAGCGGTATTGGGCAGGCAGAAATATGAAACACAGCATAACGTGGTGACAGCCCGACTTCAGCTGTCACCAATGATAAACAAAAAATAGCTAATGTCTGGAAAGGGAAAAATGTAAAGTTCAACTTATCAGCCTCTGACATCCGGTGGAAGATGGTTGGAAGATCCCATGATGGTGCCGCAGGTGGTATGATGAAGCGTTCCTGGATGTACTGGAGGCACTGACTCTTGGCAGCGGCAAAGAGTCTGGGAATCTTTGGTGGGCCGCTGTATGTCCGGGTGCCAGTGGCTGTTGTTCCGGCGTCTGAAAAGGACGGATCCGGTCTCAAGGCTGCAGCCACGGCTGAAGTGCTGAAGTCTCCGACATGGGCTGGGTAACTCAAACTGTCAAGGGTTGGAGATTTTGGTTGGCGTTACTGGTCGCTTAAGGTCGGCGTACGGCAGTGGTAAGTCGTCAATGGTGCTGTCGCAGGATGAAGGTTAGTGCACACTTAAGTGTAGTCTGCCGTCTGGAGGGACGCCTGCAGTGCAGAAGCAAAACTTCACCTGCGGTAGCTCCTGTCTTCCTGTCAAAAGCCCCAAGTTCCCACGTTCAGCCCCTTTTATACAAGACCCACCCTTGTTAGCCGTGGTCACAGGTCTGTCCCGGTCAGGTTCCCTGTCCCCCTGCAACACTAGTGGCAGTCCTAATGGTTCCTGCCCAGAGTCACCGTTGCCTCTAGTGTTTTTGTCCTTACTCCCACATTCCCCCACTCTTTTTGCTTGCCATTCCACAGGCGAGGATTTGCGGGGAGAATTAGAGAACCTCCACCTTTTCTTGATTTGCTTATGCCACACAAATTGATCTTGGTCAAAAAGTTAGGGGGGTTTGCCAGTTGTTGACTGTTCGGAGCATCATAGGCTGGGAGGAGTAGTGGAGCTCTCTGGGTAGGTGGAATCTGACTATATGGCGGGGGATCCGGAGATGTATTCTTCTGGAGGGCCGACACTTGGTGTGAGGACATTATCTTCCTCCTCTTCTTCTACTAGAACTGCTATAATTGGCTCTGGAGTTTCGGGAACTTCCTCTGGTCAGGATGGGTCTTCAGACAAGCAGGGCTGTAGCATATTTTGGTGCACAATCCGGGTAATGTGACTTCCTCTTTCCTCAGGCTGGAGTTTGTAGACAGGCCCCTCAGAACTGACTCGTCACTTTACTCGATAGGGTTCCTTCTCCCAACGATGTTCCAGCTTGTTTTGTGGACGTTTCTCCCTCACCAGTACTCGATCTCTTACTTGAAGCACAGCCGCTCATGAAGGGGGACTGTCAGAGTTTTCCAGCTCTCATAGCTTGGTCTGCAGCAGCTGGTGCAGAGTCTGTAAACGATGCAGTTGATCTCGGACATAGGAGGAGACCCCCGCTTTCGGACATTTCTTTTCAGGAAGCAACTCCAGCTCGGTGATTCCTTTTCCTTCTCGACTAGTGATGGGCGAGCACTAAAATGCTTGAGTGCTCGTTGCTCGGGTCGAGCAAATTGAAATACTCGGATACTCAGACAGAACAACGAGCCCAATGTAAGTCAATGGGAGACGCGAGCGTTTTTACCGTGATCCCCCCCGGGGGTCCTTTTAAGGTCTAAAAACATCTGAAAATGATGGAAAAACTGCTCAAATGACATGGGGACATCATGGGGATTGTCACTGGAAGCATTTCTGATTCCTAATTCACAGCTTTAAACAATGTTGTCAGAGTTTCATGCAATTTTTACCGGTGCACCAAAAAGCATACGAAAACAGAATCAAAACAGATTTTGCTGGGAAATATGTAAAGGTTCATCCTTTCCAGGATAATGACTTGTATATAAGGCAAAATAATTAACTCTATACCAAAATGTTCCTCCCCCACTTTGGCTATGTTGAGACGCAGCATTTTTGAAGTGTTTTTCAACTTTAACATTGCTTTCAGCCAATGCAAATGCAATTGTAATAAGGTGCAGGAGAGATATATGTCACCACGGAACAGGCAGACCAACAGTAAAAGGGGAGGTTTATTTACAAGGGATAATACTGGTAAAACATACAGTATAACAGACAATGAGATATAACAGATTATAACAACAGCAGAGAGACATATATGGGGTTCAATCAGTAGAAAAGGTATTCTCCTATGAGAAACTTATCAGTCCCGAGGGTCTTGATTGGAGGGGATCACTCTTGTCCAACGTTGGCACCAAGGCACAAGCAGTGCTTGATGTCCTCTGTCTCTGGGGTTCATAATGAAGTCCAGCTGGAGTATGAGGGGTTAACGCAGGAGCCAAAAGGGTCTGAGGCTGATGATATGCCCCTTTTTTCTCCAAGTCCTTCTCCCTGCTTTGGCAGAGGTGTTCTCTCACCAGCATCAGGGGCTCAACATTAACACATGAATCATAGCCCCTTGTCCGTGGCTCAGTCTCTCTATAAAGGTCTCAGCTCAGCTACTAAATGCAGCCTGTCTGCATGAAGTGTCTTGCCACTATCACAGTCTCTCTAAGGAGGTTCACAGGGAGGTCTCTAATCACAGCATACAGCCCTTGCTCTGGACACAGACTTCACATGGGGATCAGGACACAACTTTTCTGTCACTGCAGACTCCAACTGTTTGTAATCACGGGCTACAGTCTCTGCTGCACTGCAAGTCTCAGTCTGTCCACGGGGTCAGGACGCAGCTCCACTGTCTCCACAGTGCACAGTCTCACGTACTAACATTCTGCTGTCCCTATGCATGATACCCCAGACTTTCTCTGTGATCGGGAGCTCTGTCTCTTCTGCAGTTTCTATCAGCGTCCTACCCCTTCAGCTCCCCAGGCTGCACTGAGAGAAAGTCCGGGCAGATTTCCCGCTCTCTGCTCTCTTCTCCGGGCCCCCTGTGCTAAGCCCCTCCCCTATCCAACGGTGCTGTGCATGGAGCAGAGGAGGCAGCCCTTCCCCAGCTGCTCTTGTACTTCACCTCCTTACACATTCACTGGGAAATATCATTGTAACATTTAACAACCCTAGCTGGCCATGCGGTGTGTTACAGACAAGCAGACACATCTTGTTTCATTTATGAATGGGGGTCTCAAAGTCACAGAGGCTATTTTTACCGGGTCTTCAGGTGGCATTAATCTTCTTAAATGGCCATTATTAAACAGTGCGTCTCCTAAACTGTTATTGCCTATGCATTGAGTGGATGGGCTGCCAAGAATTATGATGCACCACAATACCCCTTTCTGAGAGGTACAGGAGGGCTTCCAGAAATAATGTTGCATTGAATGCAAGGCCTGCCCTGCCCCAAGGTTACACGCAACTCAACAAGCTTTTGAAGCCGTGTACTGGATGGCCACCGGAAAATCCACTTAACATTATTCATTTTGTACTCCCATTCTGTTTTCTTATACATTGATTGCAAGGCAGGCCCTACTACCAAGTCATATGCACCCCAATAAGCCTTTGAACCCATATACTGGATGGGCGCAGGAAAATCCACTTCACATCTTTCATTTTGTACTCCTATTCTGTTTCCTTATAAAAGGGAGGGAAAGGAAGAAAGCCCACCGATCTAAATGTAAATGTATGATTAGATCGTAGGTGAATATAGGTGTCACTCACCTTTTATAAATCTTGATATCTTGCATATAGATCACTTAGGACCATTAGGTGTTCAAAGGTGGATTTCTTCTGTGGTCAGTATGCTGCAAATCCCTGGTAGCTAGTGAGTCACTCAGACCAAGTAACCATAGGAATGTATTCCAATAAAATTTATACCAGGCCATTTGTGCTCCCATAGGTGTAGGATCCAAGGCTTCTTATTATCCAAAAAAAGGTTTTTATTATTTCTCAAGAAAAAGCTCTTACAACGCGTCTCGACAGTATAAAATGTCTTCCTCAGGTATATTGTGATTAGTGTTCCAAAATTGTGGATAGCCTTATAAGAAGTAGTATTATGCTAAATAGGGTGAGGACTAGAGTTGAGCGAAACGGGTCAAAAAATTTCAAAAGTCACCGACTTTTGGCAAAGTCGGGTTTCATGAAATGAAACCCGACCCTAGGATGAGGTCGGCCACGAGGTCGGCGACTTTGCGCCAAAGTCGCGTTTCAAAAGTTTGTTTTGCACTCTTTTTCAGCCAATCAGGATCCACGGACACTGTGGGCAACGTGATGACATAGGCAGGGGTCACACCATCTTTCAGAAGGGCATGCAAGTGATTGGCTTGCTTTGGTGGGCGTCACAGGGGTTATAAAAGGGCGTGCACGCCGACTGCCATCTTTCTTCTGCCGATCTTAGCATAGGGAGAGGTTGCTGCTGCTGATTCTGTAGGGAGAGCGTTAGGCAGGGAAGAAGAAAAAAAAACTGCTTCTGCTGCTAGCGATTTTGCCTGTACAACACACCAGTCACTGTGTGCGCAGTGCAAGGGGAGGCTATATTGTGGTGGATCAGCGGTGTTGGTTGTTAGGCTGCCTTCTAAGGCTTCCTGACAGCTGCATTGCTGTTTACCCACTGCTCTGCAAACTGCTTTTTTAAAAGCAATCCCAATTTTTTTTTTTGTCCTGCTGAGGTACTGAGCGTGCATTTTTTCACACCATACAGCGGTGTACGCTCCTCACACAGTACCATGTAACGGCTGTTATCAAAGCCACAGTGAAGCTATCTGTGTGTCACTCTGTGAGAATAAGTCGAGGACATGTTCCGTTTTTACAGACCTGCACCTACTAGTTTTGTCTAGCTTTCAAACAGTTAAATATATTTGCTGTTTGATCACATTCAAAACTATAGAGAGACAGCGTGTGTCAGTCCGTATACTTAAAAAACATGGAGCTTGACAATTTTACGTACACCGGACAGCCGTGTAGGTGCACGCTCCTCTCAGTACCGTGTAACGGCTGTTATCACGGCCACAGTGAAGCTATCTGTGTGTCACTGTGGAAGGATAAGTGGAGGACTTGTTCCGTTCTTACAGACCTACACTCTAGGGAGATTCCTATTCTGCCCAATTCTATATACACCTTGTAGTTTGTGATACACTAGCCAATTTCTGCCTGTGACATAGCGCTCTGATATTCAGTGGGCCTCACACAATCCAAAAGTGTCCAGCGTCCACTAGTGTGTGCAGAAATTCAAAATCTCCCTTATCCTGTAGTCACTTTTTTCACACCTGTGCCATCAAGCCTGTGACATAGCGCTCTGATATTCAGTGGGCCTCACACAATCCATAAGTGTCCAGTGTCCACAAGTGTGTGCAGAAATTCAAAATCTCCCCTGTCCTATAGACACCTTGTACCTTGTTTTACATTACTATATAGTTTGTTGGATTTTGTCTACATTTCTACAAAAAATGAGGAAGTCTGGTGGAAGAGGCCGTGGAATTGGGCGGGGGTTGGCAGCTGGTAATGATGGTGTTGGTGGTGGATCTGATGGTAGTGGCAAGAGCAAAATAGGAACGAATGCAGGAGGTGTTGAGCCTGCGTCATCGTCTGGCTCCATAAGGCTTCTAAGGCTTAGTTTTCTAGGAGTTGGCAAACCGCTTTTAAAGCCAGAGCATCAGGAAAAGTTTTGTCTTACATTGCTGACTCAGCCTCCAGCTCTATCGCCTCCTCTTCTTCAGTTGTAAAAAGTAAAAGCACTGAGTCGTCATTGGAGGCTCATGTTCATGAACCACACCTTTCCTTGTGTCCTTCACCCCAACCAAGATTGAAGGATGACGCAGGCCATACTACTGATTACTCCATGGAGCTGTTTTCACATACCATGCCTGGGTTATCAAGTGAAATGGTGAATTACCCAAACCAAGATGAATCTGACATGGAGTGCACTGATGCACAGCCAATGATAGATGATTCTGCTGGTACATTCAGTCAGAGCACTACATTGTCCTCGCAGTGTAATGAGCCAGATTCTGACACTGATGAGACTCAGGTGCCCCTTCCCGCATAGTATACCACCATACACGGTGACACAGAGGAAGGTGCACATGACATTGAAGAGGAGGTGATGGATAACCCAGTTGTTGACCCAGATTGGCATCCATTGGGGGAAGAGGGTGCTGCTTCCAATAGCTCAGATGAGGAGCATCCACAGCAGACATCGACATCGCAACAGCTGTTATCTGGCAGGCCCGGAGCACTCCAAAGACAGGTTCCAAAAATCAAAAAGAGTTGCAGGACAGCTTGTCCAGAGGGTCAAAAGATCACAGCGTGCTAGGCCTCAAAATGTCTGCCAAAGTAGGAAGAGTGCAATGTGGCACTTTTTTGAACAAAATCCTCATGATCAGGCCAAGGTTATCTGTAAGAAGTGCGCAAAGACCTTTAGCCGAGGGAAAAATCTGAAAAATTTGAATATCAGTTGCATGCTTAGACATTTAACCACCATGCACTTGCAAGCGTGGACACAACACCAAACCTCAAGTGCCACATGTGCAACTGATCACAAAGAAGGTAGTCAGCAACGCTACATTGTTTCCCCCACTGTAAGTCCACCGGTTAGCACAGCAGCAAATGTTGAGGTGTCGTTGCAAGGCCACAGCAGTCAGGGAATCCCACTGTTATATCAACGAAATATTGAATCTAGGCCATCAGAAAGAACACCAACTCCATCACCATCATCAACCCTCTCTCAGTCCGCCCTGTCCATCGCTACTTCCACCATATGCAGCTCTCAAGTCCAGCTCACCCTCCCAGACACTATGAGTAGGTCAAGAAAGTACTCAGTCTCTCATCCGCGTACACTGAGTTTGAACGCCCACATTGCCAAACTAATCTCGCTTGAGATGATGCCCTATCGGTTGGTGGAAAGCGCAGCTTTCCGCGAACTCATGGCCTATGCAGTACCACGCTATGACCTACCCAGTCGCCACTTCTTCTCTCGCAAAGCCATCCCAGCCCTCAACCATCATGTAAAAGACTGCATTGTCCATGCATTCAAGCAGTCAGTGAGTGGAAAGGTGCACCTCACAACTGATGCATGGTCCAGTCGGCATGGCCAGGGCCGTTACGTGTCCATCACTGCGCACTGGGTTAATGTGGTGGATGCAGGGTCCACAGGGGACAGCGGTGGTGGGACAGTGCTGCCTAGCCCACGGTATAGGAAACAGTTGGCCGTAGGCGTTCGACCCTCCTCCTCCTCCTCCATAAGCGAAAGCTCGTCCACAGAGCGCAGTCATACGAGCACTCCATCTGCAGCTGCCACTGTTGCACACGAGGTGTCCCCCTATCGAGCAGCTAGTGGAAAGCATCAGCAGGCTGTGTTGCAGATGATGTGTTTGGGCGACAGACACACCGCCGAGGTGCTGGCCGAGTACTTGAAGCGACAAACTGAGTCATGGCTGGGCAGTGTACATCTTGAGGCAGGCAAGGTAGTTAGTGATAACGGCCGTAATTTTGTGGCAGCCATAGCCCTTTCAAAACTCAGCCACATACCTTGCTTGGCTCACACCTTGAACCTGGTGGTGCAGTGCTTCCTCAAAAATTATCCGGAGTTATCAGCCCTGCTCCAGAAGGTGAGAAGACTGTGCGCGCACATCCGCCGGTCGCCTGTACACTCCGTTCGTATGCAGAAGCTGCAGCGATTGCTCCACCTTCCCAACCACCGCCTCATTATCGACATTGCAACAAGTTAGAACTCCACCCTGCACATGGTGGAGCGGCTGTGCGAGCAGAGGCAGGCCATAATGCAATTGTGGGAGGATACACGGCCAGGCACTTTGAGAGCAGACATGGAGTTGACAGGTGTGCAGTGGTCGAAGCTGAAAGACCTCTGTAAAGTCCTTCAGTGTTTTGAGGAATGCACATGGCTGGTAAGCGCAGACAACGCCATCCTAAGCATGAGCATCCCACTTATGCGTCTGCTCATGCAAACTTTGACGCACCTTAAGGAGCAGGCGTCTGCAGCCAATGTTGACGAGGAGGGAATCCTTGATGACATTCAGCCATTGTCTGCTCAGGGACCTCTCCTGGACGAGGTGGAGGAAGAAGAGGAGGAGGAGGATGATGATGGGGATGATTACTTAGGGGAGGAGGATGCATCTCGTGGGGCAAGTGAAAATGTTGGCGTGGCAAGGTCTGGTACAGGGTTTGTGCGTGACTGGAGGGATGTGGATTTGCCAGAAATGGCTCCTCCAACCAGCACTCGCAGTGCATCATTGACACCGGGAACATTGGCCCACATGTCAGATTATGCCTTGCAGATCCTAAAAAGGGACCCCCGCATTGCCAAAATGATGAACGATGACGACTACTGGTTGGCCAGCATCCTGGATCCACGCTATAAAGGCAAATTACAAAACATCATGCCACAGGAGAACCTTGACCTAATATTGGCTAATAAATAAGCAACTCTGGTAAATCGGTTGCTTGAGGCATTCCCAGCACACAGCAGCGGTGATGGTTCTCACACGAGCCGTACGGGCCGGGGGCAGCTTGGCAGAGGTGTTCATGGTGCACACAGCAGAAGTGGCGTTGGAGACACGGGTTTCATGACAATGTTGTGGACTGATTTTTCAAGTACCGCTCACACAACTGGTAATACTGCATCGATGGAAAGTGACAGGAGACAGCAGTTGTCAACTATGGTTATAAACTACTTTTCCTCCTATATCGATGTTCTCCCACACAGGTCATTCCCCTTCCCCTTTGACTATTGGGCCGCTAAACTTGACACCTGGCCTGAATTGGCACAATATGCCTTACAGGTGCTCGCTTGCCCAGCTGCAAGTGTGCTATCGGAAAGTCTTCAGTGCAGCTGGATCAATCCTGACAGAAAAAAGGACCCGTCTGTCAACCCAAAATGTGGATGATCTAACCTTCATTAAAATGAACCATGCATGGGTTTCCAAGGATTTTGTCCCACCTTCCCCTGATGACACATAGGGTGACAGAAAAATGGCTTGCTTTGGTCCACCTCTTCCTGGGACTTGACCTATTTCTCCTTTTGCATCAGCTGAATGTCCAACATCAACATATGCCACTTTCTAAAACTCCCTAACTGTGCTGCCCCCCCCCCCATGGCCGGGGTCACCACCTAGCGCATGACACCGTGCGAGTGCCGTTGCCCTGGACAGGTGGGTAGGCCGACTCTGGGGCGCGGGCACTGGCACAGGGTCCCTCATAGTGCAATCAAGTGTCTCTGATGGTGGTGGTGCACACCCGCCGTCAGACACACCGCCGTACTATGAGGGGCCCAGTGCCAGTACCGACGCCCACGAGTGGGCCCCCCTTGCTTGGGCAGGGCCCCAGCATTTGCAATCTTTACCTCTCCCTGCTCCTCCGCTGTGTAGTCTGGGCCTTCAAATCCATACTGTGCCTGACACCGTCTGAGCCTTCCTCCTGATGTATAGACATATATTTTGAATGTGTACGCTATCCATACATGTTATCCGGGGATACGGTACCCTTTCTCACCTTTGTGCAATCACGTGCAATCCATACTGGGCCTAACACCGTCTGAGCCTGCCTCCTGATGTATAGACATATATTTTGAATGTGTACGCTATCCATACATGTTATCCGGGGATACGGTACCCTTTCTCACCTTTGTGCAATCACGTGCAATCCATACTGGGCCTAACACCGTCTGAGCCTGCCTCCTGATGTATAGACATATATTTTGAATGTGTACGCTATCCATACATGTTATCCGGGGATACGGTACCCTTTCTCACCTTTGTGCAATCACGTGCAAGCCATACTGGGCCTAACACCGTCTGAGCCTGCCTCCTGATGTATAGGCATATATTTTGAATGTGTACGCTATCCATACATGTTATCCGGGGATACGATACCCTTTCTCACCTTTGTGCAATCACGTGCAATCCATACTGGGCCTAACACCGTCTGAGCATGCCTCCTGATGTATAGACATATATTTTGAATGTGTACGCTATCCATACATGTTATCCGGGGATACGGTACCCTTTCTCACCTTTGTGCAATCACGTGCAATCCATACTGGGCCTAACATCGTCTGAGCCTGCCTCCTGATGCATAGACATCTATTTTGAATGTGTACGCTCTCCATACATGTTATCCGGGGATACGGTACCCTTTCTCACCTTTGTGCAATCACGTGCAATCCATACTGGGCCTAACACCGTCTGAGCCTGCCTCCTGATGTATAGACATATATTTTGAATCTGTACGCTATCCATACATGTTATCGGGGATACGGTACCCTTTCTCACCTTTGTGCAATCACGTGCAAGCCATACTGGGCCTAACACCGTGTGAGCCTGCCTCCTGATGTATAGACATCTATTTTGAATGTGTACGCTCTCCATACATGTTATCCGGGGATACGGTACCCTTTCTCACCTTTGTGCAATCACGTGCAATCCATACTGGGCCTAACACCGTCTGAGCCTGCCTCCTGATGTATAGACATATATTTTGAATCTGTACGCTATCCATACATGTTATCGGGGATACGGTACCCTTTCTCACCTTTGTGCAATCACGTGCAAGCCATACTGGGCCTAACACCGTCTGAGCCTGCCTCCTGATGTATAGACATATATTTTGAATGTGTACGCTATCCATACATGTTATCCGGGGATACGGTACCCTTTCTCACCTTTGTGCAATCATGTGTAATCCATACTGGGCGTGAGAACGGCTGGCGAGCTGTTAAGCAAGCTACAGCACCTGTGGTTTGCACACGTAAGTTTTTCATTTTTTCAGGAATGACGGTTAGGCCTAATTCCGGAACTGCGGTTGACCTGCACTTACTGGGAAATCATCGTTCGCGGGTAATAATTGTAATCAGTGATCCCCATCACTAACGTTGTTCAGCGGGTTATCTGCACCTGTAAGCGACAAACGCTGGCCTTTTCAGTGTAGCGCACATGCAGCCACGGACATGTAAGGGCATGACACACCAGTTATTGGCCAATCTCATGTGCCAGAGCCTCACGTGTCCCTCTAGTAAGCCGGACTCGGACCGCGGGGCATGATGGAGTCTCGTTCGTTAACGGAATTAAGCTTGCAATGTGTGCATCTTTTCTGTAGCTGGCATGGTTGAGGTTTCCCAGGTGGAGTCGAATTTAACCATAGGCTCCACTCCTGGTGGTGCCCTTCTGGATATTCCTTTAAGGTTCAGCTTTGCAACCATACTGCCCACGTAAAACAAACACTTTGCCTTCATGAACGCTGTTTGGAGGGTCATGACTCGTGGGAATAACGCCGCCCAATCAGTTAACCTGCTAGAGAGATCCTTCATTGCTCCCAAGCATGACATCACACTCCCTAGGAGGAAGGTAATGCCACTGTGGCGACCGTACTCCAGGGGGCGACACAAGTGCACTGATGCCCAGCCACTGCTCGATGAATCTGCTGGTACATTGACCCAGACCACTACATTCCCCTCGCATGCTACACGGCCTGAATCTGACCCTGATGAAACTCAGGTTACCCTTCCAATATACAGTTCCATCTTACACGGTGACAAAGAGGAAGCTGCAGATGAAAGTGCAGGTTCGGCCCACCCGCCATCAGACACACCACCGTGCCAGACACACCACCAGTGCCAGTGCCGTCGCCAACGAGTGGGCCCCCCTGCTTGCTCAGGATCACAGCACTTGCAAGGTTGAAATACTGTGCAGTGAGATGGAAGATGGGGACGACGAGGAGTCCAGACTAGTACAGGGATTCCCTAGCGAGGAGACTTATTTAATTGTTTTCAATGTTGGGACAGCTATTTTTGGGGAGCACTATACTCTGGAGAATGATAGATGGGGCCCACCATTTTTGGGGAGCACTATACTCTGGAGAATGATAGATGGGGCCCACCATACACTGGAACATTCCAAAGGTGGACATCAGACACTGGAGCAGCATTTACAGGGCCCATTATACACTAGAGCATTAGATATGGGGCCCATTATGTTTGGAGCATTATTTGGGCCCATAAGACAGTGGAGCTTCATCCATGGGGACCAACATATACTGTAGCATTATGTGGAGCTCATCATATACTGTTTCAAACATTATATGGGACCAATGATTCTGTATGGAGAAATAGATGGGCCTCGTCATGAGATGTAAAAAGTGAAGTATTTTTCATTGTACTATACCGCTATTTCTCTGCCGTATCGGAGCATGATGAGTTGTGGTATGTGTTAAAGGGGCGCTCTTTCGCCCAGGGCACATGAAAACCTGGAGCCAGCCCTACCCCCCCACAACTTTAGCCATCTAACCCCCATTTTTCAGTGCGTAACTTGTATTATGAAGTTAATTAAGGTTGACAAGCTTAAGTAAGAAGAATTGATGCTTTTGGCATTCAAATGGGCACTGTAGGTGTGTTTCCTGTCCTCTCACTGCCGACTTTTATTCCCCATTGACTTACATTGGGTTTCGTGTTTCGGGACGAACCCGACTTTTCCCTATAATCGGCCGATCTTGCTCGACCCGACTTTTGGAAAAGTCGGGTTTCACGAAATGAAACTCGACCCTAAAAAACCAAAAGTCGCTCAACTCTAGTGAGGACCACTGAAATGAGTTCCTAACACACCCACTATAGAACTACAATACAAAGTAGAAGTCTACAAGAGCACATAATGAGAGTAAAAGCAAATGCATTATATAAATATATAAGAAAAACATACTAAAATTAGATTATAACAGATAACATATAAAATATGTTAATGAATATCATAAAATAACAATGTAATTATATAGCAAATTTAAATGGTTATATGTGACTAAAATACATGTAAAACACATAGATTATAAAAGCAGTGCTAATTAGAAGTTATGGAAGCACTTTTTTTTATACTCCCGCAATGACTTCATTCAATCCGTCCAGATGTAAAGTCCCCATTTTAAAAATCCAATAGGATTATATGCGATTTAATTTCTCGGCGCATCTAGAGCAGGTCTCCGGAATTTGCTCATCTGGTGTAACTTTTATATTGAATTGTTTGTTGTGCTTCAAACATAAGTGTCGAGACAAACTGTTTCATGAAGCCATTGTTTGCATTGTGCCTGTGGCCATTCATACGCGTTCTCAGGGACTGTGCAGTACGTCCCACGTATTGAGCGCCCCAGGCACATGTAATGACATGTACCACAAATTGGCTGTCGCCGGATCATTTCTGTGTAATTGGGAAAGATTCTCCCGTGCTGTTACAGTGAATCCCAGTCGCATTGTGATCTATGATTTTACAGCAGCACTTTTTTGAATTACATCGCAAAACACCATTTTCTTTGTTGTTATTTTTATTTATTTTATCCATTTTTTCGTTAGATTAATATTAATATATTAATATTCTGTCCCCCTGTGATAATTGTTTTAAGTGGCTGGGGGCAATAATGCCTCTTATAGTTTGTGCCCTACGGAACGTGATATTAGGTTTTTCTAGTAGGATTTTTTCAGATATACTTCTTTTTTCAATAGATACCAATATTTATCGATTATCCTCCTAATATCATTATTGTTCGGATTGTATGCTGTTATGAAATTGTATTGCCATCTGTTGTTTTTCTTAATTCCATTATTATTTTGATGTGTTTCATCCTTTCTTTTAAATTAACATTCATCCTGCGTTTTTTTCACAGTTGTTTCATAGGCACTCAGAATGAATTTTTTTCAGATATTTTTTATCATAAAATTTCGCACTGTTCAATGCAGTCATCTGTATTTGTGTTATTTTTTCTAATTCTATGAAATTGACTGAAGGGAATATTTGTTTTCCACTTTATAGAATGCGCACTGTTGTAATGTAGGAAGCCATTACAGCTTTACTAATAATTTCCTTATTATTATGAGGCAATTCCAAATCTAGGAAGTCTATTTTTTATTACTTATCTTATCGGTGAATGTTATTCCCCACTGATTTGCATTCATCTCAATGATGAACTGCTCTGCTTTCTCCTGACTTCCCCTCCAAATGATGATCAGATTGTCTATAAAGTAATGATATAGGATTATATGGTTATCATAATCACATTGGGTGATTGGCGATGAGCCTTTTGCTTTTTGTGTTGGGCAAAACCCCAGACCTTTAGAAAGAACCGCTAATTCAGCTTCTGTTGGACATTAGTGCCATAAAAAATCCTAAGGATAATGCCAAAATAGTAATAAGGGAGGCTGAAAAAGGGGGGGATAGTGCTTCAGCATAGGGAAATATATTTGAAAGAAGCAAATAATATGCTCGCCGATAAAAAATATAAAAAATTAAATTCGGATCCTTCCAAAAAATTCACAGATGAATATCATGATTTAATTAATGAAGCTTTTGGTAAAAATATTATAAATAAAAAAGAAAATAAATTCCTGACAAATAAGAATCCCAACACTGCGATATTCTATCACCTCCCTAAGGTACGCAAATGCCTGAAGAATCCCCCTGGTCGGCCTTTAATAGCAGCCATTGGCTCTCTCCAGTCAGCCGTCCCATTACATCGACTTGTTTTTACAAGAATTAGTAAAAACCTTGCCCTCATATCTTATGGACTCCAACCAGCTTCTATATGAAATTAGAAATATTGCATGGGAGGAAGATTTTCTTTTTATTACCATGGATGTAAATGCTTTGTATTCCATTATTCAGCATGATCTGGGAAGAAAAGCCGTGGAGCATTAACTAAAAGGAATTAAGGAAGTGCCAGACTCCCAAAAAGAATTCCTATTGAAAGGTTAAATATTTATTCTTGAACACAATATTTTTAAATTTCAGGAACAGCTATACTTCCAGTGGCTCGGCACCGCGATGGGGGCGCGGGTAGCCCCAAGTTTCGCTAATCTATTTATGGGGCTATTCGAGTCCTCATCGCCAATCACCCAATGTGATTATGTTAACCATATAATCCTATACCGTCACTTTGCAGATGATCTGATCATCATTTGGAGGGGAAGTCAGGAGAAAGCAGAGCAGTTCATCAGTCAGATGAATGTGAATCAGTGGGGAATAATGATATTAGGAGAATACTCAATAAATATTGGTATCTATTGAAAAAAGATGTATATCTGAAAAAAAATCCTACTAGAAAAACCTAATATCACGTTCCATAGGGCACAAACTATTAGAGGCATTATTGCCCCCAGCCACTTAAAACAATTATCACAGGGGGAACAGAAAATTAATCTAACGAAAAAATGGATAAAATGAATAAAAATAACAACAAAGAAAATGATGTTTTACGATGTAATTCAAAAAAGTGCTGCTGCTGTAAAATCATAGATCACAATGCGACTGGGATTCACTGTAACAGCACGGGAGAATCCTTCCCAATTACACAGAAATGATCCGGCGACAGCCAATTTGTGGTACATGTCATTACATGTGCCTGGGGCGCTCAATACGTGGGACGTACTGCACAGTCCCTGAGAACGCGTATGAATGGCCACAGGCACAATGCAAAAAATGGCTTCATGAAACAGTTTGTCTCGACACTTATGTTTGAAGCACAACAAACAATTCAATATAAAAGTTACACCAGATGAGCAAATTCCGGAGACCTGCTCTAGATGCACCGATAAATTGAATCGCATATAATCCTATTGGATTTTTAAAATGGGGACTTTACATCCGGATGGATTAAATGAAGTCATTGAGGGAGTATAAAAAAAGTGCTTCCATAACTTCTAATTAGCACTGCTTTTATAATCTATGTGTTTTAAGTTATAACCATTTACATTTGCGATATAATTATATTGTAATTTCATGATATTTATTAACATATTTTATATATTATCTGTTATAATTTAATTTTATGATGTTTTTCTTATATATTTATATAATGCATTTGCTTTTACTCTCATTATGTGCTCTTGTAGACTTCTAACTTGTATAGCAGCTCTATGGTGGGTGTGTTAGGAACTCATTTCAGTGGTCCACACCCTGTTTAGCATAATACTACTTCTTATAAGGCTATCCACAATTTTGGAACACTAATCACAATATACCTGAGGAAGACATTTTATACTGTCGAGACGCGTTGTATGAGCTTTTTCTTGAGAAATAATAAAAACCTTTTTTGGATAATAAGAAGCCTTGGATCCTACACCTACAGGAGCGCAAATGGCCTGGTATAAATGTTATTGGAATACATTCCTATGGTTACTTGGTCTGAGTGACTCACTAGCTACCAGGGATTTGCAGCATACTGACCACAGAAGAAATCCACCTTTGAACACCTAATGGTCCTAAGTGACCTATATGCAAGATATCAAGATTTATAAAAGGCGAGTGACACCTATATTCACCTACGATCTAATTATACATTTACATTTAGATCGGTGCACTTTCTTTCTTTCTTTCTTTCTTTCCCTTTTATAAGAAAACAGAATGGGAGTACAAAATGAATAATGTGAAGTGGATTTTCCTGTGCCCATCCAGTATGTGGGTTCACAAGCTTACTGAGGTTTGTGTAACTTTGGGGCAGGGCAGGCCTTGCATTCAATGCAACATTTTTTCTGTAAGCCCTCCTGTACTTATTTGAAAGGGGTATTGGGGTGCATCATAATTCTTTGCAGCCCATCCATTCACTGCGTAGGCAATAACAGTTTAGGAGACCCACTGTTTAATAATGGCCATTTAAGACAATGCCACCTGAAGACCTGTAAAAATAAGCTCTTTGATTTTGAGACCCCCATTCATAAATGAAACAAGATGTGTCTGCTTGTGTGACACAGACCACATGGCCAGCTAGGGTTGTTAAATGTTACCATGACATTTCCAAGTAAATGCATTTGTATTGGCTGAAAGCAATGTTAAAGGTGAAAAACGCTTCAAAAACTCTGCGTCTGAACATAGCCCAAGTGGGGGAGGAACATTTTGGTATTGGGTTAATTATTTTGTCTTATATACAAGTCATTATCCTGGAAAGGATGAACCTTTACATATTTCTGTCATGATCCAGGACGGGATATCGCTTTGGCCCGTCCTGGTCTGACTGGGGGTTAATTATTCCGCCTCTCCCTGGCAGAGGGCGGCTATTTAATGCTCACTGGACCTAGGTCCGGTGTTAGTTATACTCCTGCCCTCGGCTGAGTTAGTTGACCTTGTGCGTACGTGTGCCTTCTGCCTGATATCTTGCTTGCTTGTTTGGTTTTGATCTGGTTCTGTCCCTGTTACGAGTTCTGCCTGTCCCTCTTGTACTGCGCTACCTCTCGTGTATGACTCTCTGCTTGTGACCCGACTGCTCTCTGCTCGTCCCCTTGGTACCACGTCGCCCTCTTGTGTATGACCTTTGGCTTTGTCTGACCTCCCGTCTGTTTATTCCTCCTGTACCTCGCTGTCAGTACTGTGTATGAACTCTGTTTTGCCTGACTCTGAGTTTTCTATCTTTTCTGAAAGCAGGATGCTAAGCCCCGACCCTTGCAGTCACGTGACCGTAGGTCCTGTGCCGGCTTGCTAAACTTTATCACTCAGGTCCTGTGCACCTATACTTTCTGGCTGTCCTGGTCCCCAGGGGTCCCTACAGTGCAGGTGAGTCCCTGCTCAGCGGAGGCTGTACGTCAGCGCTGTCAGGATCCTGATATTTCCCAGCAAAATCTGTTTTGGTTTCGTTTTGGAATGCTTTTTGGTGCACCGGTAAAAATGGCATGAAACTGTGATAACATTGTTTAAAACTGTGAACTAGGAATCATAAATGCTTCTAGTGGCGATCCCCATGATGTGCCCGTGTCATTTGAGCAGTTGTTCCATCATTTTCAGACGTTTTAAGACCTTTAACGGACCCCACGGTAAAAATGCTCGGGTCTCCCATAGACTTACATTAGGCTCATTGTCCTGTCCGAATACCCAAGTATTCCAATTTGCTCGACCCGAACAACGAGCACTCGAGCATTTTAGTGCTCGCCCATCACTAGTCGAGAAGGGAAAGGAATCACTGAGCTGGAGTTGGTTCCTGAAAAGAAATGTCCGTTAGCGGAGGTGATAGGCACTGTTTACAGACTCTGCACCGGCTGCTGCAGACCAAGCTATGAGAGCTGGAAAAACTCTGAAGTCCCCCTTCTCAAGCGGCTGTGCTTCAAGAAGCAGATCGAGTACCGGTGAGGGAGAAATGGCCACAAAACAAGCTGGAACATCGTTGGGAGAAGGAACCCTATCAAGTAAAGTGACGAGTCAGTTCTGAGGGGCCTGTCTACAAAATCCAGCCTGAGGAATAAGGAAGTCTCATTACCCAGATTGTGAACCAAAATATGCTACCTGCTTGTCTCAAGAGACTCATCATGACCAGAGGAAGTTCCCGAAACTCCAGAGCCAATTATAGTGGTTCTAGTAGAAGAAGAGGAAAAAGAAGATAACGTCCTCACACCAAGTGTCGGCCCTCCAGAAGAATACATCTTCGGATCCCCCACCCTACAGACGGATTTCACCTCCCCAGAGAGCTCCACTACTCCTCCCAGCCTATGATGCTCCGAACAGTCAACAACTGGCAAACCCCCCCAAAGATTTGAGCAAGACCAATTTGTGTGGCAGAAGCAAATCAAGAAAAGGCAGAGGTTCTCTAACACTCCCCGCAAATCCTCACTTGTGCTCACTTGTGGAATGGCAAGCAAAAAGAGTGGGGGAATGTGGGAGTAATGACAAGAGCAATAGACACAATGGTGACTCTGGGCAGGAACCATTGGCACTAATGTTGCAAGGGGACAGGGACCCTGACCGGGACAGACCTGTGACCACGGCTGACAAGGGCGGGTCTTGTATAAAAGGGGCTGAATGCGGGAACTTGGGAATTTGGGTGGGAAGACAGGAGCTACGGCAGGTGAAGGTTTGCTTCTGCACTGCGGGTGACCAACCAGACGGCAGACTACACTTAAGTGTGCACTACCCTTCCTCCAGCGACGGCACCAGTGACGACTTAACGCTGCCGTACGCCGGCCTTGAGACTGGATCCATCCTCTTCAAACGCCGAAACAACATCCGCAGACCAGTAACGCCAACCAAAATCTCCAACCCTTGACAGTTTGAGTTACCCAGCCCATGTCGGAGACTTCAGCTCTTCAGCCGTGGCTGCAGCCATGAGACCGGATCTGTTGCCGAAACAACAGCCAATGACACCCGGACATACAGCGGCCCACCAAAGATTCCCAGACTCTTTGCCGCTGCCTAAGAGTCAGTGCCTCCAGTACATCCAGGAATGCTTCATCATGCCACCTGCGGCACCATCGTGGGATCTTCCAACCATATTCCACCGGACGTCAGAGGCTGATAAGTTGAACCTTACATTTTTCCCTTTCCCGACATTAGCTATTTTTTGTTTATCATTGGTGCCAGCTGAAGTCGGACTGTCACCACGTTACACTGTGTTTCATATTTCTGCCTGCCCAATAACGCTGTGTGACTTGTACGTTTCAACTCCATGTATGGAGAAAGCTTTGTTATCTTTTCCTCTTGTTATATATAAACACCCGTTAACACTTGATCTGTCTCCTGCTCGTCTCTGCATCCTTCGCACCTGTTAGAATCCTACATTATATTGAGGTGAGAACTATCAGACATCCTTCCACCAGAGACGGCTTAGTGGGGTGCTACAATAACTGAAAATTATGGTTCAGAAATGTCGCCACAGTCATGTTATACAATAAGAGAAACTCAAAAGGGGTTAATGGACATTCTGATGATTGAGAAATGGATTTGTGTTAAAGCAACAGAAAATAAGCTTCATTAAAAGAGCAAATAAAAAGTCTTATTTCTGCTCCTTCATCTTATTCTTCAATTATCCAGAGTAAAGACGGTTCAGATCACAATCATCGGGGAGCGGATCCAGAATAATGTGTGAAGAGATCAGACAATGTAAAATATATCCCATCATTCTGTATAAAAAGAGGGGAGATGATCGCCGTCTTGATGTCACTGATCCTATGAGCCGTGTGCTTTGTGTCACTGCTGCTCGAGCGTCTTCATCACGTATCACTTAGAAGAGAATCTACTTCTAATTCAATTATATTATTATGTATAAGGAGATGTTCAGATTCCTTATTATATTGCTGCTTCCATGGCTTCCTTTAACAAAATTTGTCTGTGATCTCAAGATAATAGATTTTCATCATATTTTGGAAAATCCTTACCAGGATGGAGATTTCATCATCGGTGGGCTGTTATCGGTTGAACATAAGGCAATGGATGTAGGATATCCAGATCACTTACATCTAGGAATATTCTGTACATCGTAAGTCATCATCTCATGTCTGTAGTGTCCATACATGGGGAGAATCGTGACTGCTGCAGACCTCGCTCCACCAATCGATCAGTACTGGCTTCTATATATAACTTTTCAGAAATACTAACGGGGTCCTGGGTCACCAACTCTCTGTAAATTCCTGGTCAGTCTGTACAAATCAGGGACTTATTACTAATCACCATATAATATCTGACAAGTCCATGATTATTTTGGGGTCGGAGGAGCTTGTGCCGGTTATTGTGATTGTAGCTGCCATCATGTTCCAGTTCACAGTAATTGCTACTAATGTGTCTTATCAATGCGCTCATCATCTGTCTGGGTTACATAGGGCTACATCTTTTCAGATTTGAAGTTTTTTGTTTCAGATAATTTTTCCCAACAAAAGTAGATTTTCAGCAAATTTTCCTTAAATTGCAGGTCCTCCGATTGTCCTGGAATAATGTGTATAATGGTCTGTGGTCTCCTAGGATTGTGTCCCATCCCTTTCCTGCTCTCTAGAGGGAACCTGATGGCTGATACCTGGTGCCCGATCACAGGCAGCGTTTATCAGACATCGGCTGCTTGATTTCACCAGGAATGTTTGACTTTCAGAGAAAAACATACTATAAAAGCCACCGGGGTTCAAGCCGCACTGGTGACTAGAGGGAAAGGCCTGACCATGGCAGCCTCTGCCCGCCCAATAACACTGACTGCCTGTTCTCTCCCTCTACATGCATGCTGGGAGTGACCTGTCACTCACGGGGAACAGGCAGGGAGAAGGTGACGGGGAGAGAACTCTTAGACAGGTCTCCATGAGGTTTTGTCTCCCAGCTGCTCTTACATTATTTTTTCTCTGAAATACCGCATGCTTTCAGAGTCATACATACATGGCAGAGATCATACAGACAATGTGTGACACATGATGGCCGTGTTTATGAGCTCTCAGGTTCCCTTTAAGAAAAACCCATCCCAGTTATAATAAAGTCACCGCACCATAACGACCGATGGAAATCCGATAGTGGCCAACAGCCTAATCAATAATGTAGAGCACTGACAGATTTCTATTTTTTATATTTAAATTAGTTATTTGCGATTAGACATCCAGTTCTCTGCAGATCACTGACTCAAAATCACATTTTTCCCATTAGATGTAACATAATGCTGCTGTGAGAGAGATGAGTGATGAGTCGTCTTTACCATAATGGCCTCCGCTAGTTCCCCACAATACACTTACCAGAAGCAAATGAGCCCAGTGCAGTCTGTTTGGTAGTACTAACGGCCGGGCGGCTGGTGCCAGTGGTCGTCGGGTTTCTGTGGCTCACACATGTTTATTCGTTGTACAGGGTTTTTTCTAGTGTTCTATTGACTCTTTTTCTTTTACCATACATTTTGTACAACACAATAATTAACTTTTGACAATAACTTCAACCCTTGCAAAATGCTATTGAAGTAGATACACAGTTGTGTGATAAAGTGTTTGCCCCCTTCCTGATTTCATATTCTTTTCCATGTTTGTCAAACTTAAATGTATCAGATCACCAAACATGAAAATATTATACAAAGATAATGCAAGTAATCACAAAATGGAGTTTTGTAAATGAAGGTCTTTATTATTAAGGGGAAAAGAAATCCAAACCTACAGGGCCCTGCGTGAAAAAGTGATTTCCTCCCAAATCTAATAACTATTTGGGCCGCCATTAGCAGTAACAACTGCAATCAAGCATTTGTGATAACTAGCAATGAGTCTTTTACAACCCTCTGGAGGTATTTTGGCCACTCATCTTTGCAGAATTGCTGTAATTCAGCCACATTACAGGGTTTCCGAGCATGAACCACCTTTTTAAGGTCACACCCTAGCATCTCAATCGTATTAAGGTCAGGACTTTGACTAGGTCACTCCAATGTCTTAATTTTGTTTTTCATAAGCCATTCAGAGATGACTTCCTGCTATGTTTTGGATCATAGTCCTGCTGCATATCCCAAGTGCACTTCAGCTTCAGGTCATGAACAGATGGCCGGACATTGTCCTTCAGGATTTTATGGTAGGCAGCAGAATTCATAGTTCCATTTATCACAGCAAGTATTCCAGGTCCTGCAATATCAAAACAGCCCCAGACCATCTCACTGCCACCACCATATATTTTTTTTTATAAATTCTTTATTTAAGAAATTTTTAACAAACAGGAAAAAACATAACAGAAAGAATACATAGCATCTTTTCCATGTTATGTAGAGCAAGTTACTAATTGCTTAGCCAAATGTATACAAAAAATAAACAAAGTTCACTAAGGGAGAGTATAGAGGTAGAGAGGGTGGGCGTTGACACTTGGGAAGTTGGAGGATGGGGTTTAGGGTTTCAGTGTGTCCTGCTTAAAATGATAATGCTGAGGTTAGAGAGTTCAGTCTTTCCAACGAAGGTATAGACATAAGAAAATGATAGGATTGTAAAGGGTTATGAATTTTCTTCTGGTGGTTTTTCTGAAGTAATTAGCCACCGGGTCCAGGAGTCAATAATTTTTGAGTTTTTGGAATTGGCTAGTTTAAGTTTTTCATATATGCCTATTTGATTAGCTTCTTTTAACCAGTCTTTACATGAAGGGGTTTGAACTTGCTTCCAGTGTCGTGCAATGGTTATTTTAGCTGCATTGATCAAGTGAGGAATTAGTGATTTCCTGCTTAGCAATATATTTGAGGGGTCAAAGTTGAGAAGAATGAAGACGGGTGTTATTCATATGTCTATATTAAGGACTTTTTTAATAAATGCTTTAATATTTACCCAAAACTGATTGATTTTCGAGCACTCTAGCAAAATATGTGTAAGGGTACCTCTTTCTCCGTTGCATCTCCAGCATATAGGAAAGATAGAACTGTTCATTTTACTTAGTATATCCAGAGTTCTATACCATCTTGACATAGTTTTGTAATTGAGTTCTTGAAATTTCAAACAAGGAGCTAGCCAATGAGTATTTTTAAAAATTGTGTATATTTTTTCGCTTAGCTCTGTTAGGCATCAGATTCCTGCCTCTGGACAGAAGGAATCTCAAGCATTGCCTTCTGAAGTCTCCCATTCAGTCACAGCAGCAGAGGAGCCTGCTTAGTAAAGACATTGTTCCCAGTGTCTTGCTCAGGTTAGTGCTGTCAGGTTGGTTGCTGCTGCCACCTCTGGGTCAGCTTTGGCAATCCGCACTAGCCAGCAGTGAGCATCCCCAGAGGCTAAGTCCTTTTTGCAGCCTTCTGAGCATGCCTCTGGGACGACCTCTTATTGGAGGTTGGGGTCACACGCTCAAGTCCTTCTCCAGGTCAGATTGGACCATCAGGAAGGTCCCAGAAGGATGCTGCTACAAAAGATTTGCATGGCCTCTCGGCCAAGCACTAGTATAGTCTGTAATTTGTAGTGGTATGTGTGATGATGGATGCTTGTGAAATGCTGACTGACTCTTTGTGAAACGCCTTCCCTCTGATACGTATGTTGTTAGGGTTTAGAGTTCAAATCAGCGCCGGGTAGGGGCACTGCCTAGCGCCGCAGTGCTCCCAGCTACCATCACATGATAGTGCCAGTGTGCGCCACACTACATTAGGCACTACGGTACCGCACGTTCAGCGACTTCAGCCTGAGCGGCGCCGTGCGTCACTAATGCGCTTTCCAGATTAAAGCTCATCACTGTCTCCAATCTCCTCTTTTTCCTGTCCTGATGGCCAGTTCATCACTTCAACGACACTCTTGGAAGCACCCTTGACCTAGCAGTGCCCCTCACCCTCGGAACTTCCAAGCACAGAGTAAAACAGCCCTGGCTCACACCACAAACTCAACTTCTCCAGCGATGCTCTAGGAGTGCTGAACGCCTATGGAGAAAAACCTGCACATCAGAAGACTTCATCCACTTCAAATTTATGTTAAGAACCTATTGCACTGCCCTTCACCTCGCCAAACAGACCTACTTCACCACCCTGATCTCCTCAATAGCCAACAACCCCAAGAAACTTTTTGATACTTTTTACTCCCTCCTCAGGCCAAAAGCACAAGCTCCTATCACAGACATTTGTGCTGATGACCCGGCCTCCCACTTTACAGAAAAAATAGATAATATCCATCAGGAAACCTGCTCCCAACCACCAAGTGAGGTGACTCCCATCCCTTCCAGCATCTCCCCTGGCTCACTTTCCACATTTGATCCCATCACAGAAGAAGAAGTCTCCAGACTCCTCTCTTCCTCTCGTCCAACCACATGCACTACCGACCCCATTCCCTCACATCTCCTCCAGTCTCTCTCTCCAGTCATCACAACTCACCTAATTGCAATCTTTAATCTCTCCCTCTCCTTGGGCATTTTCCCTTCCTCCTTCAAACACGCCATCATTACTCCATTACTAAAGAAACTCGCTCTCGACCCATCCTGCACAAACAACTACAGACCAGTCTCCAATCTCCTCTTCATTTCTAAACTTTTGGAGCACATAGTTTACTTCCACCTTACCCGTTACCTCTCCACTCTGTTAGGCATCAGGTTTCTGGGTTTGCTCTGCAGGAATCCAGACCCTTACATTCTGCGGTATCTTGCTGATTATCTATCGCAGAGGAGATTGCCTTGCAGCAAATCTCTCCAGGGGCTAAGTCCCTCTGTCCTCCTACTGAGCATGCTCATGAGACGATTTCCCATTGAAGATCGGGAGTCATGTGCTCAGGTCCTGCTCTAGATCTCATTAGTCCATCTCGGAGATCTGGAGGCTTCCGGATGGTCCCGGCTGCTATAAAAAGCACGCATGGCCGTTCCGCCATGCACTAGTATAGTCTCTAGTTGCTACTGTGTGAATGATGATGGATGTATGATTCTGGTGAATGACTCATTTGAAACCCCTTCCCTCTGATATGTGGACAGGGACTAAGCTTAGTGTCAGCGCCAGCGCTCCACTACTACATCATCCACAGTGGCTAGCGTCCGACATTGAGCTTGCGTACTAGCTTTGTCGTCTAGCGGCAGTGTCCTACGCCGTGCTGCAATTGCAGCCATCCTTGGCGTCCGCAGTTGCGATGTCGCACGCACGGTAGGTCTAGACAGATGCAGTTCCGCTGTCTTTGGCTCTGCTCCTGTGACCAGATACCGTGTGTGCATTTACTCTGAGTACTGTGACTCCAACAGGCTCAGCCTCATTGTATTTGTCCTTGTTGGCACCTCTCTGACTTAGCAGAGAATACTCTGTGCACCTGGGTGACGTGTAACCCAAGTGCGCATTTCCGCCGTATTGCTTGCCTGCCACCACTTAGCAGCAGTCATATCATCTACTGCACTGTGGACCCCGAGTGGCGAACGCACTTTATTATTATTTTTATTTAGTGCGTTCTGCCGTTCCTAACCCACTCACTCCCTTCTAGACCCTTCACAGTCCGGCTTCCCCCTACATTCGACTGAAACTGCACTCATCAAAGTTACCAATGACCTTCTGACAGCAAAATGTAATGGTGACCACTCTCTGCTCATTCTTCTTGACCTATCTGCAGCTTTCGGCACTGTTGACCACCATCTCCTACTCTCTAGGCTCCAGTCACTAGGCATTAAGGACACTGCTCTCTTCTGGTTCTCTTCCAATCTTTCTGACCACTCCTTCAGTGTTTTGTTCTATGGCTCCATGTCATCTCCTCTTCCTCTCGCTGTCGGGGTACCTCAGTGCTCAGTCCTTGGCCCCCTTCTCTTCTCTCTATACATGACCCCAATTGGACAGACCATCAGGAGATTTGGCTTTCAGTACCATCTTTATGCTGATGACACACAACTATGTATGTCATTCTTCGACCTTACCCCCGCTTTACTACAGAACGCCAGTGACTGTCTGTCAGCAGTCTTCAACATCATGTCCGCTCTCTATCTGAAACTCAACCTCTCCAAAACTGAACTTCTTCTGCTCCTGCCATCTACTAACCTCCCTAAATCTGACATTTCCCTCACCATGGGTGGCACTACAATAACACCCCGGCAGCAGGCGCGCTGTCTGGGTTATATGTTTGACACCAATCTCTCCTTCACATCCCATATACAATCTCTTGCCCGCTCTTGCCGATTATACCTAAAGAACATCTCTAGAATCCACCCTTTTCTCACCATGAAAACAGCAAAAACCCTCACTGTAGTATTGATCCACTCCCACCTGGATTACTGCAACACTCTATTAATTGGCCTCCCCGACTATCCCCTCTCCAGTCCATATTTAATGCAGCAGCCAGGGTCATCTATCTGGCTAATCGGTACTCAGACGCGTCTGCTCTTCGTCAGTCCTTACATTGGCTGCACATTCATTATTGGATCCAATTCAAAGTACTTGTTCTCACCAGCAAAGCTCTCCACAATGCAGCACCCCCTACATCTCCTCCCTCATTTCTGTCTATTGGCCTAACCGACTGCTGCGCTCTGAAAACAACTTTCGACTAACCTCTGCACTAATCCGTACCTCCAACTCCCGACTCCAAGACTTCTCCCGCGCTGTGCCATTCCTCTGGAATGCTCTACCCCAAGAAATTAGGACTATCCACAATTTGCATAGTTTTAGGTGCTCCCTCAAAACACATTTGCTCAGAGCGGCCTATCATGTTCACTAATCAAAAACATTCTATGTGTAAGAGTTCATGAGTTGCCCATTCACTATCTCCATCCATCCCTCACTCCTTCAAGATGGCTGGACCATCATTGTATATACACCATTGTAAATACACACCTGTACTTTGTATCTCCCTCATCTCATTGTAGATTGTAAGCTCTCACTAGCAGGGTCGTCTTATTTTGCTTTAGTTATTGCATTGTTAACGTTGTTACTTATGATTTGTGTTTTGAAACTGTTAAACTGTAAAGTGCTGCGGAATATGTTGGTGCTATATAAAGATGATTATTATTATTATTAATATTATTAAAGCTTAGACAGGTTAGTGGCATGCTCCAGAGCTGGGCTGTAGTACTTCATGCGGTATTGATTTATCAGCTGAGCCCTGTGGCTGTTAACTTAGTAAGGGTCTCTCCCTGGCATCGCAGTTGTGGCACTGGTGGGTCTAGAGGGACTCTAACCCCGTGTCCTTGGGGCAGGGTCCTGTGACCAAAACACTAGTGTTCACTCTGCAGTATCGCAGCCCTGTGAAGCAACAGGGTTCACCTCCTATTCACCAGGTGAAGCTAACCCATGTGTTTTTTATACCGCCAGTTTCTGTACACCATTACCGAGCAGCAGTCTACCATCTCTGCACGTTGGATCCCGGGCTGCAAATGCACCTCATTACCTTCTTTTATTATTTGGTGCGTTAAGCCAGCCCTAACATTATACTAGCGCCAGGGTCTGTCTAGTAATAGCTGACGAACAGCGACTGCTGCAGTACATTCAGCAGCTGGAGGGCAGGTTGTTGGCTCTTGAGCGCTCAGCCTTAGCTGCGGATGTTACTGCGGTCACTGTTCAGGCAGCCACGGAGGCTGTCTCCCATGTATCCACTGCAATCCCTGCCCCGACTTTGTCCCGCCTCCCGCTGCCCGAGAAGTTCTTAGGTGATAGTGCTTCATGTAGTGGCTTCAGGAGCCAGTGCTCTATACAGTTATAGCTGCTGGCGGCAATATTACCCTTAGAGTGGGCTAAGGTGGGATTTGTCATTTCCCTCTTGTCGGGCAGGGCTTTGGAGTGGGCCACACCACTGTGGGAATGCGGTGATCAGGTGGTGCAGAGCATTTCTCAGTTCTTGGCCGCTCTGAGGCAGGTCTTCCTGGGACCGCAAGCCACCCATGACACTGTGCTCCAGCTGCTGGCACTGTCACAGAGCTTGTCCTGGGTCAGCCATTATGCCATCCAGTTCCGGAACCTGGTGTCTGAGCTGGATTGGCCAGACAAGGTCCTCATCCCAGTGTTCTGGAGAGGCCTGGCTGACCATGCGAAGGACGCCCTGTCCGCCAGGGAGATTCCCGATACACTGGAGGAGCTTATTACCGTCTCTACCCGTATTGACCTTCACTTCGTCGAGCGAGAGTTGGAGATGGCCCAGTGTAGGCAGAGGTTTGGGTTGGCACCTAGTTTTTCTAAATCTCAGGAGTCTCCCGATAGGTCGTCCGAGCCCCAAGAGGCCACGGAGGGTTCTCGCTGGGGAATCAGGTCTCGGTCCACTTGAGCACCCGTGATCTGGTATGTGTGCCGGCAGTCTGGTCACCTTACAAGCCGGTGCCCACAGCGGTTGGGAAAATGCTCCTGTCCAGTGCTCATTGGAGGAGGCTTAATGGACTCAGCGGTATTTTCTCCCAAGCTGTCCTTTGAGGGGACTCTTGAGTTTGGTTCATCCACTCTGGCAGTGGAGGTATGCATGAACTCCGGAGCGGAGGGCAATTTTATGTCATCTGCCTTCGCTCAATACCCCGGGTTATGCTATCTACACCAGTCACTGTCAGATTGATGAATGGCGCGACCCTACCCTCACAGATTACACACCAGACCGCCTCTTTGGTACTCTCGGTGTCTCCATCCCATCAGGAAACGATATCCCTTCTTGTCATGCCAGAGGATAATGATCAGGTCCTTTTAGGGGTCCCCTGGCTAGGCTACCACTCCCCTCATATAGAATTGTCCTCAGGGAGAATTCTGGGATGGAGTAAAACATGTGAGGGTAGATGTCTGAGGTAGTGCGTACAGGTTGCCTCCACCGAAGTCCCTGAAGATCTTTTCTCTCTCCCCAAACACTATCAACCGTATGCAGATGTGTTCTCCAAGTGGGCGGTAGAGACTCTTCTGCCTCATCGCCCCTACGACTGTCCTATTGACTTCTTGCCAGGTGCTGAGCCTCCTTAGGGTCAAGTATATCCCCTTTCTCTCCCAGAGACAGAGGCCTGCTATGATTGAGTCACCGAGGAGGAAAAAACAAAACACAAGCTCAGCCCAGAAAATCAGAGAGGTTGGAAACTAGTGGATTGCAGACCCCTAATCCTATCACACAACTAGTAGTAGCCATGGAGTGTTCCCATGGTGATCCTAGACACCTCGTCACAGCCAGAGATCTAAATAAGCCAAAAGAGAGAAAAGGAAAAAACTGACTGCCCCAGAGCAGACCCCAAAGCAATAGGCAGCCCCCAACATATAATGACGGTGAAATAAGATGAAAGATGGGTTGAGCAAACGATGGGGCCCAAGCTAACTAAAAAGGACAGGACAGAAAAGCTGCTGTCTGCAATCCGAGAAAACCCTGCTAAAAATATTACCAACACAACTGATAAGCAAAAAGGACCCTGAAGTCACTAGACTTCAAACCCTATATCAGCACTCAGAATATTCTGAAAGCAGAGCAAAAGAGAACACTGATCAAGGAATAAGAATCCAGCACACCCCCAGCCATGGATGGCTGAACCCAGAAAACAAGGTAAACAAAACCAAAACTAATAAGTTCAATAGCAGAGCAAAAACTTATCTTTGCGAAGCAGGAATCAGACTGGTTTCCAAGAATCCAGCAGAGAAATCACCAGCCACTCAGAAGGGCGTCGGCTGCCTTATATTCAGTCTGAAGTTCCCGTTACCCAGTCACAATCCACCTAATCAGGTGTTTGGTTTCTTTCATCCAAATCACCCTCACTACCTTCCTTCACCAGAAGAGGGAGATCCTCGGACACAAAAGGTGAATGAACAGATGAGCTCACGACAGAGGCCATTTCTCAGTATATCAGGGAGAATCTGGCAAGGGGATTCATTAGGAAGTCAGTGTCACCAGCAGGGGCGGGATTCTTCTTCATCCAGAAGAAGAATGGAGAACTGCGTCCCTGCATCGATTACAGGGATCTTAACGCTATCACCGTTAAGAATAAATACCCTATGCCCCTGATATCAAAGCTGTTTTATAGGCTACGGGGAGCGAGAGTTTTTACCAAACTTGATCTGCGGGGGGCTTACAACCTGATTTCGCATCCGTGAGGGGGACGAATGGAAGACAGCCTTTAACACCAGGGATGGACACTATGAATACTTGGTGATGCCCTTTGGGCTCTGCAATGCCCCGGCCATCTTCCAAGTTTTTGCGAACAATATCTTCTGGGATATGCTTACCACCTTGGTAGTAGTCTATCTGGATGATATCCTCATCTAACCTCCAGATATTGACTCCCACCAGAGAGATGTTTGCAAAGTTTTCGACCTCCTGCGGGCAAACTCCCTATTCGCCAAGTTGGAGAAGTGTGTGTTTGAGCAGGAGTCTTTGCCTTTCCTGGGCTATATCATCTCTGCCCAGGGGCTGGCCATGGATCCTGCCAAGCTACAGGCGGTGATGGAATAGCAGGAGCCCCAATCTCTCAAAGCGGTGCAATGCTTTATAGGTTTCATTAATTACTATCGCCAGTTCATCCCCCACTTCTCAACTTTGGTAGCCCCTTGGCAGCACTCACCAAGAAGGGAGCAAATCCCAAGTTGTGGTCGGAACCTGTCTCCAAGGCCTTCTCCTCCATTAAGTCCCACTTCGCTAGCGCTCCCATTCTACATCATCCCGATGTGGATAGGCCCTTCATCCTGGAGGTGGATGCCTCTTCCGTCGGTGCTGTAGCGGTCCTTTACCAGAAGGACTTGCAAGGTCGGAAGCAGCCATGCTTCTTTTTCTCTAAGACCTTCACAACGGTGGAGAGGAATTATTCCATCGGGGACAGGGAGATGCTAGCAATGAAGTTGGCCTTCTTGGAGTGGAGACATCTCCTTGAGGGGGTTCACCACCCTTTCCAGGTGTTCACCGACCACAAAAACTTGATGTATTTGCAAACAGCCCAGCGGCTAAATTCTCACCAGGCCAGATGGTCCTTGTTCTCCCAGTTCCACTTCACCTTGCATTTTCTCTCCGGGGATGAATGTCTGGGCCAATGCTCTCTCCCGCTCCGTGGTGTCATCAGAGGAGGAGGAGCCTCGGCTGATAGTCCCATCCAAGAGCCTGAGAACCGTGGCTCCGGTCGCCCTTGAGTCAGTACCTCCTGGCAAGACATTTGTCCCTGCCCATCTACAACCGGAGGTCCTCTCCTGAGCTCACTCGTCCAGGGTGGGTGGACATTTTGGGACAAAACAGACCTCTCCGCTTCTGGCGAGGAAGTACTAGTGGCTGCATATGGCCCGTGATGTCAGGGACTATATTCGGGCGTGCGTCTCTTGTGCCCAGAATTGGTCTCGTCGGCAACGGCCCGCTGGGCAACTCTACCCTCTGTCAGTATCGGACAGGCAATGGGAGATGGTCGGTATGGACTTTGTGGTGGGACTGCCCAAGTCTAGTGGCAGCATGGTCATTTGAGTTGTCACTGACCATTTTTCCAAAATGGTGCACCTGGTGCCACTCTCCCAGTTACCTTCTGCGCGGGGCCTGGCAGCGTTGCTCATTAAGCATGCCTTCCGCCTACATGGCATGCCGGACAAGATTGTCAGCGACCGGGGTCCCCAGTTCGCATCTCGGTTTTGGAGAGAGCTATGTCACCTGCTCAATGTTGAGCTGAACCTCTCCTTGGCCTATCACCCCGAGACGAACAGGTTGGTAGAGAGAGCCAACCAGACCCTGGTCACATATCTATGACATTTTGTCTCGGCCAGGCAGGATGACTGGGCATCCTTGCTGCCGTGGCTGGAGTTCGCTTTGAACAATGCTGTGGCCGATTCAACCTGTCAGACCCCATTCCTCCTTAATTACGGCCAGCATCCTCGCGTGCCTGTGCCCATGCCCATGTTGTCCACCAACTCTAGGGTGGCAGACTGGGTGGTGGAGGTACGTGATATTTGGGACTGCACTCAGGATGCCATACGGGCCTCCAAAGAGAGAATGAGGTCTTCCGCTGATGCACACTGGCGTCCCACTCCCATCTTTGCTCCCGGTGACTTGGTGTGGCTCTCCGCTCATAACATCAGGCTGCGGGTTAAGTCCACTAAGTTCACGTCTCGCTTTATAGGTCCCTTCAAAGTCCTGGAGCAGGTTAACCCTGTGGTCTACCATCTGGCCCTTCCTCCACACTTGGGTATCACTGACACCTTCCACGTGTCCCTCCTTAAGCCCGTTCACATGTCCCAGTTTTCAGAGTCATCTGCCGGGACATCAGGCTTGTCCTCAGATGAGTACGAGATGAACGCCATCGTGGGGTGTAAGGTGGTACAGGGCAAAAAATATTATCTAGTGGACTGGAAGGGTCATGGCCCAGAGGATAGGACCTTGGAACCTGAGGAAAACATCCATGCTCCTCTGCTCATCGCAGCCTTTGAGCGAAGCAAGGCTCAGGAGGGAGGGGACCCTAGGAGGGGGGGTAATGTTAGGTGTTGAATTCCTGCCCCTGCACAGGAGGAATCTCGAGCCTTGCCTTCTGTGGTCTCCAATTCAGTCCCAGCCGCAGAGGAGCATTCTCAGCAAGGATGTTGTTCCCAGCATCTTGCTCAGGCTAGTGCTGTCAGGTGGGTTGCTTCTACCACCTCTGGGTCAGCTTTGGCAATCCACACTAGTCAGCAGTGAGCAGCTCCAGAGACTAAGTCCTTTTTGCCTTCTGAGCATGCCTGTTATGAATGGGTCACCGAGGAGAGAAAAGCAAAACAAGCTAAGCCACAGAAAACCAGAGTGGTTGGTAACTATGTAGATTGCAGATCCCTGATCTTACCACACAACTAGCAGTAGCCATGGAGCGTGCCTACGATGAACCTAGACGCCTCGTCATGGCCGGAGGACTACATAAGCCTAAAGCAAGAAAAGGAAAAACTAACTGCCCCAGAGCAGACCCCAAAGTAATAGATAGCCCCCACACATGTATTGATGGTGAAACAAGATGAAGGCACAAACACAGGCAGGAAAATAGCCTGAGCAAATGATGGGGCCCAAACTAACTAGACAGGAAAGGAAAGGGAAGACACTGTCTGCAACCTGCAAAAAACCCTACAAAAATAATGTCCAACACTTCTGATAGCAAAATTAACCCTGAAGTCACTAGACTTCTCCCACTATATCAGCACTCTGAAATATTCTGAGACAGAGCAAAAAGAGACCGAACTAGTAAGGGACAAAAAGACAATTGGCAAAATACTGATAAATAAGAGTGGAAATTCAGCTCAGCCCCCAGCCGGGGCTGGCAGACCACACAAAAAACTGAATAGACCAACAAAATTAAGTGTGAACATTAGCAGAAAAACTTAGCTTTAGATGACTGGAACAGAGCTGAAAACCAAGAGCTGACAAGCCAGAAGGAATCACCAGCAACTGAATAGGGCGTCGGCTGTCTTAAATCCAATCTGAGAATCCTGAGATCCAATCGTCATCCTCATTCTCAGGAGGCAGATCTCCACCGATCAAACCAGCCGCACCACCTCCCGTCACCACCAGAGGGAGTCCAGAAGGGGAACTCACAACAGGTAAACCAGAGAATGAACTCATTACAGTACCCCCCTTGAGGAGGGGTCACCAAACCCTCATCCACGCCACCAGGCCGATCAGGAAAAGCACTAACCAATCTATTGGCATGAATATCGGAGGCAGAGAACCAAGAATTATCCTCCTGACCATAACCCTTCCATTTGACCAAATTCTGGAGTCTCCGTCTAACCAAACGAGAATCCAATATTTTCTCTACCTCATAATCAACATTGCCTTCGACCAACACAGGGTCAGGAGGTGCTGCCATAGGAACCACTGGCTCAACAAACCTCTTCAACAGACATTTGTGAAATACGTTATGGATCTTGAAGGTAACTGGAAGAGCCAATCAAAACGAAACAGGATTAAGAATTTCCAAAATCTTATGAGGACCAATAAATCTTGGCTTAAATTTAGGAGATGCAACCTTCATAGGAATATTCTTGGACGACAAGCAAACCATATCACCCACTTTAAACCGGGGACCAATGGTCTTATGCCGGTTGGAAAATCGCTGGGCCTTTTCCTGAGAGCGTGACAACTTATCCACCACTTGGTCCCATATCTGCTGCATTCTCTTAACCACAGTGTCCACACCTGGGCAGGATGAAGATTCCACTTGCCCTGAAGAGAATTGAGGATGAAACCCAAAATTACAGAAAAAGGGTGACATCAAAGTGGCAGAACTAGCTCTATTGTTCAGTGTGAATTTGGCCAAGGGCAAAAATGAGACCCAATCATCCTGATCAGCAGATATAAAACATCTCAAGGTCTGGTTTGTTCTCTCAGTCTGTCCATTGGTCTGGGGATAAAACACGGAGGAGAAGGATATCTGAATTCCCACACAATGTTCTCTGGGATCCCATGTAACCAAACCACCTGTTGTAAAAACAAGGGCACCAACTCAGCAGAAGATGGCAACTTTGGGAGTGGTACAAGATGGACCATCTTCGAAAATCTATCACAAATCACCCAGATAACAGTCATTATCTGAGAGACAGGAAGATCAGAAATAAAATACATTGAGATATGGGTCCATGGCCTCTTGGGCACTGGCAAGGGCATCAGCAACCCACTAGGGCTTAGACCGAGAACAAGTCCCACAGGACTGTACAAAATTCCGGACGTCATGAGATAAGGCAGGCCACCAAAAGGACCGACTCACCAAATCTCTGGTACCAAAAATACCTGGATGACCAGCCAATGTGAAGCAATGAATTTCAGACATCACTCTCTTTGTCCACTGGTCAGGAACATACAATTTTCCCATAGAGCAACGCTTAGGTTTATCCTCCTGAAATTCCACCAAGGGCGCGTCTCAAATAAGGCGAAATGGCAGAAAGAACTACCCCCTAACCTAGGATGGTAGTAGGCTCGGTCACACTAAGAGAATCGGCAAAGAAACTCCTAGAAAGGGCGTCTGCCTTATCATTCTTAGTGCCCGGAATAAAAGAGACCACAAAATCAAAACGTGTGAAAAACAAGGCCTACCTGGCCTGTCTCGGATTCAAGTGTTTAGCCGACTAAAGGTAGATCAATTTCTTGTGGTCAGTGAGGACCACAACTTGATGTCTAGCTCCCTCCAACCAATGTCTCCACTCCTCAAATGCCCACTTCATGGCCAACAATTCCCGATTCCCCACGTCATAGTTGCGTTCAGATGGGGAGAACTTTCGAGAAAAAAAGGCACAGGGATTCATCTTAGAAGTCACAGGGTCTTTTTGGAACAAAACAGCTCCTGCACCAATCTCAGAAGCATCTACCTCCACCTGAAATGGAAGTGAGACATCAGGTTGCTGTAAAACTGGAGCTGAAGTAAATCTCTGCTTAAGCTCCTGAAATGCTGAGATAGCCTCAGGAGACCAGTTCAGCACACTAGCGCCCTTCTTGGTCAGATCAGTCAGTGGTTTGACAATGCCAGAAAAATTACCTAGAAATTTACGATAGAAATTAGCAAAACCCAAAAACTTCTGGAGGGCCTTCAAAGAAGTAGGCTGAACCCAATCATAAATGGCCTGTACCTTGGCCGGGTCCATTTCAATAGTCGATGGAGATAAGATAAATCCCAAAAATGAAATCCTCTGTACACCAAAGAGGCATTTCGATCCCTTAACAAGCAGGGAATTCTCCCTCAAAATCCGGAACACAGTCCGGACGTATTCCACATGAGAATCCCAATCACTAGAAAAGATCAAAATATCATCCAGATAGATGATCAAAAACTTATCCACAAAGTCACAGAAAATATCATTCATAAAGGACTGGAAGACAGAAGGGGCATTAGTGAGCCCAAAAGGCATCACCAGGTACTCAAAATGTTCCTCCGGAGTATCGGAGTATTAAACGCCGTCTTCCATTCATCCCCGTGCTTGATGCGAATAAGATTATACGCCCCCTGAGGTCAAGCTTAGTAAACCAGCAGGCACTCTTAACTCTGGAGAATAAATCAGACATCAGATTTAACGGGTACTGATATACAGTATAACCGTCATCTTGTTAAAGGAATGATAATCAATACACGGTCTTAATGAACCATCTTTATTGGCCACAAAGAAAACCCAGCACCTAAAGGTGACGAGGATGGTCTGATATGACCCTTCTCCAATGACTCCTTAATATAGGATCGCATAGCATCATGTTCGGGTACAGATAAGTTGAAAAGCCGACCCTTGGGAAATTTACACCCATGCATCAACTCAATTGCACAGTCATAACTCCTATGAGGAGGCAAAGATGCAGACTTGCTCTCACTAAATGCATCAGAAAAATTGGCTAGATAATCAGGAATATCATGAGACTGAGGAGAGGTGGAGAAAATAGGAGTGTCTCTAAGAACACACTGACAACCCCAACTCACCACAGACCCAGATTTCCAATCCAAAACTGGATTATGAGTTTGCAACCAAGGAAAACCCAGAACAATAGTATCATGCAAATTATGCAGCACCAAAAATTTACAATTTTCTTGGTAGTCTGGGGCAACCCGCATCGTCACCTGGTTCCAAAACTGAAGTTTATTCTCTGCCAAAGTAGTAGCATCAATACCCCTCAAAGGAATAGGCTTCCGCAGAGGCGTCATGGAAAAACCACAACGTTTAGCAAAGTCCAAATCCATCAGATTCAATGCTGCTCCTGAATCCACAAAAGCCTTTGTGGAAAATGTGGATAAGGAGCAGATCAGAGTAATTGCCAAAAGGAACTTAGGTTGTATACTGCCCACAGCAAATGTGTGTGCAAAACGTTTCTCTCGTTTTGGGCAGACAGAAATAATATGAGAGACGTCTCCACAGAAAAAACACAGCTTATTACGCCTTCTAAACTCCTGTCATTGCACCCTAGACAAAACTCTATCACATTGCATAGGTTCAGACATTTGTCCAAAAGGTGGCAACTCCTCTCGTGTAGTTTTGCGTTCACGTAAACGCTGATCAATTTGAATGGCTAATGACATAGAATCATCAAGACCAGAGGGAACAGGAAATCCCACCATAGCATCTTTTACGGTTTCTGACAAGCCCTTCCTAAAGAGAGCTGCCAAGGCACCATCATTCCAGGTAGTAAGGACCACCCACTTTCGGAATTTTTGACAGTATAACTCTGCAGAATCCTGACCCTGGTTCAATGCCAATAGGGCTTTCTCAGCTTGATCAATAGCATTAGGTTCATCATACAACAACCCCAAGGCTGGAAAAAATGCATCCACATTAGTCAGAATAAGATCTTCAGGTGTCAAAGAAAACTCCCAATCCTGGGGATCGCCGCGCAGCAAAGATGACAATTTTAACCTGCTGCGCTGAGCTCCCCGATGAATTAGGCTTCAAGGCAAGAAATAATTTACAATTATTCTTAAAATTAAAAAATTTAGACCGATCCCCAAAAAGCACATCAGGAGTAGGGATCCTTGGTTCAGCAGCATGTGAATGAGCGAGATAGGCGGAAATTCCCCGCACTTCAGCAGTGAGCTGCTCCACACGATTAGACAATTGCTTTATTTCAATTATTAAAAAAAATCCTCCTACGGCCCCAGAGAAAAAGAGGAAAAAATATACATATATATAAAAAAAAAAAAATTCTGTCACTTTTTTTTTTTAACAATTCTTTCCTGCTTTTGAGTACCCTAGAATCTGCGGTATGGCTGGTGATTCTGTTATGAATGGGTCACCAAGGAGAGAAAAGCAAAACATGCTAAGCCACAGAAAACCAGAGTGGTTGGTAACTATGCAGATTGCAGATCCCTGATCTTACCACACAACTATCAGTAGCCGTGGAGCATGCCTACGATGAACCTAGATGCCTCATCACAGCTGGAGGACTACATAAGCCTAAAGCAAGAAAAGGAAAAACTAACTGCCCCAGAGCAGACCCCAAAGGAATAGATAGCCCCCACACATGTATTGACGGTGAAACAAGATGAAGGCACAAACACAGGCATGAAAATAGGCTGAGCAAATGATGGGGCCTGTTGTGAGTTCATTTTCCCCTTCATTACTGAGGCCCGAGGAACTCCCTCTTCTGGTAAAGAAAGGTAGTGAGCCTGATTGTCAAACACCTGAGGCTGATGATTGTGACTGGCTGAGTGGAGTTACGGACTGGATATAATGCTGCCGACGCCCTTCTGCCCTGCGGGTGATTTCTCTGTGGGATCCTTGGAGACCAGTCTGAATTCTTGCTCCTACAAAGCTAAGTTTGCTGCTCGGCCTTTTGCTTTTGTGCTTTGACTTTGTTTTTGCTTTGTTTTTCTGGATTTCTGCCATTCCCTGTTGGGGTGTGCTGAATTCATTTAGCTCTGTCTTCTGAAAATACCTGAGTGCTGATTCAGTTTTTGACGCCTAGCTGCTTCAGGGCCTTTTTCATATCAGCTGGTTGGCTTATGTTTTTGATAGGGTTTTGGCAGATTGCAGACAGCAGCCTTCCTTTCCTTTCCTATCCAGGTAGTTTTGGGGCCCCGTCTTTGCTCAGTCTATCTTTCTGTCTGTGTTAGTGTTTTCATCTTGCTTCACCGTCATTATATGTTGGGGGCTGCCTATTGCTTTGGGGTCTGCTCTGGGGCAGTATAGATTTCCCCTTTCTTTCTTTAGGCCTATGTATTTCTCCGGCTGTGATCGAGGGGTCTAGGGCATCGTAGGAACCCCCCACGGCTACTGCTAGTTGTGTTGATAGGTTCAGGGGTCTGCAATCTGATAGTTGCCAACTTCTCTGGTTTTCTCGACTTAGCTTGTATTTCTGCTTTTGCCTCCTACGGTGACTCATTCATAACAGAATCACCCACCTTACCGCAGATTCTAGGGTACTCAATAGCAGGAAAGAAAAAAAAAGTGTATATTTTTTCCTCTATATCTCTGAGGCCGTAGGGGGAATTTTTTTTTTCTCTCAATGGAGATAAAGCAATTGTCTGATCGTGTGGAGCAGCTCGCTGCGGAAGTGCGGGGAATTTCCGCCTACCTTGCTCATTCTCATGCTGCTGAACCAAAGATTCCTACACCTGATGTATTTTTTGGGGATCGGTCTAAATTTTTGAATTTCAAAAATAATTGTAAATTATTTTTTGCTTTGAAGCCTAACTTGTCAGGGAGCTCCGCGCAGCAGGTTAAAATAGTCATCTCTTTGCTGCGTGGCGATCCCCAGGATTGGGCGTTTTCTTTGAAACCAGATGATCCTGTTCTGACTAATGTGAACGCATTCTTTCAAGCTTTGGGGTTGTTGTATGACGAACCTAATGCCATTGATCAGGCTGAAAAGACTCTGCTGGCATTGAGCCAGGGTCGTGATTCTGCAGAATTGTACTGTCAAAAATTCCGAAAGTGGACAGTACTTACTACCTGGAATGATAATGCCTTGGCTGCTCTCTTTCGGAAGGGGTCGTCAGAAGCCGTAAAAGATACTATGGTGGGATTTTCTGTTCCCTCTGGTCTTGACGATTCTATGTCATTAGCCATTCAGGTTGATCGGCGTTTGCGCGAACGCAAAGCTGCACGAGAGGTGTTGCCACCTGTTGAACAAATGTCTGAACCTATGCAATGTGATAGAGTTTTTTCCAAAGAGCAGCGTCAGGAGTTCAGAAGGCGTAATAAGTTGTGTTTTTTCTGTGGAGATGCCTCGCATATTATTTCTGTCTGTCCCAAACGAGAGAAACGCTTTGCACACACGTTTTCTGTTGGGGGTGTTCAACCTAAGTTTCTTCTGGCTATTACTCTGATCTGCTCCCTGTCCACATTTTCCGCCAAGGCGTTTGTGGATTCGGGAGCAGCCCTAAACCTAATGGACTTGGATTTTGCTAAACGTTGTGGATTTCCGATGACACCTCTGCAGACGCCTATCCCTTTGAGGGGAATTGATGCTACTCCTTTGGCTAAAAATAAACCCCAGTTTTGGACCCAGGTGGTAATGCGGGTCGCCCCAGACCATCAAGAAAATTGCAGATTTCTGGTGTTGCATAATCTGCATGATACTGTTGTTCTGGGGTTTCCCTGGTTACAGATTCATAATCCAGTTTTGGATTGGATATCTGTGTCTGTGGTGAGTTGGGGTTGTCGGTGTGCCTTTAGTGAGGCTCCGGTGTTTTCCACCTCTCCTCAGTCACATGATGTTCCTGATTATTTGGCGGACTTTTATGATGTATTTAGTGAGAATGAGTCTGCGTCTCTGCCTCCTCATAGGAGTTATGACTGTGCAATTGAACTGAGCCCGGGGTGTAAATTTCCCAAGGGTCGGCTCTTCAATTTATCTGTACGCGAGCATGAGGCTATGCGATCCTATATTAATGAGGCGTTGGAGAAGGGTCATATTAGACCATCCTCGTCACCCTTGGGTGCCGGTTTTTTTTTTGTAGCCAAAAAGGATGGATCATTAAGACCTTGTATTGATTATCGTGCCCTCAACAAAATTACTGTTAAATATCAGTATCCGTTACCCCTGATTTCTGATCTATTCTCCAGAGTTAAAGGTGCTTGCTGGTTTACCAAGCTTGACCTCAGGGGGGCGTATAATCTTATTCGCATTAAGCATGGGGATGAATGGAAGACGGCGTTTAATACTCCGGAGGGACATTTTGAGTACCTGGTGATTCCTTTTGGCCTCACTAATGCCCCTTCTGTCTTCTAGTGCTTCATGAACGATATTTTCCGAGATTTTGTCGATACATTTTTGTTTATCTATCTGGATGATATTTTGATCTTCTCCAAGGATTGGGATTCTCATGTGGAACATATTCGGACTGTGTTCCGGATCTTGAGGGAGAATTCCCTGTATGTCAAGGGATCTAAATGCCTTTTTGGAGTACAGAGGATTTCTTTTTTGGGATTTATTTTGTCCCCGTCAACTATTGAAATCGACCCGGCCAAGGTACAGGCCATTCACGATTGGGTTCAGTCCACTTCTTTGAAGGCCCTCCAGAAGTTTTTGGTTTTGCTAATTTTTATCGGAAATTTATAACAAAATTTTCTAGTATTGCCAAGCCATTGACTGATTTGACTAAAAAGGTTGCTGATGTGTTAAATTGGTCTCCGGAGGCTGTTTCTTCCTTTCAGGAGTTGAAGCGAAGATTCACCTCCGCCCCGGTTTTGCGGAAACCTGATGTCTCACTTCCATTCCAGGTAGAGGTGGATGCTTCTGAGATTGGTGCAGGAGGTGTTTTGTCCCAAAAGGATCCTGTAACATCTAAAATGAATCCCTGTGCTTTCTTTTCCCGAAAGTTCTCTCCATCTGAACGTAACTATGATGTGGGGAATAGGGAACTGTTGGCCATGAAATGGGCATTTGAGGAGTGGAGACATTAGTTGGAGGGAGCTAAGCATCAAGTCTTGGTCCTCACTGACCACAAGAATTTGATTTACCTAGAGCCGGCTAAGCGCTTGAACCCTAGACAGGCTAGGTGGGCCTTGTTTTTTACACCTTTTGATTTTGTGGTTTCTTTTATTCCTGGAACAAAGAATGTCAAGGCAGACGCCCTCTCTAGGAGCTTCCTTGCTGATTCTCCTGTGGTGACCAAGCCTGCTACCATCTTAGGCGAAGGGGTAGTTCTTTCTGTCATCTCGCCCGATTTGAGACGTGCTCTGGAAGAGTTCCAGGAGGACAAACCTGAGCGTTGTCCCAGTGGAAAGTTGTATGTTCCTGACCAGTGGAAGAAGAGAGTGATGTCTGAAGTTCATTGCTCAGCTTTGGCTGGTCATCCAGGTATTTTTGGTACTAGAGATCTGGTGAGTCAGTTTTTTTGGTGGCCCTCCTTGTCTCGTGATGTCAGGAATTTTGTGCATTCCTGTGGGACGTGCGCCCGGTCTAAATCGTGTTCTTGCTCTAGTGGGTTGTTGATGCCTTTGCCTGTCCCCAAGAGGCCATGGACCCATATTTCAATGGATTTCATCTCTGATTTGCCTGTCTCTCAGAGGATGACTGTTATTTGGGTGATTTGTGATAGGTTCTCTAAGATGGTTCATCTTGTACCACTCCCTAAGTTGCCGTCTTCCTCTGAGTTGGTGCCCCTGTTTTTACAACAGCTGGTTCGTTTGCACGGGATTCCTGAGAACATTGTATCTGACAGAGGAGTGCAGTTTGTGTCTAGATTTTGGAGAACTTTCTGTTCCAGGCTGGGAATTCAGTTGTCCTTCTCTTCTGCTTTTCACCCTCAGAACAATGGGCAGACAGAGAGAACAAACCAGACCTTGGAGTCATATTTGAGATGTTTTATTTCTGCTGATCAGGATGATTGGGTTTCATTTTTGCCCTTGGCCAAATTTGCTTTAAATAATAGAGCTAGTTCTGCCACTTTGATGTCACCTTTTTTTTGCAACTTTGGGTTTCATCCTCGATTTTCTTCAGGGCAGGTGGAGCCCTCTGCCTGCCCAGGTGTTGACACTGTGGTGGAGAGAATGCACCAGATCTGGGACCAAGTGGTGGATAAGTTATCTCTCTCCCAGGAGAAGGCCCAGCGGTTTTCCAACCGACATAGGACCATTGGTCCCCAGTTTAAGGTTGGTGATATGGTGTGGTTATCATCAAAAAATATTGCTATGAAGGTGGCTTCTCCTATGTTTAAGCCTAGATTTATTGGACCTTACAAGATTGTGGAGATTATTAATCCGGTCTCTTTTCGTTTGGCTCTTCCTATCACATTTAAAATCCATAATGTGTTCCATAAATCTTTGTTGAAGAGGTTTGTTGAACCTGTTGTTCCGGGGGTGGCACCTCCAGACCCTGTATTGGTTGAAGGTAACATGGAGTATGAGGTAGAGAAAGTACTGGATTCCCGTCTGGCTAGACGGAGACTCCAGTATTTGGTTAAGTGGAAGGGTTATGGTCAGGAGGATAATTCCTGGGTCTCCGCCTATGATATTCATGCCAAACGATTGGTGCGTGCCTTTCATCGGGCTCACCCTGATCGCCCTGGTGGCATAGTTGAGGGTTCGGTGACCCCTCCTCAAGGGGGAGGTACTGTTGTGAGTTCATTTTCCCCTTCATTACTGAGGCCCGAGGAACTCCCTCTTCTGGTAAAGAAAGGTAATGAGCCTGATTGTCAAACACCTGAGGCTGATGATTGTGACTGGCTGAGTGGAGTTACGGACTGGATATAATGCTGCCGACGCCCTTCTGCCCTGTGGGTGATTTCTCTGTGGGATCCTTGGAGACCAGTCTGAATTCCTGCTCCTCCAAAGCTAAGTTTGCTGCTCGGCCTTTTGCTTTTGTGCTTTGACTTTGTTTTTGCTTTGTTTTTCTGGATTTCTGCCATTCCCTGTTGGGGTGTGCTGAATTCATTTAGCTCTGTCTTCTGAAAATACCTGAGTGCTGATTCAGTTTTTGAAGCCTAGCTGCTTCAGGGCCTTTTTCATATCAGCTGGTTGGCTTATGTTTTTGATAGGGTTTTGGCAGATTGCAGACAGCAGCCTTCCTTTCCTTTCCTATCCAGGTAGTTTTGGGGCCCCGTCTTTGCTCAGTCTATCTTTCTGTCTGTGTTAGTGCTTTCATCTTGCTTCACTGTCATTATATGTTGGGGGCTGCCTATTGCTTTGGGGTCTGCTCTGGGGCAGTTTAGATTTCCCCTTTCTTTCTTTAGGCCTATGTATTTCTCCGGCTGTGATCGAGGGGTCTAGGGCATTGTAGGAACCCCCCACGGCTACTGCTAGTTGTGTTGATAGGTTCAGGGGTCTGCAATCTGATAGTTGCCAACTTCTCTGGTTTTCTGGACTTAGCTTGTATTTCTGCTTTTGCCTCCTACGGTGACTCATTCATAACAGGGGCCCAAACTAACTAGACAGGAAAGGAAAGGGAAGTCACTGTCTGCAACCTGCAAAAAACCCTACAAAAATAATGTCCAACACTTCTGATAGCAAAATTAACCCTGAAGTCACTAGACTTCTCCCACTATATCAGCAAGTGGCAAAATACTGATAAATAAGAGTGGAAATTCAGCTCAGCCCCCAGCCGGGACTGACAGACCGCACAAAAAACTGAATAGACCAACAAAATCAAGTGTGAACATTAGCAGAAATACTTAGCTTTAGATGACTGGAACAGAGCTGAAAACCAAGAGCTGACAAGCCAGAAGGAATCACCAGCAACTAAATAGGGCATCCGCTGTCTTAAATCCAATCTGAGAATCCTGAGATACAATCGTCATACTCATTCTCAGGTGGCAGATCTCCACCGATCAAACCAGCCACACCACCTCCCATCACCACCAGAGGGAGTCCAGAAGGGGAACTCATAACTGGTGAACCAGAGAATGAACTCACAACACATGCCCTTGCGATGACCTCTCATTGGAGGTCAGGGGTCACACGCTCGGGTCCTTCTTCAGCTCGGATTGGACCATCAGGAAGGTCCCGGAAGGACACTGCTATTTCAAGGAATAGAGGGGCGTGGTCAGAAAAGAGGATTATGTCGTAAGAAATTTTGCTGCTGTACTTAACAGGTGGTGAGGGAGGAATAAGTAGTCAATTCTTGAATATTTTTTATGAACTGGGGAGAAAAAGGAATAATCTCTGGTGGAAGGATGTATGGTTCTCCATGCATTTATCAGTAGCCTGGATGATAATGATTGTTTGATGTATTTAACTGTTTTAATTGGTACTGTGGAGTGATTATCTGAGTTGTCTAAAGGGGATATAACGGCACATTGAGGTCGCCTCCTAATATTATTTGTCTTTCAATGAAGTTAGAGTGTCGAATACCTTCTTAAAGAAGGGGCGGTGGTTGCTGTTGGGAGCGTATATGTTGAATAAAGAAAATGTTTTGTTATAAATCATACACTTTAATAATATATATCTCCCATCTGTATCATATATGGCGTTTTGAAGTACAAAGGGGACTCTCTTGTTTATAATTATGGATACACCTTTATTTTTTTATCGGAGAGTTGGCGTTAAACCATCTGGTGAAAGTTTTATTCTTGGTGACAGGTGTTTACGTATGCTTAACCCCTTTCTGACATCAGACGTACTATCCCGTCCATGGGACCCGGGCCCCTATGCCCAGGGACGGGATAGTACGTCTAGCACGATCAGCGGCGCCCATGTGGTAAGCACCGCTGATCGCGGTCGGGTGTCAGCTGATTATCACAGCTGACACCCGGCACAATGTGTCAGGGGCGGTCACGGACCACCCCCGACACGTTAACCCCTTGCACACCGCGATCAAACATGATCGCGGTGTACCGGGGGTTAAAGGGAAGCATCGGAAGGGAGGGGGCTCCCTCCGTGTGTCCCTGAGCCCCCCACAGCAGCGCAATGTGCAGCGCTGCTGCGGGGGTCTCTTTCCCTACAGGCTCCCGAATCCAAGATGGCGACGGGGGCCTTCGGGGGCCTGCAGGGAGCTGGCTTCCTCAGTGCCTGCAAAGCGCAGGCATGAGGAAGTCTGCAGTAGTGCCTGTGACAGATCGCTGATCTGTCACAGTGATCTGTGATGTGACAGATCAGCGATCTGTCACAGGACAGTGAAGTCCCACCTGGGACTATGTAATAAAGTTAAAAAAAATAAAAAAAAGTGTTAAAATAATTTTAAAAAATCGCCAAATAAATTAGAAAAAAAAATATTCCCCCAATAAATCCATTTCTTGGAAATAAAAAAAAAAACAATAAAAGTACACATATTAGGTATAGCCCCTTTAGCGAACCCCTTAAAAAATAAAAATAAAAAACGAAGCAAAAAATAATGATTTATTATCATACCGCCAAACAAAAAGTGTAATAATGCGCGATCAAAAAGATGTATATAAATATCCATGGTACCGCTGAAAACGTCATCTTGTCCCGCAAAAAACGAGCTGCCATACAGCATCATCAGCAAAAAATAAAAAAGTTATAGCTCACAGAATAAAGCGATGCAAAAATAATTATTTTTTATATAAAATAGTTTTCATTGCATAAAACCACCAAAACATAAAAAAAGACCTAAATGAGGTATCGCTGTAACCGTACTGACCCAAAGAATAAAACCGCCTTATCAATTTTACCGCACGCGGAACGGTGTAAGCGCACCACCCCAAAAGAAATTGATGAAACGCTGGTTTTTGTTCATTCTGCGTCCCAAAAATCGGAATAAAAAGCGATCAAAAAATGTCACGTGCCCGAAAATGGTACCAATAAAAACATCAACTCGTCCCGCAAAAAATAAGACCTCACATGACTCGTTGGGTCAAAATATGGAAAAATTATAGCTCTCAATATGTGGTGATGCAATAACTATTTTTACAATAAAAAGCGTCTTTTAGCATGCGACAGCTGCCAAACATAAAAACCGTCATAAATACTAAATCAAACCCCCCGTTATCACCCCCTTAGTTAGGGAAAAATAATAAACTTAAAAGAAAATGTTTTTATTTCCAATTTCCCATTAGGTTAGGGGTAGGGTTAGGGCTAGGGCTAGGGTTAGGGTTAGGGCTAGGGCTAGGGCTAGGGTTAGGGCTAGGATTAGGGCTAGGGTTAGGGCTGAGATTAGGGTTAGGGCTAGGGCTAGGGTTAGGGCTAGGGTTAGGGCTAGGGGTGTGTTGGCATTAGGGTTGGAGTTAGAATTGGGGGGGTTTCCACTGTTTGGGCACATCAGGGGCTCTCCAAATGCAACATGGTGTCTGACCTCAATTCCAGCCAATTCTGAGTTGAAAAAGTCAAATGGTGCTCCTTCCCTTCCAAGCTCTGCCATGCGCCCAAACAGTGTTTTACCCCCACCTGTAGGGTATCAGCCTACTCAGGACAAATTGGAAAAACAACTTTTCGGGTCCAATTTCTCCTGTTACCCTTAGGAAAATAAAAAAATTGGGGGCAAAAATATCATTTTTGTGGAAAAAATGATTTTTTTATTTTCACGTCCGAGCGTTATAAACTTCTGTGAAGCACTTGGGGGTTCAAAGTGCTCACCACACATCTAGATAAGTTCTGTGGGGGGTCTAGTGTCCAAAATGGGGTCACTTGTGGGGAGTTTCAATAGTTTAGGTACATCAGGGGCTCTCCAAACGCACATGACACCTGCAGACCATTCCATCAAAGTCTGCATTCCAAAACGTCACTAATTCGCTTCCGAGCCCGGACGTGTGTCCATACAGTAGTTTTCTCACACATATGGGGCGTCAGCGTACTCAGGACAAATTGGACAACAACTTTTCGGGTTCAATTTCTCCTGTTACCCTTGGGAAAATAAAAAAATTGGGGACTAATTGATCATGTTTGTGGAAAAAATACGATTTTTTTTATTTTCATGCCCGGGCATTATAAACTTCTGTGAAGCCCTTGTGGGTTCAAAGTGCTCACCACACATCTAGATAAGTTCCTTAGGGGGTCTAGTTTCCAAAATGGGGTCAATTGTGGGGGTTACCACTGTTTAGGTACATTTGGGGCTCTCTAAAGGCAACATGACACCCGCAGACCATTCCATCAAAGTCTGCATTCCAAAACGTCACTACTTCCCTTCTGAGCCCCGACGTGTGCCCATACAGTAGTTTTCTCCCACATATGGGGTGTCAGCGTACTCAGGACAAACTGGACAACAACTTTTGGTGTTCAATTTCTCCTATTACCCTTGGGAAAATAAAAAAATTGGGGACTAATTGATCAAGTTTGTGGAAAAAATACAATTTTTTTATTTTCATGCCCTGGCATTATAAACTTCTGTGAAGCCCTTGGGGGTTCAAAGTGCTCACCTCACATCTAGATAAGTTCCTTAGGGGGTCTAGTTTCCAAAATTGGGTCATTTGTGGGGGTTTCCACTGTTTAGGTAAATTAGGGGCTCTCCAAAGGCAACATGACACCCGCAGACCATTGCATCAAAGTCTGCATTCCAAAACGTCACTACTTCCCTTCCGAGCCCCGACGTGTGCCCATACAGTAGTTTTCTCCCACATATGGGGTATCAGCATACTCAGGACAAATTGGACAACAACTTTTGGGGTCCAATTTCTCCTGGTACCCTTGGGAAAATAAAAAAATGGTGACTAAAAGATCATGTTTGTGGAAAAAATGCAAATTTTTATTTTTCACGCCCGGGCGTTATAAACTTCTGTGAAGCACTGGGTAGTTCAAAGTGCTCACCACACATCTAGCTAAGTTCCTTGGGGGGTCTAGTTTACAAAATAGTGTCATTTGTGGGGGGTTTCCACTGTTTTGGTACATCAGGGGTTTTCCAATCGCGACATGGTGTCCGATCTCAATTCCAGCCAAAAACATCAAATGGCGCTGCTTCCCTTCCGAGCTCTGCCATGCGCCCAAATAGTGGTTTACTCCCACATCTGGGGTATCAGCGTACTCAGGACAAATTGCACAATAACTTTTAGGGTCCTGTTACCCTTGGAAAAATAAGAATTGAGGGTGAAAAGATCATTTTTGTGGAAAAAATGTGAATTTTTAATTGTACCGCTGTACGTTATAAACTTCTGTGAAGCCCTTGTGGGTTCAAAGTTCTCACCACATATCTAGATAAGTTCCTTGGGGGGGTCTAGTTTCCAAAATGTGGTCACTTGTGGGGGATTTCCACTGTTTAGGTACATCGGGGGCTCTCCAAACGTGACATGGCGTCTGATCTGAATTCCAGCCAATTTTGCATTGAAAAAGTCAAACGGCGCTCCTTCCCTTCTGAGCTCTGCCATGCGCCGAAACAGTTGTTTCCCCCACATATCAGGTATCAGCGTACTCAGGACAAATTGCACAATAACTTTTGCAGTCCAATTTCTCCTGTTACCCTTGGTAAAAGAAAAAAAATTGAACCTGAAGTATTTTTTTTGTGAAAAAAAGTTAGATGTTCATTTTTTTTTAAATAATCAAAAAAAATTCCTGTGATGCACCTAAAGGGTTAATAAACTTCTTGAATGTGGTTTTGAGCACCTTGAGGGGTGCAGTTTTTAGAATGGTGTCACTTTTGGGTATTTTCTATCATATATACCCCTCAAAGTGGCTTCAAATGTAATGTGGTCTGTAAAAATAAAATGGTGTTGCAAAAATGAGAAATCGCTGGTCAATTTTTAACCCTTATAACTTCCTAACAAAAACAAATTTGGGTTCCAAAATTGTGCTGATGTAAAGTAAACATGTGGGAAATGTTAGTTATCAAGTTTTTTGTGTGCCGTATCTCTGTGATTTAAGGGCATAAAAATTCAAAGTTGGAAAATTGCGAAATTTTCAAAATTTTCGCCAAATTTCCGTTTTTTTCACAAATAAATAAACGCAAGTTATTTGAAGGAAATTTACAACTATCATGAATTACAATATGTCATGAGAAAACAATGTCAGAATCACCGGGATCCATGGAAGCGTTCCAGAGTCATGACCTCATAAAGGGACAGTGGTCAGAATTGTAAAAATTGGCCCGGTCATGAACGTGCAAACCACCCTTGGGGGTGAAGGGGTTAAAGTGTGTCTCTGGGAGAAATGCAATATCTATTTTATTTTCCCCCAGGTAGTTTAGAATTTGCGACCTTTTTTGTGGGATGTTGATTCCCTTTACGTTAAAAGCAACAATATTTAAATTGGTCATTTAAATTTTAAGAAAGGCGCTATGTAATGTGGTTTACATTTTTTAGCAGGACTTGGGAGTAGGGTGGGATTATGTAGTAAAAAAACAAACAATGGGGGTTTGTTACAGATCCTGAGCAGCCAGCTCATGGATCAAAAATTGTAACTAAAAGAATTTTTGCAACTGGCTAAGGTATGGATAGCAATTGCTAACTCAGCCAGGTATGAAGGCAAAGAATTAGTACCTAGACCCGTGGGGGCGTGGACCTAGGAATGTATGTAGCTTAGAATGAATTAAGGGTATGAGTGACTATTTGTAGTTCAGGACAGTAGGCTCCCTGTGAGTCTTATTTAAGCGGGTATAGTCATGGATGTAATATGATCTCTTTAAGTCTAGAAACATGAACTAAAATATACCTGTGAAAGTATTATAATATAGATAGCTAATGATATACCCCACTATACCTCTACTCTCCACCCCATCGGAAGAAGAGGAGGTAGTGAGAGAGAAAGAAGAGACATGACTCATAAGGAAGGAGAACTAACCAAAGAAACATTTTTAAAACATACTACATAACATTTGAACTAAGGAGGGAGCTAGCTCCAGCTGGGGCTGTGCTGAATCACCGCCCATATATTACTGCATGTGCCAGTTTGTTTTGTCCCCTTTTATATTGGTCTCTTTTTGCTTTGCTTTCAGAATATATCAGAGTGCTGATATAAGTGGGGGCGAAGTCGTGCGACTTCAGTGTTTTTGTGCATCAGACGTGTTAGACTTTTTGCAGGGTTTTTTGCGTGATTGCAGACAGTGTCTTTCCTTTCCTGTCCTGTCTAGTCAGTGTGAGCCCCATCATTTGCTCAGTCTATTTTTCTGCCTGCGTTTGTGTTTTCATTTTGTCTCACCGAAAATATATGTTTGCGGGCTATCTATTCCTTTTGGGTCTGCTCTGGGGCAGTTTAGATTTCCCCTTTCTTGCTTTAGGCTTAGTTAGCTCTCCGGCTGTGTCGAGGTGTCTAGGATCATCGTAGGTATGCTCCATGGATACTGCTATTTGTGTGGACAGGATCAGGGGTCTGCATCCGCTTAGTTACCAATCTCTCTAATTTTTCTGTGGTTTAGCCTGGGCCTGCTGTACTCCTCGGTGACCCATTCATAACAGAATCACCAGCCTAACTGTGAACTCTAGGGTACTCTAAAGAAGGAAATAATTTTTAAAAAAAGTGTCAGAATTTTCTTTCATATATTTTTTCCTCTTTTTTTTCTGGGGCTATAGGAGGATATTTTTTTGTCTAAATGGAGACTAAGCAATTGTCTGATCACATTGAGCAGCTCGATGCTAAAATGTGGGGAATTTCTCGCTCAATCATCTGCTGTTGAACCAAGAATTCCTACTCCTGATGTGTTTTCTGGGGATCGGTCCAAATTTTTGAATTTTAAGAATAATTGAAATTATTTTTTGCTTTGAAAACCTACCTCATCGGGGAGCTCTATGCAGCAGGTTAAAATTGTCAACTCCCTGCTACATGGCGATCTCCAGGATTGGGCCTTTTCTTTGACACCCGGAGATCCTATTCTGGCTAATGAGGATGCGTTTTTTCAAGCCTTGGGGTTGTTGTATGATGAACCTAATGCTATTGATCAAGCTGAGAATACTTTATTGGCATTGAACCAGGGTCAGGATTCTGCAGTTATATTGTCAAAAATTTCAAAAGTGGGCGGTCCTTACTAAATGGAATGACGATGCCCTAGCAGCTGTCTATCGGAAGGGTTCGGCAGAAACCGTAAAAGATGTTATGGTGGGATTTCCTGTTCCCTCTGGTCTTGATGACTCTATGTCATTAGCCATTCAAATTGATTGGTGTTTACGTGAACGTAAAACTACACGAGAGGCGTTGCTGCCTTTCAAACGAACTTCTAAACCCATGCAATGTGATAGGGTTTTGTCTAGGGCGCAGCGTCAGGAATTTAGATGGCGTAATAAGTTGTGTTTTTTCTGCGGGGATGACTCTCATACATGATCGCGGTGTACCGGGGGTTAAAGGGAAGCATCGGAAGGGAGGGGGCTCCCTCCGTGCTTCCCTGAGCCCCCCACAGCAGCGCAATGTCACTGATCTGTCACAGTGATCTATGATGTGACAGATCATCACTTTTCGGGTTCAATTTCTCCTGTTACCCTTGGGAAAATAAAAAAATTGGGGACTAATTGATCATGTTTGTGGAAAAAATACGATTTTTTTATTTTCATGCCCGGGCATTATAAACTTCTGTGAAGCCCTTGTGGGTTCAAAGTGCTCACCACACATCTAGATAAGTTCCTTAGGGGGTCTAGTTTCCAAAATGGGGTCATTTGTGGGGGTTTCCACTGTTTAGGTACATTAGGGGCTCTCTAAAGGCAACATGACACCCGCAGACCATTCCATCAAAGTCTGCATTCCAAAAAGTCACTACTTCCCTTCTGAGCCCCGACGTGTGTCCATACAGTAGTTTTCTCCCACATATGGGGTGTCAGCGTACTCAGGACAAACTGTACAACAACTTTTGGGGTTCAATTTCTCCTGTTACCCTTGGGAAAATAAAAAAATTGGGGACTAATTGATCAAGTTTGTGGAAAAAATACAATTTTTTTATTTTTATGCCCTGGCATTATAAACTTCTGTGAAGCCCTTGGGGGTTCAAAGTGCTCACCTCACATCTAGATAAGTTCCTAAGGGGGTCTAGTTTCCAAAATTGGGTCATTTGTGGGGGTTTCCACTGTTTAGGTAAATTAGGGGCTCTCCAAAGGCAACATGACACCCGCAGACCATTGCATCAAAGTCTGCATTCCAAAACGTCACTACTTCCCTTCCGAGCCCCGACGGGTGCCCATACAGTAGTTTTCTCCCACATATGGGGTATCAGCATACTCAGGACAAATTGGACAACAACTTTTGGGGTCCAATTTCTCCTGGTACCCTTGGGAAAATAAAAAAATGGTGACTAAAAGATCATGTTTGTGGAAAAAATACAAATTTTTTATTTTTCACGCCCGGGCGTTATAAACTTCTGTGATGCACTGGGTAGTTCAAAGTGCTCACCACACATCTAGCTAAGTTCCTTGGGGGGTCTAGTTTACAAAATAGTGTCATTGTGGGGGGTTTCCACTGTTTTGGTACATCAGGGGTTTTCCAATCGCGACATGGTGTCCGATCTCAATTCCAGCCAAAAACATCAAATGGCGCTGCTTCCCTTCCGAGCTCTGCCATGCGCCCAAATAGTGGTTTACTCCCACATCTGGGGTATCAGCGTACTCAGGACAAATTGCACAATAACTTTTAGGGTCCTGTTACCCTTGGAAAAATAAGAATTGAGGGTGAAAAGATCATTTTTGTGGAAAAAATGTGATTTTTTTAATTGTACCGCTGTACGTTATAAACTTCTGTGAAGCCCTTGTGGGTTCAAAGTTCTCACCACATATCTAGATAAGTTCCTTGGGGGGGTCTAGTTTCCAAAATGTGGTCACTTGTGGGGGGTTTCCACTGTTTAGGTACATCGGGGGCTCTCCAAACGTGACATGGCGTCCGATCTGAATTCCAGCCAATTTTGCATTGAAAAAGTCAAACGGCGCTCCTTCCCTTCTGAGCTCTGCCATGCGCCGAAACAGTTGTTTCCCCCACATATCAGGTATCAGCGTACTCAGGACAAATTGCACAATAACTTTTGCAGTCCAATTTCTCCTGTTACCCTTGGTAAAAGAAAAAAAACTGAACCTGAAGTATTTTTTTTGTGAAAAAAAGTTAGATGTTCATTTTTTTTTAAATAATCAAAAAAAATTCCTGTGATGCACCTAAAGGGTTAATAAACTTCTTGAATGTGGTTTTGAGCACCTTGAGGGGTGCAGTTTTTAGAATGGTGTCACTTTTGGGTATTTTCTATCATATAGACCCCTCAAAGTGGCTTCAAATGTAATGTGGTCCGTAAAAATAAAATGTTGTTGCAAAAATGAGAAATCGCTGGTCAATTTTTAACCCTTATAACTTCCTAACAAAAAAAAATTTGGGTTCCAAAATTGTGCTGATGTAAAGTAAACATGTGGGAAATGTTAGTTATCAAGTTTTTTGTGTGCCGTATCTCTGTGATTTAAGGGCATAAAAATTCAAAGTTGGAAAATTGCGAAATTTTCAAAATTTTCGCCAAATTTCCGTTTTTTTCACAAATAAATAAACGCAAGTTATTTGAAGGAAATTTACAACTATCATGAATTACAATATGTCATGAGAAAACAATGTCAGAATCACCGGGATCCATGGAAGCGTTCCAGAGTCATGACCTCATAAAGGGACAGTGGTCAGAATTGTAAAAATTGGCCCGGTCATGAACGTGCAAACCACCCTTGGGGGTGAAGGGGTTAAAGTGTGTCTCTGGGAGAAATGCAATATCTATTTTATTTTCCCCCAGGTAGTTTAGAATTTGCGACCTTTTTTGTGGGATGTTGATTCCCTTTACGTTAAAAGCAACAATATTTAAATTGGTCATTTAAATTTTAAGAAAGGCGCTATGTAATGTGGTTTACATTTTTTAGCAGGACTTGGGAGTAGGGTGGGATTATGTAGTAAAAAAACAAACAATGGGGGTTTGTTACAGATCCTGAGCAGCCAGCTCATGGATCAAAAATTGTAACTAAAAGAATTTTTGCAACTGGCTAAGGTATGGATAGCAATTGCTAACTCAGCCAGGTATGAAGGCAAAGAATTAGTACCTAGACCCGTGGGGGCGTGGACCTAGGAATGTATGTAGCTTAGAATGAATTAAGGGTATGAGTGACTATTTGTAGTTCAGGACAGTAGGCTCCCTGTGAGTCTTATTTAAGCGGGTATAGTCATGGATGTAATATGATCTCTTTAAGTCTAGAAACATGAACTAAAATATACCTGTGAAAGTATTATAATATAGATAGCTAATGATATACCCCACTATACCTCTACTCTCCACCCCATCGGAAGAAGAGGAGGAAGTGAGAGAGAAAGAAGAGACATGACTCATAAGGAAGGAGAACTAACCAAAGAAACATTTTTAAAACATACTACATAACATTTGAACTAAGGAGGGAGCTAGCTCCAGCTGGGGCTGTGCTGAATCACCGCCCATATATTACTGCATGTGCCAGTTTGTTTTGTCCCCTTTTATATTGGTCTCTTTTTGCTTTGCTTTCAGAATATACCAGAGTGCTGATATAAGTGGGGGCGAAGTCGTGCGACTTCAGTGTTTTTGTGCATCAGACGTGTTAGACTTTTTGCAGGGTTTTTTGTGTGATTGCAGACAGTGTCTTTCCTTTCCTGTCCTGTCTAGTCAGTGTGAGCCCCATCATTTGCTCAGTCTATTTTTCTGCCTGCGTTTGTGTTTTCATTTTGTCTCACCGAAAATATATGTTTGCGGGCTATCTATTCCTTTTGGGTCTGCTCTGGGGCAGTTTAGATTTCCCCTTTCTTGCTTTAGGCTTAGTTAGCTCTCCGGCTGTGTCGAGGTGTCTAGGATCATCGTAGGTATGCTCCATGGATACTGCTATTTGTGTGGACAGGATCAGGGGTCTGCATCCGCTTAGTTACCAATCTCTCTAATTTTTCTGTGGTTTAGCCTGGGCCTGCTGTACTCCTCGGTGACCCATTCATAACAGAATCACCAGCCTAACTGTGAACTCTAGGGTACTCTAAAGAAGGAAATAATTTTTAAAAAAAAGTGTCAGAATTTTCTTTCATATATTTTTTCCTCTTTTTTTTCTGGGGCTGTAGGAGGATATTTTTTTGTCTAAATGGAGACTAAGCAATTGTCTGATCACATTGAGCAGCTCGATGCTAAAATGTGGGGAATTTCTCGCTCAATCATCTGTTGTTGAACCAAAAATTCCTACTCCTGATGTGTTTTCTGGGGATCGGTCCAAATTTTTGAATTTTAAGAATAATTGTAAATTATTTTTTGCTTTGAAAACCTACCTCATCGGGGAGCTCTATGCAGCAGGTTAAAATTGTCAACTCCCTGCTACATGGCGATCTCCAGGATTGGGCCTTTTCTTTGACACCCGGAGATCCTATTCTGGCTAATGAGGATGCGTTTTTTCAAGCCTTGGGGTTGTTGTATGATGAACCTAATGCTATTAATCAAGCTGAGAATACTTTATTGGCATTGAACCAGGGTCAGGATTCTGCAGTTATATTGTCAAAAATTTCAAAAGTGGGCGGTCCTTACTAAATGGAATGACGATGCCCTAGCAGCTGTCTTTCGGAAGGGTTCGGCAGAAACCGTAAAAGATGTTATGGTGGGATTTCCTGTTCCCTCTGGTCTTGATGACTCTATGTCATTAGCCATTCAAATTGATCGGTGTTTACGTGAACGTAAAACTACACGAGAGGCGTTGCTGCCTTTCAAACGAACTTCTAAACCCATGCAATGTGATAGGGTTTTGTCTAGGGTGCAGCGTCAGGAATTTAGAAGGCGTAATAAGTTGTGTTTTTTCTGCGGGGATGACTCTCATACTATTGCTCTCTGCCCTAAATGAGAAAAGCATTTTTCTCACACATTTTCAGTGGGCAGTGTACAGCCTAATTTCCTTTTGGCGAATACCCTGATCTGCTCCTTGTCTACATTTTCCACTAAGGCTTTTGTTGATTCAGGAGCAGCTTTGAATCTGATGGATTTGGACTTTGCTAAACGTTGTGGTTTTCCCATGATACCCCTGCGGACTCCTATCCCTTTGAGGGGTATTGATGCTACTCCTTTGGCGGAGAATAAACCTCAGTTTTGGACCCAGGTGATAATGCGGGTCGCCCCAGACTACCAAGAAAATTGTAAATTTTTGGTGTTGCACAATTTGCATGATACTATTGTTCTGGGTTTCCCTTGGTTGCAAACTCATAATCCTCTTTTAGATTGGAAATCTGTGTCTGTGGTGAGTTGGGGTTGTCAATGTGTTCTTAGTGACACTCCTGTTTTCTCCACCTCTCCCCAGTCTCATGATATTCCTAACTATTTGTCTGATTTCTCTTTTGTATTCAGTGAGAATAAGTCTGCATCTTTGCCTCCTCATATTAACTCAATTGAGTTAATGCCCTGGTGAAAATTTCCCAAGGGTCAGCTTTTCAACTTATCGGTACCCGAACATGATGCTATGCGATCTTATATGAAGGAGTCATTGGAGAAGGGTCATATTAGGCCATCCTCTTCACCTTTAGGAGCTTGGTTTTTTTGTGGCCAAGAAAGATGGTTCATTAAGGCCATGTATTGACTATCGTTCTCTTAACAAAATCACTGTTAAATTTCAGTACCCATTACCCCTGATTTCTGATTTATTTTCAGGGGGTTAAAAGTGCCTGTTGGTTTACCAAGCTTGACCTCAGGGGGGCGTATAATCTTATTCGCATCAAGCACAGGGATGAATGGAAGATGGTATTTAATACTCCGGAGGGACATTTTGAGTACCTGATGATGCCTTTTGGGCTCACTAATGCCCCTTCTGTCTTCCAGTCTTTTATGAACTAAATTTCCAGGACTTTGTGGAAAAGTTTTTGATGATTTAGCTGGATGATATTTTGATCTTTTCCAGTGATTAGGATTCTCATGTGGAACATGTCCAGACTGTGTTCCGGATTTTGAGGGAAAATTCTCCGTATGTTAAAGGATTGAAGTGCCTCTTTGGTGTACAGAGGATTTCATTTTGGGATTCATTTTGTCCCCGTCGGCTATTGAAATGGACCCGGCCAAGATACAAGCCATTCATGATTGGGTTCAGCCCACTTCTTTGAAGGCTCTCCAGAAGTTTTTGGGTTTTGCTAATTTCTACTGTAAATTGATAAATAATTTTTCTGGTATTGTTAAACCACTGACTGATTTGACCAAAATGGGCGCTGATGTGGTGAATTGGTCTCCAGAGGCAGTTTCGACATTTCAGGAGCCTAAGCAGAGATTCGCTTCTGCTCCGGTTCTATGACAACCTGATTCTTCACTTTCATTTCAGGTGGAGGTAGATGCTTCTGAGATTGGTGCAGGAGCCGTTTTGTCCCAATGAGATCCGGTGACTTCTAAGATGAATCCCTGTGCCTTCTTTTCCCGAAAATTCTCCCCATCTGAACGTAACTATGATGTGGGGAATCGGGAATTGTTGACATTGGTTCGAGGGAACTAGACATCAAATTATGGTCCTCACCGACCAAAAGAATTTGATTTATCTTGAATCAGCCAAACGCTTGAATCCTAGACAGGCTAGGTGGGCCTTGTTTTTCACGCATTTTAATTTTGTGGTCTCTTTTCTTCAGGGCACTAAGAATGTTAAAGCAGACACGCTTTCTAGGACTTTCTTTGCAGATTTTCTTGATGTGACCGAGCCTATTACAATTCTAAATGAGGGTGTAGTTCTTTATGCCATCTCACCCGATTTGAGACGTGCCCTGGAGGAATTTCAGGAGGACAAATCTGAATGTTGCCCTATGGGAAAATTGTATGTCCCTGACCAGTGGAGGAAAAGAGTAATGTCTGAAATTCATTGCTCCGCGTTGTCTGGTCATCCAGGTATTTTTTGCACCAGAGATTTGGTGAGTCGGTCTTTTTGGTGGCCTGCCTTATCTAGTGATGTCAGGAATTTTGTGCAGTCCTGTGTGACTTGTTCTCGGTCCAAGCCCTGTTCTCATTCTAGTGGGCTGTTGATGCCCCTGCCAGTACCCAGGAGACCATGGACTCATACCTCAATGGATTGTATTTCTGATCTTCCTGTCTCTCAGAGAATGACTGTTTTCTGGGTGATCAGTGATAGATTTTCTAAGATGGTCCATCTTGTACCACTCCCAAAGTTGCCATCTTCTTCTGAGTTGGTGCCCTTGTTTTTACAGCAGGTGGTTCAGTTGCACAGGATTCCTGAGAACATTGTGTCGGGCAGAGGAGTCCAGTTTGTTTCCAGATATTGGAGAGCTTTTTGTTCCAAACTGCGAATTCAGTTATCTTTCTCCTCTGCATTTCATCTTCAGACCAATGGGCAGACTGAGAGAACAAACCAGACTTTGGAATCCTATTTGAGATGTTTCATATCTGCTGATCAGGATGACTGGGTTTCATTTTTGCCCTTGCCCGAATTTGCGCTGAACAATAGGGCTAGTCCTGCCACTTTGATTCGCTCTTTTTCTATAACTTTGGGTTTCAACCTCGATTTTCATCAGGGCAGGTGGAATCTTTGGCCTGCACAAGTGTGGATTCTGTGGTAGAGAGAATGCAGCAGATTTGGGACCAAGTGGTGGATAAGTTGTCCCACTCTCAGGAAAAAGCCCAAAGGTTTTCCATCCGGCATAGTACCATTGGTCCCCAGTTTAAAGTGGGTGATATGGTTTGGTTGTCTTCAAAGAATATTCCTATGAAGGTTGCGTCTCCAAAATTCAAGCCAAGATTCATTGGACCTTATAAGATTTTGGAAATCCTTAGTCCCGTTTCTTTCCGTTTGGCTCTTCCAGTTACGTTTAAGATTCATAATGTGTTCCATAAATCTTGTTGAAGAGGTTTGTAGAGCCAGTAATTCCCATGGCGGCGCCTCCTGACCCTGTACTGGTAAAAGGTAAATTGGAGTATGAGGTAGAGAAAATATTGGATTCTCATTTGGCTAGAAGGAGACTCCAGTACCTGGTCAAATGGAAGGTTTATGGCCAGGAGAATAATTCTTGGGTCTCTGCTTCTGACATTCATGCCGATAGATTGGTTTGTGCTTTTCACCGGGCCCATCCTGACCGGCCTGGTAGCATGGATGAGGGTTCGGTGACCCCTCCTCAAGGGGGGGGTACTGTTGTGAATTCTCTCTCTGATTTCCCTCTGGTGATTGCTGAAGATAGTGGAGCTGGTCAGATTGAGAGTTCTCTTTCTGGGCTCCTTCTGGTGGTTACTGGAGGTAGTGGAGCTGATCTGATTGACAGAGGCTTGCCACCTGATAATGAGGAAGATGATTGGAGATCTAGGGTTTCTGATTGGGATTTAAGACAGCTGACTCTCTCTATCCCTGCTGGTGATTTTCTTCCTGTTCCTCCTGAGGTCTGATGCCTCCTGCTCTTTCCCTGCATTTTCAGCTAAGTGGTTCATTTGCTATTCTGTTTGTATTTGATCTGGTTTTGTTTATCTCTGCTTTGTGCAGGTCAGCTAGCTCCGGCTGGGGCTGTGCTGAATCACCGCCCATATGTTACTGCGTATGCCAGTTTGTTTTGTCCCCTTTTATATTGGTCTATGTTTGCTTTGCTTTCAGAATTTACCAGAGTACTGATATAAGTGGGGGCGAAGTCGTGTGACTTCAGTGTTTTTGTGCATCAGACGTGTTGGACTTTTTGCAGGATTTTTTGCGTAATTGCAGATAGTGTCTTTCCTTTACTGTCTTGTCTAGTCAGTGTGGGCCCCATCATTTGCTCAGTCTATTTTTCTGCCTGCGTTTGTGTTTTCATGTTGTCTCACCGACAATATATGTTTGCGGGGTATCTATTCCTTTGCGGTCTGCTCTGGGGCAGGGTAGATTTCCCCTTTCTTGCTTTAGGCTTAGTTAGATCTCCTGCTGTTTCGGGGTGTCTAGGATCATTGTAGGTACGCAGGCATCTAGGATCATTGTAGGTACGCTCCACGGCTACTGCTAGTTGTGTGGACAGGATCAGGGGTCTGCATCCGCTTAGTTACCAACCTCTCTGGTTTTCTGTGGCTTAGGCTAATTTCAAACTTGCTTTTTTTTGCAGCGCATTTTTAGCAGCAAAAAACACATAGAAAAAACGCATACAAACGCTGCGTTTTTTTCAAGCATTTTTATGCGCATGCAGGAAAAAAACGCAGCGTTTTTATGCGTTTGTATGTGTTTTTAGTGCGTTTGCGTTTTTTTTTACACAATTTTGGGCAACACCCAAAAAAAAAAAAAAAACATTCAACAACACACAGAACACACGTCAATGTCGGTGTGGTATGTTAATATATAGACCCTGTCTACAGTATTCACCAGATTTGCTTGATTCTTCTCGTGTCAACATGGATCTGCGCTGGAAGAGTTTTCACTGCAACTTGGATTTGGACATCACGATGGCTCAGGCGTATGCAGTAGCTTGCCATGAACAATGGAAGAGAGAGAGGCAGCGAAGACGGCAGCGGCGGCGTATGTGGATACATCCGATTGTTGAACTCCGGGAGAGCCGTGGGGCATACCACACCCTCTACAGTGAGCTACAGGCAAACCCGGAGAAATTTACAGATTATATCCGGATGTCCCAAGAAAGCTTCAGGAATTTGCTTGCTCGTGTCCAACAATCCATCCGGAGACAGGACACACAGCTCCATCGTGCGATTCCTCCTGAGGAACGGCTACTGGTGACATTACGGTACATAATATTTAAAAACCAAGGGGTTGCGGTCTGATGGGGTTTTTTTACACAAATTCTACACACTCATTCTACAAATGACCTAAGACTAACATCCCCCGTAATCCGAACCTCGCACCTCCGTCTCCAAGACTTCTCTCGTGCTGCTCCAGCTCTCTGGAATGCACTTCCCCAGACGATCAGACTGATACCTAGCCCTGACCTATTCAAGCGCGCTTTGAAAACCCATCTCTTCAAACAAGCCTACCACATCAACTACTCAGCAAGCTAACTTTGCCCTGTTCCCTCCTTCCAAATATTATTCTGAATCTGCACCCTACTATTCATCTGTCTCCACACCCTTCACGCACACGATAACTGCACTTGATACTTGTCTATTGCACTTAAACACACGGGCTGATGACCGGATCATGCAGCTTTATATGAAAATCCCTATTATAATTGCCAGACCTGAATTAACAAGCACTTCTCACCTACTGTGTCCCCCCATTTCCCTGTAGATTGTAAGCTTGCAAGCAGGGACCTCACTCCTAATGTCACTGTTTGAATTGTCTTAACTTGTATTGAATTTATTGTCTGTACTTGTCCCCGCTTAATTGTAAAGTGCTGCGGAATATGTTGGCGCTATATAAATAAAAATTATTATTATTATTATTATTTTTAAATTTAGTATTCAAAACCTTGGGTAATTAGTTTTCGTGAATGTACTAATATTTTAATTTATAGTTTTACAAAATAATATACAAAAATATTAATTTTACTTCTTTCTCTGTTCACAGATTCCTGGCGACTGGAGAAACCCTATCTTCACTACACTTCCAGTACCGTATTGGAATCTCTACCTTGTCTGGAATTGTTGCGGACACCTGCCGGGCTCTCTGGAATGTTCTTTGCCCAGAATTTATGCCCCTGCCCACCGCTGAAAAGTGGATGGAAATTGCTGACAAATTCTGGACAGTATGCAATTTCCCCAACTGTTTGGGAGCTGTTGATGGTAAACACATACGGATCATCAAACCCAAAAGAACAGGATCTGAGTACTATAATTACAAAAAGTACTTTTCAATAGTACTCATTGCGATTGCGGATGCCGGATGTATGTTTGTAGCAGTGGACATTGGAGCATTTGGCCGTGGTAATGACTCACAGGCTTTTAAAAACTCAGACATGGGCCGGAGGTTGTATGGCAACCAATTTAATTTCCCTATGCCACGGCCTCTTCCTCACACCGAAGCTCTGCCACTGCCCTTTGTAATGGTTAGGGATGAGGCTTTTCAAATGTGCGCAAACTTACTGAAACCCTACTCCAGCCGGGACTTGGACCACACCAAAAAAATATTTAATTACAGGCTGACCAGGGCCAGAAGAACTGTCGAGTGTGCTTTTGGGATTCTTGTCTCAAGATGGCGAATTCTCGGCACAGCCATAAATCTTAAACTTCAAACGGTCGATGAAGTGGTGAAGGCCTGTGTGGTTCTACATAATTTTGTGATGGCTAAAGAGCACCCAACCTTTGAACTGGACGATGATGCTCCTAACCCATTGCCTGAATTCACTCAGCACCCTCTCAGGTCATCCGTTGAAGTTGGCCAAATGAGGGACCAATTTGCGGCCTACTTTATTTCTGATGTAGGACGGGTGCACTGGCAAGATGAAATGCTGTAAGAATGTTTTTGTTTGTTTATGGTAATAAAAAACCTTATTTGATACCATTACTGAGTGCATTATATTTTTTACGCTCCAATTAAATAAAAAACTTCCCATGTATACCTGTGAATTTTTTGATGTTCTCACACCTGGGCAGGTAAATACACATATGAGTTAAAATGCAGCATTGCTAGTCTGCGTGAAATATATTGGAACGTAAGCAAAGCTGCATGTTAAATCTGATGTGTATTAACCAGGGCATGATTGATAACTATAACCAGGCCATGATTGATAAATAGTTATGATTATGACTTTTGAGCGACGTTGGTAGGATCGGGTTTCATGAAACCAAATTTTTTATAAAGAAAATTGTACAAATAGTGTAAAACAAAGTATGAGATTTGTTCAAAACCCAACCCCAATGCAAGTCAATGGGGAATAAAAGTCAGCATTGAGTGGATGAATGTAATAGCTCAATTCCAACTTTTATTTAACATTAACTAACATTGTGGTAGTGTTTAGAAAGAAACTTATTTTTTTTTTATACAAGTTTCACCAGTTTGTTTTTCAGGAAACCAGATCCTAGTCAGTAAAACTCGAGTTATTATACTAGGCCTTGGTATGACTATACTAGGCCTTGGTATTTATTATACTAGGCCTTGGTATTTCACATATGACTATACTAGGTCTTTGTATTTAACATATGTTAAATAAAAATGCCTAGTATAGTCATATGACTATACTAGGCCTTGGTATTTAACAAATGACTATACTAGGCCTTGGTATTTCACATATGACTATACTAGGCCTTTGTATTTAACATATGTGTGTACGGCGCAGTGTGTGTGAGCGGCGCCAAAAACATTAATCAAACTTTGTTATGGTGAACCACAAATGTAAATTTATTTTTAACCACAAAAATAAAAAAAAAACTTTATTTTTTTCTGTGTTTGAGGGCAGATGGTTGCAATTTGGGGGTGTGCAGGGAAGATGCAACACTTGCAGTTGAAGAAGGTGTTTGAGGGGAAGGGGCAACAAAACTTGTGGGGGAAGGTAGTCCAGTTAAGGGAATTAAACTAGGAACACTTGGAGGAGAGGAAATAGGTTCAGGTACATTCATTCTAAGTGCATGTCGCCGTAAGCTTGTCTGCCTGGACTTACTTGGGCCCAATGCCCACCTTGATTGATTTCGCCTGGAACTTGGGGCAAATATTGAGTGTAGGTCCCCGTCTGCTGCTATGGCTGCTGCTGCTGTGGCTGCTGCTGTGGTGGCTGCTGCTGCTACGGTGGCTGCTGCTGCTGTGGCTGCTGCTGCGGTGGCTGTTGTTGCTGTGGCTGCTGCTGCTGTGGCTGCTGCTGCGGTGGCTGTTGCTGCTGTGGCTGATGCTCTGTGTTGGCAGTGCTCGTCCTTGCAGGAGGACTGGTGGCGGCAGTGATGGTCCAGGTTTGTGGAGTGGTGGTGGCAGGGCTACTACATGTTGTTGTAGCGGCAGGGCTGTTCCACGCTTGCCTAGTGGTGGCTGTGCTCCACGCATGCATGGGGGTGGCGGTGGTGCTCCAGACAAGAGCAGCGCTTGCCATGGTGGTGTTGGTGAAGTGACCAGCTGCACTCAGACTTGTGGTGGTGTAACGGTGGGTGTCCTGGCTTTGAATAGAGGTGTCCGTGCAGTGGTATGCAGCACAAGTCGGTAGTGAGGTGAAGCGAGTCAATGGTGGCACAGGTGGAAATGACACCACTGACTGCTACCCGTACCGATTATGCTGCATAGCCTGCAAGAAAGCATTGTTGCAGGCCTGCAGCACATTCAGCTGTTGCTCAGGACTAAGGTGTTCCGCCATGCCCTTTTCAATCTTACTAAAAAAAATGGTGCGCTGGTCTGTTGAGGTCGGCCTCCAGACGGTCAAGGCGCTGTTCGACAGAATTGAAGCGGTGTTCAAAGTGGTTAAAACCACGTTCCATGAGTGCAAAACCGCTTTCAATTCTGTCGGACAGTGACTTGAGGCTGGCATTAAAGGCCTCGCTCAAGTGCATAAACTCGGGCAAGACATTCCTGTCCAAGGCCCTCTGCCGCTGGCGGGTAGTGCCCGCATAACCAGTGGCAGAGACCTGGGACAGGGGAACACCTGATGGTCCAGCTTCCTGGTCACCAGCTGTGTGTGTGGTTGACCTGCAAGGTGCTTCCTGGCTGTTGGATGGCTGGGATGGGTCAGAGGACGTCCGAGGAAGGACCGCTCCAGGGCCAGGTTGCAGGGTGCTGCTCCAGGTGCTGTGGAAGAAAGGAATATCATTACTACCATGCCTTTACAAGAAGCATCAGCAGTGGATTAGAAAAACACAGATTAATAAAAATAAAAACCCAAAATGTATAATACTTACAATCTGGTGGCAAGGACCGGTCTTAGGAACTGCAACGCGTGATAGTGACGGTATCTAGTTCTTGTCCTTGACACAGATCCACTGCGAACCTGGCCCTCAGCACGAACATCACTGTTGAAGCGGTCCTTGATCGAGCGCCAACGTGTTTGGACTTTGTCTACTGTTGGAAAAAAAACAACAACATGTCACTTGTGTTTTTTATGCACGACATATGCTATCACTAAACCCAACAGTGACATCAAGGACAACAGTCACTGCGGCACAATACAGCAATACAATACTCAAAGCAGTCACTGTAGAGCCCGATGACACTGTTGGGTTTCCTGCTAGAATATATCTAGCATGAAACCCAACAGTGACATCAAGGACAACAGTCACTGCGGCACAATACAGCAATACAATACTCAAAGCAGTCACTGTAGAGCCAAATGACACTGTTGGGTTTCCGGCTAGAATATATCTAGCACGAAACCCAACAGTGACATCAAGGACAACAGTCACTGCGGCACAATACAGCAATACAATACTCAAAGCAGTCAATGTAGAGCCAAATGACACTGTTGGGTTTCCGGCTAGAATATATCTAGCATGAAACCCAACAGTGACATCAAGGACAACAGTCACTGCGGCACAATACAGAGCAGGGAAATACTTACTAAACACCTTTTTGGAGGATGCAGTGGCGCTGTCCCAGCCATCCATCAACGCTGCGGCCACCTCATTCCATAGCCGCCGTGTCACCACATTGTCCTTGTACAGCCGGTCACGGCTGTCTCACAACGGGGCACGCTCCTGGACCAGGCTGATGAGCTGCTCATTATCCAGGTAGACGTCTTCATCCCGTTGTGGAACCTAGACAAAACACATTCATTAGAATAATCAAATTTAAATTGAATAAAAAGTTACAAAAAAAAATACAGAAAAGATGAAAAATAGAAGATAAAAAATAAAGAACATTACAAATCATTTGATACATACATTCCGTATCACCACCGGGACTTGGCTTCGCTGCTCCTGCTCTTCGCCCTCAGTAGTCCCGTCTGGAGAAGATGACGATGTCTTAAAAAAAAACAAAAAAGTAAGAGATTTGGAGTAGCAGCAGATATACTTACCAGATGCCCAAAAATAATCACCTCACGGTCTGCTTGCGCCAATTCCTGCCGCGATGGGGAATTGTCATGGTTTGAACAGGGTTCTTGCCCTGCACTCACAGGGTTAAGTGTTCGTGGCCTCTTTCTGGATCTGGGAGGGGTATTTATACTCACTCTTTACCAGGGTTCTCTGTCAGCTATACTGTTGTTCTGGTGTGTCTGACCCCTGGTGTGCGTGTATTCTGCATTGCTTGTTTGCTTCCCGTGTATGACCCGGCCTGTTCCCTCACTCTGTACTCCGTCTCTCGCTTTGGTACTATTGTCTTCTCCGGTTCTGACCTCGTGGCTTGGCTATCGTTACTCCGTTACAGTTTGTCCCTATTGTACCGTCTATTGCCCGTTCTGGTTTTCTGACCTATTGCTACGTCCTGACTATCCTTTCTGTCTAAACCCTGTGGTACTGTATTTCTATCTTTTTCTTTGACCCTGGCTTCATCTGGTTTCTGTCTCTGTCTATGCCCCTTGGTAACATTGTCCCGTAGTTACCTTTCTAGGAGTTTCCCTGCAGCTCCTAGATCTGTGGAGCTTAGGCCACACCCCCAGCAGTCATGTGCTTCAGGTCCTGATACTCTGAAGCACACTGCTGCCCTGCTCCACAGGTATCTTTGAGTACTGTCTTTGTACTCAAGACACCCGCACTGGCTCAGTGAGCAAGTGCAGTGCAGTGTTCCTGACATTATAGCTGACCATTTCAGGTTTTTTTTCCCCCCTCTGAGGAAAAAAAAAAAAAAAAAAAGTGTGTTATCCTCATGGATCCCATACAAGCTCTGGCTGATCAGGTCACACACCTGACCCAAATGTTCCACAAACTTAATGTGGAACAGTGCACGATGGCCCAGACCCAGCAACAGTTGGTGGATACTGTGCAGGGGGCTGTCGCTGCAGGGGCTCCTAGTTCTGGGGATAGAGATGTGTCATTGGCATTCCCAGAATCTCCGGTCAAATTGCCAGACCTTTTCTCAGGGGATAAAAAGGAGTTCAGGTCTTTTAGAGAAGGATGCAAGGTTTTTTTTTCTCTGAGGCCCCGCTCTTCCGGGGATGAGTTCCAGAGGGTGGGGGTCGTCATTTCCCTACTTCGGGGGGCTCCACAGGCATGGGCTTTCTCTCTCTCTTCCTCTGCTCCTGAACGCATGTCTGTGAATTTGTTCTTTGAGGCTCTGGGGCACATTTATGATGAGCCTGATAGAGTGCGTCTGGCAGAGGATATGGTGATGAGTGTGACACAGGGAAGGAACTCTGCTAAATGGTTCTGCTCTGAGTTCAGACGCTGGGCAGCGGAGGTCTCCTGGGATGATGCTGCCCTCCGGGGTTTGTTCTGTAGAGGCCTGTCCGAACGTTTGAAAGATGCCCTAGCCCTTCATCCTTCACCGGATTCTTTGGAGGACGCTATGATCCAGGCTGTCCGCATGGACCGTAGGCTGCGGGCAAGAGGGGTCATGCTGCAGGAGACCCCTTTATTCTCCAATCTGAGAGACTCTGCATCTAGTCCTGAGCCCATGCAGGTTGGTGCCACGTCATTGGAGGAAAAAGAGAGGAGACGCCGTAGAAAAAACCAATTGTGCTTTTACTGTGGATCCGCTGGACATTGGAGAAGGAACTGTCCTTCTTGCCCTTCAGTGAAGCCATCAGGAAAACGACTGAGTCTGGGTAACAATCAAGGAGGTTGCCCAGACTCCCAGGTACCCTTTTACTCACTTACTAAAATTCTGCTTCCGGTGGAACTGGAACTTACAGGCGGTCCTGTTGGGACTACCGCCTTTGTTGACTGTGGTTCATCTATTAATCTGATCGATGCCAAAGTTGTGACTTTTCATAAGATAGGGACAGTCAGGTTAAAAAATCCTGTTAAAATCGTGGCAATTGATTCTTCTCCTATCACCCAGGAGGGAATTTGTTCCATGACTGATACCTTTTCTCTGAAAGTGGGTTCCACTCACGTGGAAAAATTAAGATGTTTTGTCATAAATAATCTGCCGGCTGGACTGATACTGAGTATGCCTTGGCTTCAACGTCACTATCCTACTATTGACTGGGTCACAGGGGAGATCATTCAGTGGGGTTGTATGGCTAACGGTCTATGTTGTAACTTGACAACCCTTGTCACCCCAGTAAAATCTGTGTCAGTGTCGTCTGTCGATCTGGAAGGTATTCCGGAGTGCCTGAAAGATTTTGAAGACGTATTTTCTGAAAGTGAGGCTGAGGCGCTACCACCACATAGACCCTTTGATTGTGCCATTAATCTAGTCCCTGGAGCCAAGTTACCCAAGGCTCGCCTGTTCAATTTATCCAGGCCCGAACGTCTAGCCATGAAGGAGTACATTACTGAGAGTCTCCGCAAAGGGCATATTAGGCCTTCTGTTTCACCTGTGGCAGCGGGCTTCTTTTTTGTTAAGAAAAAAGATGGTGGTTTGCGGCCGTGCCTCGACTTTCGGGAATTAAACAAAATTACTGTGAAAAATACATACCCTCTCCCCCTAATTCCTGATGTATGTAACCAACTCACCGGGGCCAAGTGGTTCTCTAAACCGGATTTACGTGGGGCATATAACCTTATAAGAGTCCGTGAAGGGGACGAATGGAAAAAGCATTCATGACGACTGAATGGCTGTTCGAAAACTTGGTTATGCCCTTTGGTCTCACCAACGCTCCTGCTGTTTTTCAGAATTTTATTAATGTAATTTTCTCTGATTTAATCGGTCGTTTTGTGGTTATCTATTTGGATGACATTATGGTGTACTTGGTGGACAGTCAATCTCACTTGCACCATTTGCGGATGTTTCTCATGAGATTGAGGGAGAATCATTTGTATGCCAAGCTGGAAAAATGCTCATTTTTCATGCAAGAAGTATCCTTTCTGGGGTTGTTTGTGTCAGGGGAGGGGTTCCACATGGATCCTAAGAAAGTCCAGGCTGTTACGGAGTGGGTGCAACCTCATGACTTGAAAGGGTTGCAACGATTTTTGGGCTTTGCCAACTTTTATAGGAAATTTATTAAGGGCTTCTCGCAGGTGGTAAAGCCGCTAACGGACCTCACTCTCAAGGGAGCTGATGTAAAAAATTGGTCTGTAGCTGCAAAAAACTCTTTCATGACATTAAAAAAGTGCTTTTCTTCAGCCCCTGTATTGGTACAACCCGACCCGTCAAGACCTTTTGTTGTGGAGGTTGATGCCTCGGAAGTGGGGGTGGGGGCAGTTTTGTCTCAGGGCCCTCCTACCCTTACTAACCTGAGGCCTTGCGCCTTCTTCTCTAAAAAATTTTCCTCTGCCGAGAGAAATTACGATGTCGGCAATAGAGAGTTGTTGGCGGTAAAGTTGGCTTTTGAAGAATGGAGGCATTTCTTGGAGGGATCTGTTCATCCCATTACAGTCATCACTGATCACAAAAATTTGGCCTATATCGAGTCTGCCAAGAGATTGACCTCCAGACAGGCTCGGTGGGCGCTTTTTTTTTCTCGATTTCAGTTTATCATCACATTCCGCCCGGGATCTAAAAACATCAAGGCTGATGCCTTATCCCGAAGCTTTGATTCGGTGTCCCCTCCAGAACCTCCCTCCTCCATTCTTCAGCCAGGAGTAGTGGTGGCCGAAATCTCATCTGAGTTACAGAGAGGGATTTTGGAGGCCCAGGCTCGGGCTCCTGGTGGTAAACCCCCAGGTAAATTGTTTGTACCAGAACGTTTCCGTCTCGGTCTTATGCAGGAATTTCACGATTCGGTGTTGAGTGCTCATCCTGGGATTGCAGCTACCCGGGGGGGCAATTGCGAGGGATTTCTGGTGGCCCTCTGTGGTAACAGATATTAAAAAGTTTGTGACTGCATGTGGGGTGTGCGCTCGTTCTAAAAGTTCTCAGGTCCGGCCGGCCGGGGAATTGGTGCCTTTGCCAATTCCGGATAGACCATGGACACATTTGTCCATGGATTTTATCACAAATCTTCCTCCTTCCAGGGGCAACTCGGTGATATGGGTGGTGGTGGATAGGTTTTCAAAACAAGCTCACTTTGTACCTCTCCCCGTGTTACCATCTGCTGAAACCCTGGCCCGCTTATTTATGCAGCATATAATTAGGTTACATGGAGTGCCTATGAATGTGGTGTCAGACAGAGGGGTACAGTTTGTTGCCAGGTTCTGGAGGGCTTTTTGCAAAAAGCTGGGGATTTCGTTGTCCTTCTCCTCTGCCTACCACCCAGAGTCTAATGGACAGACGGAGCGCACGAACCAATCGTTGGAGCAGATTCTGAGATGCTTGGCCTCTTCCAGGCAGGAGGACTGGTGTGAGGTATTGCCTGTGGCAGAGTTTGCATTCAACAGTTGTGTGAGTCAGTCTACTGGGAAGTCTCCTTTTCAGGTCAACTATGGGTTTAACCCACATTTTGGAGAGTTTTCCCGTATGGATTCAGGTTGTCCTGGTGCTGAGGATGTGACACAACGTCTTAGAATTCTTTGGAGGGAGGTTCAGAGGAATATTTCCAAGGCCCAGGAAAACTATAAGCGGTTTGCTGACAGGAAGAGGGGCCAGGTCCAGCATTTGCAGTAGGGGAGAAGGTGTGGCTATCCACCCGCAATATCAAGCTTAAGATACCTTCTATAAAGCTGGGCCCCAAGTTTATTGGCCCATACAAAGTTGTGGAGGTTGTTAACCCAGTAGTCTACCGACTGCAGCTGCCCACCTCCTTTAAAATTTCTAATATCTTCCACAGGTCCCTGTTAAAGCCTGTGGGGATGGTGAGAGAGGATCCCTCATCAAATGCTCCGCCAGTGCTGGTAGAGGGGCAGCTGGAGTATGAAGTAGGGCGCATTGTTGACTCCCGGTGGGTGCGCCGGAGACTCCAGTATCTGATACACTGGAAGCGGTACTCTCTGGAGGATCGGTCATGGGTTCCGGCCAGTTCGGTGCATGCCGATCATCTGGTGCGGGCTTTCCACGCCAGATACCCAGACAAGCCTGGGGGTCCAGTGGCCCCCCATTAAGAGGGGGGTACTGTCATGGTTTGAACAGGGTTCTTGTCCTGCACTCACAGGGTTAAGTGTTCGTGGCCTCTTTCTGGATCTGGCAGGGGTATTTATACTCACTCTTTACCAGGGTTCTCTGTCAGCTATACTGTTGTTCTGGTGTGTCTGACCCCTGGTGTGCGTGTATTCTGCATTGCTTGTTTGCTTCCCGTGTATGACCCAGCCTGTTCCCTCACTCTGTACTCCGTCTCTCGCTTTGGTACTATTGTCTTCTCCGGTTCTGACCTCGTGGCTTGGCTATCGTTACTCCGTTACAGTTTGTCCCTATTGTACCGTCTATTGCCCGTTCTGGTTTTCTGACCTATTGCTACGTCCTGACTATCCTTTCTGTCTAAACCCTGTGGTACTGTATTTCTATCTTGTTCTTTGACCCTGGCTTTATCTGGTTTCTGTCTCTGTCTATGCCCCTTGGTAACATTGTCCCGTAGTTACCTTTCTAGGAGTTTCCCTGCAGCTCCTAGATCTGTGGAGCTTAGGCCACACCCCCAGCAGTCATGTGCTTCAGGTCCTGATACTCTGAAGCACGCTGCTGCCCTGCTCCACAGGTATCTTTGAGTACTGTCTTTGTACTCCAGACACCCGCACTGGCTCAGTGAGCAAGTGCAGTGCGGTGTTCCTGACAGGAATATTCTGATTCTGAAGACATACTGCATGTAAAAATAATAAAAATCATTAGTACATAAACAATTTAAAAGGACAGGCATACGATGTAATAATACTCACATTCTTGACGCTGATAGAAGATGGGTTCGTTGGTGAATGTCTGCTCTCCAATCTGTCACTGTAGTTGTGGTACAGTGTTGGCAAACACCTCCTTTATATAGACTTTTTTTTTGACATTTGAATTTTATAACTTGTCTAAATAGTGGACACCAAAAAAACCGCAGCGCTAAAAAAAGCATACATGCGCATGCCAGTGCGCACGTATGCGCATTCATAGGCCATGATGGCCTTTTTTAGCGCAAAACGTGAGCATACGTACGCATGCGCTTTTTTGAAGTGTTTGGGTGGACCAAAAAATGCAACTTGTAGCGTCTGGAAAATAAAAACGCACACCACAAAAAAACGCAGCGCACGAAAAATGCATACGTGCGCATGCCAATGTGCACATATGCGTGACCATGTTAAATATAGGGGAAAAAAGTGCATGCGCACGTATGCGTTTTTTTCCAGCGCAAAAAAACGCAAATGTGAAACCAGCCATAGCCTGGGCCTGCTATCCTCCTCGGTGACCCATTCATGAGAGCTGTCTTTACATCCAGATGTATCAGTTCCATCTGTTTCATTACTGCAACTGTAAGTAAAGTTCTTATTGTAGTAAGTTTGACAACTGGAGCAAATGTCTCATCATAGTCTTCTCCATATTTTTGCGAATACCCTTTAGCTACGAGTCTTGCTCGGTATCTTTCAGGTGTGCCATCTGTTTGGTATTTTACTTTAAAAATCCATTTACATCCTATGGCTTTTCTTCCTTCTGGTAAATCTGTCAGTGTCCATGTATTTGAGTCATGCATGGATTTAATTTCTGTTGCTTCTATCCATTTATTAGCTTCTTCTTTATGGAGTTTAGATATGTCTTCCCAAGAAGTAGGTTCATAAATTTTACTTGTGCTTGTCTTGTATGAGAGACGTTTTGGTGGTTTACCTTTGTTTTCTCTCATTAAACGTCTTGGTTCTGTGTCTGTTTGTAGCTGTATTTCTTCATTTTAAGTATTCTGTTCTTCATCAATTTCAACTACTTTCTCATCAGATATCTCTTCAGTTGTGTCACTGCTGTTTTTCTCATATTTTGCTTCCAGTGAAATCATAGTGTCTTCATTTAGATCCTCAATGAATGTCACACTGTTACTCACCGTGACTGTCTGTTTTGGGATCTAGGATTCTGTATCCCTTGCAATTTTCACTATATGCAATAAATATTCCCTCCATGGGTCTGTTTTGAAGTTTGGAACATTTTTCTGTTGGAATGAATATAAAAACTTTAGATCCAAAAACTTTTAAATGATTGACACTTGGTTTTATATCTTGCCACAGTTCATATGGAGCTTGCTTCAGTTTTCTGGAAAAAAGTCTGTTCTGTACAGTAGTGGCCAAAAGTTGACACCCTTGCAATTATGTCAGATAATACTCAGTTTCTTCCTGAAAATGATTGCAGACATAAATTCTTTGGTATTATTATCATCATTTAATTTGTCTTAAATGAAAAAACACAAAAGTGAATGAAGCAAAAAGCAAAACATTGACCATTTCACACAAAGCTCCAAAAATGGGCCAGACAAATGTATTGGCACCCTCAGCCTAATACTTGGTTGCACAACCTTTAGCTAAAATAACTGCGACCAACCCCTTCCGGTAACCATCAATGAGTTTCTTACAATGCTCTGCTGGAATTTTAGACCATTCTTCTTTGGCAAACTGCTCCAGGTCCCTGATATTTGAAGGGTGCCTTCTCCAAACTGCCATTTTTAGATCTCTCCACAGGTGTTCTATGAGATTCAGGTCTGGACTCATTGCTGGCCACCTTAGAAGTCTCCAGTGCTTTCTCTCAAACCATTTTCTAGTGCTTTTTGAAGTGTGTTTTGGGTCATTGTCCTGCTGGAAGATCCATGACCTCTGAGGGAGACCCAGCTTTCTCACACTGGGCCCTACATTATGCTGCAAAATTTGTTGGTAGTCTTCTGACTTCATAATGCCATGCACATGGTTAAGCAGTCCAGTGCCAGAGGCAGCAAAGCAACCCCAAAACATCAGGGAACCTCTGCCATGTTTGACTGTAGGGACCGTGTTCTTTTCTTTGAATGCCTCTGTTGTGAACTCATTTTCTGGTTTACCTCTGGCTTCTGGTTTCCAGTTCTGTTCCTGCCTTCTTAAGCTAAGTGTGCTCTACTATTTTTTCACATAAGATTTGGTCTGGTTTACTCAGTTTTTGTGGTCAGCCGCCCCTGCTGGGGCTGTGCTGAATTTCCATTCTTATGTCTCTGTTTATGCCAGTTTGCTTTTTGTCCCTGATCAGATTGGTCTCTTTTTGCTCTGTCTTCAGAATATACCAGAGTGCTGATATAGGGAACTGAAGTCTAGTGACTTCAGGGTTTTTGTTATCAGAAAGTGTTGCACATTTTTTGGCAGGGTTTTGTGCATGATTGCAGACAGCATTTTTCCTTTCCTGTCCTTTCTAGTTTGTGTGGGCCCCATCGTTTGCTCAGCCTATTTTTCATCTGTGTTTGTGTTTTCATCTTATCTCACCGACAATACATGTTTGGGGGCTGTATATTGCTTTGGGGTCTGCTTAGGGGCAGTTTAGATTTCCCCTTTTCTTGCTTTAGGCTTATTTAGTTCTCCAGCTGTGACGAGGCATCTAGGATCATCGCAGGTACACTCCACGGCTACTGCTAGTTGTGTGGTTAGGATCAGGGGTCTGCAATCTGCTTAGTTACCAACCTCTCTGGTTTTCTGTGGCTTAGCTTGTTTTTGTTTTTCCTCCTCGGTGACTCATTCATAACAGCCTCTTTTTTTCTCCTGTAAACTCTATGTTGATGCCTTTGCCAAAAAAGCTCTACTTTTGTCTCATCTGACCAGAGAACATTCTTCCAAAACATTTTAGGCTTTTTCAGGTAGGTTTTGGCAAACTCCAGCCTGGCTTTTTTATGTCTCGGGGTAAGAAGAGGGGTCTTCCTGGGTCTCCTACCATACAGTCCCTTTTCATTCAGACGCCGACGGATAGTACGGGTTGACACTGTTGTACCCTCGGACTGCAGGAAGCTTGAACTTGTTTGGATGTTAGTCGAGGTTCTTTATCCAACATCCGCACAATCTTGCGTTGAAATCTCTTGTCAACTTTTCTTTTCCGTCCATATCTAGGGAGGTTAGCCACAGTGCCATGGGCTTTACACTTCTTGATGACACTGCGCACGGTAGACACAGGAACATTCAGGTCTTTGGAGATGGACTTGTAGCCTAGAGATTGCTCATGCTTCCTCACAATTTGGTTTCTCAAGTCCTCAGACAGTTCTTTGGTCTTTTTTATTTTCTCCATGCTCAATGTGGTACACACAAGGACACAGGACAGAGGTTGAGTCAACTTTAATCCATGTCAACTGGCTGCAAGTGTGATTTAGTTATTGCCAACACCTGTTAGGCGCCACGGGTAAGTTACAGGTGCTGTTAATTACACAAATTAGAGAAGCATCACATGATTTTTCAAAGTGCCAATACTTTTGTCCATCCTCTTTTTTATGTTTGGTGTGGAATTAAATCCAATTTGGCTTTAGGACAATTCTTTTTGTGTTTTTTCATTTAAGACAAATTAAATGAAGATAATAATACCAAAGAATTTGTGTTTGCAATCATTTTCAGGAAGAAACTGAGCATTATCTGACAGAATTGCAGGGGTGTCAATACTTTTGGCCACAACTGTAGATATGTAGCTCTCATTGCTGCCTCACCCCAATATTTCTCTGGTAGTTTGGAATTTGTTAGCATACATCTCATCATTTCTGTCAGAGTTCTGTTTTTCCTTTCTGCTACTCGATTTTGTTCAGGTGTGTATGGAACAGTTTTCTGGTGTTCTATACCATTTTGTCTTAAGTAGTTTTCTATTTTGTGACCTGTAAATTCACCTCCATTATCACTTCTGATGACAATTGGCTTCCTTTGAAATTTGTAACTCGACCTTGTTACATATTCTACAAGTTTATCAAAAACTTCACTTTGGGTCTTAATTAAGTATGTGACTGTGTATCTATGTAGTCATCTATGAAAGTCACCATGTATCTATTTCCTCCTGATGTAGTCACTTTCATGAGTCCACATACGTCAGTATGCACCAAATCAAGAGGTCTTTTGCTTTTCATTTCATTTTCTTTTGGAATGGAGATTCTTGTGGCTTTAGATTTTATACAACATTCACATCTTACGGTAATTGAGCAATCTGAAATCTTTAGATCTTTTGTCAATTCTTTTCTTTGTAGTTCCCTTATACTGTAAGGGTGTCTGTGTCCTAGATGTCTATGCCACATGTGAATACAGTTCTTGTGATCATGTGTACATACCTTCATCTGTTTCTTTGGTGTGTCAAGATGATATAATTGTTCATCTGCCTTGACATTGGTTATCACCTTGTTTCCTGCTAAAATTGCACACTCGTTGTCTTTGAATTTTACAGTGAGTCCATTGGCTTTTAAACGCTTCACAGATAACAATCCACCTTCCAATATTGGAACATACAACACATCCTGTACAAGTATCTTCAAATCTTGTCCAATCTTGTTTAAACAGTTTAGCATACCTTGTCCTATACCTTCTGCGGTTATTTTGCTTCCATCTGCAAGATAAATGGCTTCTTTCTTATAGAAATGAAGATCAGTGAAGAAATTCTTGTCACTTGTCATATGACTCGTTGCTCCTGAATCAATAAACCAACCAAGTGATGATTTCTTGTCCGATACTTTAAATGTGCCATTGCAATTATTCTCACATGAATCGGAAATTGTGTTTTTCACTTTCTGTGTCTGCTGTTTATGTTGTAATTTTTGTTCTGCTTTCCATATGGTACAGTCTTTCTTTAAATGACCTTTTTTCTCACATCTGAAACATTCTCTTGTCTTTTATTATAGGGTTTTTTAAATTCTGTAGCTTTAAGAGAGTTTCCACTGTCCTTTTCAGTAGAAGAATCATTTGTCTGTTCTTTTCTTCTCTGATATTCATCTATTAGTCTGGTTTTCATGAAATCTAATGTGATGTCTTTTTCTCGTTTTGTCTCAAGGGCATTTATCAAGGCTGTATACGAATCTGGTAACCTGCACAATAATATTGCTGCTACATGACTTTCTTTAATGTCTTCACCAATAGACCTTAGCTGTGATATTAATTCCATCATTGAGAATATGTACTTCTGCATATCGTCATTTGCACTCAATCTCATACTGTAAAGCTTTCTTAATAGAAATAACTTGTAATTTAAACTGGGTCTTTCATGTAGCTTTTTCAATGTTCCCCACATTCCTTTCACTGTATCCTCATTCCATATGTGTCTTAATTGAGCACCATCCACTAATAATCTAATGGTGGCTCTAGCTTTTCTATTCTTTCTATCCCATGTCTGATTATCTTCATCAGGTCTATCTGTAATGATTACTTCCCATAAATCGTCCTTAGATAACAACATCTCTACTTTGAATTTCTATAACTGTTAATTTTCACTGTTCAGCTTAGCTACTGTGAGTTTCAGCTCAGTGCTGCACATCATTTTTATATAATCTTACGTGTTTTATGAAGATATTCTTTCTTCTTGAGAGTTCCTGTATATTCTGTGTGGTAATTCTCTGTAATGATCTCCAGTGTGCGGTCATCCAGTTCCTGGAACATAAATTCCTTTTGTTCCTATGTATCTGGAATTTTTCTTTTCAGCCTCCATTCACTGGGTTTTATCTACTTCTGTTAACAGAGCTTATCTGCTTCTCCGGTGTCTGGATTTATTGCTTGGCGTTATCTTCTGGGTTTCTCTGTCCTGGGTGTCTGGGACTATCTCCTGTTCTGGGCCCATAACCCGTAGCAGAGTGTATCTTTTGAGAATTCACCCGTACACAGGAGAACTTCACTGAGCAAGTTATCTTGAATAATCAGCATTTACTTCTTATTGGTAAACATGAGAAAAGGATTCAGAAGCACACAGCCCATGCTGCTGGTATAATACAGTCAAAAGTGAAAGAAAAATTAACATAAGCAACAGAGAACTTCCCTCCCCACAATACAGCAAACATATAACTTCACACTATCGCCATCTGTTGTGAGGCTAGTGTAAAGTCCTCCCTTTACTTATAATAAGTCCATTTCTGCTGTATATGCCAACAGTTTCCAGCTGCCTGTGTCCTATTATTGTGGGTATTTGTCAGAAAAGGTTTATGTAGGCAGGAAAGATGTGGCTCAAATATTGCATTTTGTCTCTATCACAATTGGATTTATCCACATCTTTGTGTACAACCATTAACTGTGGGTGAAGCTTTTCAGATTGGCCTTGACAATAAATTTGCTGAGAAAATTAGTCAAAGTACCAGTAGGTTTTGCTGTTATCCTTAGGGTGCAATATGAGGTGCTGCACACTAGGGTGATGACAATTTTAAAAATTTTGCAAAACGAAAATGAAACCCTTACATTGGAGGAACAATTGCATTCAAATGACATTAGTATCATCAAATTTGTAAAATATTCAAAAAAGTTCCCCCTCTTTTTCAAAAGATTTTTCGTCTTTTAATTTTAATCTTTAAAGAAAATATCTTTCTAAGTTGTAACAAGAAGTGGTATTTTATTCACATCTAGAACATTCTGGAATATTTTAAAATATTTTGGAACTTAGTATTATCTTTTCATTTTCAGTGCAAAGCTTCAAGTTTTACGATCAAGAAGTGCATTCAGAAAATGTCTTCTAGAAATTCCAGCAACAGTGTAAAAGCAAACAGGTCTATCTGGACGAGGAATCTGCCCTCCTATTGTCAACATAAAAGATAATAATGCAAAATTGCATGTCCTTTTTTTGGCGGAAAAATACCATTTTTGCCTTATTTCATTTGAATGAAAGGGGGAACTTTTTTTAAAAAACAAAAAAAAGCAATACTTATTCTTAAATAGCCCATAAAAGTTCCTCCATTGCACATGGTTTCATAAAAAAATTTTTTTTGTCATTACACTACTGCGCACACACTAGACATTATGCGTATGTCTCCTGTGTTTACCTATTTATGTGAATCACAGGAAAAGTTTATTTAGATGTTCTGTGCCCCTCTGCCGACACATTGGGTGCAGTGATGGAGGTGGATAACCTTATGTTATGTGTGTCTCTTTAGGTTTCTAACACAGGGATCAGCAAGAAGATATAGAAACTACAGAAAATACAGGTGCTCTTCTGTTAGGCGTCGGGTTCCTGTTGCTGCACAGCAGGAATCCTGAGCTTTTCCTTCCATGGTCTAACATTCCTCTCCGGCCGCAGAGGAGCCTGCTCAGAAGTCTCGTCGATCCCGGCGCTCTGCTCAGACCAGCATTGTAGGTTTGGTTGCTGCTGCCACCTCTGGTCCAGCTATAGCAACACATGCTGGCCAGCAGTGAACTACTCCTGGAACTAAGTCCTCCTTTTGGTCCAATGAGCATGCCCGTGGAACGATTTCTCATTGGAGATCAGAGGTCACATATTCAGGTCCTTCTCCAGCTCGGAATGGACCATCAGGAAGGTCCTGGAAGGACGCTGCAATAAAAGGTTTTCATGGCCACCCCGCCATGCGCTATGATAGACATTAACTGTTTTGCTTTAGTGGAAGAGTAGGGGAAGAGTCTTGAGGAGATCATTTGCATATTCCCAGTGCCTTCTGGGATAAGTGAAGAGTCTCCGCGAGCTCAACGATCACTGGGTTTTGGCCGTTGCAGCTGAAAAGAGGAAATCAGAAAAATTTTGGCTCATCTTTCATCGTTTTTAAGAAATCTCAAGATGGAAGAGGCCAGGAGCCATTTGGTGAGCTGCATTTCTTGCTACATGTTCACAGACTTACCAGTGGAAAATCCAAACTTCACATGCCACAAATGCAAGCTTGTGTCCCTGTTGGAGGAAAAGTTGCAAAATCTCGAAGAGAGGTTAGCTACGTTGAAGATCATTAAGGAAGGTGAAGAGTTCTTGGACAGAGCAGAATTATCTCTTCATGTTACAGAAAGAGAAGAAATTCGAAGTGCACCTGAAGAAACAGAGGAATGGAGACATGTGACCCAGAGAAGCAGGAGGATCAGGAGGCAGTCAGCACCCATACTGCTCAGGAACCAGTACCAGGCTCTCACGCAGGAAAACGATGAAGAAATACATCAGGATAAGATTTTGCCCACAAACAGCAACCTTGTACGCCTTCAGAGTCCTCCTGGATGGAGAAAGAAAAATATTGTGAAGAAGAAACGGAGAGTGGTGGTCATGGGGGATTCCCTGTTGAGAGGAACAGAGGCCGCTATCTGCAGACCGGATTTAACTTCAAGAGAAATGTGCTGTCTTCCAGGTGCAAAAATTAAAGATGTGTCTGACAGGATATCAGGACTCTTCAGACCTACAGATGACTACCCATTCCTGCTACTACATGTAGGGACAAATGACACCGCAAGAAACGACCTGGAAACCATCTGCAGAGACTTTGAAGACTTAGGCAAGAAAGTGAAAGAACTGGGAGCGCAGGTGGTCTTCTCTTCCATCCTCCCAGTGGATGGCCATGGAACAAGGAGGTGGAATAAGATTCTGCAGGTGAACAACTGGCTACGTCGATGGTGCCGTCAGCAACGATTTGGATTTCTGGATCACGGAGTGAACTACTTATACGATGGACTACTTGCTAGAGATGGGGTGCACGAAGACTGGAAAGCATGTAGTTGGAAGTCGCCTTGCTACACTTGTAAGGAGAGCTTTAAACTAGAACAATATGGGAAGTGAAGCAAAAGACCAGAAAAAGCCATACATCTGACAAATGCTATTGAGAACTCTGCTATTAGAAGTGGAAAGGAAGAACAAAGACAAAAGAATCTAATTAATAAAAATATTGGAGAAAGAGAAACCAATCACAAACTAAAATGCTTCTATACTAATGCACAAAGCATGAGCAACAAACAAGGAGAATTGGAACTACTAACACAGGAAAAGAAATATGATGTCATTGGAATCACTGAAACTTGGTGGGACAATACACCTGATTGGAATACAAGACTAGAAGGATACAACTTATTTGCAAGAAACAGACTTGATAAACGAGGAGGAGGTGTCGCATTGTATGTTAGAAACGCGTATATCTGCACAGAGATTGAAGCTTCAGAGACTGGGAGTTCTGTGGAAACTGTTTGGGTAAGAATACAAGGACAGAACAATGGAAAGGACACCATTGTAGGCATTTACTACAGGCCGCCTGTGCAAGCTGAAGATATGGATGAACTCTTTATGCATCAAATGGCCAAGTTCTCCAAAAAATATGACATAGTTGTCATGGGAGATTTCAACTATCCAGACATTTGTTGGGAATCTCTCTCAGGCAAAACTAACAGGTCAAGGAAATTCTTTTCCTCTCTTGCTGACAACTTTATTTTCCAAAAGGTAAGGGAGAAAACAAGGGGAACTGCTACCTTGGATCTAATCCTTATAAACAGGGAGGAAATGGTTGAGGAGGTGAAAGTGGCTGGGACCCTAGGAGGTAGCGACCATGCTATTTTAGAATTTTGGATAACAGAGGCGGAAGACCTGACTCAGACGTCAAGGTTGGATTTCAGAAAGGCAGATTTTAAGGGATTCAGAAAGAGAATTGGAGAGATCCAATGGCTGGATATCCTTAAAGACAAAAATGTCCAGGAAGGATGGGAAATCTTGAAAAATGAAATTCTCAAAGCACAGTTGTTAACAATTCCGAAAAGAGGGAAGAATAGGAAGCATTTAAGGAAACCAGGATGGATGAACACAGAACTTAAGCACATGCTAAAAAGGAAGAAAAAAATGTTTATAAAATGGAAAGAGGGAGGCATATCTAAAGAAGAATATAATGCTGTCTGCAGAACCTGCAGGGCACAAATCAGATTAGCTAAAGCTGAAAATGAATTGAGGCTTGCAAGAGATGTCAAAAGCAATAATAAAGGATTTTGGGGATATGTCAAAAGTAAAAGAAAAGTCAAAGATGCTATAGGATTTTTACAGGATGAAAATGATGAAATGGTAAGACAGGATGTTGAGAAGGCTGAACTTTTAAATTCCTATTTTGCATCTGTTTTCTCTCAGAAAGGAAATGTAACATCAACTGTTCTTCACTGTCCTATTAAGGGAATAGAAGAATCAAGGATATCTATAAACAGAAAGATAGTGAGGAAACACTTAGCTAACCTAAATGAATTCAAGTCTCCAGGTCCAGATGAATTACACCCCAGAGTACTGAAGGAGATAGCAGAAGAAATTTTTGAACCCCTCTCCATAATCTTTGAAAATTCTTGGAGAACAGGAGAAGTGCCAGAAGACTGGAGAAGAGCAAATGTTGTTCCTATCTTCAAAAAGGGGAAGAAGGTGGACCCAGGCAACTATAGGCCGGTGAGTCTGACTTCTATACCAGGAAAGATCTTTGAACAAATTATTAAACAACATGTATGTCAATACCTGGATAAGAATAAAGTGATTAAACAGAGTCAGCATGGGTTTGTAACTAATAAGTCATGTCAGACTAACTTAATTTCCTTCTATGACGGTATCACTGATTGGGTGGATCAAGGAAATGCTGTAGATATAGTATATCTTGACTTCAGCAAAGCATTTGACAAAGTCTCTCATACAATCCTTATTGAAAAAATGGCTAAGTATGGAATGGACAAGGCAACTGTTAGGTGGATTCATAACTGGCTTAGTGATCGGACCCAAAGAGTGGTCGTAAATGGCTGCACATCCAGTTGGAAGAATGTCTCAAGTGGGGTACCACAGGGCTCTGCCCTGGGCCCTGTATTGTTCAACATCTTTGTCAATGATTTAGATGAAGGAATTGAGGGTAAACTGATTAAATTTGATGATTACACAAAGCTAGGAGGGATAGCTAATGCTAGAGAAGAGAGAGAGAGGATTCAAAAAGATTTAAATAAACTGGAGAAGTGGGCAGCAACTAACAGAATGGTTTTTAACAGGGAGAAATGCAAAGTACTACATCTGGGCAATAAAAATGAAAAAAGCATATATAAAATGGGAGGAATAGGGCTAAGTGACAGCACATGTGAAAAATACTTGGGTATACTAATAGATCACAGACTGAATATGAGTCAACAGTGTGATGCAGCAGCAAAAAAGGCAAATGCAATTCTAGGATGTATTAACAGAAGCATACAGTCTACATCACGTGAAGTCATTATTTCCCTCTACTCCTCTTTGGTCAGACCTCATCTGGAATATTGTGTCCAGTTTTGGGCACCACATTTTAAAAAAGACATCAACAAACTGGAGCAAGTTCAGAAAAGAGCGACCAGAATGGTGACCGGTCTGCAAACCCTGTCTTATGAGGAAAGGTTGCAGGATTTGGGAATGTTTAGTTTGCAAAAGAGAAGACTGAGAGGAGACTTAATAGCTGTCTACAAATATCTAAAGGGCTGTCACATTGTAGAAGGATCAACTTTATTCTCATTTGCACAAGGAAAGACTAGAAGCAATGGGATGAAACTGAATGGGAGGAGACACAGATTAGATATTAGAAAAAACTTTTTGACAGTTAGAGTGATCAATGAGTGGAACAAGCTGCCACAAGAAGTGGTGAGTTCTCTTTCAATGGAAGTCTTCAAAGAGAGGCTGGACAGACATCTGACTGGGATGATTTAGCGAATCCTGCTTTGAGCAGGGGGTTGGACCAGATGGCCCAGGAGGTCCCTTCCAACTCTACAATTCTATGATTCTATGATTCTATGTGTGTCTGATGATGGATGTATGATTCTGGTGACTGACTCATTAAGATCCCCTTCCTCGGTTGTGTATGAGTTTGGGTCTTAGAGTCAGTCTCAGCACTTAGCACTAGTACTGCTTAGCGCTGCAGTGCAGTTAGCTCTGGTTCTATTAGTGCCAGTGGGCTCCAGGCAGTGCAGACATCATAACTCCGCAGTTACCGCAGCGGCTATCCGTGAGGCGCTGTGCGCAGTTGCTATACAGCACTGGTTGGTGGTGACCACCAGAGTAGTGGTAGCATACGTTCTGTGCGGTTTACTACTCTCAGTCACGTCCTGTGAAGCTTAACAGGGCACGGTTATATGCCGGCTAGTGCATACTCTGTGTGGTAACAGAGTCCGCTCTTGCAAGCAACGGGTCTGTGGTTACCCGCCAGTATCCGACTTTTCACCTATTATATCGTATCTGTCATTGTCTAGCAACAGTTTCCATCTCTGCACGGTGGACTCCAGGCTGTGAACGCACCTCATTAACTCCTTTATTACTTGGTGCGTTCCACCAGCCTAGCACTTCTATTTGAGTATGCTTATTTATATTGGTCTCTTGTGCGGAGTAGGAATTTAATTGGTAAAGGGCATTGTCATGATCCATGCGGGATCATGTCAGATAAGAGCACTGGTAACCTTTGTTTTCCCTCTCTAAGCTTTGTGCTTAGAGATAGTTTTGCCCCCGGTGGCCAGTATGGTCATTGCACTGGTGTTTTTAGAGATAGTTTTGCCCCCGGTGATGGTTAGTGTAATTGCACGGGAATCACTAACAGGTGTGTTTATTCAATAAAGGTGAGTCAGTTGTGCTCACTGATGTTGGTGATATTATTGTTGGGCTTTTCCAACCATCCTGGGTGAAGGAAGGAGCTAGGAGAGTCCTGGAGTGGCAGCTATGGTATCAGCAAGGAGTTCGTGTAAAGCATGGTGGAATGGCAGCTATGGTGTCAGCGAGGAGTTAGTGTAAAGCATGGTGGAGTGGCAGCTATGGTGTCAGTGAAGAATCTTTGCAAAGGTGCTGGACTCCATTGCTGGACAGTTGCACTCAGGTGCTGGACACTGTTGCTGGACAGCTGCACTCAGGTGCTGGACTCTGTTGCTCCAAAGCGGCACTCAGGTGCTGGACGCTGTGGCTGGGGAGCTGCACCCAGGTGTTGGACACGGTGGGAGGAAGATGCACTCAGGTGTTTGACTCTGTTGCCAGGAGCAAGTGCATCAGAGCAAAGCTAAGTGTTTCCCTGTTTGTCACTTTTCCTCATGTTGGTGTTAGTGCAGCAGTGGGGCCAGTGCCTGTGCCACCCAGCTCCCTAGCAAGGGATAGGTGTAGGGTGTGCCAGGGTGACAAATATCCTGATCGGCGACAGGTGAGGAGCCTGTATAGGGAACATTAGGAGTGTTAGGGACACTGACTCAGGGGAGTGCAGGAGGTCTCCTCGTCCCCCGTTCCCTATCGCAGGGCCCACCGTTGTTAATGTTTCCCTATCCCCTTTGTCTCGTTGTATTAGTTACCGGCCTGCTGGCCGTGTCACACAGGATGGGGCACGTGACAGGCATTTATATATTTTTATGGTTAGAGATTATCATTTATATCTCCTACCACCGTGCAGAATTCAGGTGCATACACAGGTACAGTTATGATGGTCTGCTGCTTAACACTAGTGTTAATAGGCCTATAGTATCTGGCCTTACAGGTTCGGCTCTGCTATGCTGCCGTGTCTTTGCTGTATACCAATCAAAATTTCTTAGTCTTGCATAAGTTTCTTGGGCTGATACAGGGTGTTGTAATATGCCCCTTATGATTTATTCCACCCCGAAGAGGGTCTCTATTGAAATACCTTTCAGGGTGAGCCAGTGGATTAGGGCTGAGGCTGGTTCTTTTGAGAAGCTGTGTGGCAGTGTATCCTTCTGCCTTTCACCTCACAGCTTCAGCTGCAGCTCCTGAGGGGCTTTAACTTCTGATGTCTTTATCCCAATTCAACCATCCAGGTGTCAGAATGATCAGTATCGATTAGGGGAAAAAAGCCAGATAAAGTTCTGGATAAAAGAACCTCTTGTGTGCTTTGTAGGTCACTTCAATGAGGTACAAGAGTGCCCCTGTGTCCTACACAAGTAGAGCTCAGGCCACACCCCCGCCACCACCATATTTTACCGTTGGCAGGAGGTTCTTTTTCTGAAATGCTGTTTTACTTCTACGCCACATGTGATGGGACATACATGTTCCAAAAAGTTCAACTTGTGTCTCGTAAGTCCAAAGAGTATTTTCTCAAAAGTCTTGGGAATCCAAATATGTTTTCTGGCAAAACTGAGATGAGTATTTATGCTCATATTGCTCAGCAGTGATATTTATCTTGGAACTCTGCCATATAGCCATTTTTGCCCAGTCTCTTTCTTATGGTGAAGTTATGAACACTGACCTTAACTGAGTCGAGTGAGGCCTGCAGTTCTTTAGATTTTGGGACTTTTGTAATAGCTTGGATAAATTGTCGCTGTGCTTTTATGGTAAATTTGGTCGGCTGGCCACTCCTGGGAAGATTCAGCACTGTTTTTTCAATTTGTAGATAATGGCTCTCATTGTGGTTCGCTGGAGTCCCAAAGCTTGAGAAATTGCTTTATATCCTTTACAAGCCTGATAGATCTCAGTTACTTTGTTTCTCACTTTTCTGGCTTTTGAGGAGCATTTGGTCTACTTCACTTTCTCAGGCAGGTCCTATTTAAGCGACTTCTTGATTAAGAAAAGTTGTGGCAGTAATCAGGCCTGGGTGTGGCTAAGGAATGTGAGCGCAGCTTCCTTTCCCAAAGATGTGATAGGCCACAGATAATTTATGCGTTAAGGAAGGTGGAACAATTTTTCATACAGGGCCCTGTAGGTTTGGATTTTTTTTCCATTAATAATAAAGACCTTAATTTAAAAACTGCATTTTGTGATTACTTGTATTATCGTTGTCTAATATTTACATTTGTTTGGTGATCTGAAACATGCAAAAGAATAGGAAATCAGGAAAGAGCAAACACTTTTTCACACAACTGTACATATAGAAAACAGATCGTGGCACCAGTGTGAAATATACTGTATGTGTGGTGTGTATCATTGTCCAATTAAAACAACACTCCAGCATTTTTTAAGGCAGCGCTGGAGTGCTGCTAATAATCTAAGCTCCCTGCACCTAGTATTATACATACCACCCTCCATCTTCATCTGCACCGCACTATCTTGTGACGGCAGCTTCTATCTGACCGGGAATCAGAGGTAATGGTCACAAGCTCTCAGTGTGAGTCTATGGGAGTCTCGCTCTGGCCTCATAGACTTGCATTAAGTAGTGACATCCAGCTCATCAGTCACGCACTAGAGCAATCAGACAGGTCACAAACTGCAGAAGATGAAGATGGCACCTGGTAAGTATGAGACAAAGTGCAGGGAACTTACATTAGTAGCATCACTGCAGTGCTGCAAGAGAAAAAGCTGGAGTGGCGCTTTAAGGTGGTAAAACAGACATGTACAGGCAGGGGTGAATCTAGCCTCTCTGCTAATATATCCAAAAGGAAAGAGAGACCGCACTCCATGAGCTGGTGTGAATAAAGCTTGATTTATTGGCACATGCGGTACATGTCGGCCGGGGGAGTGATATCAGGAGAGGAAAAACAACTGACAACGGCCGTTTCACGCTATCAAAGCGCTTCGACGGGTCCCATCGAAGCGCTTTGATAGCGCGAAACGGCCGTTGTCAGCTGTTTTTCCTCTCCTGATATCACTCCCCCGGCCGACATGTACCGCATGTGCCAATAAATCAAGCTTTATTCACACCAGCTCATGGAGTGCGGTCTCTCTTTCCTTTTGGATATATTCGCATTGTGGATTTCCAGACCAGCACCAGAAGCTGCCAGCATCAAGTGCTCCGGATACCGCACACCACCAGAAGTTACATGGTAACAGCGGTGCCGTCCGCGTTTTTCTCTTTCTTCACATGTTATATATTAGCCTCTCTGCTGCCTGAGGTGAACAGCAAAACGACACCCCCTGCACATACAAGAACAACACAGAAGTATCCAGAAAAAGGGTCATTAATGGCAATGGTAGGCCTGGCACAGGGCCGGACTGGGACAAAAAAGCAGCCCTGCCACAAACCCCACCAGCCCACAAACTATAGCATTCATCAGCCCGATCAGTGAATTTTAGCTATACTTTGTCGTCCCCTCATCGCTCTCTTTAAGGAGTTATTTGAAGAGCCACATGTGAATGACGCCACATTGCGTATGATTGACCACAGCTCCATTTATATGGTGCTCTTCAAAGCTACGTTTCCCAGAATCATGGGGTCCCAGCGGTCAGATCCACAACAAACACAAAGTCATCCCCTATCCCCACATAATGCTCCATACAGTATTATGTCCCCCATATATTACTGCATACACTATAATGGGCCCCATATATTACTTCATATATTATAATGGGCCCCATTTATTACTTCATACAGTATAATGGGCACCATATATTACTGCATACACTATAATGGGCCCCATATATTACTTCATACAGTGTAATGGGCACCATGTATTACTGCATACAGTATAATGGGCCCCATATATTACTCCATACAGCATAATGGGCACCATATATTACTTCATACAGTATAATGGGCCCCATATATTACTTCATACAGCATAATGGGCACCATATATTACTGCTTACAGTATAATGGACACCATATACTACTTCATATAGTATAATAGGCCCCAAATATTATTTCATACAGTATAATTGGCCCCATATATTACTTCATACAGTATAATGGGCACCATATATTACTTCATACAGCATAATGGGCCCCATATATTGCTTCATACAGTATAATGGGCACCATATATTACTGCATACAGTATAATGGGCACCAAATATTGCTTCATTCAGTATAATGGGCACCATATATTACTTCATACAGCATAATGGGCACCATACATTACTGCATACAGTATAATGTGCACCATATATTACTTCATACTGTATAATGGGCACCATATATTACATCATACAGTATAATGGGCCCCATATATTACTTCATACAGTATAATGGGCCCCATATAATTCTTCTCCCCAAACCACACTGCTCTGTTCTCCTCAGCGTATTCTGATCCTTCGCACTGCTTGGCACAGGGACATCATTAACTTTATGTATATAATTGTCCACTTGGACTGATAGTAATAGTGATTTATTTGTACCCTGTTGTCTGGGGCTGGCCCACTTTATGGGGGTGCGTAGGGCATATGATTTTACACCAGTAAAAAGTATGAGAGGCTCAATGTGACCAGTGCTACCTAGTTTCCTACCCCTCTTATTCTACTGGTACTGTGGGTACACTGACTGGTACTGAGGAAAAGAAAGAACAGAGAGAAAAAAAACAGAGAGAGAGAGAAAGAAAGTAAGAAAGACAGACCAAAGAGAGAAAGAAAGAGGGGAAAGAAAGAAAGAACAGAGAAAGAAAGAAAGAAAGAAAGAAAGAAAGAAAGAAAGAAAGAAAGAAAAAAGAAACAGAGAGAGAAAGAAAGAACAAAGAGAGAGAAAAAAAGAATGATTAGAGAGATAAAGATACAGCGAGAGAAAGATTCTATAAAGATATTATAGCAGCCCGGCTCCCACTGTAGTGCCCACCTGAGCCTCCCGATGCAGGACACATCATGATCCGCTCACATGGCCGGCATCCCCGATTCCAAGGCAATCCTGCTGTCCGCGCTGTTGGAGAAGGACACGGTGATGGATCTGAAACATGGTTCCGTCACAATCTCCTCCCGAAATTACATAATTTCTGGTCAGCCTCTAGCACGTCACCTCCGGTGGAACGTTACGTGTGAATTTTAAAGTACTCCTCGGGGCTCCGCCGTGTACTCCTGTGTCCGCGGGAAAAGTAAGCTCCCAGCCGAATCAGTGGGGCAGAATCTCTCTCAAAATCGGGACTGTCCCACTGGGAGGTATGAATGCTCCCCACCATACACCTTGTACACGTATGGCTCTGCACACATCATAAACACACGGTTCCGCTTTTTATTCCTTGTACACACACAGCTCTGCTCTGTACACCTTGCACACACATGGCTCCACTCTGTAAACCTCGTACACATGCGGCTCTGCTCCGTTCACCTTGTACACACGTGGCCACGCTCTGTAAACTTTGTACACAAATGGCTCCACTCCGTAAACCTTGTACACATGCGACTTTGCTCCATACACCTTGTACACACGCAGTTCCGCTCCATACACACACGGCTCCATACAACTCGCACATGCGCGGCTCTGCTCCGTGCACCTCAAACATGCGCGGCTCCGCTCCGTGTACCTCGTACACGTGCGGCTCCGCTCCTTGCACCTCGTACATGTGCGGCTCTGCTCCTTACACGTCATACACACACGGCTCTGCTCCGTACACCTCACACACACACACGGCTCTGCTCCTTACACAGGGCCGGGCTGAGACCAAAAAGCAGCCCTGACACACAAAAAAATTCACCAGCCCACATACAATGAATGTCCTCACCCAAATCAGAGAACACTGGCAGGTTGTGCCAACTTTTGCTTTAGTTCACACACACACGTATCACACAGCTCACACAAGTAGCTCACATGTATCACACATACACTCATACACAGCTTACACGTATCACACATACACACACAGCTCACACGTATCACACATAGCTCACACCTATCACACACACAGCTGACACGTATCACACACACAGCTCACAAACACAAGTAGCTCACACAGCTCACGCTTACACAAGTAACTCACACACACATATCACACAGCTTACACACACACTGTTCACACACAGCTCACGCACACAGCTCACACGTATCACACACACACATGTATTACACAACTCATACACACAGCTCACACACACAGCTCACACACGCATGTATCACAGCTCACCCACACAAGTAGCTCACTCACGATGACAGACAGCAGAGTCCTACATAAACCAAGTGCTGATGTGCACAGGACCTGTGATGAGGTCTCAGGAGGGGAGGAGTCAGAGGTCACATGATCAGGGGGCCCTGACTCCTTCCCTCAATTACAAGCCTCTTGCACAACCGCAGCACCAGCATGCAGAGGCTAAATTGTAGGTGCTGTGGGTAGAGGAGCGCATAATGCCGCCCCCTGCTGCCTGCCGCTTGAGCAGCTGGCTCAAATCGCCTCATTATAGCTGTGGCCCTGTGTACAGGTAGATGTAAAAATTAGAAAATCTAGGATTATACCATGAAACAGGACCTGCTAGAAGACTGTGTATTGGCCCGGTGATTATGGCGGTAAAATGTAACTAGCAATACAGATGGGCAAAAATCATTGTCTGCGCTGCGCACACGCTCTGAATTAGACAGTCACAGTCAGTCAGTTACTGCCATCTCCTATCTCAGCAATGGGAAAGTATTTACTGAACTCCAGTGTTACCTTAGAGATAAGAACTTAAACTCTAATCAGTTTTGGAAGAGAAAGAAGTGGCCCCCTTGGATTAGATATCTTACAAAGCCGCTTATTTTCACATCTACTATCGATTTATGAAATAAAAATTATAACGAAGGTTACGCTTTATGTTTACGAGTGTGACGTGAAAAAGTGTGGAAAAGTTCACAGGAAAGGAATACTTATACAAAGTTCTGTGTAAATATATATATATATATATATATATGTAGTTTCCAAGAGAAAAAGGTCGCACTCTGCGGGATAATGATGAATGTTTATTGACAATGAATTACATGTCACGTCGGAGATGTGAAGGAGAGTGTGTCAAATGGCTGACTACGGCCGTTTCACGCTACTCGAGCGCTTCCACGGGTCAAAGTGCAGGAGGAAATGACGGATACTTATGCATACCAATCACTCCTCCTGCCAGCCACTACAAAACTAACAAGTGAAACAGACAAGTGTACGTGCAGACATATAAAAACATACAATTTACCGCCTCAGCGGGAACAATAACTTTACATGTAAAATTACAAAGATTACAAGGATCAATAAATCATTATCAGTATTACTGGTTAACCCCTATAATTAAGTTAACTCTTCTGGATAATCTATTCCGGACCAAATATGTGCTCCCATTAAATATAATATAATTATGATATATTGCAACTATGCCGTAGCTCCTGTCACCAGGATAAAAATCACTGACACCTATCTTTTTGCCATTTATATTATAATAATGTCCTAGAAAAACTATTTTCTCACGATCAAAACGGATTAAGACAAATTTAACTATGTAGTACAAAATTAAGCGAATAATAAACTGCCCCAATTTTATATGAATTTTTTATCAAGCAAAATACCACGCTGAATGTCATAAATGTATATACCACCCAAACATGATTCTTGTGTTATAATCTCATGATATTAAGCAAAATACCTTTATATGAATCAGTTATCATAAAAAAAATGGCCATATCTACTTTATCATTGAAACTTGCGGGACCCGTCGCCCGTGTATCCATGATCCATTTCGATTCCCGCTGCAATAATAATTTATGCAAGTTCCCCCCTTGTGGGGGTAACATCACTTTTTCAATACCCGCAAAAGTAAGGACACCCGGATCCGTCCCATGTACAGTCCTGACATGGTCAATGAGACGTGGCACTCCTTTCCCAGATTTTATCGACTTGAAGTGCTCCCGAAATCGAACATAAAGCGGGCGTATTGTCTCTCCTATATAAAAAAACCGACATGTACAGAAGATAACATAAACCACATGATCAGTCTTGCATGTAACAAAGCTGGACACCGTATGTCTATCTGCACCCATTTGCAGTGTACGATCAGTACAATGATACCTGCAATAGGGACATTGTCCACATTTATAATTACCTTTAGGTATTCCTTGATTTAACCATGTGTCACGTTGAGTTATTAAACGATTCTGGACTAAAACGTCCCTAATCCTTGTACTGCGTCTATTGGAAATCAAAGGTCCTCTGGACACTATATCAATCAATTCCCTGTCTTGTTCCAAAACATGCCAATGTTTCCTTATTGCGGATCTGATTTGTCTATCCATGGGGCCATAACGAAAACAAAAGGTAAATCTTTTTTCTTTCTTACTTTCTTTACTCTGTTGATTTATTATGCATCTCCTATTGTCATCCCATTGTGATTTCACTTTTTGAAGTGTAGTATCTAATAAATGGTCAGGGTACCCTCGTTGTCTCAATCTCTCATGTAATTCTCTGGATTGTCGTTCCCGACCCTCGACTGTATTATTGACACGAAATATTCGTAAAAATTGACTATATGGTAATGAATTAACAGTATGTGTGGGGTGATAACTGTCAAACCGCAATACGGAGTTGGTGGCTATAGGTTTCCTAAAAACCGATGTACATATAGTATCATCCTTGATCTCCAAAAGGACATCAAGAAACTCCAATCTGGTACCTCCAAAATTATATGTGAACACCATGTTCATGTGATTCATGTCATTTAAATAGTGAACAAATTCAACAAATGTCTCTTTTGTACCCTCCCAGATTATGAACACGTCGTCCACATATCTGAGGTATAATCTGATATGTCTGAAATACCTCTGCATATTATAAACGTATTTCTCCTCAAAAGCTCCCAAGAACAAATTCGCAAATGTGCAAGATACCGGCGTGCCCATCGCAGTTCCCACATTTTGACAATACCATTTCGAATCAAAAGTAAAAGCGTTGTGTGTTAGAATAAAACTCAATGCATCACAAACGAAATCTGTGAAACCTTGCTCTTTCCCTGTCGTACCTAAAATTTCCCTAATAGTGTCAACTCCCAATTGTTGAGGAATTCTTGTATAGAGACTTTCTACATCTATTGATGTTAAAAAGAAACCAGGTTCCCACCCAAACCCATGTATTACTTCTAGAAAAGCTTTAGTGTCTCTTATATAGGAAGGGATCTGAATAAGCAATGGCCATAATAGCCAATCTACATATTGTGAAAGTGCCTCCGTCACTGATCCTATCCCAGAAACAATGAGACGACCTGGAGGACAGGATAGGGATTTGTGTATCTTAGGTACATGGTACCAATGGGGACGCGTAGGAAAATCAGGCAACAATTTTTCTGCCTTTTTTTCAGAAATAATATTTTTTATAACATATTGCCTGAGTAAAGACCTCAAATCTTTTATGAATTTGTGGCTAGGATCCCCCATCAATTTTGTATATGTGACTGTATCTGATAGATGTCGGTGGGCTTCTGCTAGGTACATATCTATCGGCAATAACACTGTATTCCCTCCTTTATCTGATGGTCTCACCACTGTGTCTGTCCATTCTCTAATTTCTCTCAATGCTGACTTCTCTGCCACTGTCAAATTTGAGGGAGCTGTGGGATATACTAATGCCTCTACATCTTTAATGACTAATGTCTCAAATAAATCAATAAGATTTCCTGGGGAGACAGGGGACATATATTGTGATGTTACCCCCCCTAAAAAAGGTGTATAAATCGTTTGTGGGTAGTCACCCCTAGATTCAGTGATACTCAACAATAGGGCAGCATCTTCATGCACTTCTGCCAATGTACCTACTCCTGCCATAAATCCCAAAGGCCCCACTTCACATTGCACCTCCCCTGATAATGGAGTGTTAATGGGGTTTTTTTGTAAAAATTGCTTATGCAGATGCATCTTCCTGATGGATTTAAATAAATCAATCTTAAATTCTGTCAAATCAAAACTATCTGGTATACAAAGAAGCATGAACAAAAGGCAAACAGTCTTACTGCAACACAAAAACAGTCCTTAACTGGGCTTGGTTCCCACAGGTCCTGTGCTCGCACAGGCCAGGGCAATGTTCATAGCAGAGCTCTATCTGCAGCTGCAGACACAGGAAGGCTTCTCCTTCTTTAGAACACAGACCACTCTGTAGTGTCCCACCTGGACACATAGAAGTCTGTCCACACTCTGACAGACTCCCTCACACTCTCTCACATCTGCTAAACACCTCAATTACATAGCTGAGTAACCACACCCATAGGTGAGGTATGGATCACATGAGCTGGTCACATGGTCAGGGCCTCACCACAGGTCCTGAACATACACATATCTTCAGGCAAAATGGGGTACAGTCCGCACCCTCACCCAAAGGTGAGGCAATATGGGTAGCAAGACCCTCCCATCTCTCATAGCTACCCGCAACCCAGACCCAGTGCACTAAACGCCACATTAGTGCTCATGTGCACTAACAACAAAATACTCCGGGTTGCATCGCAGGGAGCATCCATTCATGTGACATATACCTCCCATTAACCACGCAACCACCCGTCACACCACATATTCCCCCCTCTGCCTAAAGCTGTGGGGCTTGGCACTTTCTATTATTCGACCAGAGATCCTTCTCGGTCGTCTCTGCCAGTCAAATCATCTATCAAAGTCAGGCCCTGCTACTGAACCCTTCAGTAGGTGTCCATTATCTGACTCTGTCTTGTTCTTTGATACAGATGGGCCCATGTCAGACCACCCGCATCCCCGGCGGTCAGTGTGGTGTTGCGACTCCCTTGCCCCCATAACTCTTGTCTGAACTGACTCTTTGTCACCACATCTTCTACAGGGTCTCCAGCCTAGGTCACTCAGCCCTGAGCTAGCTGAGGCATCACTTCTTCCACTTCTATCAGGCCACCTACTGTCATCTCTCTGCTGGCCATTTTTCCTATGGTCTATATGGTCCCGAAAGCAGCCCTTCCATTTATCTCTATGTATTCTTTTATCTCCAGCTTGAGGACTCCCAGTCTTAAGTGAATCTCTTCACCTTTCTATACCACGAGTTGAAGGTGACAGCCATCTTCTTTCCATTTCCTGCAGCTCTCTGTTGATCTGCTCCCTCTCAAATCTTAGCTGCTCTACTTCTTTCAGGTAGGCCATACGATACTCCAGGAGCATCCGTATATTCCCAAGGCTCTTCATGGATCCAACAATGAGGAATGGAACCATCCCATCTTCACCCATGTCCTGGGCTTTGTCATCAGCCGGAATCCTCACTCTCATCATGCCGGACCTGTTCACCATCTCCTGCATCACTTTCCCAAACCTTCCAATGACTTTCCTCACCAGACGTCTGGGCACTTGAATGATGTCTTCTGCAATGCCCCGCTGACTTTGAACTATTCTCGCATGCTCTAGACATTGATCGGCTTCCTTATTCTTCAACAGGATCATCTGCTCTGTACAGAGGCATTGTAGATGCATATCCTTCAGGATAGCCACCCGCTTCCTTGTGACTTCCGTAGTTGACAGAATGACCAACTGCTTCGTCTCTGGTGCCCAGTTCACACTACATGCTTCTATAGCCTTCCTAAAGGCCTCATGCACATCCTCAATGGCACACACTTCTCGCATGTCTTCGGGTACCTCTATTATACACTTGAAAAGTGAAGTCTCCCCTTCTTGGATATATTGGTGGACCTCCTCATCCTGAGTGTCAGCGCAGTTTTCCAAGACATCAGCATCCCTTGTATGGCCATCTGCGTGGCACTTCACCAGCTGGATTTCTTCCTCCGTGAAGGCCCCTACTCTCCTTCATTGTGATCAGCTCGGGAGAGCGCAACAGTTTGATTTCTCGGTCATCCGTGGATTTCTGGAGCAGTGTATTAGTCTCCTTTATCTTGAGCTCTCGGAGAACTCCATCTCGCTCCTCTGCCAAGCAGCGAACCTTGACCTTTTTCTCGATCAGACAGAAAATGAGAGGAGTTCCTGTCAGAGTCACCTGACTCTTTGAACCCTGCTGTCCAGAGACTCCTTCCCGGTGTAGCATAACGGTACACACCTGCGGCCCATCATTATCCCGAAAGAATGTGCCGCACTCAGAAAAAGTCAGACACAAACACCACTGTTCCCCAGTCATTTCCACTGAGGTAACCAGCGCTGCCCCTTTTGAAAGCTCTGGCCCTTTTTGGGCAAGTAACCCCTTTGGGACTCTGCCTCCCTCTGGGACTCATAGAATCATAGAATCATAGAATCGTAGAGTTGGAAGGGACCTCCTGGGCCATGTGGTCCAACCCCCTGCTCAAAGCAGGATTTGCTAAATCATCTCAGTCAGATGTCTGTCCAGCCTCTGTTTGAAGACTTCCATTGAAGGAGAACTCACCACTTCTCGTGGCAGCCTGTTCCACTCATTGATCACTCTAACTGTCAAAAAGTTTTTTCTAATATTTAATCTGTGTTTCCTCCCATGCAGCTTCATCCCATTGCTTCTACTCTTTCCTTGTGCAAATGAGAATAAAGATGATCCTTCTACAATATGACAGCCCTTTAGATATTTGTAGACAGCTATTAAGTCTCCTCTCAGTCTTCTCTTTTGCAAACTAAACATTCCCAAATCCTGCAACCTTTCCTCATAAGACAGGGTTTGCAGACCGGTCACCATTCTGGTCGCTCTTTTCTGAACTTGCTTCAGTTTGTTGATGCCTTTTTTAAAATGTGGTGACCAAAACTGGACACAATATTCCAGATGAGGTCTGATCAAAGAGGAGTAGAGGGAAATAATGACTTCACGTGATCTAGACTGTATGCTTCTGTTAATACATCCTAGAATTGCATTTGCCTTTTTTGCTGCTGCATCACACTGTTGACTCATATTCAGTCTGTGATCTATTAGTATACCCAAGTCTTTTTCACATGTGCTGTTGCTTAGCCCTATTCCTCCCATTCTGTATATGCTTTTTTCATTTGTATTGCCCATATGTAGTACTTTGCATTTTTCCCTGTTAAAAACCATTCTGGTAGTTGCTGACCACTGCTCCAGCTTATTTATATCTTTTGAATCCTCTCTCTTCTCTAGTATTAGCTATCCCTCCTAGCTTTGTGTCATCAGCAAATTTAATCAGTTTACCCTCAATTCCTTCATCTAAATCGTTGATAAAGATGTTGAACAATACAGGGCCCAGGACAGAGCCATGTGGTACCCCACTTGAGACATTCTTCCAACTGGATGTGCAGCCATTTACGACCACTCTTTGGGTCCGATCACTAAGCCAGTTATGAATCCACCTAACAGTTGCCTTGTCCATTCCATACTTAGTCATTTTTTCAATAAGGATTGTATGAGAGACTTTGTCAAATGCTTTGCTGAAGTCAAGATATACTATATCTACAGCATTTCCTTGATCCATCCAATCAGTGATTCCGTCATAGAAGGAAATTAAGTTAGTCTGACTTGACTTATTAGTTACAAACCCACACTGACTCTGTTTAATCACTTCATTCTTATCCAGGTACTGACATACATGTTGATTATTAATTTGTTCAAAGATCTTTCCTGGTATAGAAGTCAGACTCACCGGCCTATAGTTGCCTGGGTCCACCTTCTTCCCCTTTTTGAAGATAGGAACAACATTTGCTCTTCTCCAGTCTTCTGGGACTTCTCCTGTTCTCCAAGAATTTTCAAAGACTATGGAGAGGGGTTCAAAAATTTCTTCTGCTATCTTCTTCAGTACTCTGGTGTGTAATTCATCTGGACCTGGAGACATGAAATCATTTAGGTTAGCTAAGTGTTTCCTCACTATCTTTCTGTTTATAGATATCCTGGATTCTTCTATTCCCTTAATAGGACAGTGAAGAACAGATGATGTTACATTTCCTTTCTGAGAGAAAACAGATGCAAAATAGGAATTTAAAAGTTCGGCCTTCTCAACATCCTGTCTTACCATTTCATCATTTTCATCCTGTAAAAATCCTATAGCATCTTTGACTTTTGTTTTACTTTTGACATATCCCCAAAATCCTTTATTATTGCTTTTGACATCTCTTGCAAGCCTCAATTCATTGTCAGCTTTAGTTAATCTGATTTGTGCCCTGCAGGTTCTGCAGATAGCATTATATTCTTCTTTAAATATGCATCCCTCTTTCCATTTTATAAACTTTTTTCTTCCTTTTTAGCATGTGCTTAAGTTCTGTGTTCATCCATCCTGATTTCCTTAAATGCTTCCCATTCTTCCCTCTTTTTGGAATTGTTAACAATTGTGCTTTGATAATTTCATTTTTCAAGATTTCCCATCCTTCCTGGACATTTTTGTCTTTAAGGATATCCAGCCATTGGATCCCTCCAATTCTCTTTCTGAATCCCTTAAAATCTGCCTTTCTGAAATCTTACCTTGACGTCTGAGTCTTCACAGGTCTTCCTCCTCTATTTATCCAAAATTCTAAAATAGCATGGTCGCTACCTCCTACGGTCCCAGCCACTTTTACCTCCTCAACCATTTCCTCCCTGTTTATAAGGATTAGATCCAAGGTAGCTGTTCCCCTTGTTTTCTCCACCCCTTTTGGGTCACCACCCCCTTTCAGGGTTTCCCCATGTCCCCTCTAGAGGTCTGTACACAGCAGTCTATCTGCTCCAACAGTACCACAGTACAATTAGGACTTTCTGGGCTTGTACTGGCCTTTTAATAGTTTGTGTGACCTGGTTCACACTGTCCTCCTATGATACATCACCAGCTCCTACTGGCACAGCCACTGATCCTGTTGCATTCACAAACCACTGGCACCTCCAGATGCCGCTCATAAGCCGCTGCTACTGCAGCTCCTGCTGCTGCAGAACCTCTTGCTGCAACATGCAACTGCAGCTCCCGCTACCACAGACTTCGTGTACCCGCCGATCCACTGCAAGCTTTGTAACCCCGCCGAGTTACAACCTGATGCTTGTCACCATCGTGGCCCTGCCCAGCCACCACAAGCCATCTTGGAAAAACCTTCATGACCCCTCTGAGCCACAGCAATCACCTTCAGGTCTTACAGAGAAAAAGAGAAAAAAGGAAAAATAAAACACACATACACAGTTTCTCACTGACCCTGGTCAGTACAACATGGATTCCTGTCCGTTACCTGCTGGTGTTGACAACACAGGTTCCCGGGTACCTCTTATCTAAAGAGGCACCCTTTAGCAACTTCTCATATAGTCTTTCCCTGACCCCGGTCAGCATACCACAGACGCCTGTCTGCTACCTGTTGGTGACAGCCACACAGGTTCCCGGACGCCTCTTCTACTCAGTGGTATCCCACAAATAACCAATACAGTCTCTTTCTGACCCCGATCAGCATTACACGGCTGTCAGACCATACGCTCTCCTGGCTCAGAGCATGCTCCACCAATTGTAACATTCCACATTGTCTGTTGACGGGGTTTACTCACTTTGCAGGTCTTGGAGGTAAACACTGGCACACGCAGGGTTAAAACGAGTCCATTTGGTTTATTTTCTCCATAAACCATTGAAGCATGAACAAAAGGCAAACAGACTTACTGCAACACAAAAACAGTCCTTAGCTGGGCTTCGTGCCCTCAGGACCTGTGCACACACAGGTCAGGGCAATGTCCATAGCAGAGCTCTATCTGCAGCTGCAGACACAGGAAGGCTTCTCCTTCTTTAGAACACAGACCACTCTGTAGTGTCCCACCTGGATACATGGAAGGCTATCCACACTCTGACAGACTCCCTCACACTCTCTCACATCTGCTAAACACCTCAATTACATAGCCCTGTAACCACACCCGTAGGTGAGGTATGGATCACATGAGCTGGTCACATGGTCAGGGCCTCACCACAGGTCCAGAACATACACATATCTTCAGGCAAAATGGGGTACAGTCCGCATCCTCTCTAAATGGCAATATGGATAGCCAGACCCTCCCGTCTCACATAGCTACCCGCAACCCAGACCCAGTGCACCAAAAGGCACATTAGTGCTCATGTACACTAACAACAAAATACTCTGGGTTCTATTGCAGGGAGCATCCATCCATGTGACATATACCTCCCATTCACCATGCGACCACCCGTCACACCACATAATAAATATACTTATATATATATAAAGATTTTTTTTCATCTTTTATAGGGACAGCTTTCAAAGAATATTATCTTATCTGATTTTTCTTTTTGCCATTGAAAATATCAACAAGAATCCTGACATTTTGCCCAATATTACTCTGGGATATCATCTTTATGACTCGTGCTCTAATGGACGACTGGCAGCACGACATGTGTTACATTTTCTGTCTGGCCCAGGTGGGATAATACCGAATTACTCTTCTATGGGCCGTGGTCGGCTGGTTGGTGTCGTTGGTGATCAGTACTCATCTCCCACTATGGCAGCAGCACAAATCCTTGGATTATACGGATACCCTCAGGTACTGGACACTCTCTGCATTTCTTTAGTACAAGTGTTGTAATATTGTCAAGGTGAAAATATATTTTCTTATATAACTTTTATATTTTTATACTGTGAAACAATAAGTTTTTCCTAATTGCTTGCTAATGCAAATGTAACTGTATTAAAGATGGCTGCCAGTGTTCACTTTCACTTAAATTCAGTGTCTAAAGAGTTAAGTTAAGTTTCATTTCTCCTAAAAAAGATAACTCAGGAATGTGAAGAAGAAGTAACCATCGGGAGACGTTTTGACGAATCAGAGAGAGACTGGACACTAGATGTACAGTGGGGAAAAAAAGTATTTAGTCAGTCAGCAATAGTGCAAGTTCCACCACTTAAAAAGATGAGAGGCGTCTGTAATTTACATCATAGGTAGACCTCAACTATGGGAGACAAACTGAGAAAAAAAAATCCAGAAAATCACATTGTCTGTTTTTTTTTCATTTTATTTGCATATTATGGTGGAAAATAAGTATTTGGTCAGAAACAAGCAATCAAGATTTCTGGCTCTCACAGACCTGTAACTTCTTCTTTAAGAGTCTCCTCTTTCCTCCACTCATTACCTGTAGTAATGGCACCTGTTTAAACTTGTTATCAGTATAAAAAGACACCTGTGCACACCCTCAAACAGTCTGACTCCAAACTCCACTATGGTGAAGACCAAAGAGCTGTCAAAGGACACCAGAAACAAAATTGTAGCCCTGCACCAGGCTGGGAAGACTGAATCTGCAATAGCCAACCAGCTTGGAGTGAAGAAATCAACTGTGGGAGCAATAATTAGAAAATGGAAGACATACAAGACCACTGATAATCTCCCTCGATCTGGTGCTCCACGCAAAATCCCACCCCGTGGGGTCAGAATGATCACAAGAACGGTGAGCAAAAATCCCAGAACCACGCGGGGGGACCTAGTGAATGAACTGCAGAGAGCTGGGACCAATGTAACAAGGCCTACCATAAGTAACACACTACGCCACCATGGACTCAGATCCTGCAGTGCCAGACGTGTCCCACTGCTTAAGCCTGTACATGTCCGGGCCCGTCTGAAGTTAGCTAGAAAGGATTTGGATGATCCAGAGGAGTTTTGGGAGAATGTCCTATGGTCTGATGAAACCAAACTGGAACTGTTTGGTAGAAACACAACTTGTCGTGTTTGGAGGAAAAAGAATACTGAGTTGCATCCATCAAACACCATACCTACTGTAAAGCATGGTGGTGGAAACATCATGCTTTGGGGCTGTTTCTCTGCAAAGGGGCCAGGACGACTGATCCGGGTACATGAAAGAATGAATGGGGCCATGTATCGTGAGATTTTGAGTGCAAACCTCCTTCCATCAGCAAGGGCATTGAAGATGAAACGTGGCTGGGTCTTTCAACATGACAATGATCCAAAGCACACCGCCAGGGCAACGAAGGAGTGGCTTCGTAAGAAGCATTTCAAGGTCCTGGAGTGGCCTAGCCAGTCTCCAGATCTCAACCCTATAGAAAACCTTTGGAGGGAGTTGAAAGTCCGTGTTGCCAAGCGAAAAGCCAAAAACATCACTGCTCTAGAGGAGATCTGCATGGAGGAATGGGCCAACATACCAACAACAGTGTGTGGCAACCTTGTGAAGACTTACAGAAAACGTTTGACCTCTGTCATTGCCAACAAAGGATATATCACAAAGTATTGAGATGAAATTTTGTTTCTGACCAAATACTTATTTTCCACCATAATATGCAAATAAAATGAAAAAAAAACAGACAATGTGATTTTCTGGATTTTTTTTTCTCAGTTTGTCTCCCATAGTTGAGGTCTACCTATGATGTAAATTACAGACGCCTCTCATCTTTTTAAGTGGTGGAACTTGCACTATTGCTGACTGACTAAATACTTTTTTTCCCCACTGTATACTGCATAAACCCCGCCTAATGCACGCCTTCCCCTAACACTCAATATAGTATTGTGTATTTGTAAATAAAAGCCAGTTGTTGTACTGCTCCTGACAGGTGTGGATGCGGGACATTAGCTAAGACTGAATCAGCTGCGTGTCTGAGTCATTCTTAATCGGTACCAGATGTTTTGCGCTCGCACAATGATTTGGAATGACTGGTGAATGAGGATTCATTGTCGTTTACGACCCCGACAATATGATTGAATAATTATTCTCTAATAATATCTGTAATATCTGTGATAAATCAGTAATGTTAGTAAGCACAGCACACCTTCTACACCATCATCTCATGTTCTGTGGAGTCACTAGAGAAAGGAAAGATTCCCCATGTAAAGTTATCTGTTACATATGGAAACATCAATATTGGTTCTTTATTCATCCAGGATGTAAAGGAGAAAGTGATTGAAATAAGCAAAACGGAAAATAATGATTTTATTTATATGGCACCAATAAAATTCACAGCTCTTTATAATTCAGTGGTCCATGTACAAATAATATCAGACATTACAGAGTGTGGAGACTGGAGATGAGCGAATATTTCAGTGTTTGGTTGGGATTATGATCATCTACGAGGTGGGTGAGGTATGTGTAGGCCTGCTGTCCTGGGAGCCCCGATACCTCATGCAACAGCTCAACCTGCTTTTATGCTCATCCACTCCCAGATGGCACAAAATCAATTTTGTAGACTACTATTGTCAGAAAAATGTAAGGATAATAACATGAGCAATTAACTCAAAGGAGGTGGAGGATTGCCGGTCTCAGAGGCCTACTGCTACAGGCAACAGACATGAAGGAGACCCAACAAGGAGTCTACACATTTCCAAAAATTAGTGGCAGACAAAGTGAAATCAATTTCAATATAGTATAACTACTGAAATTAGTATAATGTACCCGCCCACCATTCCAGGAGTAAGCAGCACTGAACATGAGCTCCTGAATTTTCATCACTTTACACCTTGTAATGAGGAAACTTTAGGACACAACTTGGAAAAATTCATCCCCGTGGAATACAGAAGTGAGCAGGACGGAGCCGAACTAAAGATTTTTATGAAAAAGGAGGAAAAATAAGCTTTAAGGGACAAAACAAGAATCTCCTGGAGGACAGACAGCAACCTCCAGGCAGCACCAGGTCTGACATCCAGAGGACAGCAAGAACCTTCAGGTAGGACCATCCTCAGCCTCAACACACTGCTAGAACTTAAAATTATCAGAAATAAGAATTAGAATTATAAAAATGGAAAATGTTAATTTGGAACAAAAGAAACAGAACAAAGTAAATGCTAATAGAGAGCCAGAGACACAAGGCAGCAGGGGGTCAAAGATCCTGGAGATAACATACCCTGAAGGGCAGAGGAACAGTCATGTAAAGAATGCCATAAAAACTGCCACAATTAGAGAAAACCAAGATACCCTCTGTTAAGCAACAAATTTTGCCCACTGCACAGGGGGAATCTTGAGCTATGTCCTCTGCAGTCTCTCATTCCTCTGCAGCCGCAGATTCATGCTCAGCAAAGACTTCAGTCCAGACGTCTTGCCAGGCTGATGCTAGGCATCTTGTTGCTTTTTCTGGCTTTGCTATAACTCCATCCTTGAGTCAGCAGCAAGTAGACACTTCTGGGACTAAGTCCTGTCTTTTGGGTACTGAGCATGCCGGTGGGACGACCTCTTATTGGAGGCCGGAGGTCACATGCGCAGGTCCCGTTCCTGCTCGGATTGATCCACTACTGGGAAGGTCCCCGAAGGACGTCGCTATAAAAGAGCCACATGGCTGTTCGGCCATGCGCTAGTATAGACTCTTATTGTACATTGTGTGAGTGCATGTATCTGGTGAGAGTCAGTGCCTACTAGTGGCTTGGTCTGCACCACAGTGCTTCAATATCTCAGCACCTTACTCAGCGCCATATGGCGCAGTCCAGAGCTGGGCTCCTTCAGTACCGGATTAAGCCGCTGCATCCGCCAGTGCGACGCTGTGCGCTAGTCTAGCGCTCTCCTCCTTTGATCCGGGTGGTTAGTGGTGTCCACAAGAGCAGTGCTGTTTGCACATAGTGCACTTTTGTTTACTTAATTTGATTCTTTTTGGCACCACTGTTGTGGTGCTGAGCACTAGTGTGACTAGACGGACTCTAACCCTGTGTCTCAGAGGTAGAGTCCTGTGTCTATACACCAGTGCTCACTGTTGTGAACACATTTTCTGGTCTGCCTCTGGTTTATAGTGAGGGAGCTGGGTGTGCTGACAGAGGAGTTATGAGTTCTCTTTCTGGGCTCCCTCTGGTGGTGGCAGTGTCACGTGCCCCGTCCTGAGTGACACGGGCAGCCGGCCGGTAACTGATACAACAGGACGCGGCACGTGTGATTGTCCTATGTGACGCGACCCGCAGGCCGGTAACTAATACAATAAGACAAAGGGAAAGGGAAAACCTGGGTAACAATAACAATGGTGGCCCTGCGATAGAGAATAGGGACGTGGAGACCTCCTGCACTCCCCTGAGTCAGTGTCTCTACACTCCTAACATTCCCTAGGGCGGTTACGCACGGGGCGACGATCAGGATACCTTTTAACCCTAGCTCGCCCTGCACCTAAACCCTCACTACGGAATTGGTCGGTGCGGAAACTAATCCCACCACTGCACTAAACACACATAAGGAAAAGTGACAAAACAGGGGAAACACCACTTAGCTTTGCTCTGTTGCGTACGCTCCTAGCAACAGAGCTTATCACCTGCGTGCATCTTTTCCTCCAACCGGGTCCAACACCATAGGCATCTCCACTGTAGGTGGTTCCCTGATGAGGTGTGGTCTTGAGGGTCCAGAGGCCCCTTATTAAGGGAAGGGTACTGTCACGATCCAGGTTGGATCTGAGAGAGTAAATGCACAAAGTAACCTTTTTATTTCCACTTGGCTGTGTGCCAAAGGTGGTTTTGCCCCCGGTGGCAATTATGGTCATTGCACTGTGGTGATTTCAGTTGTAGTTTTCCCCCCGGTGGCCATTAGGGTCATTACACTCTGGTTATCTTAGTTTGTGTACTTAATATTATATTAGCGCCAGGGCCTGACTAGTTATGGCGGATGAATAGCGACTGCAGCGGTACATCCAGCAGCTGGAGGGTAGGTTGGTGGCTCTTGAGTGCACAACTACAGCTGTGGATGTTACCACAGTTGCTGCTCAGGCCGCTAGCGTGGCTGCAGCTGCGTTGTCCACTGCCATCCCTGTTCCGGCATTATCCCCCATCCCGCTGCCAGATAAGTTTTCTCGCGATAGCTAGTCTTGTAGAGGATTCGTGAGCCAGTGTGCAATACACCTTGAGCTCCTGACAGCACGTTTTCCTTCAGAGCAGGCCAAGGTGGTATTCATAATATCCCTCTTGTCGGACAAGGCATTGGAGTGGGCCACACCGTTGTGGGAGCGCAATGATCGTGTGGTTCAGAGTGCTCCGCAGTTTCTGAACACGCTGAAACAGGTCTTTTTGGCACCTCGGGTCACCCACGATACAACTCTCCAACTGCTGGCATCGACACAGTGTACGTCCATGGTCAGCCATTTTGCCGTCCACTTCCGGACCCTAGCATCTGAATTGGAGTGGCCGGATAAAGTCCTCATTCTGTTTTTTTGGAGGGGTCTGGCTGATCATGTGAAGGATGCCCTGGCCACCAGGGAGATTCCCACCACACTGGAGGAGCTTATAGCAGTTTACACTCACATCGACTTTCGTTTTAGTGAGCGGGGGTTTGGAGCGAGCCCAGTGTTAGCGGAGGTTTCGGCTGGCTCCCTCCTTCGCCGAACCACTGGAATCTCCTGGCCAGGCGTCCGAATCACATGAGGCCATGGAGGTGTCGCGAGTGGGTTCTAAGTCCCAGACCGCTCGTGCTCTCATGGTTTGTTACATCTGCTGGCAGTCAGGACATCTCACCTCCAGATGTTCTCGGCGTTTGGAGGAACGTCCTCGTTTAGTGTCCTTTTGAGCTGGTTCACTAGACGCAGCGGCGCCTTCTTCTAAACATACATTTAAGGGGACAGTTAACATTGGTCAATCCACCCATATGGTAGAGATTTGCGTGGATTCCAGGGCAGAGGGCAACTTCATGTCTTCTACCTTCACCCGACGGCACGCAATTCCACTAGTTATGCTCGCCAAGCCAGTGACCATTTTGGTGATAAATGGGTTGACACTACCATCGCAGATAACCCATCAGACCGTCCCTTTTACTTTATCCATGTCTTCCTCATCAGGAGATCACTCCCCTCATATAGAGTGGTCCTCAGGGAGAATTCTGGGATGGAGTAAATCCGGTGTAGGTAGATGTCAGAGGGAGTGCATTCAGTTTGCTACTACTGAGGTACCTGCAGATCTTTCCCCTCTTCCCAAGCACTATTGGCCCTATGCGGATGTGTTCTCCAAGAGGGCAGTGGAGACCCTTATGCCTCATCGCCCCTTTGACTGCCCTATTGACCGCTTGACGGGCGCTGAGCCTCCTCGGGGTCGAGTTTATCCTCTTCCTCTCCTGGAGTCAGAGGCTATGTCTCAGTACATCCGGGACAATCTGACAAGGGGCTTTATTAGGAAGTCAGCGTCACCTGCAGGGGCGGGGTTTTTCTTTGTGCAGAAGAAAAACGGAGAACTACGGCCATGCATTGATTACAGAGGTCTTAACGCCATCACAGTTAAGAACAAGTACCCGCTGCTCCTGATATCTGAGCTTTTTGATAGGTCTGCGGGGTGCTGAGGGAGACGAATGGAAGACAGCCTTTAACACCAGCGACGGGCATTATGATTACCTGGTGATGCCCTTCGGGCTCTGTAATGCTCCTGTCATCTTCCAAGATGTTGTGAATGACATCTTCCAGGATATGCTCACCACCTCGGTTGTAGTATATCTGGATGATATCCTCATCTACTCTCCAGATATAGACTCCTGGGGGCGTGGCCTTGGACTCCTGTAATGTAGGCAGCAGGAGTATAGATCTCCAGTGAACACTACACAGAAAGCGACTTAAAAGCAACTGGAAGCCAACCTTTTAGCTCCCCACTAATATAGGAATGCCTTGTGACCAATCCGGTCACCTTTGATTCCAATTTTGGGAAAATAAACAAAAGAAATCTGTAGTTTCCTCGCCTCAGAACTCAGGCCTAGGAGGGAGCCTGTTGGCAGAGGCATATTGCCTAGCGAAGCAGGCCTCAAGAGGATCCGATGCCTAACTTCCTTGCCTCAATGGATCATCGGACAAAACAGAGGAAATAAATAGGACCTGCGGACAAAGCAGAGAAGATAATAAGGTACGCCAGCATCCCTCTATGTATTTGGGGTCAATTTGTAACCTCCGAGATCTTTGCTGCTTCTCTGTTCAAGCCGCGATCGCAACTTAGGATCACAAATCGGTGACGCTGTGACGCTACTGAGATGCCACCAGGACTCTTCTGAGAACATAACCGGCTGATCGCAACTAGACGTTGCAGAAGAAACGCCACTGGGACTCTTTTGAATCAGTAACCGGTGGAGGGATCCAGCGCGACGCCGCAGGTATTGAAGCTTTGAATAGCTCTAAGAGCCGAATTTTAGGCCAGTGCTGGTCAGGGGTGAATGTTAATAACCCCTAAACTCTTCAGAAAACCCTGCCTTATAGAGAAATCACGGATATTCCCAGTTTTAAAGCAAGGAAAGAGTCGGTGGTCTCTGGTTGCTGGACAGAGATCCCTCCCCTGCATGCTTAAATAGCTCCTCAGCAAAAAGGCTATCTGTGGCCTCTCTGCTGCTTATTTCATGGAAGTTCCTAGGGGTCCTGGTTCTTATAGAGATACCCTATGGAATTATACAAAGTTCAAGTACTTTCAAGCAACATAGGATTTTGCGGTGTTATAAATCAGCTTGAGGCTGGCTTGAGACCTGCAAAAGGATATCGTCTGAAGGAGAGACTTCCCTGACTTTCATTTGCAGTTTTGTTAACTCTTAATAAGGGGTCCTTCTATATCTGCCTTTATTGAATATAAGAAGCTCTATTGGAGACACATCCAATCTATACATTAAAGGTTTAAATGTAGATTTGGTCTGCCTGATTACGCCTAAAAAGGAACCAGAAGAAACTGAAGTGGGACACTCAAAGAGAGTCATTAGGAATACCTGTCACCCCCCTAGGATGTAGGGGAAAAGAATTATTCTCCTGGAAGAGAACTTCTTATTTGTTTTATAGTAGCGTATATGCAAGCTGTTGTCATTTGTTCATCATATAATTGCCTTAGCCCTCGGTTTAAGAATAGCTGTATATAATCATTTTCTCAACAGAATTTAAATTTTATGTATTTAACTCTTAGGTACCTATAGCTGTGTGGTAGACAGTGTAATAGGATAGTTAATATACCCTATCAACATAACATTGCCTTGAACTCTAAATTGTTGCTAACTATTTAAACTCTGGTCATATTATCCAGTCACAAAATGAGTACATCAAAACGAGAAAATAATTTGAGATCCTTCCAAATTAGACAGACCAAGTCTATAGAAGATCTGCCCGATCTACTAAGCCCAGGCAGAAGCAGATCCCCTTTGAAACCAGGAACTCAAGATCAAAGACTAACTAAACATACCCCATTAAATAGTAAAGTTTCGAAGGAGGGGTCCAATAAGGGTACCCCTCCTTCAAAATTACCCATCTCCTCATTTCCTCTCAAAGAAAACAATAAGGGTACTGCCAGAACGCTAAAACTAAACAAGCCCATAGGTGACAACATTGACACCTCTATTTCACATAAAAGAAGAGGAACAGATTATGTGGGAAAAAAGACAGATCTCCTTAACAGTGACTCAGATGACCAATCGGAGGATTATTCCCCCAATCTGAGTCCCAATAGACAAATAGCAAAAAAGCTTCATACAGAAACGGCACAAAATACTGATATCCCTTTTTCTTCTCCAGACCTAAAAGCCTTTGTAGGCTCTAATACAGTTGTCAAAGAAGATTTCCTTGCTAACCTATTTATATCCTTTAACGAATCAGTTAAACTGGGATTTGAACAACAGAACAAAATTATTAAAGAAACTTGCGCCAATATTAATAAAAAAATGGAAAAAATTGAGAATGGCCTCAAAAAAATTGAGAGATAATTCCTTCTTTACCAAACAAAATTTCTGCCTCCAATCGGAGAATCTCAAAATAAGGGGATTTTCTGAGTCCGTTCCACAAGGGGAACTCCCAAACTATACTAAGGATCTCTTCAAAAAACTGGTTCCGAACCTTTCGGAGCTAGATCTTAAATTGGATCGTATTCACCACCTCCCAAAACCCAGAGGAGTAGCCCCAGATAAACCTAGAGACACAATTATGAAGGTGCATTTTTTTGAAACAAAGGATAGGGTTCTTATGAGTGCCCGAGAGAAAGGCTCCCTTCCTGATCCTTTCAAAGATGTAAAAATATTTGCTGACTCCTCTAAAGCTACGATTGACTCCAGAAAGGCATTTAAAGATGTTACGACCAAATTGAGAGAATATCGGATTTTATACAAGTGGGGCTTCCCCACTAAAATAATAGTTTGCAATAAAGGTAAAGATAATCCAATCCTTACTCCTCAAGAGGGTGTCAGATTTATTAAATTCCTAGAAGAGGAGCTCGACTATAGAGACAAAGACTGAGGAAACAAAACAAGACCTGCCTCGATACTTATGTAGTCTTGACTAGATCTATGCCATAAACTTTCTTTTTTTCCCCCTGTTCTAGTTGAGACTTAATCTTATATTAAGTCCTCCAGGAGAAACTGCAGTTAGTATTTGACTGCAATTATTAGGTCAAAATTCATTATTGATCTGTTCGTACTGTTTTGTTAATTATATTTATCTGCTTGTTCCTGCAGAAGTTACATGTAAGTCCTAACATACAATGTGAGAGGACTTAATAGCCCAAATAAAAGATCTTATATACGGAGAGAATTAATCCGTTTACGCGCCAATGTCGTCTGTCTGCAGGAGGTGAAGCTCGCAAAGGATAGGTGCCCAAACCTTCAACACAAGAAATACGCACACACATTCAAATCCCTATATTCATCCAGTAAGGCAGGGGTGGTGACCCTGGTAATTAGCGATGTCCCATTTAAGCTCATAAAAGAGGTTTCAGATGAACTTGGAAGGTTCCACATCCTCATATGTAAGATAAATGACAGACTTTGTACACTGGTTAATGTATATGCACCAAAAAAACCCATCTCATTTCTGAATAGACTAAATAAAAAGGTTGAGAAAGTCAGATCTGGAGACACCATTTGGGCAGGAGATTTTAATATCGTACCCGATGACCAGTTGGATTCCTCATCGTTGGTTCGCCACAAGGCCCCCCCCACACTCAGGAACTGGTTAATCCAGAATGAACATTACAACATCATCAGATGCCTCAACACATCCTCCGTTGAATTCACTCACTATTCTGACGTCCACATGACATCATCACGAATAGATCTTATTATTACCAACGTCTTTACGCTAAACAAATTAAAAAAATTGAAATATTAAAAAATCTGTGTCAGACCATTGTCCGGTCTTGGCCAAATTTGCCTTAAATACCTCACAAATTCCGAACCCAATATGGAAATGCATCCCCCCCATAACATCTTCAATGAATCAAAGCTTCTGACATTCAGTAAGATCAAGCAAAAATATAAGCTACCTGCATCAGAACTGATCCCCTTTCTCTTAATCAAGGAAGGCGTCCATAAACTACTGAAAGGCTACTCATTGAATGTCGAGAATCTGACTTTGTTACTATGTAACACAAAAAATTAGGTGGTGTCTAAATAGCATATACAGATGTCTCAATAATGATAACATTAATCGTAAAAATCCCTACATGAAGAGATGGCAATCGGAACTTCAGGTAAGCCTTTCTACAGAGCAATGGGACATCGCTACCAGATCCACTTACTCGTCTAGCATATCTGCCTCTTTGCAAGAATCTTATTTCAAGATATTATCCAGGTGGTATTATACTCCATCAAGGCTCGCGCACATAAATAAGGAACATTCCCCGTTGTATTGGAGGGGATGCACTCAAATTGGAAACTTGTATTATTTGTTTCGGGGATGTCCTAAATTTAAAACCCTATGGGCTGAAGCCTCAAGGCATATAAAGTCATTTGAAGAAGACTTCCTTATTACTCCACAGAGAGTTTTGCTCTCTCTGGACTTGGGTGGAAAAACCCCCAAAACAAAGTACATAATTATACACTTTTTTTGGTAATAAAGAATGAAATAGCGCAATGGTGGAAGAAACAGGACTCTCCCAGATTTGTCGATGTACTCGAAAAAATACACCAACATAGCAATACTGAGAGGAGATCAGCTATCAGTAACAACGGTATCGAGAGATACCTCAAGAAATGGAAAGTGTGGAACGACCAATTCCGGACCGGCTGATCCTTCTGTATGATTAAATGATTGGACTGTTATTTTGACCAAATAGGTCTATTTGAAAATGTTATTCTGGTTTTCTAGTTTTTATCCCCCTCTTTTTCCCTTTCTTCCCCAGTCTCCTCTTTTCCCCCTCCTCCCTCTCTTTCCCTCCCCCTCTCTTTCCCTCAACCTTTCCAACTAATATAATGAAAAATAAAAAAAAAACTGTTTAAAAACATATATAGGCTCCCACCGGAGGGAGGTTTGCAAAGTCTTTCATCTCCAACGGGCAAACTCCCTCTTATGCCAAGTTGGAGAAGTGTGTGTTTGAGCAGGAGTCCTTGCCTTTGCTGGGCTATATCATCTTGGCCCAGGGGTTGGCCATCGATCCTGCCAAACTACAGGTGGTGATGGATTGGCAGGAGCCTCACTCCCTCAAAGCGGTGCAGCGCTTTATGGGATTTATTAACTACTACCGCCAATTCATCCCGCACTTCTCGACTTTGGTAGCTCCCTTGGTTGCCCTCACCAAGAAGGGAATGAATCCTAAATTGTGGTCAGAGGAGGTCTCCAAGGCCTTCCTCTCCATCAAGTCTCACTTCGCTAGAGCTCTCATTTTACATCGCCCCAATGTGGATAAGCCATTTATTTTAGACGTGGATGCCTTGTCCGTCGTTGCTGGAGCAGTCCTGTTCCAAAAGAATGCTCAAAGTCGGAAGCATCCTTGCTTCTTCTTTTCCAAGAACTTCTCACTGGCAGAGAGGAACTATTTCATTGGGGACAGGGAGTTGCTAGCCATGAAATTGGCCTTTTCTGAAAGGAGACACCTCCTTGAGAGGGCTCGCTATCGCTTCCAAGTTTACACTGACCACAAAAATTTAGTTTATTTGCAAACTGCCCAGCGGCTAAATTCCTGCCAGGCTAGATGGTCTCTGTTCTTCTCCCAGTTCCATTTCACCCTCCATTTTCTCTCTGGGGAGAAGAACATTCGGGCCGACGATCTCTCCCGCTCCGTAGTGTCATCAACATCATCATCATCAGAGGAGCCTCAGTTAATTGTCCCTCCAGAGAGCCTGAGGACTGTGGCCCCGGTTTCGCTAGAGTCTATGCCCCCTGGCAAGACTTTTGTTCCATCTAAATTGCGGCCGGAGGTTCTCTCTTCGGCTCATTCGTCCAGGGTGGGTGGACATTTTGGGACCAAGAGGACATCTGAGCTCCTGGAGCAGACATACTGGTGGCTGCATATGGCCCGTGACGTCAGAGACTATATTCAGACGTGTGTCTCCTGCACCAGGAATCGGTCTCCTCGGCAACGGTCTGCTGGGTTACTTTACCCTCTATCGGTGGCAGACATGCCCTGGGAAATGGTCATAATGGACTTCGTGTTGGGCTTACCCAAGTCTCGTGGCTGCACCGTCATCTGGGTAGTCACTGACCATTTCTTCAAAATGGTGCACCTAGTACCTCTCTCTCAGGTACCGTCTGCACGGGCCTTAGTGGCGTTGTTTATAAAGCATGTTTTCCGCTTACATGGTATGCCAGACAAAATTGTCCGCGATCGGGGTCCCCAGTTTGCATCTGGGTTCTGGAGAGAGCTTTGTCTGTTATTCAGCCTTGAGCTGAATCTCTCTTCAGCTTACCATCCAGAGACGAATTGGTTGGTAGAGAGGGCCAACCAGACTTTGGTTACATACCTGCGGCTTTTTGTTTCAACCAGGCAGGATGACTGGGTGTCCTTGCCACCATGGGCAGAGTATGCGCTGAACAACGCCGTAGCCGATTCCACCGGACAAACCCCATTTCTCCTTATCTACAGCCAGCATCCGCGGGTTCCTGTGCCCATGCCCGTGTCTTCCACCAACTCTAGGGTGGCAGACTGAGCGGTGGAGGTACGTGACATTTGGGACTGCACACAGGATGCCATCCAGGCCTCCAAGGATAGAATGAGGGTTTCAGCCGATGCTCACCGGCGCCCCGCTCCGACCTTTGCTCCTGGCGACCTAGTTTGGCTCTCCACCTGTAATATCAGGCTACGCATTGAGCCCTTTAAGACTGTGCCTCGCTTTATAGGTCCCTTCAAGGTCCTTGAGCAGGTTAACCCTGTGGTCTACCATCTGGCCCTTCCTCCACACCTGGGTGTCACTGACACCTTCCACGTGGCCCTCCTTAAACCGGTTCATATGTCCCAGTTTTCGGAGCCATCTATCAGGAAATCAAGCTTGTCCTCGGACAAGTACGAGGTGAATGCCATCGTGGGCTGTAAGGTGGTTCAGGGCACAAAATATCATCCAGTGGACTGGAAGCTTCATGGTCCAGAGGACAGGGCCTGGGGAGCACATTCGTGCTCCTCAGCTCATTGCAGCTTTTGAACAAAGCAAGGCTCAAGTTTTTCCCACTGCGCAGTGGGAGTCTCGAGTCATGTACTCTGCGGTCTCCCATTCGTTTGCAGCCGCAGAGGTTCCTGCTCAACAGAGACGTCAGTCCCAGTGTCTTGCCCAGGCTAATGCTAGGTGTCTGGTTGCTCCTCCAGGCTTAGTTATTCTACCATGCATGAGTCAGTGGAAAGCAGACGCTCCTGCTTTTCTCCTACTGAGCATGCCCGTGGGACGACCTCTCATTGGAAGTCGGAGGTCCCATGCTCAGGTCCTATTGCAGCTCCGATTCGACCACCAGGAAGGTCCCGCAAGGCTGCAACTATAAAAGGCTCACATGGCCACCCGGCCATGCATTAATATAGAGAAAGATACAGACCATGTGGAGTGTTGCATGCATGTATGAATGTTTCTGGTGAATGACTCATTATGAAACCCCTACCCTTGGTATGCATGTGTTGTGTAGCCTAGCCTGCTAGCGCCCAGGCTGAGGTCCAGGTAGAGGCAGAGTCAGAGACTGGCATCAGCATACACCGGTGGCTTTGTCTGTACGCCCTGTTGCACACAGTCTTCACTCCTCAGTGGTCAGCATTCATTAGAGGTAACCGCAGGTGTGACGCTGCACGCTCAGTAGGTCTAGAGGGACTCAGACCTCGTGTCCTTGGGGCTGAGTTCTGTGACCATACACTGAGCGCTCTCTTGCCGAGTGCTGTTGAGTTTCAACTGGCTCCGGCATTTATGTTCTGCGGTACTGCGGCTTTGTGATGTAAGAGTCCACTCCTGTTCGCACCGAATGCACCTTACTATCATTTATTATTTGGTGCATTCCGCCAGCCCTAACACCGCGTTAAATAAATATATATATATATATATATATATATATATATATATACATATATAGTCCAAGGTGAGACGCAATATAAATACAAACTAGAGAAACATACCAAAATCTTAGACATGAAAAGGTTAAGAAAGTGCAATCCAAAAGGTATAAACCACGCCAGATGCATATGTAGTCCAGGGTAGGACGTAACTAGAATAAAAACAAATACTAGGAGGACGTTTAATAATTAAGCAAAAAAAAGGCAATGCATAATAGTGAGGTAGCAGGAAATCACATAGACCTTAGCGGTACACACTTAATGTGGGCAATAAAGATGTTTATTAGTCATGCACCTGGTAAGCTCAGATGATAGTAATAGATTAAGGCAAAAAAGTGTCCGGAGATGTGACGCATGCATGATACATTCCAGCCCCCACAGAGGGCGGTTACTACAAGTGGCGTCAAGCCCAGTGAAACACATATTGTACATAATGTAATAGATTATTTTCCTCTTCGCCACGACAGCACCCACTGAGAGAGGGGATCCGCCCCAGGAACAGGAAACCTACAGAGAGATAAATGGGGCGGTCCCCCTCGCTCCCTCAGTTTGGTTTCCTGTTCCTAGGAAGGAACCCGCAGAAGAGGATACCTGGTCTGGTAGCCGCCTGCCTGCATAATATGAGCAGCAGGGGCCCCAGGACCGGAGGCAGCGTCGGGCGGAGAGGTGATGGTTTCCCCCCCAGAGCTGGTAATGCAGGTGAGGCCAGAGGTAAGATGGTGCCAAGGCTCACTAAGGGGACAGGGGCGTATATCCCCCCCCAGGAAGGGGACGAATCGCATTACACAGTCACGGATGGTGGCCGCGCGCCCCCCCCCCCTCCCCCGAGAGAGACAGAAGAGCCTGAGCGTTGTGCCAGGCAGCGCTACCGGGGGTCATACCTGCAGGGGTTAACGTGGGGCCGTGTGCGTGGGTCACTGTCGGGGCCGCGGCATCAGCGCTTCCAGCGGCGCTCCCAGGCAGGCAACCTGGAAGTAGGAGCATGGAAGACTTCCGGGATCAGCGCAGGAGTCGGCACTCGCGAGAGAATGCCCGCGCATGCGCAGAAGAGGCTAAAAAAAAAAAAAAAAAATGGAGGATGAAAAAAAAAATGGTAAGATTATAAAAGGAAGCCACGGAGGCAGCACCAGTGCGCAGTCATGTCATCCATAGATGACCCAGCTTCGCTCCCGCTAAGTCAGCCAGTGGAATCCCCACATGGCAACAGACAAAGCGGTGCTACTAGGAGAAGCAGCAGCACCAGAAGAAGTGGCAGCTCCAGGAAGGAATCTAGTGGACCTTCCAGGCAAATTGAGCCCCTGGAGAAAAAACGGAAGGAGAAGAAATCATCCCACGCCTAGCCTCAGCTTGAGGCGCTGACCCCGCAGCCGGTAGTTTGCTGACGAGACTCACGGGTGAGTGTATTTAGTCAGGATAAATAACTGATGGCCCTCTTTTTTCTGGTCCATACCCCCCTTTAGGCCAAAAGAACAGAGAAGGCGAAAAATAGAGAGTGTGCCTTATGTTCTCAGCCCCTCCCAGACGGCCACCCTAAAAGATTATGCCAAGCGTGTATTGAGGAGGCCTTACAAGAGGAATCCTCATGGAAAAAAGAGGATATCCGAGCGATAATTAGGGAAGAGTTACGGGCCTTGGACAGCACCAGTAGTCTGGGGGGTCACTCCTCCGTGAGACAGATAAGTTCACCAAGAGGAGGAGCTTCGCCAGCGTCAAGGTCGCCATCAGAATCCGGGGAGCTAGACTCTGATAGATCCCAGGAATACCCTTCCTCAGAGGTTGAGAAGCAGGCGTGTTTTCCTACGGACAGCGTCAGTAACTTAGTTAAGTCTGTCCGAAATACCATGGGGCTACCTGAGAGTAAGGACCCCAAGACTCCACAAGACATAATGTTCGCAGGCATTTCCCGTAGGAAGGTCCGAGCATTCCCAGTGGTCCCAGCTATAAAAGAGCTGGTGAAAAGGGAGTGGGAAAAACAGGGGCAGAAAACCTTCCTGCCCTTAACGTCAAAGCGTAAATATCCATGAGGATGAGGAATTGACAGCTTGGTCGAGAGCCCCCAAAGTGGATGCGGCGGTGGCCTCTACCTCTCGTAGATCCTCCCTGCTGGTAGAGGATTCAGGAACTTTGGCTGACTCATCAGATCGTAAGACCGATACACTCCTTAAACGATCCTGGGAAGCATGTGCGGCAGCTTTTAAGCCCGCAATAGCAGCCACGTGCACAGCAAGATCATTGTTGGTATGGCTAAATGACCTAGAGGACAATATTAAAAACGGAGTGGCCAGGAATAAACTCCTGTCCTCTATGCCCCTCATAAAAGGAGCAGCGGCCTTCCTCTCCGATTCCTCGGCGGACTCTCTCCGTTTATCGGCTAGAGCAGCGGGGCTAACCAATGCAGGCCGGCGGGCCTTATGGTTGAAAGGGTGGAAAGGGGACACGCAGACAAAAACTAAACTGTGTGCTATACCCTGCCAGGGTAAGTACCTATTTGGCACGGAACTGGACGAGATTTTAACAAAAGCGGGAGAGAGAAAAAGAGGTTTTCCTAACCCGTATGTTCCCTTCAATAGGAGGTCCTACAGAAAGCAACCGTTTGGCAAAAAGAAGGACTTTAAACCCCAGGATCGCTGGGGATATAAGGACCCCAAACAGAGGGGCAATCTATTCGGGAAGCGTCCCTTCAGAGGAGACAGGTTCCGCTAATACCAGTACACCGGTAGGTGGCAGACTACTGAAGTTCAGCCACCAATGGGGGAAGGTAACATCACACCCATGGGCCATTGATATAGTCTCATCAGGCCTAAAACTAGAATTTGTTCGGCATCCACCGAACTTCTTCCTATTGACTTCCATGAAGTCCCAGATACAGCAGGAAGCACTGGAGATGGAGATTGCAGTATTACTAACTAAACAGGTTCTAATAGAGGTCCCAGGGGACGAAGAAGGAATGGGCTTTTATTCTCCTCTATTTTTAGTCCCAAAACCAGATGGCTCTTTTAGGACCATAATAAATTTAAAGAAGCTTAATACCTTCTTAAGGCCGAGGCCATTTAAGATGGAGTCAATAAATTCTGCAATAAAACTTTTGTTTCCCAGGTGTTACATGGCAGTTTTGGACCTAAAGGATGCCTATTACCATCTACCCATATACCAAGAGCACCAGAAGTTCCTGCGGGTAGCGGTCTGGTTCAAGGGTCGGGTTCAGCATTTCCAGTTTGTGGCAATGCCATTCGGGCTATCCATGGCTCCTCGGGTATTTACCAAATTGATGCTGGAAGTGATGTCGTATGTAAGGCTGAATGACACACTAGTGGTCCCTTACTTGGACGACCTGCTTGTAGTGGGGAATTCTGTTTCTCAGTGCAAAACAAGAATGACCAAGATTATCTCATCCCTACAAACGCTAGGATGGCTAATCAACTGGGAGAAGTCCAGACTAGAACCAGTTACCTGTCAGAGGTTCCTAGGCCTGCAAGTAGATTCTGTAAGTCAGAAATGCTTTCTGCCAGACGCTAAAGCAGTGGCCATAATCAATAAGATACAGAATACTACAGAAAGACCCGTAATATCATTAAGACAGGGTATGTCTTTGCTGGCGTCCCTGATATTGTGCATCCCAGCGGTGCAATGGGCCCAGTTCCACTCTAGAACACTACAGTGGACTATTCAGCAGGAAACAGAGAGACTGCAGGGGCGGTTGGAAGGGAGGATGTCCCTATCGCCAGAAGTTGTTAAATCCCTAAAGTGGTGGTTAAATCCTACCAATTTTTCTAAGGGAGTGCAATGGTGGGTAACTCCCTCCAAGGTGCTCACCACGGATGCTAGCCCCTGGGGCTGGGGGGCCCACCTGGAGGAGCACATGACACAAGGCCGGTGGGGTAAACATGAGATAGAAACCTCCTCTAATGTAAAGGAGCTAAAAGCAATTTACTATGCGATATCTCAATTTCTCCCGCAGTTAAGAGGAACCCACGTGAGAATCCAGACAGACAATACCACCGCGGTGGCCTATATAAACCGACAGGGAGGTACACGGTCGGGACCGTTGATGTCTATCGCGGAAGAGATCCTAGAAATAGCCGAGGTACATCTTCACTCCTTGTCGGCACTCCACATAAGAGGAGTGGACAACTCTCAAGCAGACTATCTCAATCGCCAGGTCCTATATCAGGGCGAGTGGGTCCTCAGCAGGCACGTCATCGAGACGATAGAGACAGAATGGGGCAGACCGGAAATAGACCTGTTTGCTACCAGAGCCAACAGATGCGTAAAGAGGTTCGCTTCGCTCTACAGGTCAGACAACCCAGACATTCTAGATGCCCTCCAAGCACCCTGGGCATTCTGGCTAGCCTATGCCTTTCCTCCAATGGTTCTACTTCCATCTGTAATCAGGAAAATAAGACAAGAGAGGGCGAGGGTCATCTTGATAGCCCCGTTTTGGCCCAAAAGGCCGTGGTTTTCATGGCTGAGAGCCATGTCAATAACCGACCCGTGGATCCAGCCGCTGCACCGGGACCTTCTCTCGCAGGGACCCTGCTACCATCCACAGGCCAAAGCCCTACTCCTAGCGGCCTGGAATTTGAAAGGGAACTATTGAAGCAGAAGGGCTTTTCTGAAAACCTAATTAATACCCTGCTACAAAGTAGGAAAGAGTCTACTACAAAAATATATGCTAAGGTGTGGAGGAAATTCCTAGCCTTTCACCCATCAGAGCTAGCCGGTGAAGTACCCATTACGCCCATCTTAGAGTTTCTTCAAAGAGGCCGAGAATTGGGCCTCTCAGTTAATACTCTAAAGGTCCATATATCGGCCCTAGGAGCTCTATTTAACTATAACGTGGCAGCAAATAGATGGGTAAACCGTTTTGTTTCAGCTTGTCAACGGTCAGAACCGGTGCATATTCCTCGGCTTCCAGCATGGAACCTTACTCTGGTCTTGGATGCCTTTACTCAGGCCCCGTTTGAGCCCATAAGCTCGACATCGGGAAAGTGCCTCTCATTAAAAACTGATACATTAGTAGCTTTAGTATCAGCTAGAAGAGTAAGTGATCTTCATGCTTTATCAGTAGACCCTCCGTTCCTGTCAATAACTCGAGACAGACTGATTTTGAAGACAGACCCGGCCTACCTTCCCAAACGGGCAACTAAGTTTCATAGGTCTCAGGAGATATGCCTACCCTCCTTCTATGAGAACCCGTCAAACCAGGACGAGATGAAATATCACACCTTAGATGTAAGAAGAGCGGTACTAGCCTACCTTGATAGGACCAGTCCCTGGAGGCAGAGTAGGTCTCTTTTTGTCTCCTTCCAGGGCAGCAGAAAGGGGTCTGGAGTCACAACAGGCACATTATCCAGATGGATCAGAGATGCGATCACAATGGCATATCTGGCTAAAGGAGAAGAACCTCCGCTGGGGATTAAGGCACACTCTACTAGAGCCATATCATCCTCCTGGGCCGAGAGGGCAAACGTCCCAATTGAACAAATATGTAAGGCTGCAACCTGGTCTTCTCCATCTACCTTCTATAGTCACTATAGACTAGATTTGTCCTCTACAAAGGATTTGACCTTTGGTAGATCGGTCCTTAACACGGTATGCCCTCCCAAGTGATTATCTCTGGAAATCTCTCAGTGGGTGCTGTCGTGGCGAAGAGGAAAAACCGGATTACTTACCGGTAATACTCTTTTGTAGAGTCCACGACAGCACCCGCTCACTTCCCCCCCGTAAAAATTTTTCACACATGGGTCTCCTTGGTGGTGGAGATTGTAATTAGAATTTAATATGTGATTAAACTTAGCGAATCTAAAGGCTATATGGGTAAGATATATGAATCGCCCAAGCAAAATGACTAAAACATGTATGACGGTTCCTCCGTTGTTCTCGGCAATACAAACTGAGGGAGCGAGGGGGACCGCCCCATTTATCTCTCTGTAGGTTTCCTTTTCCTGGGGCGGATCCCCTCTCTCAGTGGGTGCTGTCGTGGACTCTACAAAAGAGTATTACCGGTAAGTAATCCGGTTATCTACTGGTTATGAGGCCGCTATTAGGATAGAACAAATGTATAACACCCTCGTTATATGCACAAGAACATAAAGCAATCATTGAGAATATTGTGGGTTTTGGGACTTGAATCAGTTCAATCAAACTTTAGAGGTGGAGATATCACTCTGGAACTTCTTAGACGCGAGGCTAAGTGGATTTTTGATCTCAAATGTTTAGTTCCTTCAGGTCTCAATGAAGATCTATTGCTTACTGGGTTCTATAAACAAACATGATTTCTGCCATCTTTGTTCCATTTTGCTTTTGTCAAAATAGTTTATTTTTACTGTTGTCATCTGTATACTGGATCCCGCTCGCTTATAATACCTGGTATTTAGACTGTGTTCTTCTTTTTGAGTGTCATAAACAGCATATCATTTTTTCTCTATTTTTTATGTTTTCAATTTTATATGTTTATTTGTGCATGTTCAGATCTCAGTTATTTACTTACCTGGGGTTTCTGGCCATACTTTCTTCCTTTTTGGAGGAATTCTTTTCTGTGTGGCCATTGAATAATAATATTCTGCACTATACAGTCTTGTAATAGTTTTGGTATCCTATACACTTATGTCCATTTTTTAAGTTGTTGGCATATTAAGGGGACCGTGTTTGGGCTACTTTTTGGCTGAGTTTATCACTTGTTCAGCTGAAATGTATTATTCTCTTAAGGGCTCACAAAATAATAAACTTCTACCTATACATCAGAGCGTATTTAAGGCCTATAGCTCATACGTAATTCAGGGTTATTCTGCCTTCTGAAATGAAACCATCTTTTATTTCTCTGGATGTATAATACATGATACAACGAGGTTAGATATCTCTATTGTGAATATATTATTCTTTCCCTCATGCCGGCATTATAATTTTCCTTCTGTTTTGTTACTGGCACTATGAGCAGCCATGCATGTATATTCATGTCTTTCCCTTGGCATTATACAACCAATTTGCAGTTTAAATACAACTGAATACTGGGGTCCTGCGGATGCATCAGGTTTTGTAGTGTATTTTGAGGGGTAAGGGGTAGACTGCAGAAAAACTCTTGCCTGTGTTCTCCATGCCACATACTTCAGGTTTTGACACCTTCTCACCTGATGATGTTCCTGATGAACAACGCTGCCAAGGCCCGTGCAGAAGGCACCCGCGGAAGAGGCACCAAGTGCACCAATTTGGAGAAATGGTCGGTGACTACCCAAATAACGGTGCAGCCACGAGACTTGGGTAAGCCCACCACAAATTCCATCCCGACCATCTCCCAGGGCCTGTCTGCCACCGGCAGAGGGTAAAGTGACCCAGCAGGCCATTGCCGAGGAGACCGATTCTTGGCGCAGGAGACACACGTCTGAATATAGTCTCCAATGTCACGGGCCATATGTGGCCACCAGTACGTCCCCTCCAGGAGCTCAGATGTCCTCTTGGTCCCAAAACGTCCACCCACCCTGGACGAGTGAGCAAAAGAGAGAACCTCTGGTCGCAAATTAGGTGGAAGGAAAGTCTTGCCCGGGGCCACAGTTCTCAAGCTCTTTGAAGGGACAATTATCCGAGGCTCGTCCTCCTCCTCTGATGACACTACGGAACAAAAGAGAGCATCAGCACAAATGTTCTTCTCCCCGGAAAGAAAGTGGAGGGTGAAGTGGATCCAGGAGATGAACAAGGATCATCTAGCCTGTCAAGAATTTAACCGCCGGGCGGTAAGTAGGTACACCAGATTTTTGTGGTCGGTGTAGACCTGGAAGGGATAGCGAGCCCCCTCTAGGAGGTGTCTCCATTCTGAAAAGGCCAACTTCATGGCTAGAAACTCCTTGTCCCCGATGGAATAGCTCCTCTCCGCCGGTGTAAAGGTCTTAGAAAAGAAGAAGCAAGGATGCTTCTGACCTTGAGCATCATTTTGGAACAGGACTGCTCCAACACCGACGGATGAGGCATCCACCTCCATAATAAATGGTTTATCCACATCGGGGCAATATAAAATGGGAGCGCTAGCTAAGTGGGACTTAATAGAGAGGAAGGCCTTGGAGACCACCTCCGAAAACAATTTAGGATTTTCTCCCTTCTTGGTGAGGGCAACCAAGGGAGCTACCAAATTGAGAAGTGGGGAATACATTGGTGGTAGTAGTTGATAAATCCCATAAAATGCTGCACCGCTTTAAGGGAATGAGGCTCTTGCTAATCCATCACCGCCTGTAGCTTGGCAGGATCCATTGCCAATCCCTGGGCGGAGATGATATAGCCCAGGAAAGGCAAGGACTTCTGCTCAAACACACACTTCTCCAACTTGGCATGGAAGGAGTTTGCCGGAAGGAGGTCGAAGACTTTGCAAACATCTGTACGGTGGGAGTGTACACTACCTTTCAAAAGTTTAGTGTCACTAAAAATTTCTTTATTTTTGAAAGAAAACGACTGTTTTTTCCAGTGAAGCTAATTTAAATGATTCACAAATACACTCTATACATTGTTAAAGTCCTAAATGACTATTCTAGCTGCAAATGTCTGGTTTGTAATGCAATATGTTCATATTATATATATATATATATATATATATATAGTATAGAGGCCCATTTCCAACAACCATCACTCCAGTGTTCGTATGGTACTTTGTGTTTGCTAACTGTGTAAGAAGGCTAATGGATGGATAGAATACCCTTGTGCAAGTAAGTATGTTAGCACAGCTGAAAACAGTTTGGCTGGTTAGAGAAGCTATAAACCTGACCTTCCTTTGAGCTAATTGAGAATCTGAAGCATTACATTTCTTGGTTACATTAAACTCTCAAAATGGCCAGAAAAAAAGAATTTTCATGTGAAACTCGACAGTCTATTCTTTTTCTTAGAAATGAAGGCTATTCCATGTGAGAAATTGCCAAGAAACTGAAGATTTCCTTCATAGGTGTGTACCACTCCCTTCAGAGGAGAGCACAAAAAGGCTCTATCTAGAGTAGAAAGAGAAGTGTGAGGCCCCGCTGCACAAATGAGCAACAAGACAAGTACATTAGAGTCTGTAGTTTGAGAAATTGACACCTCACAGGTCCTCAACTGGCAGCTTCATAAAATAGAGTGATCAATGAGTGGAACAGGCTGCCACGAGAAGTGGTGAGTTCTCATTCAATGGAATTCTTCAAACAGAGGCTGGACAGACATCTGACTGGGATGATTTAGCGAATCCTGCTTTGAGCAGAGGGTTGGACCAGATGGCCCAGGAGGTCCCTTCCAACTCTACGATTCTATGATTCAAAACACCAGTGTCAACATCTACAGTGAAGAGGCGACTCCAGGATGCTGGCCTTCAGATCAGAGTGGCAAAGAAAAAGCCATATCTGAGACTGGCTAATAAAAGGAAAATATTAATATGGGCAAAAGAACACAGACCTTGGACAGAGGAAGATTGGAAAAAAGTGTTATGGACAGACGAATCCAAGATTGAGGTGTTTGGATCACACAGAAGAACATTTGTGAGACACACAACAACTGAAAAGATGCTGGAAGAGTGCCTGACACAATCTGTCAGGCATGGTGGAGGTAATGTGATAGTCTGCGGTTGCTTTGGTGCTGGGAAAGTGGGAGATTTGTACAATGTAAAAGGGATTTTTAATAAGGAAGGCTATCACTCCGTTTTGCAACACCATGCCATACCCTGTGGACAGCGCTTGATTGGAGCCAATTTCATCCCACAACAGGACAATGACCCAAAGCAAACCTCCAAATTATGCATGAACTATTTAGGGAAGAATCAGGCAGCTGGTATTCTATCTGTAATGGAGTGGCCAGGGCAGTCACCAGATCTCAACCCCATTGAGTTGTTGTGGGAGCAGCTTGACCTATGGTACGCAAAAAGTGCCCATCAAGCCAAGACAACTTGTGAAAGGGGTTTCTGGAAGCATGGGGTGAAATTTCTCCAGATTACCTCAACAAATTAACTGCTATAATGCCAAAGGTCTGCAATACTGTAATTGCTGCAAAGGGAGTATTCTTTGACAAAAGTAAAGTTTGAAGGAGAAAATTATTATTTCAAATAAAAATCTTTTTTCCGAACCCTGTCAATGTCTGGACTAGATTTTAAATTCATTTGGCAACTCATTTGATCAATAAATGTATGAGTTTTTATGGAACACACAAAATTGTCTGGGTGACCTCAAATTTTTGAACGGTAGTGTATATCTGGAGAGCAGATGAGAATATTATCCAGATAGACTACAACTGAGGTGGTGAGCATATCCCTGAAGACGTCATTCACAAAGTCTTGGAAGACAGCCAGAGCATTACAAAGCCCGAAGGGCATCACCAGGTATTCATAGTGCCCATCCCTGGTGTTAAATGCAGTCTTCCATTCGTCCCCCTCACATAGGCTAATAAGGTTGTAAGCGCCCCGCAGATACAGCTTAGTAAATACTCTCGCTACCCGCAATCTATCAAAGAGCTAATATATCAGGGGCATAGGATACTTGTTCTTACCAGTGATGTCGTTAAGACCCCTGTAATCTATGCATGGACGCAGTTCTCCATTCTTCTTCTGCACTAAGAAGCATCCCGCCCCTGCAGGTGACACTGACTTCCTAATGAATTCTCTTGCCAGATTCTCCTGGATGTATTGGGTCATTGCCTTTGTCTCTGGGAGAGACAAGGGATACACTGGACCCCAGGGAGGCTCTGCACCAGTCAAGAGGTCAATAGGACAGTCATGGGGCAGTGAGGTGGAAGGGTTTCCGCAGCCCTCTTGGAGAACACATCTGCATAGGGCCAATAGTGCTTAGGGAGAGAGGAAAGATCTGCGTGTACTTCCGTAGTGGCAATCTGAACGCACTCCCTCAGACATCTACCCTCACAAGATTCACTCCATCCCAAAATTCTCCCTGTGGACTACTCTATATTTGGGGAGTGGTACCATAACCAAGGTATCCCTAACAGGATCTCATCAATTCCCTCGGAATGACAAGAAGAGAGATCATCTCCTGATGGGATGGGGACATGGAAAGAGTAAATGGGATGGTGTGATGTGTTATCTGTGAGGGCAGTGTCGCCCCATTCACCAATCGTACGGTCACTGGTTTGGCAAGCATCATCAGGGGTATTGCCGAAGACATGATGTTGCCCTCCGCCCTGGAATCCACACAAAGCTCAACCGTGTGAGTGGATGGGCCTATAGTAATTGTCCCCTTGAAGGACAATTTGAGAGAAAATGTCACTGGGGACATCTCCTGGAAGAATGTCCAGACTGCTAGCAAACAGGACAGGCCACGGGTACTCGAGCAACCCCGGACTTAGACCTCACTCGAGAAACCTCCATGGGCTCCTGTGGCTTGGATGCCTGAACCGGAGATTCCAGAGTTCTGGCGAAGATGGGAGCCAGCCGAAACCTCTCTCTACACTGGGCTCACTCCAACCCTCGCTCGTGAAAACAGAGGTCGATGCAAGTGGAGACCGCTATTAGCTCCTCCAGTGTGGCGGGAATCTCCCAAGTGGCCAAAGCATCCCTCACATGGTCAGCCAGCACCCTACAGGGATAAGGGCTTTATCTGGCCACTGCAGCTCAGATGCTAACGTCCGGAAGTGGACTGAAAAGTGCCTAACCATGGATGAACCCTGTGACAGTGCCAGCAGCTGGAGCGCCGTATCATGGATGACTTGAGGTCCCAAAAAGACCTGTTTCAGAGTGCTCAGGAACCGTGAAGCACTCTGCACCACATGATCGTCGCGCTCCCATAATGGTGTAGCCCTCTCCAACACCCTATCCGACAAAAGAGATACGATAAATCCTACTTTAGCCCGCTCTGAGGGGAAACATGCAGCCAGGAGCTCCAGGTGTATCACACACTGGCTCTCGAATCCCTACATGACTTGCTATTGCCAGAATACTTATCTGGCAGCAGGAGGCGGGATAAGGTCGGAACAGGGGTGGCAGTAACATAGTAACATAGTAACATTGTTTTGAAGGCTGAAGGAAGACCTTATGTCCATCTAGTTCCGCCTATTTTTAGTGCAGCTGTTCTGCATTGTTGATCCTGGGGAAGGCAAAAAACCCACAGAGTAGAAGCCAATTTTCTCCATAGGGAAAAAAATTCCTTCCCCTAAGCTGGGTCAATCATCTACCTATAATATTATGCTATTCGTAACCTTCTATACTGTTACAAGAAAAGCATCCATTCCTTTCTTAAATTCATTCAGTGAGTTGGCCATCACCACTTCCTCAGGAAGAGAAATCTAGAGCCTCACTGCTCTTACTGTGAAGAACCCTCTTCTATGCTAGTGCAGAAATTGTCTTTCCTCCAAACGTAGAGAATGCCCCCTTGTTCTTGGCACAGTCCTTGGTACAAACAGTTCATTGGAGAGATCTCTGAATTGCCCTTTGATATACTTGTACATATATATTAGGTCTCCTCTAAGTCTTCTCTTTTCTAGAGTAAATAGACCTAATTTTGATAACCTTTCTGGGTATTGTAGTGAACCAACTCCATTTATCATTTTAGTAGCCCGCCTTTGAACCCTTTCAAGTTCAGTAATGTCTTTCTTGAGCACCGGCGTCCAAAATGGCACACAATACACAAGTGTGGCCTGACGAGTGATTTGTACAGAGGGAGAATTATGTTTTCATCTCGTGTCCCCAGACCTCTTCTAATGCATCCCATGACCCTATTTACTTTGGTGGCAGCTGCCTGACACTGGGCACTCCAATTTAGCTTCTTATTGACTAAGATGCCTAAGTCTTTTTCCATGTCTGATTTCCCCAGCAGTTTCCCATTTAGTAAGTAATTGTAGCTTCTGTTTCTCCTTCCCATGTGCATAACCTTACACTTATCTATGTGAAACATCATTTGCCAATTTACTCAAATCTGTCTGTACTTGCAAACTGTCCTCCTTTGTGTTAACTACCTTACATAGTTTTGTATCATCTACAATTACTGATATTTTACTGTGTAAGCCATTCACTAGATCATTAATAAATATATTAAATAGCAGGGGGCCCAAAACAGAACCCTGTGGTCCCCCACTAGTAACCCTGGCCCAATCTGAGGATGCCCCATTAATAACCACTCTTTGTTTTCTATCACTAAGCCAGCTACCTACCATCTACACACATTTTCCCCTAGCCCGAGCTTTCTCATCTTACTTACCAATCTTTTATGTGGGACAGTGTCAAATGCTTTAGAGAAGTCGAGATAAATGACATCCAATGATTCTCCTGGGTCCTTTTGAGAGCTTACATCCTCATAGAAGCTGATCAGGTTAGTTTGACAGGAGCGATCATTCATAAATCCATGTTGATATGGAGTTAAACATTTATTAACATTGAGATATTCCATAATGGTATCCCTTAGAAACCCTTCAAAAATTTTACCCACAACAGATGTTAAGCTTACCGGCCTATAGTTTCCAGGTTCCCTTTTACACCCCTTTTTGAATATTGGTACCACATTTGCTTGCCACCAATCAAAAGGAACAGACCCTGCTTCTATAGAGTCTTTAAATATAAGGAATAGAGGCCTGTCTATCACATTACTTAACTCCCTTAATACCCGAGGGTGAATGCCATCAGGGCCTGGTGATTTGTCAATTTTAATCTTACTAAGGCGGTTCTGCACTTCTTCCTGGGTTAGGCAGGTAATACTTAATGGGGAGTTTACATTATCACTCTGCCTTTCCCCTGGCAAATCCTTTTCCTGTGTGAACACTGTTGAGAAAAAAGTATTTAAAACATTTGCTTTTTCCACATCGCTCTCTATGATTTCACCCTCATTGTTCTTTAAAGGGCCGACACCATCAATTTTAATCTTTTTACTGTTTATATAATTAAAGAATAGTTTGGGGTTTGTTTTACTTTCCTTAGCAATGAGTCTCTCAGTTTCCACTTTTGCTAAATGTATTTGTTTTTTACACATTTTATTTTTTTCTCTATAACTTTTTAATGCTTCTTCATTGCCTTCTTGTTTTAGCTTCCTAAATGCCTTGTTCTTGTTACTTATTGCCCTTTTTACATCCTTATTTAGCCACATTGGTGTTCTCCTGTTCCTAGCCCTTTTATTTCTGTACGGTATGGCTAGCTCGCAGTGGGGGTGGAAAACTGATTTAAATATTTCCCATTTATTTTCTGTGCTCCTATTTTTGAGGACATTGTCCCAATCAATTCGGCGAAGGTCCTCTCTAAGGTGATCAAACTTTGCTTTCCTGAAATTCAGCATTTTCGTAACCCCCTTCCAGGGCACCTTACTGAAGGACAAGTGGAATTGTGTTATATTGTGGTCACTAGAGTTGAGCGACTTTTGGTTTTTTAGGGTCGCGTTTCATTTCGTGAAACCCGACTTTTCCAAAAGTCGGGTCGAGCAAGATAGTCCGATTATAGGGAAAAGTCAGGGTCGTCCCGAAACACGAAACCCAATGTTCATCAATGGGGAATAAAAGTCGGCAGTGAGAGGAGGACAGGAAACACACCTACAGTGCCCATTTGAATGCCAAAAGCATCAATTCTTCTTACTTAAGCTTGTCAACCTTAATTAACTTCATAATACAAGTTACGCACTGAAAAATGGGGGTTATTTGGCTAAAGTTGTGGGGGGGGGGAGGGCTGGCTGGAGGTTTTCATGTGCCCTGGGCGAAAGAGCGCCCCTTTAACACATACCACAACTCATCATGCTCCGATACGGCAGAGAAATAGCGGTATAGTACAATGAAAAATACCTCACTTTTTACATCTCATGACGAGGCCCATCTATTTCTCCATACAGAATCATTGGTCCCATATAATGTTTGAAACAGTATATGATGAGCTCCACATAATGCTACAGTATATGTTGGTCCCCATGGATGAAGCTCCACTGTCTTATGGGCCCAAATAATGCTCCAAACATAATGGGCCCCATTTCTAATGCTCTAGTGTATAATGGGCCCTGTAAATGCTGCTCCAGTGTCTGATGTCCACCTTTGGAATGTTCCACTGTATGGTGGGCCCCATCTATCATTCTCCAGAGTATAGTGCTCCCCAAAAATTGCTGTCCCAACATTGAAAACAATCAAATAAGTCTCCTCGCTAGGGAATCCCTGTACTTGTCTGGATTCCTCGTCGTCCCCATCTTCCATCTCACTGCACAGTATTTCAACTTTGCAAGTGCTGTGATCCTGGGCAAGCAGGGGGGGCCCACTCGTTGGAGACTGCACTGGCACAGGGCCCCTGATAGTACGGTGGTGTGTCTGATGGTGGGTGGGCCGAACCTGCACTTTCATCTGCAGCTTCCTCTTTGTCACCGTGTAAGATGGAACTGTATATGGGAAGGGTAACCTGAGTTTCATCAGGGTCAGATTCAGGTCGTGTAGTGTGCGAGGGGAATGTAGTGGTCTGGGTCAATGTACCAGCAGATTCATTGAGCAGTGGCTGGGCATCAGTGCACTTGTGTCGCCCCCAGGAGTACGGTCGCCACAGTGGCATTACCTTCTTCCTAGGGAGTGTGATGTCATGCTTGGGAGCAACGAAGGATCTTTCTAGCAGGTTAACTGATTGGGCGGCGTTATTCCCAAAAGTCATGACCCTCCAAACAGCGTTCATGAAGGCAAAGTGTTTGTTTTACGTGGGCAGTATGGTTGCAAAGCTGAACCTAAAAGGAATGTCCAGAAGGGCACCACCAGGAGTGGAGCCTACGGTTAAATTCGACTCCACCTGGGAAACCTCAACCATGCCAGCTACAGAACAGATTCACACATTGCAAGCTTAATTCCGTTAATGAACGAGACTCCGTCATGCCCCGCGGTCCGAGTCCGGCTTACTAGAGGGACACGTGAGGCTCTGGCACATGAGATTGGCCAATAACTGGTGTGTCATGCCCTTACATGTCCGTGGCTGCATGTGCGCTACACTGAAAAGGCCAGCGTTTGTCGCTTACAGGTGCAGATAACCCGCTGAACAACGTTAGTGATGGGGATCACTGATTACAATTATTACCCGCGAACAATGATTTCCCAGTAAGTGCAGGTCAACCGCAGTTCCGGAATTAGGCCTAACCGTCATTCCTGAAAAATGAAAAACTTACGTGTGCAAACCACAGGTGCTGTAGCTTGCTTAACAGCTCGCCAGCCGTTCTCACGCCCAGTATGGATTACACGTGATTGCACAAAGGTGAGAAAGGGTGCCGTATCCCCAGATAACATGTATGGATAGCGTACACATTCAAAATATATGTCTATACATCAGGAGGCAGGCTCAGACGGTGTTAGGCCCAGTATGGATTGCACGTGATTGCACAAAGGTGAGAAAGGGTACCGTTTCCCCGGATAACATGTATGGATAGCGTACACATTCAAAATATATGTCTCAGGAGGCAGGCTCAGACGGTGTTAGGCCCAGTATGGATTGCACGTGATTGCACAAAGGTTAGAAAGGGTACCGTTTCCCCGGATAACATGTATGGATAGCGTACACATTCAAAATATATGTCTCAGGAGGCAGGCTCAGACGGTGTTAGGCCCAGTATGGATTGAACGTGATTGCACAAAGGTTAGAAAGGGTACCGTATCCCCGGATAACATGTATGGATAGCGTACACATTCAAAATATATGTCTCAGGAGGCAGGCTCAGACGGTGTTAGGCCCAGTATGGATTGCACGTGATTGCACAAAGGTGAGAAAGGGTACCGTTTCCCCGGATAACATGTATGGATAGCGTACACATTCAAAATATATGTCTCAGGAGGCAGGCTCAGACGGTGTTAGGTCCAGTATGGATTGCACGTGATTGCACAAAGGTTAGAAAGGGTACTGTTTCCCCCGATAACATGTATGGATAGCGTACACATTCAAAATATATGTCTATACATCAGGAGGCAGGCTCAGACGGTGTCAGGCACAGTATGGATTTGACGGCCCAGACTACACAGTGGAGGAGCAGGGAGAGGTAAAGTTTGCAAATGCTGGGGCCCTGCCCAAGCAAGGGGGGCCCACTCGTGGGCGTCGGTACTGGCACTGGGCCCCTCATAGTACGGCGGTGTGTCTGACGGCGGGTGTGCACCACCACCATCAGAGACACTTGATTGCACTATGAAGGACCCTGTACCAGTGCCCGCGTCCAAGAGTCGGCCTACCCACCTGTCCAGGGCAACGGCACTCGCACGGTGTCGTGCGCTAGGTGGTGACCCCGGCCATGGGGGGGGAGGCAGCACAGTTAGGGAGTTTTAGAAAGTGGCATATGTTGATGTTGGACATTCAGCTGATGCAAAAGATGAAATAGGTCAAGTCCCAGGAAGAGGTGGACAAAAGCAAGGCATTTTTCTGTCACCCTATGTGTCATCAGAGGAAGGTGGGACAAAATCCTTGGAAACCCATGCGTGGTTCATTTTAATGAAGGTTAGATCATCCACATTTTGGGTTGACAGACGGGTCCTTTTTTCTGTCAGGATTGATCCAGCTGCACTGAAGACTATTTCCGATAGCACACTTGCAGCTGGGCAAGCGAGCTCCTGTAAGGCATATTGTGCCAATTCAGGCCAGGTGTCCAGTTTAGCGGCCCAATAGTCAAAGGGGAATGACCTGTGTGGGAGAACATCGATATGGGTGGAAAAGTAGTTTGTAACCATAGTTGACAACTGCTGTCTCCTGTCACTTTCCATCGATGCAGTATTACCAGTTGTGTGAGCGGTACTTGAAAAATCAGTCCACAACATTGTCATGAAACCCCTGTCTCCAACGCCACTTCTGCTGTGTGCACCACGAACACCTCTGCCAAGCTGCCCCCGGCCCGTACGGCTCGTGTGAGAACCATCACCGCTGCTGTGTGCTGGGAATGCCTCAAGCAACCGATTTACCAGAGTTGCTTGTTTATTAGCCAATATTAGGTCAAGTTTCTCCTGTGGCATGATGTTTTGTAATTTGCCTTTATAGCGTGGATCCAGGATGCTGGCCAACCAGTAGTCGTCATCGTTCATCATTTTGGCAATGCGTGGGTCCCTTTTTAGGATCTGCAAGGCATAATCTGACATGTGAAATGTTCCCGGTGTCAATGATGCACTGCGAGTGCTGGTTGGAGGAGCACTTTCTGGCAAATCCACATCCCTCCAGTCACGCACAAACCCTGTACCAGACCTTGCCACGCCAACATTTTCACTTGCCCCACAAGATGCATCCTCCTCCCCTAAGTAATCATCCCAATCATCCTCCTCCTCTTCCTCTTCTTCCTCCACCTCGTCCAGGAGAGGTCACTGAGCAGACAATGGCTGAATGTCATCAAGGATTCCCTCCTCCTCTTCCTCCTCATCAACATTGGCTGCAGACGCCTGCTCCTTAAGGTGCGTCAAAGTTTGCATGAGCAGACGCATAAGTGGGATGCTCATGCTTAGGATGGCGTCGTCTGCGCTTACCAGCCGTGTGCATTCCTCAAAACACTGAAGGACTTTACAGAGGTCTTTCAGCTTCGACCACTGCACACCTGTCAACTCCATGTCTGCTCTCAAAGTGCCTGGCTGTGTATCCTCCCACAAATGCATTATGGCCTGCCTCTGCTCGCACAGCCGCTCCACCATGTGCAGGGTGGAGTTCCACCTTGTTGCAATGTCGATAATGAGGCGGTGGTTGGGAAGGTGGAGCAATCGCTGCAGCTTCTGCATACGAATGGAGTGTACAGGCGACCGGCGGATGTGCGCGCACAGTCTTCGCACCTTCTGGAGCAGGGCTGTTAACTCCGGATAATTTTTGAGGAAGCACTGCACCACCAGGATCAAGGTGTAAGCCAAGCAAGGTATATGGCTGAGTTTTGAAAGGGCTATGGCTGCCACAAAATTACGGCCGTTATCACTAACTACCTTGCCTGCCTCAAGATGTACACTGCCCAGCCATGACTCAGTTTGTCGCTTCAAGTACTCGGCCAGCACCTCGGCGGTGTGTCTGTTGCCCAAACACATCATCTGCAACACAGCCTGCTGACGCTTTCCACTAGCTGCTTGATAGGGGGACACATCATGTGCAACAGTGGCAGCTGCAGATGGAGTGCTTGTACGACTGCGCTCTGTGGACGAGCTTTCGCTTCTGGAGGAGGAGGAGGAGGGTCGAACGCCTACAGCCAACTGTTTCCTATACCGTGGGCTAGGCAGCACTGTCCCACCACCGCTGTCCCCTGTGGACCCTGCATCCACCACATTAACCCAGTGCGCAGTGATGGACACGTAACGGCCCTGGCCATGCCGACTGGACCATGCATCAGTTGTGAGGTGCACCTTTCCGCTCACTGACTACTTGAGTGCATGGACAATTCGGTCTTTCACATGATGGTGGAGGGCTGGGATGGCTTTGCGAGAGAAGAAGTGGCGACTGGGTAGGTCATAGCGTGGTACTGCATAGGCCATGAGTTCGCGGAAAGCTGTGCTTTCCACCAACCGAAAGGGCATCATCTCAAACGAGATTAGTTTGGCAATGTGGGCGTTCAAACCCAGTGTATGCGGATGAGAGACTGAGTACTTTCTTGACCTACTCATAGTGTCTGGGAGGGTGAGCTGGACTTGAGAGCTGCATATGGTGGAAGTAGCGGTGGACAGGGCGGACTGAGAGAGGGTTGATGATGGTGATGGAGTTGGTGTTCTTTCTGATGGCCTAGAATCAGTCTTTCGTTGATATAACAGTGGGATTCCCTGACTGCTGTGGCCTTGCAACGACACCTCAACATTTGCTGCTGTGCTAACCGGTGGGCTTACAGTGGGGGAAACAATGTAGCGTTGCTGACTACCTTCGTTGTGATCAGTAACACATGTGGCACTTGAGGTTTGGTGTTGTGTCCACGCTTGCAAGTGCATGCTGGTTAAATGTCTAAGCATGCAACTGGTATTCAAATTTTTCAGATTTTTCCCTCGGCTAAAGGTCTTTGTGCACTTTTTACAGATAACCTTGGCCTGATCATGAGGATTTTGGTCAAAAAAGTGCCACACTGCACTCTTCCTACTTTGGCAGACATTTTGTGGCCTAGCATGCTGTGATCTTTTGACCCTCTGGACAAGCTGTCCAGCAACTCTTTTGATGTTTGGAACCTGTCTTTGGAGTGCTCCGGGCCTGCCAGATAACAGCTGTTGCGATGTCGATGTCTGCTGTGGATCCTCCTCATCTGAGCTATTGGAAGCAGCACCCTCTTCCCCCAATGGATGCCAATCTGGGTCAACAACTGGGTCATCCATCACCTCCTCTTCTATGTCATGTGCACCTTCCTCTGTGTCACCGTTTATGGTGATATAGTGTGCGGGAAGGAGCACCTGAGTCTCATCAGGGTCAGAATCTGGCTCTGTACACTGCGAGGACAATGTTGTGCTCTGAGTGAATGTACCAGCAGAATCATCCATCAGCGGCTGTGCATCAGTGCACTCCATGTCAGATTCATCTTGGCCTGGGTAATTCACCATTTCACTTGATAATCCAGGCATGGTATGTGAAAACAGCTCCATGGAGTAATCAGTAGTATGGCCTGCGTCATCCTTCAATCTTGGTTGGGGTGAAGGACACAAGGAAAGGTGTGGTTCATGAACATGAGCCTCCAATGACGACTCAGTGCTTTTACTTTTTACAACTGAAGAAGAGGAGGCGATAGAGCTGGAGGCTGAGTCAGCAATGTAATACAAAACTTTTTCCTGATGCTCTGGCTTTAAAAGCGGTTTGCCAACTCCTAGAAAACTAAGCGTTCGAGGCCTTATGTAGCCAGACGATGACGCAGGCTCAACACCTCCTGCATTCGGTCCTATTTTGCTCTTGCCACTACCATCAGATCCACCACCAACACCATCATTACCAGCTGCCAACCCCCGCCCAATTCCACGGCCTCTTCCACCAGCCTTCCTCATTTTTGGTAGAAATGTAGACAAAATCCAACAAACTATATAGTAATGTAAAACAAGGTACAAGGTGTCTATAGGACAAGGGAGATTTTGAATTTCTGCAGACACTTGTGGACACTGGACACTTTTGGATTGTGTGAGGCCCACTGATATCTGAGCGCTATGTCACAGGCTCGATGGCACAGCTGTGACCAAAGTGACTAGAGGATAAGGGAGATTTTGAATTTCTGCACACACTTGTAGACACTGGACACTTTTGGATTGCGTGAGGCCCAATGAATATCTGAGCGCTATGTGACAGGCTCGATGGCACAGCTGTGACGAAAGTGACTAGAGGATAAGGGAGATTTTGAATTTCTGCACACACTTGTGGACACTGGACACTTTTGGATTGTGTGAGGCCCAATGAATATCTGAGCGCTATGTGACAGGCTCGATGGCACAGCTGTGACCAAAGTGACTAGAGGATAAGGGAGATTTTGAATTTCTGCAGACACTTGTGGACACTGGACACTTTTGGATTGTGTGAGGCCCAATGAATATCTGAGCGCTATGTGACAGGCTCGATGGCACAGCTGTGACCAAAGTGACTAGAGGATAAGGGAGATTTTGAATCTCTGCACACACTTTTGGACACTGGACACTTTTGGATTGTGTGAGGCCCAATAAATATCTGAGCGCTATGTGACAGGCTCGATGGCACAGCTGTGACCAAAGTGACTAGAGGATAAGGGAGATTTTGAATCTCTGCACACACTTTTGGACACTGGACACTTTTGGATTGTGTGAGGCCCAATGAATATCTGAGCGCTATGTGACAGGCTCGATGGCACAGCTGTGACCAAAGTGACTAGAGGATAAGGGAGATTTTGAATCTCTGCACACACTTTTGGACACTGGACACTTTTGGATTGTGTGACGCCCAATGAATATCTGAGCGCTATGTGACAGGCTCGATGGCACAGCTGTGACCAAAGTGACTAGAGGATAAGGGAGATTTTGAATTTCTGCACACACTTGTGGACACTCTTGGATTGTGTGAGGCCCAATGAATATCTGAGCGCTATGTGACAGGCTCGATGGCACAGCTGTGACCAAAGTGACTAGAGGATAAGGGAGATTTTGAATTTCTGCACACACTTTTGGACACTGGACACTTTTGGATTGTGTGAGGCCCAATGAATATCTGAGCGCTATGTGATAGGCTCGATGGCACAGCTGTGACCAAAGTGACTAGAGGATAAGGAAGATTTTGAATCTCTGCACACACTTTTGGATACTGGACACTTTTGGATTGTGTGAGGCCCAATGAATATCTGAGCGCTATGTGACAGGCTCGATGGCACAGCTGTGACCAAAGTGACTAGAGGATAAGGGAGATTTTGAATTTCTGCAGACACTTGTGGACACTGGACACTTTTGGATTGTGTGAGGCCCAATGAATATCTGAGCGCTATGTGACAGGCTCGATGGCACAGCTGTGACCAAAGAGACTAGAGGATAAGGGAGATTTTGAATCTCTGCACACACTTTTGTACACTGGACACTTTTGGATTGTGTGAGGCCCAATGAATATCTGAGCGCTATGTGACAGGCTCGATGGCACAGCTGTGACCAAAGAAGTGACTAGAGGATAAGGGAGATTTTGAATTTCTGCACACACTTGTGGACACTGGACACTTTTGGATTGTGTGAGGCCCAATGAATATCTGAGCGCTATGTGACAGGCTCGATGGCACAGCTGTGACCAAAGTGACTAGAGGATAAGGGAGATTTTGAATTTCTGCAGACACTTGTGGACACTGGACACTTTTGGATTGTGTGAGGCCCAATGAATATCTGAGCGCTATGTGACAGGCTCGATGGCACAGCTGTGACCAAAGTGACTAGAGGATAAGGGAGATTTTGAATTTCTGTAGACACTTGTGGACACTGGATACTTTTGGATTGTGTGAGGCCCAATGAATATCTGAGCGCTATGTGACAGGCTCGATGGCACAGCTGTGACCAAAGTGACTAGGGGATAAGGGAGATTTTGAATTTCTGCAGACACTTGTGGACACTGGACACTTTTGGATTGTGTGAGGCCCACTGATATCTGAGCGCTATGTCACAGGCTCGATGGCACAGCTGTGACAAAAGTGACTAGAGGATAAGGGAGATTGGATTGCTTTTAAAAAAGCAGTTTGCAGAGCAGTGGGTAAACAGCAATGCCAGCCTGTCAGGAAGCCTTAAAAGGCAGCCCAACAACCAACACCACTGATACACCACAATATAGCCTCCCCTTGCACTGCACACACAGTGACTGGTGTGTTGTACAGGCCAAATCGCTAGCAGCAGAAGCAGTTTTTTTTTCTTCTCAGCAGGACAAAAAAAAAAATTGGGATTGCTTTTAAAAAAGCAGTTTGCAGAGCAGTGGGTAAACAGCAATGCAGGAATGTCAGGAAGCCTTAGAAGGCAGCCCAACAACCAACACCACTGATACACCACTATATAGTCTCCCCTTGCACTGCACACACAGTGACTGGTGTGTTGTGCAGGCCAAATCGCTAGCAGCAGAAGCAGTTTTTTTGTCTTCTTCCCTGCCTAACGCTCTCCCTACAGAATCAGCAGCAACCTCTCCCTATACTGAGATCGGCAGAAGTAAGATGGCGGTCGGCGTGCATGCCCTTTTATACCCCCTGTGACGCCCACCAAAGCAAGCCAATCACTTGCATGCCCTTCTGAAAGATGGTGGTGACCCCTGCCTATGTCACCACGTTGCCCACAGTGTCCGTGGATCCTGATTGGCTGAAAAAGAGCGCAAAACAAACTTTTGAAATGCGACTTTGGCGCGTAAGTCGCCGACCTCGTGGCCGACCTCATCCTAGGGTCGGGTTTCGTTTCATGAAACCCGACTTTGCCAAAAGTCGGCGACTTTTGTAATTTTTCGACCCGTTTCGCTCAACTCTAGTGGTCACTGTTCCCTATGTGCCCATCGACTTGGACTTCTGTTATTCTATCTGGCCTGTTGCTTAAAATTAAGTCCAGAAGGGCTGTCCCTCTTGTTGGGCCCTGCACAAGTTGTGACAGATAATTATCCTTGGTCACTGACAGACATTGGTTTCCTTTCTGAGATACGCAGGTTTCATTTTCCCAGTCTATGTCGGGGTAGTTGAAGTCCCCCATAATAATCACCTCATTGGGATTTGCTGCTTTGTCTATTTGTTTCAATAATGCATTTTCAGTGGCTTCTGTTATATTTGGTGACTTATAACAAACCACTATGAGGATTTTATAACTTTTCCCTTCTTGTATCTCCACCTCTTCATTTCCCTCTTGTATATCTTCTCTTAGTGTGGGCTTTAAAGTGGACTTTATATATAGACAGACTCCACCCCCTTTCCTTTTTTTATGATCCCTCCTAAACAAATCATATCCTTGCAAGTTAGCTGCCCAGTCATAGCTGTCATCTAATCATGTCTCAGTTATTCCTACTAGGTCGTATTTTTCCTCATACATTACCAACTCCAGATCTTCAATCTTATTAGTCAGGCTTCTTGCGTTGGTCAGCATGCAGGAAAGAAGTTTTGCTTCATTTTTCTTAGCTTCCTTCTGAGTACCCTGTCTTGGGTCCTCTTTACCACATCCAGTATCCTTGATTAGTTTGTCCTTCTGATGCATGTTTTTGTCTGCTGTTTTTCCTCCCATCCCCTCTTTTTCTAGTTTAAAGACCTCCTGATGAGTGTGGCAAGTCTTCTGGCGAATGTGTGTTTCCCAGGTTTTGTGAGGTGTATCCCATCTCTTGCGAGAAGTCCATCGTAGAGGTAATTCATGCCATGGTCCAAGAATCCAAATCCTTCTTGCCTGCACCACCATCGTAGCCAGTTGTTCACCTATAGTATCCTATTCCATCTTCTGATGCCATGACCATCGACTGGGAGGATTGATGAGAAAACAACCTGTACGTTCCGTTCCTTTATTTTCTTCCCCAGAATTTCAAAGTCTTCGCAGATAGTTGGTAGGTCATTTCTTGCCATGTCATTTGTACTTACATGTATCAGTAGGAAAGGGTAGTCGTCCTTGGATTTGAGGATAGTTGGTATCCTGTTGGCCAAATCCTTGATTTTTGCTCCTGGGAGGTAGCATACTTCTTGTGCGGTTATGTCCGGCCAGCAGATAGTTGCCTCCGTGCCTCTTAGTAGTGAGTCGCCCATAACTACCACTCTTCTTTTCTTTCTGGACGCACTGCTTGTTGCTCGTGAGTGTTTTTGAGTGTCATTTGTTTCCGCCTTTGTTGACACAGTAACTTCTTTTGTTGATAGTGTGTCTTCTCTTGTAGATGCGGTATCATCCTGAGCTGTACCATTTTCATTCTCCAGCATGAGGTCTTCATATTGGTTACTAAGCTGTGTGGGTGGTGATGACCACTTGATCCGTTTGTTTCTTTTCGTCACATGGCTCCACTTTTCAGCCTCTGTATGTGCTCTGAAGCTTTTCTCACTTTCCCCATCCTGAATTTTTGCTTCTGCTTCATACAAGAAGTCCTCATGTTCTTTAGTTACCTTCAATGTTGCTATTCTTTCTTCCAGTCCCTGCAAACTAGTAGACAAACTAGCTGCAGCCACACTAGCATCCTGAACAGCTACTGCGGTAACATCCACAGCTGCGGTTGTGCGCTCGAGAGCCGCCAACCTGCCCTCTAGCTGCTGTATGTTCCGCCGCAGTCACTGTTTGTCTGCCATTACTAGTCAGACCCTGGCGCTAATATAATGTTAGGGCTGGCAGAATGCACCAAATAATAAAAACATGGTAATAAGGTGCGTTCGCAGCCCGGTGTCCACCGTGCAGAGATGGTTAACTGCTGCCCGGTAATAGCGGACGCTATATGGAGGTATAAAGGAAGAATACACGTGGGTTAGCATCACCCGGTGTGTACAGGGCAAACTCTGTTACCTCACAGAGCCGCACTACCACAGAACATTAATGCCGGAGCCTGTTTAAGCTCACAGAGTTCGGCAAAGGGAGCGCTCAGTAAACGGTCACAGAACTCAGACCCAAGGACATGGGGTTAGAGTCTCTCTAGACCTACTAAGCGTGTGGCATCGCACCTGCGGACGCCACTAATATATGCTGGCTAACATGGAGTGCCGAGCACGAGCACCGTGGCGTACAGACAAAGCCACCAATTGACGCTGATGCTAGTCTCCGACTCTGCCTCCTACCTGCACCTCAGCCTGGGCGCTTATCAGGCTAGGCTACACAACACATGCAAACCAAGGGTAGGGGTTTCATAATGAGTCATTTACCTGAGACATACATATGTGCATACAACACTCACTCCACATAGTCTGATAATTCAGCCTTTATTAGCGCACGGCCGTGCAATCCTTTTATAGACACAGCCTTCCGGGACCTTCCTGATGGCCCAATCTGAGCTGCAATAGGACCTGAGCATGTGAGCAATGAGAGGTCGTCCCACGGGCATGCTCAGTTGGAAAAAAGCAGGACTTAGTCCCAGGAGCGTCTGCTCGCCACTGACTAATGTCTGATGCTATAGCTGAGCCTGGAGTAGTACTAGCAACCAGACGCATACCATTAGCCTGCGCAAGATGCCGCGACCGACGTCTCTGCTGAGCGGGATCCTCTGGGGCCACAGAGGAATGGGAGACTACAATGGGCATGGCTTGAGATTCCCCCTGTGCAGTGGGAGAACCTCGGCGCCTAAGAAAGGGTAGGGGTTTCTTAATGAATCAGTCACTGGAGACATGCATACAGCACACACTCCATATTGTCTATACAAGCGCGTGGCAATGCGATCCTTTAATAACCAGGATCTTCCTGATGGCCCAATCTGAGTTGCTTGAGGACCTGAGCATGTGACCTCCGACCACCAATGAGCAGTTGTCTCATGTGCATTCTCTGATGGAGAAAAGCAGGACTTAGTCCCAGGGGTGTCTGCATGCCGATGACTAGTGCTGAATGCTATAGCTGAACCTGGAGCAGCAGCCACCAGATGCTTAGCATTAGCCTGAGCAAGATGCTGGGACCAAGGTGTCTGCTGAGCAGGAACCTTTGTGGCTGCAGTAGAATGGGAGACCGCAAAGGACATTCCTTGGGATTCCCACTGTGCAGTGGGGTTAACTCAACACCTAACACATGTATTACGGACACTGACATCTCCAGTACCAGAAATATCAGGATGTGTGAAATAGGCCTTATAGCGGGTATTTATGTTTGCCAGATGTCACATGCTAAAAGTTTCCTTTTATTGCAAAAAATAGTTTATGCATCACCACATTTTGAGAGCTGTAATTTTTCCATATTTTGGCCCACAGAGTCACGTCAGGTCTTGTTTTTTTGCGGGAGGAGCTGAAGTTTCTACTGATACAATTTTCGGGCGTATGATATTTTTTTAGCGCTTTCTATTCTGATTTTTGGCAGACGGAATGAGCGAAAACCAGCAATTCATGAATTTCTTTTTTTTGGGGGGATGGTTTATATCATTCCATGTGTGGTGAAATTGATAAGGCAGTTTTAATCTTTGGGTCAGTACGATGACAGTGATAACCCATTTTTTATGTTTTGGTGCTTTTATATAAAAAAAACATTATTTTGTAGAAAAAATAATTGGTTTTTCATCACTTTATTCTGAGAGCTAGAACTTTTATATTTTTCTATTGATGGAGCTGTATGGTGGCTCCTTTTTTGTGGGACAAGATGATGTTTTTAGCGGTATCATGTTCATTTATATCCGACTTTTTGATCGCGTGTTATTCCACTTTTTATTCAGCTGTATGATGATAAAGCATTGTTTTTTGCTTTTTTTATAGTGTTCACTTAAGGGGTTAACTAATGGAACCATTTAATAGGTCAGGTCGTTATGGACATGGCGATATCAAATATGTCTAATTTTTTTTGTATTCAAATATTTATTTAGAGATGGAATATAATTTGATTTTTTATTATAATTTTTTATTTTTTTTTTTAAAAATTCAATTCCTTATTTTTTTTTTTTTACTTTTTACTAACTCTTTTACTTACTATGGGACAATCATTTTTGCAGGCTGATCGCTTCTCTAGCATGCAGATAAAGCACCATCTGCATGCTATAGAAACGGTCAGCGCTGCACTGACAGGGGGAACTTGCTGATCATGCACTGCACATGATCAGCAAGTTTAATACCTCTGGTGAGCCGGATGTCATCATGACTACATGCACTCACCATGGCAATGATTTCGATCCCAAGTCACACCGCGGGTTCTCTAATCCAAAGGCAGAGGGGCTGTCAGTCCCTGTGTCGGCTCCTGGAATGCTGCAATCTTTTTTGATAGAAGTATTTTGGGGTTTAAGCACTGGGAGTAGTCTGTGACCGCTCTTGGCACCTAGTGCTGATGTCAGCTATCAGAAACAGCTAACACCTGGTGGCAATTGGCCATGCTCCCCCCGTGAGTGCGGCCAATCGCTTAGACATAATGATCCGTCCATGGTCAATTTGTGCCAGGTCAACATGGTCGGATCATTATGTCTGATGTCAGAAGGGTGTTAAAGCTACAATAATGATGACCCTGCTCCTCTGAGCTTGCAATCTATAATGTGATGGGGTGACCCAAAGTACAGGTGCTTATTTACAATGATGGCCCAACCATCTTGATGAATTGATGGGTAGTTAAAGGCTGCATGAGTGTCATAATCCAGATGAGATTTTGGGTACTGTCTTCCTTTTTTGCCGGTCTGATCATGCCAGGGGTTAACTGTCTCAGCCTTTGTCTGGTCTCAGGTTTGCTATTTATCTCCGTTGCGGCCTGCAGATCATGTCAGTTATAGCTTCTGCCTATGGCATGTGTAGCTGACCCCATGTACCTTAATTTATCCTGCCGATAGCTTACTGAACCCGTGTCTGTTTATCCCCTTGTCACTTCCTGACTCTGGGTTTCTCTTTCGTATATTGACTCCCTGGTTTTGACTTGGCTTGGACTCTGACTGGCTGTTTTGTCTCTTGTCTTTGACATATCTGCTCCTCACTGGTACTGACGCATTTGGTTTGTTTTTGACTCTGTATTTGCTAATTCCTTTTGTACTGCACTACAGTGTGTTATATCGACCTGGCTTGTTTGACTACTCTGCTGTCATCTGGTGGTGCCTCACCGCTGTATTGCAGGTCTAGCCTTGCTATGTGCAGTCCTCTTCCCGTTTACCGTTCTGCAGCACAGGGCTAAGGTAGGAGGGGGGGAACCTGACCCTGCACTGCGACTAGGCTGATACCCTACGATGAAGTGGGCGACCCATTCCTTGTGAATAGACCCACCGATGATCCTAGGTTAATCTCATGTGAAGACCTATAGATAGGAGAACAGGGGTCCCTGAAAGATCTAAGGACTGGGTACAAAAACGGGTCACCGCCTAATAGAAAAGAAAGAGAAGGCTGCAGAGACAAACTGGAAATATACCCCGGACTGGATACACCTTGCATCTGCTGATTCAGTACCTTTTTCAACTTGTTTGAATACGTTTAAATCCATACTGACTGAGTGAGCGGGTGTGATTGACTCATGAAATCTGGTGGTTGGAAAAAATAATGGAAACACATGGAAACATCAACCAAACTTAGGTTAATATGGTGTAGGTCCACCTTTTGTGGCGATAACAGCCTCGATTATCCGAGGTATGGATTCATACAAGGTGTGAATTGTTTCCAAAGGAATTGTAGTCCATTCTTCAGTTAAAACACCAAACAGTTCTTTGAGCAACAATAGTGGTGGAAATCGATGTAAAACTATAATCTAAAAAATCTGCCATAAATGATCAATAATGTATAGCTCTGGGGATTGTGGGGGCCAGATGAGATGCTCAACTTCATTACAGAGTTACTCGTGCCATGCTTTAATGATTCCAGCTGTATGAATTGGTGCATTATCACCCTGAAAGAAGGCGATCCCCTCCAGGAACAGTGCTTGATCCACAGGATGCACTTGGTTGCCCAAAATGCCTAAAAAATTGCGGCTGTTACTTCTTCATTTAAGGGATGTCATTGGCCCGGCGGATCTCCACGAAATATCACCCCAGATCATCACAGAACATCCGCCATGTTTTACGGTTGGGAGAAGGCAGTCTGGATTGAATGTTTCTTTAGGCTGTCTCCAAACGTGCACTCGGCCGGAGGTAGTAAATAGGGTAAACGATGATTCGTCTGAGAATATAAAATGTTTTCACAGCTCAATAGTCATTTTCTGGAGGTTTCTACACCACTCTAAATGCATGGAAACATTTGTCATTGAGAGAAGAGTTTTTACAATTGCAGATCTTCCGTGGAATCCAGATTTGCGCAACTTGCGACAAACTTTTTTCGTGGAAACTGGGTTCTGTAGGTGTTCATTGAGCTCTGCATTGTTTTTCCGAGCAGTGGTCTTGCGATCCTCTATCCAAATTTTCTTTACAGTCTGACAGTAACTCTCTCTGTCAACTATGACTTTCGGCCGGACCTGTGCTTTGCTATGGACATTTATCCTTCTCTTTCAAACGCAGTCATTAATTTCTGTTACACTAGCGCCTGCCATACCAGCATCAACAATTTGGGCTCTTTGAAAATCAGAGAGGTCTGCAATTGGTATAAGTTTTTCCTCAATGTTATTAGAATTATGCAAAACAAACAGTTAATTTACATACACACATCACATAACACAAGTAATCAACTACAAAACATAACCATATGTCATGGTTTGCATGTTTATAACATGTTTGAAGATTATGATGACAACACGTTAGGTGTTTGGTTGCATTACTTTGTCCAACCCCTGTATATACGGAGTGTGTATAATAGCCCTCACCCAGGCCGCCATTTTTCTTCTGCCCATCTTTAGGCTATGTGCCCACATAGTGTTTTATTCCGGACACTGAAACCGGACTCCTTCCCAGAAATCGCGCGATTTTACCGCGATTATGTTCGTGATTTTGCCGCGATTTTCGCGTGCGATATTCAAGCACTTTCCAAGTGATTTGAAGCATCGCTTGGAAAGTGATTGACAGGTTGGTCACACTCATCAAACATAGTGTTTGACAAGTGTGACCAGCTTTTTACTATTGAGGCCTATGCGGCATCACTAGTAAAAGATAGAATGTAAAAAATAATAAAAAAATAAAAAATCGGGGTATATTTACCTTCCGACGTCCGGCGCTGCCATCCCGGGCCTCAGCGTTCCCAGTGATGCCTTGCGAGACCTGTGATGACGTTGGTCTCGCGTTGCTATAGCGATCTCACGAGACCGCTAGAGTCACGCGAGACTACGTCATCATAGGACCTTGCCGCAAGGCATTACTGGGAACACTGAGGCCCGGGAATGCATTACGTGACGTCGGAAGGTAAATATATCCCGATTTTTAATTTTTTTTTACAGGGGTATGGTACCCAGGGCCTGGAGGACAGTCTCCTCTCCTCCACACCGTGGGTACCAACCGCACATGAGACGCTTAACTTCGCGCATGGTAGGCATAGCCACATGCGGGAAGTAAGCGGTTCTCATGCATTCCTCTTGGTGCGGAATCGCGGCAATTCTTTGCGATTCCGTACAAAAGAATGAGCATTCTGCGATTTTTTCGGCGATGCGATTCTGCCGCGGAAAAAAGCGCAGCATTAGCACAGCATGTGCGGAATGCCATAGGAATGCATGGGGGCGTTCTGTTCAAGATTTTTAAATGTTTTTGCAGCGTTTTCGCGCTGAAAATCGTGGCAAAAATGCTTAACAATCGCATCGTGGGCACACAGCCTAACAGTAGGGAGAGGTTGCTGATGCTGTTTATGATTTGGGAGACGCTTAGGCCTGTAATCAGAAGTTGTTATGTGCTTGCGCTGAACACAATTGTTGTGTTCTGTTAGTGTGCAGTGACAGGGGTGGATTTTCTTGTGTGCAGCAGCGCTGATTATAAACCTGCCTTATTGCAGTATTGCTGTGTGTACACTGCTGTGCAGAATGCTTTTTACACAGCACTCCTACTTTTCTTCTGTTTTCCTGCAGTGAAAGAACGTTCATTATTTCACACACCATATAAAGCTGTACGCTCCTCACACACTACCGTGTACTGGATGGTATCACAGAGAAATACATGCTGACTATCTGTATGAGACTATGGAAATATAAAGGGTGATTTACATTTTCTATTATACTATATACACCTGGTATTGGATGATACAGTACCTTTGTTTTTAATTTTTGCTTACGGTATAATACATACTGAGTGAGCAGGTGTGGTTTACTCATTCAATATATACAGAGAAAAGCATTTTACCCTATACTATATACACCTCGTATCTTGTGATACAGTACCTTTGTTTGACATTTTGTATTGTGGTCAAATCCATACCAGGTGACTGTCTGAGAGTGACTACGGAAATATATACAGAGATTTAAATTGTACCCTACAATACATATACTTGCTATCTTGTTATCCAGTACCTTTTTTAAACATTTTGTATTATGGTTAAATCCAGACTGAGTGAGCGTCTGAGTGTGACTCTGGAAATATATACAGAGATTTACATTTAGCCAAACACTGTATCCATCTGTACGCTTTTGATACAGTACCATTTTTTGCAATTAACATTCTGTTGTATTCCATACTCAGCCGGTGATTGTCTGTCTATTACTCCGTAAATATATTTGTAGATTTACGATTAACACAACACTTTATACAGCTGTAAGCTTGTGATACATTACCCATTTACTGCTGTTTATGTTCCGGTCTAATGCATACAGAGCCAGTGAGAGTCTGTTTATGACTATGGAAATATATATGGAGATTTACAATGACCCCTACACTGTATACAGCTTTAAGCTTCTGACCCATTACCCGTTTATTGCTTTTAACTTGTTGTGGTGTAATCCATAATGAGCCTGAGAGCATCTGTGTCTGACTCCTGAAATATATACGTAGATTTAGAATGTTAAAACTATACCATATATATACCTGGTATCTGTGGTTACTGTACCCTTTCTCAATTTTCTATATTCTAGTTGAATCCATACTGGGCCTGAGAGCATCTGTGCCTGCCTCCTGAAATATATAGGGAGATTTAGAATATCTAAACTCTACTATATATACTTGGGATATGTTTATACTGTGCCCTTTTTACAACTTTGTATATTATTGTATATTATTGCCTGATCCATACTGAGACTGAGAGCATCTGTGTCTGCCTCATGAAAGACATACGGAATTTGTTTTATTTTCACTATACTATATATACCTTCTATCTGTGTCATACCCCACATCCCAGCATGGCAACCGTCGCTGGCGCCGACATAACACGGGGCCCCGTGATGTCAGACACACAGACGGCGGGCGGGAGGGAGGGAGGCGTGTCACGATTTTGCTTATTCTTATTTTTATAATTATATTCATGTAATTGGTATTGCGCCCTTTGCATTTAACCTCGCACTGTTACATGTGGCTCTCTATTGTTACTTTTCCCTATATTTGCCCATTGTGATTTCCCTCAACAAAGATGGTTACTGCCATTTTATGTGCTCTGCGCATGCGCTGATGATGCGCCACAGATTAACCACTCCCTGCCTCCCTCCCGCCCGCCGTCTGTGTGTCTGACATCACGGGGCCCCGTGTTATGTCGGCGCCAGCGACGGTTGCCATGCTGGGATGTGGGGCCCCGTGTTATGTCAGCGCAAGCGACTGTTGCCATGCTGGGTTGTGGGGGAGGGTTTCTGTACACCGGGGCAATTAGTGATCATTTCCTGGGAATTCACATAAAGGGTTCTGACACCGCCAGTAGCACACGCTCCCTGAGGAAGGAACTACATCCGAAACACGCGTCGGGGTCTGCCAGTGTATACCGTGCTGCACCTCCTCCCTGGTATGTTTCTCTCACTTTGACAGTATGTTATTCTACATGGTTTACTGGGAATTATCCTTTATACATAAATATACAGTGTGTTCCATGGTTTCTTATCATTTCTGTATAGTGTGATTCATTTTCCAGTGGAATACGATATCCATTCTTAATATAGGATGTGCTGCTTGGTAATACAATGTCTTGTGTTACAGTGTCACTTTTTAGCCTTGTTTTGCCTTACCTGTTAATTAACAAAAACATTTTTTATCTTTATATACATTGGACTGTCTACACTGTGTTTTGTTCTGTGGTTTCTGAAATATATATGTAGATTTAAAAATTATCCCAACACTGCATACAGCTGTAAGCTTGTGATACATTACCCATTTACTGCTGTTTATATTCTGGTCTAATGCATACAGAGCCAGTGAGAGTCTGTTTATGACTGTTTATGACTATGGAAATATATACTGAGATTTCAAATGACTAGAGTTGAGCGAAACGGGTTGGTCAAATTCAAAAATAGCCGACTTTAGCTAAAGTCGGATTTCGCCGATTGAAACCCGACCATAGTGTGAGGTCGGCCATGAGGTGGCCAAGCCGAGCGCCAAAGTCTTGTTTCAAATAATGCTTCCAGTGCCTTTTCTCAGCCAATGATGGAGGACGCACAATGGGGGCAACACGATCACATGCGCAGCGGCCACCACCATCTTAGAGAAGGGCATTGAAGTGATTGGCTGGCTTTGTGTGGCATCACAGTGGGTATAAAAGGCTGTGACCGCCAACCGCCATCTTACTTCTGCCGATCTTAGAATAGGGAGAGGTGCTGCTGCTGATTCTGAATAGGGAGAGCGTTAGGCAGGGAAGAAGAAAAAAAAATTGCTTCTGCTGATAGAGCTTTTCACTGTACAGTTAGTGTGCAGTGAAAGGAGAATATTTTTGTTGTGTGCAGCAGCGCTGGTGGTGATTAGGCTGCCTTTTATGGCTACCTGCTAGCTTCATTGCTGTGTGCACACTGCTGTTCAAACTGTTTTTTTCAAAGCACTCCAACTTTTATTATTTTGTTCTGGTGAGTTACTGAGCATTAATTTTTTCACACACCATATAGCGGTGTACGCTCCTCACACACTACCGTGTACTGGCTGGTATCAGAAGACAAATAGAAGCTATCTGGGTGTTACTTTGGAAAAACAAGCAGAGGAGATTTTCCATTTTTCCAGACCTACACCTTATAGAGCTGTCCGCTTTTCAAACAGTTTCGTATATCTGCTGTTTGAACACGGTCAAAGCTAGACAGAGACAGCGTGTGTCAGTCCATATACAAATAGACGGAGATTGACAATTTTCCATAGAGACACCGTATAGCGGTGTACGCTCCTCACACACTACCGTGTACCGCCTTGTATCATGGACAAATAGGCGCTATCTGTGTGTGACTCTGGAAAATCAAGCTGAGGAGATTTTCCATTTTTCCAGACCTACACCTTATAGAGCTGTCTGCTTTTCAAACATTTTCATATATCTGCTGTTTGATCACGGTAAAAACTAGACAGGGACAGCGTGTGTCAGTCCGTATAAAAATAGATGGAGACTGACAATTTTCCATACACACACCATATACAGCTGTCTGATTCTCAAACAGTATTGTATATATGCCATTCGCATTACAGTCACATCTATGCAGAGTCAGCGTGTGTGTGACACTCCGTAAATACATATACGGAGATTGTTAGTTACGCAAAAAATGTATACAGCTGTGCACTTCTGATACAGTTCCGTATATCTGCTTGTTGGATTATGGTCAAATACATACTGTGAGAGCATCTTTGACTAACAAAATATATACGTAGATTTAAAAATTTTAAATACACCTTACACAGGTGGACGCTCCTCATACAGTACCATCTCTCTGCTGGTATTTTTGGTACATTTTCCCAAACATGAGGAAGTATGGTGGAAGAGGCTGTGGACGTGGGCAGGGGGGTGCAGCTGGTACTGATGGTGGTGGTGCATTGGCTGGTTCTGGCAAAAGCACAATAGCAGCTAAGGCAGGAGGTGTTGAGCCTGCATCATCGTCTGGCCCAAGAAGGCCTGTAAGGTTCCCTTTTCTTGGAGTAGGAAAACCGCTTTTAAAGCCGGAGCATCAGGAACAGGTTTTGGTGCACATTGCCGAAACAGCCACCAGCTCTATTGCCTCCTCTTCTGAACGTTCGAAACCTGCAAGCACAGAGTCATCAGTGCAGGGTTCTGATCAGGAAAAACACCTTTCCTTGTGTCCTTCACCCCCCACCAAAAGTTAAGGATGGGGCAGCCCACACTTCAGATTACTCTATGGAGCTCTTTTCACATACCATTCCTGGGTTATCCAGTCAAATCTTGAATTCCCCAGTACAAGATGAATCTGACATGGAGTGCACTGATGCACAGCCACTGATAGATGATTCTGCTGGTACATTGACCAAGAGCACTACATTGCCCTCGCAGTCTATTGAGTCAGAATCTGACCCTGATGAAACTCAGGTGCCCCCTTCCGCTTACTATACCACCTTACACAGTGACAGAGGAAGGTAAAGAGGAAGGTGCAGATGACTTTGAAGAGGAGGTGATGGATGACCCAGTTCTTGACCCGGATTGGCATCCATTGGGGGAGGAGGGTGGAGCTGGCAATAGTCCAGATAAGGTGAAGAATCCGCAGCAGGCATTGACATCGCAGCAGCGGTTATCTGGCAGGCCCATAGCTGTCCAAAAACGTGGACCAAAAACTAATAGATTTGCAGGACAACTTGGCCAGACGGTCAACTTAGCATAGCGTGCAAGGCCAGAAAATGTATACCATAGTAGGAAGAGTGCAGTGTGGCACTTCTTTGTCCCAAAAGCCTACTGATGAGGCAAAGATTACCTATAAGAAGTGTGGAAGGACCTTTAGCCAAGGTAAACAATTCAGAAATTTGAATACCAGTTGCATACTTACACATTTAATCAACATGCACTTGCAAGTGTGGACGAACTACAAAACCTCAGGTAGCACATGTGCACCTGCTCCGACTGAAGGTAGCCAGCAATGCTCCATCGCTTCCACCACTGTAAGTCCACCGCCACCGTTAAGCACACCACCATCACTAAATGTGTAGGAGTCATTGCAATGCCAAAGCACTCGGGGAATCACAATGGTTTTGCAACACAACACTGAATCTAGACCACCACCACCAATACCATCACCAACCCCCTCTCACTCCGTCCTGTCCACCGCTACTTCCCCCATATGCAGCTCTCCAGTCCAGCTCACCCTACCAGACACTCTGAGTAGGAGTAGGACAAGAAAGTACTGATCCTCTCATCCGCATGCACTGTGTTTGAACGCCTACATTGCCAAACTTATCTCATTAGAGATGATGCCCCACCGTTTGGTTGAAAGCAAAGCTTTCCACGAGCTCATGGCCTACGCTGTCTCACGCTATGACCTACCCAGCCAGCACTTCTTCTCTGGAAAAGCCATCCCTGCCCTCCACCGTCATGTGAAAGACGGCATTGTCCATGCACTAACACAGTCAGTGAGTGGAAAGGTGCACCTCAAAACAGATGCATGGACCAGTAGGCATGGCCAGGGCCGTTACGTGTCCATCACTGCTCACTGGGTTAATGTGGTGGATGCAGGCTCCACAGGGGACAGTGGCAGTGGAACAGTGCTGCTTAGCCCACGGTATAGGAATCAGTTCGCTCTTGGCTTTCGATCCTCCTCCTTATCGTCCTTCAGCGAAAGCTCGTCCACGAGCACTCCATCCGCAGCTGGCAGTGTTGCACACGAGGTGTCCCACTATCGAACAGCTAGTGGTAAGCATCAGCAGGCTGTGTTAAAGATGATGTCTTTGGGCAACAACAGACACACCATGGAGGTATTGGCCGACTACTTGCAGCGACAAACTGAATCATGGCTGGGCAGTCTACATCTTGAGGCAGGCAAGGTAGTCAGTGACAACAGCTGTAATTTTGTGGCAGCCATAACCCATGCAAAACTCACACACATACCTTGCCTGGCTCACACTTTGAACCTGGTAGTGCAGTGCTTCCTTAATAATTATCCGGAGTTAACATCCCTGCTACATAAGGTGCGAAGACTGTGCTCGCACATCCATCGCTCAAACGTCTACTCCACTCGTATGCAGAAGCTGCAGCGATTGCTCCACCTCCCCAAGCACCACCTAATCATAGACGTTGCAACAAGGTGGAACTCCACCCTGCACATGGTTGAGAGGCTGTGCGAACTGAGGCATGTTGTAATGCATTTGTGGGTGGATACACGGGCAGTCAGTTTGAGGGAAGACATGGAATTGTCGGGTATGCAGTGGTCAAAGCTGAAAGACCACTGTAAAGTCCTTCAGTATTTTGTGGAATGCACATGGCTGGTAAGCCCAGAGGACGCCATCATAAGCATGAGCATCCCACTTATGCGTCTGTTCATGCAAAGTTTGATGCACATTAAGGATCAGGCATCTGCAGCGGAGGAGGAGGAGGGAAGCCTTGATGACAGTCAGTCAGGGAACAGTCCTGGATAAGGTGGAGGAAGAAGAGGAAGAGGAGGAGGATGAAGGGGATGATTATTTTGGGCAGGAGGATGCTTCTCAGGGGGCAAGAGAAAATGTTGGCATTCCAAGGTCAGGTACAGTGTTTGTGCGTGACTGTAGGGATGTGGATTTGCCAGAAAGTGCTCCTCCACCCAACAGTGGCAGTGCAGCATTGACACCTGGAACATTGGCCCACATGTGACATTATGCCTTGCGGATCCTAAAAAGGGACCCCCGCATTGCCAAAAAGGATGAGGGATGATGACTACTGGCTGGCCAGCATCCTCAGTCCATGCTACAAAGGCAAATTACACATCATGCCACAGGAGAACCTAGAGATATTATTGGCTAACAAACAAGCAACTCTGGTTAACCGTTTGAGGCTTTCTCAGAACACAGCAGCAGTGCTGGTTCTCCCACGAGCCTTAGTGGGCACAATGGAAGAGTTGTTTGTGGTGTACACAGCCAAAGTGGCGTTGGAGACAGGGGTTTAATGACCATGTTTTGGAATGATTTCTCAACTACCGCTCACACGACTGCTAATACTGCATCGATTAAAAGTGACAGGAGACAGCAGTTGTCAACTATGGTTACAAACTACTTCTCCTCCCATATCAATGTTCTTCCACACAGGTCATTCCCCTTTGACTATTGGGCCTCTAAACTGGACACCTGGCCTGAATTAGCACAATATGCCTTACAGGAGCTTGCTTGCCCTGCTGCTAGTGTGTTACCTGAAAAAGTCTTCAGTGCTGCTGGATCAATCCTGACAGAAAAAAGGACCCTTCTGTCGACCCAAAATGTTGATGATCTAACCTTTATTAAAATGAACCATGCATGGGTTTCAAATGATTTTGTCCCACCTTCCCCTGATGACACATAGGTTGCCAGAAAACTGCCTTGCTTTTGTCCTCCTCTTCCTCAGACTTGCCCAATTCCGCCCTTTGCAGCAGCTGAATGTCCAGCCAACACATCAACATATGACATTTTTTTAAACCTCCCTAAGTTGGCTGCCCACCCACCCCCCAATGGCTGGAGTCAACACCTGGTGCACCCGGGCAAGTGCCGTTGCTCTGAACAGGTGGATGGGCCCACTGATGGCCAGCAACACGGGCACAGGGCCCCTCAGAGTACAATACAGTGTCTCTGATGGTGGGGGGGCCCGCTTGCCGTCAGACACACCAGCGTCCTATGAGGGGCCCTGTGCCAGTACAGTCAACCATGAGTGTGCCCCCCCTGTTTGGTCATGGCCACAGCACTTGCAAGTTGCAATACTTACCTCTCCTTGCTCCACCACTGTGTAGTCTATGCAGTTAAATCCTTCACAGAGACGGCCACTAGAAATTTGGTGTATTGATTGATGATTGTTAAGATGTAGCTATGGCCTGTCCTGCTGGCCCCTACCTTCAGATGATCAATGACTACCATTTGTAATGGATGTCAACTTACAAGTGGATGCAGTGGTGCTTTATGATCACCTTTCATAGTTGTGATAGTCACATACGTGTGACAATCCTGCCACCATTTTTCAATGTCTCCTCTCATGTCAATCCAATAGAATTGCCTACGGCCTGTGGCTTCTGTCTTTTGCAGTCCAAAATGGTCCAGAAACATCATGATAAGCAGTGAGGATCATGTCTACATCTCTCCATGTGATCATAATTTGATGGAGACGAGTAACGGTGATGTGATCCACGCTACTTCGATAAAGCAATCCTTTCTTCACAAAGAACTGTTTTCGCTGTCTCCACAAACACAGTAATTGAGGGTCTGCATCGCCTCTGCAACATCTACCGGGAGGTTTTCCCGCGATAAGTAATTCCCAAATTTCTGCTAACACTCGACTTTCCATCTGTACTTGTATCCATGTAGTTTGCAGTAGCGGAGAGTCTGGACTGACTTATTGACATTGAAATATATACGAAGATTTAAAAGTACCACAACACTGTATACTGTTGTACGCTTCGACTACCTTTCCCTTTTTCTACTTTTTAAATTCTGGTGTAATACATAGTGAGCCTGTGTCTGTGTCTGACTCCGGAAGTATAGACGGAAATTTACAATTACCCCTAGACTGGATACACAGGGTATGTGCTGATACAGTACCTTTGTTCAAAATTTTGTATTACATTATCATCCATAGTGAATGAGCGTGTGTGGTTTATGCCTACTATATATACGGTGAATCGGAGATACCAATTTTTACCCTATACACTGTCAGCACCGCCACGGCTGGTCCCGCTGCAGCTCCTGCCTCGGTACTCACCGCTGGTCCCGCCGCCGCTTCTCCCTCCGGACTGGGTTCCTCCTTCCTCTCTGCTCCGGTGTGCACCTCCGGTCTTCCTCCTTTCCGGCGGGTGGCTTCCCGGCACGCTTCTCCTCTGCCCTCGGCCGCGCACACTGTGCCTCTGTGCACGCGCCAGGGTGTCAGACCGCGCGTCCCTGCAGTACGGACGCCCGCCAGCGTGACCTGACCCGGACCCACCTCCTGGCCAATCAGGGGTTACCACTAGGTATTTCAGGTCGCCCTCCCTTAGGGGAGGCGTCTGACTATAGAGTTAGTTCTCGCTTCGTCCAGGCCCTGCTCGCTTCTGCTAGTCCCTTGGTCCAGCTCGCTCTCCTGGTTCCTGTGTCTCTGCTGCCTTAGCCTCTGCTAACCCTTCTGTGTCTTGTTTCCTTTTGAAGTCTGCTGTCCTGCCTCTGCCAGGTTCCCGCTGTCCTCCCTCATTCCTTCAGCAACTCTCTCTCCATCCCCTGGACTCTGGTTATCCCGGACATCTCTCTGGAATCCCCACCGTTCATCAGCTGCTCATCCTCTCGAGCCGACCCTGGTCCTGGCTGCCATGACATTTGACCTCCTTGAGCCTGCTCCCAAATGGTCCCTGTATAGAGGTCGGTCCACCTGGTGCGCTCGCTCGGGGAGAGTTTGACATCACGGTCCAGTGGGTCCAGTCTTGCTCCTGTCATCAGCAGTGTAACAGAATAGCCAGGCCATGGACCCTGCCGGGGCCGCTGCCCAAAAAGAGCTAGTGTTCTTACTGGAGAACCAAACCCGTATAATGTCTTTTATGAAGACTATGGTCTCCCACCTGTTGGCCTTGTAGGCCGCTGATCCCGGCAATGCCTCCCAATTGGCCAGCCTTCAGCAGGAGCTGGTTCAACAACGAGATACCCAGACCCATATTCTCTCCTATATGGCTTTGGTCGACGAACAGCTGCTCTCCTTCCAGTCGGCTGTAGCACGAGACCCATCTCGCAGTCCAGACTCTGTACCTGACCCGTCCTCCTAGGCTTGGAAAACCGCTGTGGTATGGCGGTGACCCAAAGCTGTGCAGGAGTTTCTTGAATCAGTGCAGGTTGCACTTCGAACTCCTGCCTCAGCAATATCCCTCGGACCGGGCTAAAGTAGCCTTCATTGTGTCCCACTTGGAGGAAAAGGCTCTCTTCTGAGTAAATCCCCTGTGGGAGCAAGATGATCCCATAGTCTCTAGTGTCCAGACCTTCATGGACACTTTTCGCAAAGTGTTTGACGAGCCCGGTCAGTTAGCTTCCACAACAGAGTCCCTTTTCTGCCTCACTCAGGGTACTCTTACGGTCAGACAATGTGCATTCCGGTTTCGTACCTTGGCCTCTGAGTTGGGGTGGAATAATGAGGCTTTGGTTGGGGCCTTCTGGCGTGGTCTCTCGGGAAAATTAAGGACGAACTGGCGGGGCGAGATACCCCAACTACCCTAGAGGACCTCATTTCTTTGGCCACACGGATTGACCTCCGGTCACATAAATGCACCCGTGAGGCTGCTAGGGAGAGGAGACTGCTTAGACCATCTTCTTCTCTTCACAGGCCATCCAGTCCACGTCCTCTTGGGTCATCCTCCAGTCCGACACCAGAACCGATGCAAGTAGATCGGATCAAGTTGGCAGAACAACGCCAGAGGGAGAGATTGACGGAGGGCTTGTGCCTGTATTGTGGCAGCGCGTCTCACTTTCTGCGTTCCTGCCCTGAGAGGCCGGGAAACTCCTCCACCTAGGCCAGGTAAGAGAGGCCGTCCTAGGTGTGTCTCACTCCTCTCACCCTGTTACCCTTTCTGTTCAGCTGGTTTTTGGTCGGGGACGTGGTTCGGAGGTGGCTTATGTGGACTCGGGCACGGCGGGGAGCTTCATCCGGTTGAAGGAGGTGAGGAAGTACCGGATTCCTGTTATTTCTCTGAAGACTCTACGTGTTATCGCCTCGGTTGATGGGAGACCTTTATAAGTGTCTGTGTCCTTGGTTATGGAGGAGGTGCGTCTGCAAGTCGGGGCCTTGCACCAGGAGCTGATCGTGTTCTATGTCCTACCCAACCTATCCCACACTCTGCTACTTGGTCTTCCCTGGCTTAGGACAAATGAACCCATTCTGGATTGGAGTTTCGGTGAAGTCCTCTGCTGGGGGCATCCTTGGCAAGAGAGGTGCCTGAGGTCCGTCCTTCCTGCCACTCCTCCTCCAGTCTCCTCGGGTCCTGCGGGCTTACCTGCCGCATATTGATCGTTTTCTGACGTGTTCGATAAGAAGGAGGCAGAGACACTTCCCCGCATCGCCCGTATGATTGTCCTGTGGAAGAATTTTTCTCTTGTCTCCAGCCGAGACTACGGCCATGTCCGAGTACATTCGGGATAATTTAGCCAGTGGGTTCATACTGAAGTCTTCTTCTCCTGCCGGGGCTGGGTTGTTCTTTGTGAAAAAGAAGGACGGTTCAATCCGTCCTTGCATTGATTTCTGGGGACTAAACAACATTACTATAAAGGATAAGTATCCCTTGCCTCTCATCCCTGAACTCTTCGACCGGCTACGTGGAGCCCGTGTCTTCTCGAAGTTGGATCTACGCTGAGCCTATAATCTCGTCCGCATTCGCTCTGGTGATGAATGGAAAACTCCCTTTAACACCCGGGACGGGCATTATGAATATCTTGTTATGCCCTTCGGCCTCTGCAATGCTCCCGCGGTGTTTCAGGAGTTCGTTATTGACATCTTCAGAGCCCTGCTGTACTCCTGCATGGTAGTGTATCTGGACGACATCCTTATTTTTTCCCCAGATCTGGCGTCCCACAGGAGGAGTGTTCATCAGGTTCTACAGCGCCTGCGGGAGAATCGCCTCTACGCGAAGCTGGATAAGTGTCTCTTTGAGCAGTCTTCGTTGCCCTTCTTGGGCTACATTGTCTCGGATTCTGGGCTGGAGATGGATCCTGAAAAATTGTCAGCAATTCTTCATTGGCCCCGTCCAGTGGGGGTCAAGGCGATTCAACGGTTCCTCGGCTTCGCCAATTACTATCATCAATTTGTGCCACATTTTTCATCAGTCATCATCCCATTTCCAGTCTCACTCGCAAGGGCACCAACTCATCTCTCTGGCCACAAGAGGCTGAAGAGGCCTTTTACAGTTTGAAACAAGCCTTTGCGACGGCACCTGTGCTACGCCGACCTGAGGCTAACAAGCCATTCATTTTGGAGGTAGATGCCTCATCCAAGGGAGCTGGTGCAGTGCTCTCTCAGAGGTCCCCGTCTGGACAACTGGTTACCTGTGGGTTCTTCTCAAAGGCCTTCTCTCCTGCAGAGTGTAACTATGCCATCGGGGATCGCGAGTTGCTGGCCATGCAATTGGCACTGGAGGAGTGGCGCTACTTTCTGGAGGGGTTAGTCCACCCATTTAACATCTTTACCGATCACAAAAACCTGGCGTATCTCCAGTCAGCCCACAGACTTAACCCCTGGCAGGCCAGATGGTCGCTCTTTTTTGGCCGCTTTGATTTTGAGATGCGTTTTCATCCTGGGCCTAAAAACGTCAAGGCAGATGCATTGTCCCGGTCTCTGCAGTCTCCTAATTTGGTGGAAGAACCAACTCACATCATCGATCAAGCCAAGATCATCACGGTGGCCCCTGTGAGACTAATCACTCCTCCGCCAGGCAAGACCTATGCTCCTGAGGCAGACAGAAAAAAGGTGATGCATTGGGGACATTCCTCTAAAGTTTCTGGACATGTCGGAGTCAAAAAGACTCTGGATCTCATTGCTCATTTTTATTGGTGACCTTGACTTCGCCAGGATGTGATTGACTTCACGGCTTCTTGTTCCTCTTGTGCCAAGGTCAAGGTTCCTAGACGGCCACCCTCCGGTCTTCTGCTTCCTCTGCCGATCCCCTCGGTTCCATGGCAATATATAGCTTTGGATTTCATCTCGGATTTGCTGAACTCGTCCGGATGTACTACTATCCTGGCAGCGGTCGATTGCTTCTCCAAGATGGCCCATTTTATTCCTCTTCCAGCACTGCCTTCCGCTCCAGAGTTGGTGAAGATTTTTATCCAGCATGTCGTCCGCCTTCATGGCTTCTCGCAACATATTGTCTCTGATCGTGGTGTACAATTCACTTCTCGATTTTGGAGAGCCTTATGCAAACTTCTAGAGGTCAGATTGGACTTTTCTTCCGCATCCCACCTTCAGTCTAACGGGCAAGTGGAACGCGTTAATCAGGTGCTAGCATCATATTTACGCCTATTCTCTAATGCTCACCAAGATAACTGGGTCCGTCTCCTCCCCTGGGCAGAATTCTCCTACAATAATCATTCCAGCGAGTCCTCGGCCAAGTCTCCATTTTTTGTGTTGTTTGGGATGCATCCTGGTATTCTGCTACCGATATCCACTACTTCCTGTGTGCCTGCAGTGGATTCCCTTGCCATAGAGTTTCCCAAGATCTGGTCCGAGACTAAAAAAGCTCTCGAGAAGTCCGGGGAGCGCATGAAGAGACACGCTGACAAGAGACGCTTGGATTCGCCGATTTACTGTCCAGGACAACAAGTTTGGCTATCGGCCAAGTATATTAGGCTGAAGCTCCCTTCCTACAAGCTGGGACCTCACTACATTGGGCTTTTCAAAATTCTCAAATGCATTAACGTGTCATACCGGTTGGAGTTGCCCGCCTCGCTCCGAGTTCCCAACACCTTCCCCGTCTCTCTCCTTAAGCCGGTTGTCTTGAATCGTTTCCATCTGGCTCCGAACTCTTATCCTCCTCTTGTCAGTTCTGATGATGTCTTTGAGGTGAGAGACATTTTGGCCTCGAAAAGGGTGAGGGGTAAAACATTTTTTCTCATCGATTGGAAGGGTTTCAGTCCCGAGGAGAGGTCTTGGGAGCCGCTAGAGAACATCAATGCCCCACGCATCCTTAAGAGATTTTTATCCAGGCACAGTGGAGGGGGGTGTAAGAGAGGGGGTACTGTCAGCACCGCCGCCGCTGGTCCCGCTGCCGCTGCGGCCTCGGTACTCACCGCTGGTCCCGCCGCTTCTCCCTCCAGCCTGGGTTCCTCCTTCCTCTCTGCTCCGGCGCGCTCCTTTGGTCTTCCTCCTTTCCAGCGGGCAGCTTCCCGGCGCACTCCTCCTCTGCCCTCGGCCGCGCGCACTGTGCCTCTGTGCACGCGCCAGGGTGTCAGACCGCTCAGCCCTGCAGTACGGACGCCCACCAGCGTGACCTGACCCGGACCCACCTCCTGGCCAATCAGGGGCTACCACTAGGTATTTCAGGTCACCCTCCCTTAGGGGAGGCGCCTGACTATAGAGTTAGTTCTCGCTTCGTCCAGGCCCTGCTCGCTTCTGCTAGTCCCATGCTCCAGCTCGCTCTCCTGGTTCCCATGTCTCTGCTGCCTGAGTCTCTGCTAACCCTTCTGTGTCTTGTTTCCTTTTGCAGTCTGCTGTCCTCCTGCCTCCACCAGGTTCCCGCTGTCCTCCCTTGTTCCATCAGCAACTCTCTCTCCATCCCCTGGACTCTGGTTATCCCGGACATCTCTCTGGAATCCCCACCGCTCATCAGCTGCTCATCCTCTCGAGCCGACCCCTGGTCCTGGCTGCCGTGATGTTTGAACTCCTTGAGCCTGCTCCCAAATGGTCCCTGTATAGGGGTTGGTCCACCTGGTGCGCTCGCTCGGGGAGGGTTCTACATCACGGTTCAGTGGGTCCACTCTTGCTCCCGTCATCAGCAGTGTAACATACTTGATACAGCTTGTATCTTGTTATACAGTACCTTTGTTCGACATTTAGTATTACGGTCAAATCCATACTGAGTAAGCATCTGAGAGTGACTATGGGACTATGTATACAGAGATTTAAATTGTATCCTATAATATATATACTTGCTATCTTATTATCCAGTACCTTTTTTACAACAATTTTTATTATGGTCAAACCCAGACTGAGTGAGCGTGTGAGAGTGACTCCAGAAAAATATACTGAGATTTCAAATTTTGCCAACACTGCATACAGCTGTACGCTTCTGATACAGTAACCTTTTTAGCTATTTATATTCTTGTGTAATCTATAATGAGCCTATGAACATCTGTCTGTTACTCCGGCAAAATATTAGGAGCTTTAAGATTACCCCAACACTGTATACAGCTGTACGTTTGTGTTACATTACAAATTTACAGCTTTTCATATTCTTGTGTAATCCATACTGGGCCTGAGAGCATTTGTGTCTGCCTCCTGAAATGTATACGGAGATTCAGAATGTTTACACTATACTACATATACCTTGTATCTGGTGATATTGTACCCTTTTTCAACTTTTTATCTTTATTGGGTAATCCATACTGAGTCTGTGAGCGTCTGTGTATGACTCATGAAATATATACGGAGATTTACTGTTATCCCTAGTCTGTATAGAGCTGTACACTTCTAATACAGTACCATATATCTGCTGGTATTTTAGGTCTATTTTCCAAAACATGAGGAAGTATGGTGGAAGAGGACGTGAATGCTGATGTTGGCATGGGTTGCCACCTGGCACTGAAGGTGGTGGTGTTGCATCTGCTGGTAGTGCCAAAAACACAATAGCAGCTAAGGCAGGAGGTGTTGAGCCAGCGTCATGGTGTAGCTCTGGAAGGCCTGAAAGGCTCCCTTTTCTGGGAGTAGGTAGACTGCTTTTAAAGCCGGAGTATCAGGAATTGTTTGTGGCTTACATTGCTGAAACAGCCTCCAGCTCTATCGCCTCCTCTTCTGAAGTTTAAAAAATGCAAGCACTGAGTCGAAAGTGCAGCTTATGGTCAGGAGCAACTCCTTTCCTTGTGTCTTTCACCCACACCAAAAGTGAAGGATGCAGCAGCACACACTTCAAATTACTCCATGGAGCTCTTTTCACATACCATGCCTAGGTTAATTAAAAATGGGACCCATCATATACTGGAGCATTCCAAATAGGGGACATCAGACACTGGAGCAGCATTTACGGGGCCCAATATACACTGGAGCATTAGAAATAGGGCCCATTATATATGGAGCATTATTAGGGCCCATCATACACTGGAGCATCATCCATGAGGCCCATCATATACTGGAGCATTATAAATGGGGCAGATCAGACACTGGAGCAGCATCTGTGGGGCACATGATACACTGGAGCATTAGAAATGGGGCCCATTATATATGGAGCATTATTAGGGCCCATCATACACTGGAGCATCATCCATGAGGCCCATCACATACTGGAGCATTATAAATGTGGCAGATCAGACACTGGAGCAGCATTTACGGGGCCCATTATACACTGGTGAATTAGAAATGGAGCCCATTATATATGGAGCATTATTAGGGCCCATCATACACTGGTGCATCATCCATGAGGCCCATCATATACTGGAGCATTCCAAATGGGGCAGATCAGACACTGGAGCAGCATCTAGGGGGCACATTATACACTGGAGCATTAGAAATGGGGCCCATTATATATGGAGCATTATTTGGGCCCATAACACACTGGAGCATCCTCCATGGGGACTATCATATACTGTAGCATTATGTGGAGCTCATCATATACTGTATGGAACATTATATGTGACCAATTATTCTGTATGGAGAAATATATGGGGCTCATTATTCTGCATGGCTCACAATGTGGGTGCCATAATACTGTATGGAGTAATATACTGTCTTTTTTTGTGCTATTGCACAATTTAAAATAGATCAGTCATGTCATGTAAGCAGTGAAGTATTTGTCATTGTACTATGCCTATATTTCTGTGCTGTATCGGACCATCATGAGTTGTGGTATGTGTTAAAAGGGCGCACAGACTCTCTTTGGCCCAGGGCACATGAAAGCCTGGAGCCAGCCCTACCCCCCCACAACTTTAGCCAAATAAACCCCAGTTTTCATTGCTATAACTATTATTATGGATGTAAATTAAGGTTGACAAGCTTCAGTAATAAGAATTGATGTTTTTGGCATTGAAATGGGCACTGTAGGTGTGTTTTCTGTCCTCCACTCCCTGCCGACTTTGCTTCCCCATTGACTTGCATTGGGTTTCGTGTTTCAGTTGGCCTCCGACTTTTCCCTATAGTCGGCTGATTTCGTTCAACCAGACTTTTGCGAAAGTCGGGTTTCATGAAACCCGACTCGACCCTAAAAAAAGCAAAGTCGCTCATCTCTAACAATGACCCCTACACTGTATACAGCTGTATGCTTAAGATCCATTACCCTTTTACTGCTTTTTAAATTGTGATGTAATCCTTAATAAACCAGAGAGCGTCTGTGTCTGCCTCCTGAAATATATCTGTACATTTATAATGTTTAAACCATACCATATATATACCTGGTATCTGGTGTTACTGTACCCTTTCTCAACTATATTACTGTGTAATCCATAATGAGGCTGTGAGCGTCTGTGTCTGACTCATGTAATATATACGTAGATTTACAATTATCCCTAGACTGTATACAGCTGTACGCTTCTCATACAGTACCATATATGTGTTGGTATTTTGGGTTTTTTTTAGACAACAATTTGGAACTATGGTGGAAGAGGCCGCGGACGTGGGGGGACAGCTGGTACTGATGGTGTGGTGGTGGTGCATCTGCTGTTACTGCCAAAAGCATAATAGCAGCTAAGGCAGGAGGTGTTGAGACTGCGCCATGGTCTGGCTCAGGAAGACCTGGAAGGCTACCTTTTCAGGGATTCGTAAACCGCTTTTATTTTAAAAATTTTGTATTACATTAAAATATTAAGTGGAAGGGAAAGAAAGGGAAGGGTTAGGATTAGGAATGAAAACCCCTTGTGAAGACAGGGAGCCCCTCAGATGGTGGATAGACAGGTAGACATACAAAGTAATGACATAATTATATAAACAATAATGTTACAATTTTTAAATTCAGTGCATTCAGTTCCCTAAGATTGTTTTAGCCCACTGCTTAGTATCATATTCAAAAAATAAACAACCTGTCTCATGAGCGTGTTTGTCATCCGAATGCAAAGATCACAAAGCATAAAATTTACGCTGCTTAAAACCATCAGCTATAAATAAACAAACTGTCACCTAAGCCTTATATTGTATATAGGACCTTAGAAAGCATTGTAATTAGAGTTGAGCGATACCAGCCGATACTTGAAAATATCGGATCGGAATGGATCGGCCGATCTTAAAAAAAAGTATCGGTATCGCCGATTCCGATACCGGGAACCAATGCAAGTCAATGGGGCCAAAATATCGGAATTAAAAAAAAACCTTTCTTTCCTTGTAGGTTAATTCTACATGAAGAAAAACAACTAAGAATAATGTAGAATGTATTGTGGGAGGTGGAGGAGACATTAAAGCCATAGAGGTTTAGCCCAATCAAATGGAATAGCAGGAATTAAACTTTTTTTTTTAAAGATGTTAGGAGTTACAAAGATATTGACTATGTTAGCCTCATTTATATTTTGCCAGACATGTATGTCTTCTTCTTCTACTTCCTTTTTTTACATTCTTCTTCTTCTTCTTCTACTTCCTTTTTTTACATTCTTCTTCTTCTTCTTCTACTTCCTTTTTTTACATTCTTCTTCTTATTCCTTTTTTTACATTCTTCTTCTTCTTCTTCTACTTCCTTTTTTTACATTCTTCTTCTTCTTCTTCTTCTTCTTCTTCTTCTTCTTCTTCTTCTTCTTCTTCTTCTTCTTCTTCTTCTTCTTCTTCTTCTTCCTTTTCTTACATTCTTCATATTCTTCTTATTCAACAATTATTATTCTACATATTCAGCTTCTTCATCTTCTTCCTATTCTTCTTCATCATATTCTTGTTTGTGTCAGGCATTCCTGTAGTTGTTATCTAGAAAAGTTAGAAGTTTACACCTTCCGTTCTGCCTGTCACAAAAGATTTACAACAGGATTTGTCCGCGTTCAGTTTGGCCTGCAGAAGCAGGCCTTTTCCAGGGGCACCACGAGGAGGAACGGACTCACCCCCATACACTGCTTAGTCTTCTTCTGCTTATAAATAAGATAATATCATTTGCTCAGAGTATTAGTCTTATGCTTAATGTTCTTCTGCTTTGTTTTTTTTATGCTTCTTTGTCTTCTCTCTCTTGTTGTTCTGCATCTTGGTGGTTGTCTTCCTGTTCTTTGTCCTCTTGAACCAGCTGACGGTACTGGCACCCGGAGGGGCAGCAGAAGGAACAAGAGCCAATGGCACTACCGAGGACCAGCTGACGGTGCTGGAACCCGGTTACTAAGCAGGAGGTACCTGTGCTACAAAGCACTACCAAGGACCAGCAGACGTTGCCGGAACTCGGATACCGAGATGGAGGCACCTAGGCCAAACGCTCTGACGAGAACCAGCTGACGGTGCTGGAACCCGGAGGGGTAGCATAAGCTGCAAGAGCAAATGGAAATAGCGAGGACCAGCTGACAGTGCTGGCACCCGGAGGGGCAGCAGAAGGAATAAGAGCCAATGGCACAACCGAGGACCAGCTGACGGTGCTGGAACCCGGTTACTAAGCAGGAGGTACCTGTGCTACAAAGCACTACCAAGGACCAGCAGACGTTGCCGGAACTCGGATACCGAGATGGAGGCACCTAGGCCAAAGGCTCTGACGAGAACCAGCTGACGGTGCTGGAACCCGGAGGGGTAGCATAAGCTGCAAGAGCAAATGGAAATAGCGAGGACCAGCTGACAGTGCTGGCACCCGGAGGGGCAGCAGAAGGAATAAGAGCCAATGGCACAACCGAGGACCAGCTGACGGTGCTGGAACCCGGTTACTAAGCAGGAGGTACCTGTGCTACAAAGCACTACCAAGGACCAGCAGACGTTGCTGGAACTCGGATACCGAGATGGAGGCACCTAGGCCAAAGGCTCTGATGAGAACCAGCTGACGGTGCTGGAACCCGGAGGGGTATCAGAAGTTACCCCTGAAAAGCAAAGTTGGCATGCCGCAAGCTGGCCGCAGTTACCGAATCACACAGTCCTACAGGGGGTGCTTGTCCTACTGGCACTATGGAACAAACCTTTCTTACCAGAACCCGCAGTCCACATAGGAAGCACCTAAACTGCTGGCACCCTAGCCTCGGCTAACCCAACCGCAACACGACATGGCAACTTGGGGTGGCAAACTGACATTGACACTTCCCGGAAACAGCAGGCAGGGCTGGAACCAAGCTGGGCAGGAGGGAGTACCCGTGCCAAAGTCAGTTATGAGCAGCAACTGGCGATGTTGGAGCCCAGGACAAGCACTTAGCAGGCTGAGGCCTGATGTGCTGTCAATTGGGAGGCAGCAGGACAGATTGCCATCAAAACAGCAGGGGAACAGCTGACGTTACTGAACCCCACAAACACAGGAGCTAGTGTTTTACTCTGTGAAGACGGCACTTCCGAGCAACAACTGGCTGTGTTGAAGCCCAGGGACAAGCACGGAGCAGGCTTAGGCTGCATTGAAGAAATTTTAAGATCGGTTGTAGACTACTAATTTGAACCAAGCTCCACTTAGGCCTGTGGATTCACTGATTTTCGTATTTCCCCTGTCCTCCAACCCCGCCAGTTACAGCTCCGAAGTGGCGTCTGCACAATCCACACTTGTTCCTGTGTTACAGGTGTTCAGTCCGGTCAGTTAATCCCCTGATGTGTGTCCGGCAATGTCGCCTGCTCTGTCCACATTCCGATAATGGGAATGTGGACAGAGCAGGCGACATTGCCGGACACACATCAGGGGATTAACTGATCGGACTGAACACCTGTAACACAGGAACAAGTGTGGATTGTGCAGACGCCACTTCGGAGCTGTAACTGGCAGGGTTGGAGGACAGGGGAAATACGAGAGACAGTGGAGCCACAGGCCTAATTGGAGCACGGTTAAAAATCAGTAGTGGTACGACTGTGTAGGCAGCAGGAGACTTTGCCATCCACACAGCAGGGGATCAGCTGACATTACTGAACCCCACTGAGACACGGGAGCAAGTATCTCTTTCCGTGTGGACGGCACTTCCGAACTACAACTGGCTGTGTTGAAGCCCAGGAAATAGGAGGGTGTAGGCAGAGGCCTACTGTATTTTGAATGAGTTTACAGCAGGAGAGACTGCCATCCACAAAGCAGGGGATCAGCTGACGTTACTGAACCCCACTGAGACACGGGAGCAAGTATCTCTTTCCGTGTGGACGGCACTTCCGAACTACAACTGGCTGTGTTGAAGCCCAGGAAATAGGAGGGTGTAGGCAGAGGCCTACTGTATTTTGAATGAGTTTACAGCAGGAGAGACTGCCATCCACACAGCAGGGGATCAGCTGACGTTACTGAACCCCACTGAGACACGGGAGCAAGTATCTCTTTCCGTGTGGACGGCACTTCCGAACTACAACTGGCTGTGTTGAAGCCCAGGAAATAGGAGGGTGTAGGCAGAGGCCTACTGAATTTTGAATGAGGTGACAGCAGGAGAGACTGCCATCCACACAGCAGGGGATCAGCTGACGTTACTGAACCCCACTGAGACACGGGAGCAAGTGTCTCTTTCCGTGTGGACGGCACTTCCGAACTACAACTGGCTGTGTTGAAGCCCAGGAAATAGGAGGGTGTAGGCAGAGGCCTACTGAATTTTGAATGAGGTGACAGCAGGAGAGACTGCCATCCACACAGCAGGGGATCAGCTGACGTTACTGAACCCCACTGAGACACGGGAGCAAGTATCTCTTTCCGTGTGGACGGCACTTCCGAACTACAACTGGCTGTGTTGAAGCCCAGGAAATAGGAGGGTGTAGGCAGAGGCCTACTGAATTTTGAATGAGGTGACAGCAGGAGAGACTGCCATCCACACAGCAGGGGATCAGCTGACGTTACTGAACCCCACTGAGACACGGGAGCAAGTATCTCTTTCCGTGTGGACGGCACTTCCGAACTACAACTGGCTGTGTTGAAGCCCAGGAAATAGGAGGGTGTAGGCAGAGGCCTACTGTATTTTGAATGAGTTTACAGCAGGAGAGACTGCCATCCACACAGCAGGGGATCAGCTGACGTTACTGAACCCCACTGAGACACGGGAGCAAGTGTCTCTTTCCGTGTGGACGGCACTTCCGAACTACAACTGGCTGTGTTGAAGCCCAGGAAATAGGAGGGTGTAGGCAGAGGCCTACTGTATTTTGAATGAGTTTACAGCAGGAGAGACTGCCATCCACACAGCAGGGGATCAGCTGACGTTACTGAACCCCACTGAGACACGGGAGCAAGTATCTCTTTCCGTGTGGACGGCACTTCCGAACTACAACTGGCTGTGTTGAAGCCCAGGAAATAGGAGGGTGTAGGCAGAGGCCTACTGAATTTTGAATGAGGTGACAGCAGGAGAGACTGCCATCCACACAGCAGGGGATCAGCTGACGTTACTGAACCCCACTGAGACACGGGAGCAAGTATCTCTTTCCGTGTGGACGGCACTTCCGAACTACAACTGGCTGTGTTGAAGCCCAGGAAATAGGAGGGTGTAGGCAGAGGCCTACTGAATTTTGAATGAGGTGACAGCAGGAGAGACTGCCATCCACACAGCAGGGGATCAGCTGACGTTACTGAACCCCACTGAGACACGGGAGCAAGTATCTCTTTCCGTGTGGACGGCACTTCCGAACTACAACTGGCTGTGTTGAAGCCCAGGAAATAGGAGGGTGTAGGCAGAGGCCTACTGTATTTTGAATGAGTTTACAGCAGGAGAGACTGCCATCCACACAGCAGGGGATCAGCTGACGTTACTGAACCCCACTGAGACACGGGAGCAAGTGTCTCTTTCCGTGTGGACGGCACTTCCGAACTACAACTGGCTGTGTTGAAGCCCAGGAAATAGGAGGGTGTAGGCAGAGGCCTACTGTATTTTGAATGAGTTTACAGCAGGAGAGACTGCCATCCACACAGCAGGGGATCAGCTGACGTTACTGAACCCCACTGAGACACGGGAGCAAGTGTCTCTTTCCGTGTGGACGGCACTTCCGAACTACAACTGGCTGTGTTGAAGCCCAGGAAATAGGAGGGTGTAGGCAGAGGCCTACTGTATTTTGAATGAGTTTACAGCAGGAGAGACTGCCATCCACACAGCAGGGGATCAGCTGACGTTACTGAACCCCACTGAGACACGGGAGCAAGTGTCTCTTTCCGTGTGGACGGCACTTCCGAACTACAACTGGCTGTGTTGAAGCCCAGGAAATAGGAGGGTGTAGGCAGAGGCCTACTGTATTTTGAATGAGTTTACAGCAGGAGAGACTGCCATCCACACAGCAGGGGATCAGCTGACGTTACTGAACCCCACTGAGACACGGGAGCAAGTATCTCTTTCCGTGTGGACGGCACTTCCGAACTACAACTGGCTGTGTTGAAGCCCAGGAAATAGGAGGGTGTAGGCAGAGGCCTACTGTCTTTGTAATGCGGAGACAGCAGGAGAGACTGCCATCTCCACAGCAGGGGAACAGCTGGCAGTGCTGAACCCCACTAACACTTGAACGAATGTGTTTGGCTCTGTGGAGACGACACTTCTGAACACCAACTGACGCTGTTGGAGCCCAGGATTAGGCGAGGAGCAGGCTGGGGCCTACTGGATTTTGGCAGGTGAAGGCAGCAGGAGACTTGCCATCTCCACAGCAGGGGAACAGCTGGCAGTGCTGAACCCCACTAACACTTGAACGAATGTGTTTGGTTCTGTGGAGACGACACTTCTGAACACCAACTGACGCTGTTGGAGCCCAGGATTAGGCGAGGAGCAGGCTGGGGCCTACTGGATTTTGGCAGGTGAATGCAGCAGGAGACTTGCCATCTCCACAGCAGGGGAACAGCTGGCAGTGCTGAACCCCACTAACACTTGAACGAACGTGTTTGGCTCTGTGGAGACGACACTTCTGAACACCAACTGACGCTGTTGGAGCCCAGGATTAGGCGAGGAGCAGGCTGGGGCCTACTGGATTTTGGCAGGTGAAGGCAGCAGGAGACTTGCCATCTCCACAGCAGGGGAACAGCTGGCAGTGCTGAACCCCACTAACACTTGAACGAATGTGTTTGGCTCTGTGGAGACGACACTTCTGAACACCAACTGACGCTGTTGGAGCCCAGGATTAGGCGAGGAGCAGGCTGGGGCCTACTGGATTTTGGCAGGTGAAGGCAGCAGGAGACTTGCCATCTCCACAGCAGGGGAACAGCTGGCAGTGCTGAACCCCACTAACACTTGAACGAATGTGTTTGGTTCTGTGGAGACGACACTTCTGAACACCAACTGACGCTGTTGGAGCCCAGGATTAGGCGAGGAGCAGGCTGGGGCCTACTGGATTTTGGCAGGTGAAGGCAGCAGGAGACTTGCCATCTCCACAGCAGGGGAACAGCTGGCAGTGCTGAACCCCACTAACACTTGAACGAATGTGTTTGGCTCTGTGGAGACGACACTTCTGAACACCAACTGACGCTGTTGGAGCCCAGGATTAGGCGAGGAGCAGGCTGGGGCCTACTGGATTTTGGCAGGTGAAGGCAGCAGGAGACTTGCCATCTCCACAGCAGGGGAACAGCTGGCAGTGCTGAACCCCACTAACACTTGAACGAATGTGTTTGGTTCTGTGGAGACGACACTTCTGAACACCAACTGACGCTGTTGGAGCCCAGGATTAGGCGAGGAGCAGGCTGGGGCCTACTGGATTTTGGCAGGTGAAGGCAGCAGGAGACTTGCCATCTCCACAGCAGGGGAACAGCTGGCAGTGCTGAACCCCACTAACACTTGAACGAATGTGTTTGGTTCTGTGGAGACAACACTTCTGAACACCAACTGACGCTGTTGGAGCCCAGGATTAGGCGAGGAGCAGGCTGGGGCCTACTGGATTTTGGCAGGTGAAGGCAGCAGGAGACTTGCCATCTCCACAGCAGGGGAACAGCTGGCAGTGCTGAACCCCACTAACACTTGAACGAATGTGTTTGGCTCTGTGGAGACGACACTTCTGAACACCAACTGACGCTGTTGGAGCCCAGGATTAGGCGAGGAGCAGGCTGGGGCCTACTGGATTTTGGCAGGTGAATGCAGCAGGAGACTTGCCATCTCCACAGCAGGGGAACAGCTGGCAGTGCTGAACCCCACTAACACTTGAACGAATGTGTTTGGCTCTGTGGAGACGACACTTCTGAACACCAACTGACGCTGTTGGAGCCCAGGATTAGGCGAGGAGCAGGCTGGGGCCTACTGGATTTGGGCAGGTGAAGGCAGCAGGAGACTTGCCATCTCCACAGCAGGGGAACAGCTGGCAGTGCTGAACCCCACTAACACTTGAACGAATGTGTTTGGCTCTGTGGAGACGACACTTCTGAACACCAACTGACGCTGTTGGTGCCCAGGATTACGCATGCCGCATGCAGAGGCCAATGGGCAGCGGTTTTTATGGAGGTTGTGGACTACTACTGATTCTAACCATGCTCCACTTAGGCCTCTGGCTCCACTGTCTCTACTATTTACCCTGGCCTCCAACCCCGCCAGCTACATCTCTGAAGTGGCGTCAGCACAATCTACACTTGTTCCTGTGTTACTGGTGCTCAGTCCCATCAGTTGATCCCCTGATGTTTGTCCGGCAAGTTCGCCAGCTCTGTCCTCATTCCCACTACTGGTTATGGGAATGTGGACAGAGCAGGAGACCTTGCCGGACACACATCAGGGGATAAACTGATGGGACTGAGCCACAGGAACACAGGAACAAGTGTAGATTGTGCTGACGCCACTTCAGAGATGTAGATGGCGGGGTTGGAGGTCAGGGGAAATAGTAGAGACAGTGGAGCCAGAGACCTAAGTTGGGCACGGTTAAAAATCAGTAGTGGTTTGAATGTTGATGGAGCTGGTGACTCTGCCGTCCACACAGCAGGGGATCAGCTGGCATTACTGAACCCCAGTAACACAGGAGCTAGTGTGTTTCTCTGTGCAGACGACACATCTGAGCGACAACTGGCTGTGTTGAAGCACAGGGATTATAGTTCAGGTGGTAGAAAAATGAACACACCAGCAGACCTGGATACAGTTGCCAACCACTAATTTAGTCTGTAAGAGGAATGGCAAAGTCTTTGGAGATCCAGGCCTTGTTCATTTTCAGAAAAGTCAGCCGGTCAACATTATCGGAAGATAGTCGCGTGCGACGGTCTGTTAGTACACCACCTGCGGCACTAAAGACACGTTCCGATAATACACTGGCAGCAGGGCAAGCCAGCACCTCCAATGCATACTGGCTAAGCTCTGGCCATGTATCCAGCTTAGAGACCCAAAACTTGAAGGGGGAAGAGCCATCTGGGAGTACAGCGACAGGGCAAGACATGTAGTCTGACACCATCTGACGGAAGCGTTGCCTCCTGCTGACTCGAGGCGTCGCTGATGGTGTAGACAATTGTGGTGGACACACAAAACTTTGCCACATTTGGGCCATAGTGGTCTTGCCTTGTGCTGCGGCACTGCCTCTGCTCCCTCTTTGTGCAGAGTTTCCTCCACTGCCTCGACGCACAGAGCTGCTTTGTAAAGCACTTGCAACAATGCTGTCGGGTGGAATGGAAAACATTATGGACTGCACCAGTGACTCTTCGTACTCCCGCATTTTACGCTCCCGGTTCAACGTTGGTATGAGCCTTTGTACGCTGTCCCGGTAGCGAGGATCTAGGAGGGTGTACACCCAATAATCAGCCGAGACGAGAATGTGGGCGATGCGGCGGTCGTTTCTCAGGCACTGCAGCATGAAATCAACCATGTGCTGCAGACTCCCAACTGCCAAAGAACCGCTGTCCCCTGTTTGAGGCGTGACCTCGACCTGCTCTGCATCACCCCACCCTCGCTGTACATACTGAGTAGAGGTTTGTGTACCTCCCTCCTCTGGAGAGATGTCTTCCTCCTCCATCGACTCCTCCTCATCCTCCTCACAAAGTGTCCCCTGCCTAGGCCTTTGTGAGGAAACACGTAGCGCAGACTGTCCAGAAGCAGATGGCATTTGGGACTCCTCATCCTCCACCTCTTCTGAAACCTCATCCCTTAGTGCTTGCAGTGTTTGTTGAAGCAGGCAGATAAGGGGGACAGTCATGCTGACTAGTGCATCATCTGCACTCGCCATCCGCGTGGATTCATCGAAGGCACGCAAAACGAGGCAGATGTCCTTCATAGAGGCCCACTCAATGGTGCTGAAGTGTGAACGGCGCACAGTGCGACTTGTTTGCGCCTGATGCAGCTGGTACTCCATGACTGCTGCCTGCTGCTCACACAACCGCTCCAACATATGTAACGTTGAATTCCACCGGGTGGGTAGGTCACATATGATGCGATGTTCTGGAAGGCCAAATCGTCGCTGCAGAGCAGCGAGGCGCGATCTTGCCGTGCTGGAACGTCGCAAGTGAGCGCACTCTATGCGGACCTTGTGCAACAGTGCATCAAGATCCGGATAGTCCCTCAGAAAGCTCTGCACGACCAAGTTAAGAACATGTGCCAGACATGGGATGTGTGTGAGGTTGCCTAGGCCAAGAGCTGCCACCAGATTTCGGCCATTGTCACACACTACCAAGCCCGGCTGGAGATTCGCTGGCCCAAACCACACATCGCTCTCAAGCTTGATAGCATTCCAGAACTCCTGCGCTGTGTGGCTTCGATTCCCCAAAGAAATTAATTTGAGTACAGCCTGTTGACGTTTGGCCACGGCTGTGCTCATATCGGTCGTAACAGGCTCCTGCTCTGCTGTTTCTGAGGAACTTGAGTAGGAGGAGGAGTCTATGTGTACAGACTGGAGTCCTGCAATCCGTGGCGTTGGAAGAACACGTACAGCGCCACTCTCCAGATCCGTACCCGGCTCCACAACATTGACCCAGTGGGCAGTGAGGGAAAGGTATCGTCCCTGTCCATGGTTACTGGTCCACGCATCGGTGGTCAGGTGGACCTTGCTACTAACGGCGTTTAGTAGCGCATGTTTTATTTTGCCCTCAACATGTTTCTGCAGGGCAGGGACGGCTCGCCTGCTGAAATAAAAGCGGCTGGGCACGTTGTATTGGGGGACTGCCAATGCCATTAAGTCCCGGAAGGTGTCAGTGTCCACCAGCCTGAATGACAGCATTTCAACTGCCAGAAGTTTGGCAATGCCAGCATTCAGAGACTGTGCTCGGGGATGGTTTGCCGAGTAAGGGCGCCTTTTATCCCATGCCTGTGCTACCGATGGCTGTGATGGATGGGAACGTGCTGTTATGGGTGGAATCTGACAGGGTCTCCGGACAACAGTGGCAGAGGTTCTTCCTTGGCGATCCTGTGAGGAAGCCGAACCAGCAGTGTGTGAGCTGGAGGAAGAGGGCCCAACACGAACTGAAGAGGTGGTAGGTGGTGCTGTACGTTGGCCTACGTCTTGAGGGTGTCTATGCAACTCCAACTCGTGCTTGGTGCGCACATGTTTCCACATATTTGTGGTATTGAGGTTGCTGACATTTCTCCCTCTTTTGACTCTCTGATGACACAGCTTGCATTTGACAAAGCAAATGTCATCTGCAACTGTGTCAAAAAAGGACCACGCACTGCAACTCTTGTGAGCGCCCGGTTTGCCTTTGGAAGGAGGAATGCTCCTAACGGGTGCCGAAGTGGAGGGTACAGGCAACCAAGTCTTCCCCCTCCCTCTGCCTCCTGTTTTGGCCGGTAGGGGAATCTCTTCCTCCGAGCTGCTCCCACCACCTTCCTGTTGCTCACGCCATGATGGGTCAAGGACCTCATCATCTTCCCTCCCTTCTTCAAACAGCTGCTTCTCCGGGGTTGTCTCGCCAGCACCGTACGCACCAGAAAGTGGCAACTGAGTCTCGTCATCATCTGATGCGTACTGAGGTGTGCTGACCATAGGCACTGGCCCACTCGCCTCTTCAGATTCAGAGGGACAAAGAAGTTGCGCATCACTGCATACTCCCTCTTCTTCACATTCAGGAATGCTGCTTGGCTGGCCCCCTCTTTCCAAGCCAACAGATTCCGAGAACAGAAGTAGAGATTGTGATGGCTCCTGTCCATGTCTCTCTGACTGCCTGGGCACTTTGGCAGGTGGTGAAGAGACAGATGGTTGCTCTTCGGTGCTCTGACCCTGAGAGGATGCGGAAGTAATTGAAGTCGATGCGTTAGCTGCCATCCATCCGACAACGGCTTCAATTTGTTCCTCCCGCAGCAGTGGGGTACGTTGAGGTCCTACAAAGCTGCGCATAAAGGACTGTTGCCTGCTAAAACTGGGGGATGCTGATCCACTGGTGCCCGCAGCAGGCCCAGAATCCCCACGTCCTCTACCTGTAGAATCCCCACGTCCTCTCCCTGCAGAATCCCCACGTCCTCTCCCTGCTGAAACTCCACGCCCACGCCCACGCCCCCGCGCCTTACTCCCTGCCTTCTTCATCTTGCAAGACTGCTTAAGATAGGCAAAAAAGGACAAAGGGGGGCCTTAGTGTGCTTATTCCTGAACAGCTGGTTACAGGTACAAGAAACACTAATTTTATGAAGTGTGTGTGTGTGGACTAGACTTTAATAGGAGCTGATGTGGCCTACACAAGTTCAAAATGTAGTGTTTGGTGAACTTTTTATGTGGTTTCTTTGTTTGAAACAAACTCAAAGTATGAGAACAAAGAATTGAAACTGATAGTATCACCAACTTTTTGGAGCTATTACAATGCAGGCAGGTAACCTACAATGCAAAAGATGAGGCTCCAAAAAAATTGGGTAATACTAATCTGGCTGCGCCGGCAGGGCACAAGCCAGAAAAAAAGGCTCCTCTATCTACTCCTATATAGTGTTTGCAACCAACCAATGTTGATGGATACGGATGGATGCACACTAATAGGAGAAGAAAAAATGAGCTGCACTCAGAGACAAATATGTGTGAGGCAGTGACGCACGTTGAGCGTCCTACAACCAGACGTAGCTGCAGGACACTCTACTCAGCGTGAGCTGCACTCACACACAGTCAGAGACCTCTCAGACAGCCGTCAACAGTGCAGCTAAGTGGGCACTGGCACTGACAGGCTGCAGAAAGGCTCCGCTGTGTACTCCTATATAGTGTTTGCAACCACCATAGATGGAGACGGATGGATGCACACTAATAGAAGAAAAAATGAGCTGCACTCAAATAAAAATATGTGTGAGGCAGTGACGCACGCTGAGCGTCCTACAGCCAGACGTAGCTGCAGGACACACTACTCAGCATGAGCTGCACTCACACACAGTCAGAGACCTCTCAGACAGCCGTGAACAGTGCAGCAAAGTGGACACTAGCACTGAAAGGCTGCAGAAAGGCTCCGCTGTCTACTACTAGTGTTTGCAACCAACGTATATGGATACGGATGGAAGCACACTAGATTGAAATTATTTAAAAAATGCAGCTCAAAAAATAAAAGATGTATGAGGCAGCAGTGATCACACTGGGTGGCCTACAGCCTGACGTGGCTGCAGGACCCACTCCACAGCGTGAGCTGCACTCACACAGCCCTTGCAGACAGCTGTGAAAACAGCGCTGCTAGGGAAAAGCAAGCTACAGTGGTGGTTTATGTAGCCTGGATAAAGCACAATATTGTTTTTAGAATCGCTATTTCTAACTGTCCCTCACAGTCTTCTACAGCAGCCTGTCCCTAACTGAATTCACAGCAGAGTGACCAGAAATGGCGGCTGCGGTGGCTTTTATAGTGCATCATGACATCATTTCGGCAGCCAATCACAGCCATGCCAATAGTTAACATGCCTACATGCCTAACAGGATGTGCCCACACTTCGGAGGATTCCCATTGGCTTAATCAAAGCAAGCAGGCTCATAGCATGATGGGAACTTCCTATTCCGATTCCGATCCCGGAATCCGATATGAAAAAAGTATCGGAATTAAGTATCGGAATTCCGATACCGCTGATATCGGCCGATACCCGATACTTGCGGTATCGGAATGCTCAACACTAATTGTAATATAAAAAATTGTGACATAGCGCACGTACTGATTACCTATCCCTAAACTAAAAAACAAAATATTCCCTATAAATGTAAGATTCCCCGTCCCGTCCGTGAACACCGTTGGTGGTTCTAGGACCGATGTGGAGGCAAAAGAAAAAATTGTGCATTCAAACACTACAAAAGCGAAATAATCTTCTTCAACTCTACATAAATATAATACTAATCAAGTGAATTATATAGTTTAGACACAAATAGTTAACTCCTGAAGAAAGAAGAAGAAATAAAGCCGCCATTAATGTCGGAATCCTTACAATCTTCAAGTGCTTTCAATTAGGGTGAACATCCGATTTAGATAGTCTGGAGAGTCCAGGAGAAGCCATAGAAGATAATATTCCTATATTTTACAAGAACTCAGCCCCCTCCTCTAGTGAGGATATAACAGTCATTTATGATGAAAATTGGACCTGCAGAATAGAGTGTTGAGTCCAATTGTAGGGAAGGCCTGCACGATGGAGTTGTTTTGTTGTAGTTTGAAATTATTTCCTTTTTATCCAAGTGTCTTGCGAATGGTATTTGTAAAAGGATAAGTGGCTATATGGAGATGAAATAAATGTTGGTTCCTTGGAGATTTTTAGAACCGTGTTCCTGACCCAGTTGGGGGAGAATGAGATGTGCAAACTGGAGCAAGTTCAGAAAAGAGCGACCAGAATGGTGACCGGTCTGCAAACCCTGTCTTATGAGGAAAGGTTGCAGGATTTGGGAATGTTTAGTTTGCAAAAGAGAAGACTGAGAGGAGACTTAATTGCTGTCTACAAATATCTAAAGGGCTGTCACATTGTAGAAGGCTCAACTTTATTCTCATTTGCACAAGGAAAGACTAGAAGCAATGGGATGAAACTGAATGGGAGGAGACACAGATTAGATATTAGAAAAAACTTTTTGACAGTTAGAGTGATCAATGAGTGGAACAGGCTGCCACGAGAAGTGGTGAGTTCTCCTTCAATGGAAGTCTTCAAACAGAGGCTGGACAGACATCTGACTGGGATGATTTAGCGAATCCTGCTTTGAGCAGGGGGTTGGACCAGATGGCCCAGGAGGTCCCTTCCAACTCTACGATTCTATGATTCTATGATTCTATGATTCTATGATTCTATGAGATGCTAACGTCCATGGCTACATCAGGTAGAAGATAAGGGTGTCTACGAATTCTAAAAGCTTTCTCGATTAGATTTCTCTCTTCAATGTTTGGAATAGTGGGGTGAATCATAGAAGAAATGGAGCTTTTCAAGTGGAAGGACGGGATTTTTTCATGGACCATCCATAATCTTGATATCGGTTCTCCTTTTAAAATCTTCATATGCCACCAAACTGTTTGCAAAGGAATCTATGTCCTTTTGAATTTTCAACCCGGATTCTGTAACTGTAGCTAAAATCTTAATTACCCCAGCAGATAGAGACGCATATTCTGAATAAGGAGATTTAAACCTATTGTTGTCATGAGAAGGAGTGTCTGAAATTTCGATAGCATTCAAATGAAAATCTTCTAAAAATAGTAATGGTGTCTTTTGGAATAGCTTTTTTATTAAAGCTTCGGAGGCCTTAGCTTGCTTAGAGCCTGTGTTTTTTGCTTTTAAATCAATCAGTGTTTCGGAAACATTATCTCTAATATTTAAAAAAAAAAAAATTGGATTTTTACAAAGCTTAGAGCATTCTAGCCCTAAACCCCACTGTAGGGTATTCATCTGAAGCAGGTATTTCATCAATTAATGATGTCTTAGAAGTATTATGCCTTCCATTGTTGTATGGCTTCTCATGATCCCAATAATCTATATCGATTTGGGTGGTATAGTTTTCTCGGGACTCATAATCATAGTTACAGCTGTCATGTTTGACAATATCGTCACAGATTGAGCCTGAGGAATTAGATTCCTCATAATCCGTGTCAGCAGATACTGTAAGTTACTTCCCGCCGTTTCAGATGACCCCTATACCCTCCATAACTTCCGCCGAATGTACAGTATGCAAATCTTCAAGTGAATTGAAGTTATATGAGTGGTCTGATAATTTATCTTTGTTATTATGCCATTTTAGAAGTTGAAGATTACAGCCTTCTTCTTTCTCTCCTTCCCATATCCTATTATCTTTCTCCCCATTCCTCCCTGGGAGAAACACCGGCGCATTGTACATGAGCCTGCCATCAGCAATCAATTTGGGTGAAAGGGATCTGCCAGGGTTTTGTCATACAGAAATTGTTACGATCATAATGATTTTCCTCTTTAAGCACTGCTAAGTCCAATATGTGACAAATCTTGCACAGTATGGAGGATGCAGTTTCTCCCTCCTCTGATCCACAGCGTCTCCGCCACCTTGTCTCCTCTGCTGCTACGCGATGCCTTCACTCCCCATCTCCACCGCAAACCTGAAGCCTATCCCTGCAGCTGTCAACGATTATTCATGCACCCCTGATGAATTTACTGCCACTTCTCCTGGATTCCCAGTCGCTCCTGCAGCCGCTGATGAGACCACTGCCGCTTCTCCTGGGCTCCTGGTTGCTCCTGCATCCTCTGAAGAGTTTACCGCTGCTTCTCTCGGGTTCCTGCCTGCATGCGCTGTCACTGGCTTTGGCTTTGAAGTGTATACCTCCGTCTTCCCCGGGCTACTGCCTGCTTCCTTCCCCGCCGCTGCAGATAACACAGCTCCCTGTGTCATGCCCAGCAGCAGGCTTACCACCGCTCAGGACCAGCCCCGACAACGATGCCATTACAGCTTTAATCGGCAGTCTTCCTGAGTCGCGCCTTTCCACTGTCTCCCGACGCTGATGCCAGCACGTCTCCTCTGGCACATTTGCTGTGGCCTTTAGACTCCTCTTCGCGCCCGCAGCCTGGGGATTTCCCAGAGCCTCCTGAGCCATCGGCTTCCATCTCGCTTGTTCAGACAGCTGGTTAAGTTGTTTTGCTCTGGGGGAGAGGAGGTCTACCTCGGATCTTCTCAGTGAACTTCTTTGGCCATCAATAAAGTTTGTCTTCATCGGGTCCTGAATTTCTTCCTTCTTTCTTACTCCAGGCATGTTCCAACAAGATTTTAATTCCAAAATTCCGCTTTTAGTACGCTTTTGCAGGATTAAACAGGGGAATACCAGGCGCACGTGATAAACAGGTCTGCTCTCTTCCCCTGCAAACCAAGCCCCGTAAGACGCATTTAAAGCAAGAGCATCAGGAACTGGTTTTGGCTTACATTGGCAAAGCAGCATCCAGCTCTATTGCCTCCTCTTCTGAAGTTTCAAAAAAATGTCAGGAACAACCTTTTTCCTTGTGTCCTTCACCCCCACCAAAAGTGAAGAATGCGGCAGGCCACACTTTAGAAAACTCCATGGAGCTCTTTTCACATACCATGCCTGGGTTATCAAGTCAAATCCTGAATTCCCCAGTCCAAGATGAATCTGACATGGAGTGCACTGATACACAGCCACTGCTAGATTATTCTGCTGGTACATTGACCCAGAGCAATACATTTTCCTCGAAGTCTAGTGAGCCTGAATCAGACCATGATGAAACTCATTTGCCTCTTCCCGCATACTATACCACATTACACGGTGACACAGAGGAAAGTGCAGATGAAATTGAAGAGGAGGTGATGGATGACCCAGTTGTTGACCCGGATTGGCATCCACTGGGGGAAGAGGGCAGCGCTGGCAATAGCTCACAAGAGGAGAAGGATCCGCAGCAGGCATCGACATCGCAGCAGTGGTTATCTGGCAGGACCGTAGCTGTACAAAATCTTGTTTAAAAAAAAGAATTGCAGGACAGCTTGGCCAGACGGTCAAATTAGCACAGCGTGCAAGGCCTGCAAATTTATACTATAGTACGAAGACTGCAGTGTGGCACTTTTTTAACCAAAATCCTGATGAGGCAAAGGTTATCTGTAAGAAGTGCAGAAGGAACTTTAGCCGAGGTAAAAATCTCAGAAATTTGAATACCAGTTGCATGCTTACACATTTAACTACCATGCACTTGCAAGCATGGGTGGACTACAAAACCTCAGGTAGCACATCTGCACCTGCTCCATCTGAAGGTATTGAGCAACGCTCCATCGCTTCCCCCACTGAAAGCCCACCAGTAAGCACACCACCAGCAATCTTGAGGCTTCGTCGCAATGGCAAAGCAGTCGGGGAATCACTATGTTTTGGCTACGAAAGACTGAATCTAGGCCACCACCACCACCACCATCACCATCACAAACCCCCTCTTGATCCGTCAGGTCCACCGCTAGTTCCTCCATATGCAGCTCTCAAGTCCAGCTAACCATATCAGACACTCTGAGTAGGACAAGAAAGTACTCATCCTCTCACCTGCGTACACTGGCTTTGAACGGCTATACTGCCAAACTGATCTCATTAGAGATGATGCCCTTACGTTTCTTTGAAAGCAAAGCATTCCGAGAGCTCATGGCCTATTCTGTCCCACGCTATGACCTACCCAGTCGGCACTTCTTTTCTCGAAAAGCCATCCCTGCCCTCCTCCTGCATGTGAAAGACCGAATTTTTGGGCGACAGCAGACTCAACACGGAGGTACTGGCCAACTACTTGCAGCGACAAACTGCATCATGGCTGGGCAGTCTACATCTTGAGGCAAGCAAGGTAGTCAGTAATAACGGCCATAATTTTGTTGCAGCCATAGCACTTGCAATACTTATCTCTCCCTGCTCCAACACTGTGTAGTCTGGGCAGTGAAATCCTTCACAGGGACGGCCACAACAAATTTGGTGAACTGATCGATGATGGTTAATACGTAGCTATGGCCTTTCCTGCTGGCCTCTACCTTCAGATGATCAATGGCTACCATTCATAATGGACATCGACTCACAATCGGATGCAGTGGTGCTTTATGATCAGCTTTGACAGTTTTCCTAGTCACAGACATGTGACATTCCTACCACCATTTTACAATGTCTCCTCTCATGCCAATCCAATCAAATCGCCTACGGCCTGTGGCTTCTGTCTTTTGCAATCCAAAGTGACCAAACACATCATGATAGGCAGTGAGGAACATGTCATAGAATCATAAAATCGTAGAGCTGGAAGGGACCTCCTGGGCCATCTGGTCCAACCCCCTGCTCAAAGCAGGATTCGGTAAATCATCCCAGTCAGATGTCTGTCCAGCCTCTGTTTGAAGACTTCCATTGAAGGAGAACTCATCACTTCTCGTGGCAGCCTGTTCCACTCATTCATCACTCCAACTGACAAAAAGTTTTTTCTAATATCTAATCTGTGTCTCCTCCCATTCAGTTTCATCCCATTGCTTCCAGTCTATCCTTGTGAAAATGAGAATAAAGATGATCCTTCTACAATGTGACAGCCCTTTAGGTATTTGTAGACAGCTATTAAGTCTCCTCTCAGTCTTCTCTTTTGCAAACTAAACATTCCCAAATCCTGCAACCTCTCCTCATAAGACAGGGTTTGCAGACCGGTCACCATTCTGGTCGCTCTTTTCTGAACTTGCTCCAGTTTGTTGATGTCTTTTTTAAAATGTGGTGCCCAAAACTGGACACAATATTCCAGATGAGGTCTGACCAAAGAGGAGTAGAGGGCAATAATGACTTCACGTGATCTAGACTGTATGCTTCTGTTAATACATCCTAGAATTGCATTTGCCTTTTTTGCTGCTGAATCATACTGTTGACTCATATTCAGACTGTGATCTATTAGTATACCCAAGTCTTTTTCACATGTGCTGTTGCTTAGCCCTATTCCTCCCATTTTGTATATGCTTTTTTCATTTTTATTGCCCAGATGTAGTACTTTGCATTTTTCCCTGTTAAAAACCATTCTGTTAGTTGCTGCCCACTGCTCCAGTCTATTTATATCTTTTTGAATCCTCTCTCTTCTCTAGTATTAGCTATCCCTCCTAGCTTTGTGTCATCAGCAAATTTAATCAGTTTACCCTCAATTCCTTCATCTAAATCGTTGATAAAGATTTTGAACAATACAGGGCCCAGGACAGAGCCCTGTGCTCCCCCACTTGAGACATTCTTCCAACTGGATGTGCAGCCATTTACGACCTCTCTTTGGGTCTGATCACTAAGCCAGTTATGGATCCACCTAACAGTTGCCTTGTCCATTCCATACTTAGTCATTTTTCAATAAGGATTGTATGAGATACTTTGTCTACATCTCTCCCTGTGATCACTATTTGATGGAGACGAGTTACAGTGATGGGATCCACATTACTGCGATACAGCAAACCTTTCTTAACAAAGAACCGTTTTCGCTGTCTCCGCAGACAAAGTAATTGCGGGTCAGCATCGCCTCTGCGAAATCTCCCGGGAGGTTTTCCCGTGATTAGTAATTCCCAAATTTCAGCAATCACTCGACTTTATGTTTGTACTTGTAACCATCTAGTTTCCTAGCAGAGAGTCTGGACTGGATTATTGTTACTGAAATATATGCGAACATTTAAAAGTACATCAACACTGTATACTGGTGTACGCTTCAAATACATTTCCCTTTTTATTCTTTTTTATATAATCCATACTGAGCCTGTGAGTGTTTGTGTCTGACTCTGGAAATATAGACGGAGATTTACAATTAGCCCTAGACTGGATACACCTGGTATCTGATGATACAGTACCTTTTTTCAACATTTTGGATTACGGTTAAATCCATACTGACTGAGCGTCTGAGGGTGACTCCTGAAATACTGTATATACAGAGTGTGTATAAAAGCCCTCAAAGCCGACAGCCATTTTTCTTCTGCCCATCTTTACAGTAGGGAGAGGTTGGTGACGCTGTTTAACATTAGGGAGACACTTAGGCCTGTAAAAAGAAGTTATTATGTTCTTGTGCAGAACGCAATTGTTGTGTACAGTTACTGTGGTGTGACAGGGGGAGGATTTTCTTTTGTGCATCAGCATTAGTTATTAAGCTGCCTGCTAGTGACAGGGAGGATTTTCTTGTGTGAAGCAGCACTAGTTATTAGTCTGCCTGCCAGTGACAGGGAGGATTTTCTTGTGTGAAGCAGCGTGGTATTAGCCTGCCTTATAGCACTATTGCTGTGTGTACACTGCTGTGCAGACTGCTTTTTACACAGCACTCCTACTTTTATTCTTTTTTTTGGCACAGCGAACGAATGTTCATTATTTCACACACCGTATAGAGCTGTACGCTCCTCACACAGTACCGCGTCCTGGCTGGTATCACGGAGAAATACTTGCTGACTGTCTGTATGTGACTCAGGAAATTTATGCCGGTTCCCTGAGCAGGTGGGGGGGCATACTTTTGGGCGACGGCACTGGCACAGGGCCCCTCATAGTACGCAAAAGTGTCTCTGCCGGTGGGGGAGCCCACTCGCCATCAGACACACTGGCGTATTATGAGGGGCCCTGTGCCAGTGCCGCAGCCCACGAGTGCCCCCCGCTTGCTCATGGCCACAGCACTTGAAATACTTACCTCTCCCTGCTCCACCGCCGTGACATCTTCCGTGTTTCCTGACAGTGACATTCAGGTCAGAGAGTGCGGTAACATCACGTCTGTATGCCCTCTGCCTAAACAGTCCAAGTGCAGAGAGCTGGAAGATGTTGACACTGAGGAGTCCAGAGTAGAGCAGTGCCCAGCAAGGAGAGGTATTTAACTTTTTTAAAGGTTGGCCGCAATATTTGGGCAGCACTATACACTGGAGAATGAGATATGGGGCCCATCATACAATGGAGCATCATCCATTTGGCCCATCATATACTGGAGCATTCCAAATGGGGCATATCAGACACTGGAGCAGCATTTACGGGGAACATTATACACTGGAGCATCAGAAATGGGGCCCATTAGATATGTAGCATTATTTGGGCCCATAACACACTGGAGCATCATCCATGGGGCCCATCATATACTGGAACATTCTAAATGGGGCAGATAATATATGGAGCATTATTTGGGCCCATCATACACTGGAGCATCATCCATGAGGCCCATCATATACTGGAGCATTCCAAATGGGGGACATCACACACTGGACCAGCATTTACGGGGCACATTATACACTGGAGCATTAGAAATGGGGCCCATTATATATGGAGCATTATTTGGGCTCATAAGACAGTGGAGCATCATCCATGGGGACCAAACATATACTGTAGCATTATGTGGAGCTCGTCATATACTGTATGGAGCATTATATGGGACCAATTATTCTGTATGGAGAAATATATGGGGCTCATTATTCTGTATGGCGCACTATGTGGTGGCCATAATACTGTATGGAGTAATATACTGTCCATTTTTTGAGCTATTGGAGAATTTAAAATAGATATCAGTCATGTCATATAAGAAGTGAAGTATTTTACATGGTAATATACCAATATTTCTCTGCCGTATCGGAGCATCTTGAATTGTAGTATGTGTTAAAGGGACGCACTGACACTCTTTGGCCCGGGCCACAGGAAAACCTGGAGCCAGCCCTACCCCCCACAACTTTAGCCAAATAACCCCCAGTTTTCAATGCCTAACTATTATTATAAAGTAAATTAAAGTTGACAAGCTTAAGTAATAAGAATTGATGTTGTTGGCATTGAAATGGGCACTGTAAATGAGTTTACTGTCCTCCACTCCCTGACGACTTTGCTTCCCCTTTGACTTGCATTGGGTTTCGTGTTTCAGTTGGCCCCAACTTTTCCCTATAGTCGGCCGATTTCATTCGACTCGAATTTTAAGAAAGTTGAGTTTCATGAAAACCTGATTCGTCCTTAAAAAAGGCAAAGTCGCTCATCTCTACCCTTGGCTAGTTTTTTAAACCTTTGCACATTGTGAAATGGTGAAACTTGTTCTCCCTACTTCCACCTATTGTAATAACTGCAAAAAGTATTGTGAGGTCCCCATCATGTTCTTTTTCAGCGTGTATGATACAGACCCCTTGGGGTAATTTTTGGAAACCTTTGTACATTGTGCAATGGTCAAATTTCATAGAATCATAGAATCGTAGAGTTGGAAGGGACCTCCTGGGCCATCTGGTCCAACCCCCTGCTCAAAGCAGGATTCGCTAAATCATCCCAGTTAGATGTCTGTCCAGCCTCTGTTTGAAGACTTCCATTGAAGGAGAACTCACCACTTCTCGTGGCAGCCTGTTCCACTCATTGATCACTCTAACTGTCAAAAAGTTTTTTCTAATATCTAATCTGTGTCTCCTCCCATTCAGCTTCATCCCATTGCTTCTAGTCTTTCCTTGTGCAAATGAGAATAAAGTTGATCCTTCTACAATGTGACAGCCCTTTAGATATTTGTAGACAGCTATTAAGTCTCCTCTCAGTCTTCTCTTTTGCAAACTAAACATTCCCAAATCCTGCAACCTTTCCTCATAAGACAGGGTTTGCAGACCGGTCACCATTCTGGTCGCTCTTTTCTGAACTTGCTCCAGTTTGTTGATGTCTTTTTTAAAATGTGGTGCCCAAAACTGGACACAATATTCCAGATGAGGTCTGACCAAAGAGGAGTAGAGGGAAATAATTACTTCACGTGATCTAGACTGTATGCTTCTGTTAATACATCCTAGAATTGCATTTGCCTTTTTTGCTGCTGCATCACACTGTTGACTCATATTCAGTCTGTGATCTATTAGTATACCCAAGTCTTTTTCACATGTGCTGTCACTTTCTTCTCTCAATCTCTCTATATTCTATTATTATACTTTTTTTTATTGTGTTGTCCTTCTCATAGTCCCTTTAAGCGTGTATCTGGCAGCCTGATGTTGATTTTTGCGTCTGCACTTGGGCATTTTGGAACATGAATTCATTAATATGCTCCACACAATTCTTCAGGTTTCAGCCTTACACAGAATAATAATTTGAGTAATGAAACATGCTCTCTATATATGCTGCTAGCTCTAAAATCTTACCCACACATCCCTTTATAAAGGGAAATTTGACATAATACCTCATATACGCAGCACCCCAGTAGGAGGGTGGAACGCCTGGGTGCAAAATCTGTGTCTGATGGTGAAACCACTGGCCCTTCCCAATCTGCTGTCCATGAAGCAGGCAATGAGGTCTCCTATCCACATCCTGCAGCATGAACAGACACAACAGTCAGCAACCACGTCCAGTTCATTGTCCCAGCGCAGCGTTCAGTTGTCAGTTGTCGGCATACATGTCTGTTCACAATTTGTTAGTTAGATAGGGCATACACATTCATTAGCACTTTACATTGTCTGGTGCTGGACAAAGACCACTGCTGACTTTTCCAGGCATCTAAATGACACATACCACCACAGACGGTGCTTGCCCTTCAATAACATTAAGCCACAGCTGGGACTTCTATTTTCTTCTGCCTTGGCCTATTCCTTGCTCATCTCAGCCATTCTTTTTCTTACCTAAGTGAGGTTTGTTAAAGACCCGTGATCGGGTCAAAATGTTACCTTAATATTTTGTCATACCTTTCTGTGGTGTATTCAATAAACGTTTTCACTTGCATTCAAGAAAAACACTATTTTGAGTGTGGCTGTTTTCCTTATCTACATATTGGACTATTGTCATTGCCAAACTAAGGCCTTTACCTGAGCTCTGTAGCACTGCCTGTCACCTGAGTAATACACTCCACAGACCTCATCACTCTCTGGGACATACTGTATCCTGTAATTACTTCATTGTTGCTCAACACCATGCAAAATATACATTCTGCCTGGTTGGGAAGTTTCCAGAAGAAGTGCTTGGTCTTGTGCAGATTTGTCAATGGCGCTGCTGACTCTTCCCCTTGAGGAGGCTGCTTCCAAGTAACATGAGGCTTGTCCATGTTCCTGACATGGGTCTCAGGCCTGACAGACTGAGCACAATACCGGCCCTCACTTGTTACACTGGATTCAGAATTTAATTCTAATGCTTTTGGTGTCTGGTAGAATACAATTTCCTGACATTGATCATACAGCTCCCCAACTCCTGTATTATAGTCACCTTACAGCGGCTTCACCCACTATGACAGCGGCTCCACTGGGATACGGGAGCCAAAATGTGCTGTGGAGCTCACAAAATGCAGGTTTCACAGCACCTGGTGGCGCTCTGAAAATTGTCTGTGAGGGCCACATAATGACATGGCGGGGGACATGGTGGTGGCGGGCAAAACCCAAAATGCAAACTGGCTTGTTTGATCTGGCATTCTAAAGTGATGGGGAATATGTATTCCGCTATCTGGTAAGTATTTGTCATGAGGGAGGGTCCTCCCAAATGTAGGAGTGAGAACTCTCCCAAACGTATGATACAGGTCCACCTGAGGGCCCTTACCAAACTCAGGTTCCATGGCATCGACAGGCGGTCTGCTAATTGTCAGCGAGGGCCACATAATGACATGGCGGTGGACATGATGGTTGTGGTTTGGGCATGTTTTATCTGGCATTGTAAAGTGATGGGGAATATTTTTTCCACTTTATTGATAGCTATTTGGCATAAGGGAGGGTCCTCCCAAATATAGCATTGAGCGCCCTCACAAATGTTAAAGTAAAAAATAAAGTCAAAACGCTCCTTGTGAACATGTGTGAAAGGAGATATATATATATATATATATATTTATATTTATATATATATATTATATATATTATTTTGCCCTATAAATATATAATTATGACTGAAATAATGTTTCTTAGCATTTTTCCCTTTAAAAAAGATTTTTGGTTTGGTTTGGTAGGTCTTTTTTAAAATCTATAAAACCAGCGCAATAGTCTGACAACATTATTCCCAGATCCCATATGCAAGCCAGAAAGTCATGCCGGCATCATCTCCATGCTGGTCTTATTTAGTTTTCACTCTTTTCCATCCATTCCAGCTTTTTTCTCAGCCCCCAGACCTGTTTGTTGCCTTTTTGCTAAAAAATATTGCGACTTATGAAGGTGTTTTTCCATCACATTAATCAGTCGCCCCCAAAATGTTTTTTTGGATTTTGCAGATCAGTTATGGATCCACCGATCGCTCATTATCTGACAGACGCCTCTATCCACATGTTTTTCGAACAGTCCAAAATCACCACATCCACAACATGGTAATCACCAAACTGCTGAAGCATTTTGGCTGGACCTGGGTTGGGATTTTAGTATCAGATGATGATAATGGAGAGAATGAACTGCAGACACTAACAAATCTCATGAGAGAACATGGGATCTGTGTGGCCTTCACCATAAAACTTAAAACGGCTATAGATTTGTATAATATTTTACCGATTTTTAAGCATCGAGAAGTCAGTATCATTATCATTTGTGGGACCTTCTCTTATGAGTTTGATATAATAGGGCGCTTAACTTTTCTGTTTATTGACAAAACTTTCATCTTTCCACCATTCTGGGTCTCCAGTTACTTCATTAGAAATGAAGACTTTCCATTATTGAACGGAAGTCTAGCAGTGGACATTTCATCACAAACTTTTCCTGGTGTGGAAGACATTGTGAAAAACTACACGAAAATTCACACTATAACCAAAAATAAAGAATTTTGGAAAATATTAGATTCTCTATTAGATAATGGAGATAAAGATTCCTTTGTTTCAGTTAAATGGACAGTGGACGATGATATTGATTCGATTGAGTTTATTGTGCCAAGTATAAGGAATTACCTCTCATCAGGGTTTTCTCCGAGATTATATTACGCAGTAGAAGTTCTGGCTAAAGCTCTACATGAAATGTTCTTATTTGTAAAAGACAAATATCAAGAAAATTCCACACCCGGATTTGTACAATACACACGGAAGTTACAGCGCTTCATCCAAATGACGAAGAATTCACCGGATACAGCGAAGCCTATAAATTACTTCAATGAACACGGGGAAGCTGTACATTCATATATGATAACAAACTGGAGATTTACTCATAATACCGGTCTTAAGGTTGTACAAAATATTGAAGTAGGACATTTTACACCATGGGCGGTCAGTGGCCAAGAGCTTTACATGAGCACCCAGTCTATAACATGGAAACACGCAGAGGTGAGAAGCGTTATATTACAGATGTGATCATACACGGCCTCTGTCATTCCCCTAACCATCAATATGAATTCTGCATAATATATTTTACATACTGAATTCATCTACATAATTTTCTTACTTTGTAATTCATTATCTGTATTCCTGTTTTAGTCTGACAGAACAAATCCAAAATGAAAATCATAAACCCCAAATAAAACTGAAGATAAAGATAAAAGCAAGATGGAGACTGTAGGAGCCCAAGTGATGGGAATAGGGATAGAGAGTGGAGATGAGCGAATATGATCGGGTCCCTGCTTATTCTCAAGCTATGGCGCTATTAATCTACCTATTAAAATGTGGAAACAATAAGTGCCACCTATTAATGTGCAAAAAGGTGGGGTTTTATCCACAGCAGATTATGGTCAATGAGACAACAACTGCGGGAAAAACCCCGACCCAGGATGAAAAGGATTCAACCTGCAGTAGCCGGGATCAGAATCTATATGAATACAAGAAATACTGTCATGAGGGAAAAACCTGTGCTCCGATAGATTGCACCTAGTCACCAAATACCGGCAGTATAATCGTATCTGCATGTAATCTGAGGAGTATAACATATGTGGCAGCATGATGTCACTGCCAGTAATGGTCACATACAGAGAAATCAATCAGATGACCGTATGAAGGGGGAGTAGTAAATATTGTGTCGCAGATTGATCCTCAGTCAATTTGTGGAATAGAAAATACCCTGTCGGTCCCTATGGGGCTAACAATGGCCTATTCCCCAGACTCTGCCCTGACAAGGGCAGTCCACAACTACCCCTGTGCTAAACATACCCTGCACTCTCCCTCAGGTGGTGTCCCAACGCGTTTCATTCATAATCATCAGGAGACTCGCTTGTAATAGGAGATAAAGTGCTAAGTGCTATAGAGACATGCGGTCCCTCCACTCTCTATGCCAGTCTGCAGAGAGTGAAAGGAAGGACAGGGCTGAATTAAAAAGGAGATAGTGCTCAGAAAAAACTCACCACTTTCTGTTAAGAAAGCCCTCGACATAACATGGTATAGTATAATCTCCTCTATGATGCAGGCAGGCACTTCAGGCTGATATAAGGCGCTTCCGGTCCATGGAACGCACACTGCGGTGGTTACCGGGCTTCTAACCCACATGAAAAAAACTCCTTCATGCTATGTGCCCAAGTAGCGTTTTAAACCGGACACTCAAAACCGGACTCCTTCCCAGAAACTGCGCCTTTTTTTCCAGCGCGATTTTACCGCGATTATGTTCGCGTTTTTGCCACGATTTTCGCGTGCGAAATTCAAGCACTTTCCAAGTGATTTGAAGCATCGCTTGGAAAGTGATTGACAGGTTGGTCACACTCATCAAACATAGTGTTTGACAAGTGTGACCAGGTTTTTACTATTGAGGCCGCCTATGAGGCATCAATAGTAAAAGATAGAATGTTAAAAATGATAAAAAAAAAATCGGGGTATATTTACCTTCCGACGTCCCGCGCAGTCTCAGCGACGCTCCCGTTCCCAGTGATGCCTTGCATGACCTGTGATGACGTTGGTCTCGCGGTGCTGTAGTGATCTCACGAGACCGCTAGAGTAGCGCGAGACTACGTCATCATAGGTCCTTGCCGCAAGGCATTACTGGGAACACTGAGGCCCGGGAAGGCTGCGCATGACGCCGGAAGGTAAATATAGCCCGATTTTTTATTTTTTATTCTTTTTTTACAGTTATTGTACCCAGGGCCTGGAGGACAGTCTCCTCTCCTCCACACCGTGGGTCCCATCCACACATGAGACGCTTAACTTTGCGCATGGTGGGCATAGCCACATGCGGGAAGTAACCGGTTCTCATGCATTCCTATGGGTGCAGAATCGCGGCAATTCTTTGCGATTCCGCAGAAAGAACGAGCATGCTGCAACTTTTTCCATGATGCGATTCTGCCACGGAAAAAGCACAGCATTAGCACCGCATGTGCGGGATGTCATAGGAATGCATGGGGTGCGTTCTGCACGAGTTTTTAAAACGTTTTTGCAACGTTTTTGCACTGAAAATCGAGGCAAAAACGCTTCAAAATCGCATCGTGGGCACACAGCCTCAATTTGTTCGATGCGCCCAGTGCTTGTGCATTGTGCTTCCGGTTCCTGGAGCTCACGTCACATGATTTTCCAGGCCATTTAGTCCGAATTGTTATCACCCCTTCAATATGTAAAAGGCACCACAGCGTTTGCGTCAGTCACGTGACCCGAACTTTCGGTCACTGGAACACAAACAGGGTGTATGCAAGTCAAATGGGGTGTTTAATAGTGTTGAGCGATCCCTTCCGATATTGGGAAATATTCGATCGGATTGGATCGGACCGATACCCAAAAAGTATCGGATATCGCCGATTCCGATACCGGAAACCAATGCAAGTCAATGGGACAGAAATATCGGAATTAAAATAAACCCTTACTTTCCTTGTAGGTTCATTCTACATGAAGGAAAACAACTAAGAATAATGTAGAATGTATTGGGGGAGGTGGAGGAGACATTAAAGGCATAGAGGTTTAGCCCAATCAAATGGAATAGCAGGAATTAATTTTTTTTAAGTCGTTCGGAGTTACAAAGATATTGACTATGTTAAAGGGGTTGTGTAGCAATAGAGGGAGACGTTCAGAAAAGGCATATGTTGGCGGAGTGTTGGAACGGAGTGCTTCATCCAGCTTGGAGGTTGACTGAGCCCCTGACCTGGAGGACACGGCACGGATGCAGGCACCTGTATGCACAACAGACAGTGAGTAAAGCTTTGGAACTACAAGCCCTGGTGTCCTCCAGTTATTCCTGCGCCAACACACTCAGCACTGCTACATCTCTGTGCCTGGCACGGCACCATCTACGTCTCTTCACTACCTCTCCATCTACACTGCCCTGGGACTACAGCCCTACCTGTGGAGGGCCACAACATCATTGCTGCACCACACCATCTGTCCCAGATGATCTGTCTGCAGCGTCGACTTAACATCTTCATTGCCAAACACCACCGGTGGTGTCACGAATCATTCACTAATAAACTTTAATCATCATCCACACGTTCAACATTTCCCTTTTACAATGGATGCCGAGGGTCACGGACCGGGTCACAGCTACCGTGACATCTCCCATTGAAACCAATGGGCCCGGTACCGAGTACCCCACCAGCCCTGGCGGGCGATCCAAGTTGGCAGAAATACATAACAGAACAGGCTGTCCAGGCTTTTCACATAATCTCAGTGCATATCTGGGCTGCAGAATGCTGACAAAAAGTAATTTACCTTCTGTGGCTAGTCTGCACGGTTTCCAAGATATCATCTCTTGCTTCTAAGATAAACGTCCAGGGGGGTGTTCTGGCATTGAAATGAGAACTTGTCATTTCCTCCTCCCTCAATAGTTTCAATTTCCATAGATCACTGTTCAGCGTATGTTTGGGGGAGGAGCGGCTGGGTGTTCTGCTCGCAGCCAGTCACAGCCATGCCATTAGTTAACATGCCTAACATGCATAACAGGATGTGCCCACACTTCTTAGGATTCCTCATTGGCTGAATCAAATCAAACTGGCTCATAGCATTATGGGAACTTCCGATTCCGGTATTTGATATGCAAAAACTATCGGAACCCAGTATTGGAATTCTGATACCGTGAATATCGGCCGATACCCGATATTTGCAGTATCGGAATGCTCAATACTAGTCTAATATATAAAGCTCAATTTGTGTGTGTATGTATGTGTGTGTATGTATGTGTGTATGTATGTGTGTATGTATGTGTGTATGTGTAGTGTCGGTGGTGGGGTGCCGAGCTGGGGGGGTGGTCCTACTTTTATACCGCGCAGAGATGATAACAGAGACACGATTGAGGCAGATTCTGGGTGCAACAGGTCCAAGTTTATTTCTTCACTTGCCGTCCGACTGACAGCACACCTCGCGGCCCTCCGTTTCCAGAGCCGCTTCTCACACCGTACACTGGAGACGTGTCTGCACACACCGTCCCCTCCTTTACTGTCGACGCTCCTGACAGTTCCGTCACTGTGGCCGCCTTAGGCCCATTAACCAACAGCGCTTCTACTGCTCAGTCGTCGTGTCATATACGGTGTCTTACACCCAGTACCTCGTCTCAACTGCGGTCCTTTCCTGTCAGGACCACCCCCCTGACGTTCTCTCTCCTCAGTCCCCCTGGTCTGGATTCTCCTCAGAGTGCACAGACTGTCGTAGTCCTCCTGTCACTTGAGCTCCCCCTGGGGACTGGAACCTTCTGGAACCCTCCCTCAGAATTTATAACTTCCCCGGTTCCTTGAAACTGTCACTAACTGTCACCACGCCCCCCATGACCAACGGTTTCTAAAGCCCTAAGCTGCTGTAAAGTCCTTTGCTCACACTCCACCCTGCCATCTAATGGTCATCCCAAGGTACTGCACGTCCACTACACTTTTCTAGTTGTTTCCCCACTGTAATCACTGTCTCCTACCTACACTGTGCAAACCTTTCTTTCTTCACTCTGACTAGTCCGTCCGTCCGTCAGGTCACCTTCCCTACACTCCCCCTTCCTTTGTCCATTGTCGTCCTCGACAATCGTCATCCCTGCCTTCGTCGTTCTGAATCTACATCTACATTCTGTTGTCGGACCAGAAGTTGAGCCAAACCCACTATCTGCGGGGGCCGAACCACACTGGGAGCACTATGCTCTGAGCAGCCTACTGCTACTCACCAGCGCGCACGCCACATGACAACGTCTTTCAAATTGGGCAAGGTACACCCGTATTCTCTCTACGGCGTGTATCTTTCCCCTACTCTCCCCTACTGTTACCTTTCACTATCCGGTACGCCATGATCGAGGCCACTCACCTACCAGATCATTGCCGGCGCCCGCCTTTCCTTCTTCAGGGGTGTCCGTGGTGTCGGGGGACCTGACCTAGGACGGCTGTCTTTCTCACATCTTCCCATTCATTTTCCTTCTTTCAATTACATGTCATGGTCGGCGTCCCGGTCTCCCAGACCTCAACTCTTAGATCCCTACCGGATCTCACACTTTCCTTTGGTCCCGCAGACCTTCCCTTAACCCGGACCTGTTGCATTTTACTTTGCATATTATACATCATACAACTTTATAATAGCACAAGTACCCCATTTTTTTATAATTTTTTTTTTTCATTTTCTCTTGCTTTTAAAACCAAAATATAACATAACATTGCATTTCCTCTTTCTTCCTCCCCCCCTTCCTTGGACCTGGACACTCCTCCACTTTTCCGTATCCCCGTTCTGTCAGGTAAACATATTTTCGTATATAAAGAACATAGAAAGAAGAAAGAAAGAGAGAGAGAGAGAAAATAGTTGCATCAGTTAAACAACAACAAAACTTTTTTCTAAATGCAACTGTCCTTATAATCTGCACAACGGTGCATCGAACTCCTGACAGTCTATACCACTCTCAATGGACAGAGGTGAGGGCTCCACGGGGATACTGAGGGTGTCCATTCAAGTCCTCTTCTTTTCCATGACGGCCTCTCCTTGAGTGTGGAGCAGGTTCCACACTTCCTGCTCCCGGGCCTTTTTCTTCCTGATCACCTCCGCTTCCCACATGGAGGGAACAGCACGGGCCCTGGAGTCCGGTGGGCGGGACTCCGCTGAAAAAGACCGCAAGACAGAAACGGCCGAAGATTTCTGCGGCCCAGCAGCCGCTGGGGTCAGGTGGCAAATGGGGAGAACCGGGTCCTCGGGGGCTGGAATCACAGGGCCCGCTAAATCGGTCGCAGCCGACTCCAGCAGCGGCATAACCGCGGCCTCAGGACAGGCCGCATCCACTACTTCCAACGGAGTCGGAGTAACGGCCGATTTCAACAATGCAGCTGCTATTAGCAGGGAAAGCGCAGCAGCATCTTCTTTGGGTGAGCTCTGCACTGGTGACTCCGGGCGGGGTAGTTCGGGGACATGAGCGGGGACCTCGCTCAGCTCTGCATACACCACGGGGCCCGTGGTAACTAGGCCTTCCGGTGCGCAGGGGGCCGCGTGCTGCAGCAGAATGGTGGGGGCCGCTTGCGGAGGCACTGGTAGGGCCGGGGGTACTCTCACCTTCCCCTGGCGCTGCGGCCTCCGTTTCATCATCACGCAGTTTCCCCCGCAGCCTCCGTTCCTTGCTCCACTGTTCTGCGGGCCTTCCCTCCAGACTCGGGGGCTCCGCTGAGAAGTCCTCTGCTGGTATTGGTGGCATCCGTTCTCGCTGACTCCCCTCAGGCTCCGCTCCCCGGCTCAGCATCCCGCTGCCTGCCCGTAAATCTGAAGATGACTTCTGGTGCAGCTCCATCTCTCGCCGCCATTGCCACTCTAGGCGGCCGATGCCCCGACACCCGCAGCATCTCATACCGTTGGTTGGGCAGCACTCGAATGGCGTCAGACAGCCGCAGCCAAGTTTTTCTTTTGTGCCACTCCCTCTGTGAGGTGGGGTGTCGGCAGGCCTCTCCACCCACCTGTCAGGGTCCAATATAGGGAAGCGTCGATCTCCAGGCACATACTGCTTCTTTTTGGGGTACGTTGGAGGGGGTCCCAGTCCATTCTGAACAACTGCAAACACCCGGACCTCTCCTCTGCGCTGAAGCAATACCGTCATACTGCACAGTACCTGGTACCGCCCCGGATCCTCTGCTGGCCACACAGATCCGACACAGCGCTCCCAATTCATATTCCACAGGTAAGTCATTTGTAATCCACAGGTGTTTATAATCCATGCAGCATAGTCCAAGTCCTTTTCCATTACTTGAGGCAGGTCTGCCGCAGAAGATGAGGTATTAGCGGCGGCGATCCTGCTGACTACGCCAAATGTAGTGTCGGTGGTGGGGTGCCGAGCTGGGGGGGTGGTCCGACTTTTATACCGCGCAGAGATGATAACAGAGACACGATTGAGGCAGATTCTGGGTGCAACAGGTCCAAGTTTATTTCTTCACTTGCCGTCCGACTGACAGCACACCTCGCGGCCCTCCGTTTCCAGAGCCGCTTCTCACACCGTACACTGGAGACGTGTCTGCACACACCGTCCCCTCCTTTACTGTCGACGCTCCTGACAGTTCCGTCACTGTGGCCGCCTTAGGCCCATTAACCAACAGCGCTTCTACTGCTCAGTCGTCGTGTCACATACGGTGTCTTACACCCAGTACCTCGTCTCAACCCTGGTCTGGATTCTCCTCAGAGTGCACAGACTGGCGTAGTCCTCCTGTCACTTGAGCTCCCCCTGGGGACTGGAACCTTCTGGAACCCTCCCTCAGAATTTATAACTTCCCCGGTTCCTTGAAACTGTCACTAACTGTCACCACGCCCCCCATGACCAACGGTTTCTAAAGCCCTAAGCTGCTGTAAAGTCCTTTGCTCACACTCCTCCCTGCCATCTAATGGTCATCCCAAGGTACTGCACATCCACTACACTTTTCTAGTTGTTTCCCCACTGTAATCACTGTCTCCTACCTACACTGTGCAAACCTTTCTTTCTTCACTCTGACTAGTCCGTCCGTCCGTCAGGTCACCTTCCCTACATATGTAGATGTGTATGTCCGGGATAGGCATCCGCACCGTCGCAGCTACAGCCACAAAATTTGGCACAGTCACACATCTGGACCCTGAGAGTGTCCTTAGCTATGTTGTGAGGCGAAATTTTAACCCCGCGTGTTCCAATTCACCAAACAATTTTGCCCCTATCTACATAATGGGGAAAAAGTGTGTGCGCATCAAGCCCCGCCCTTCATTATGATGTCACAATGGTTGTCATGGCGACACTGATTCATCATAGGTTGCAATGGGGTTGTTTATGTCATAACGGTTGCCATGATGATGATGATGTCATAATGGGTATATGGGTACGGGACTATGGGATGGAGGATGTGTATGATGGGTATATGGGCACTGGACTATGGGATGGAGGATGTGTGATGAGTATATGGGCATTGGACTAAGGGATGGAGGGTATGTATGATGGGTATTTGGGCACGGGACTATGGGATGAAGGATATGTATGATGGGTATATGGGCATGGGACTATGAGATGAAGGATGTGTGAAGGGTATATGGACACTCGACTATGGGATGGAGGATATGTATGATGGGTATATGGGCATGGGACTATGGGATGGAGGATATGTATGATGGGTATATGGGCATGGGACTATGGGATGGAGGATATGTATGATGGGTATATGGGCATGGGACTATGGGATGGAGGATATGTATGATGGGTATATGGGCATGGGACTATGGGATGGAGGATATGTATGATGGGTATATGGGCATGGGACTATGGGATGGAGGATATGTATGATGGGTATATGGGCATGGGACTATGGGATGGAGGATATGTATGATGGGTATATGGGCATGGGACTATGGGATGGAGGATATGTATGATGGGTATATGGGCATGGGACTATGAGATGAAGGATATGTATGATGGGTATATGGGCATGGGACTATGCGATGGAGGATATGTATTATGGGTATATGGGCACTGGACTATGGGATGGAGGATATGTATGATGGGTATATGGGCACGGGACTATGGGATGGAGGATAATTATAATTTGTTATAACTAACCACTGTTAGTTACAAAGCCCGGGCAGCGCCGGGCTCTTCAGCTAGTGTTTAATAAAAACATATCCTATTTAACCCCTTTACCCCCATGGTGGTTTGCACAATCATGACCAGGCCAATTTTTACATTTCTGACCACTGTCCCTTTATGAGGTAATAACTGTGGAACGCTTCCATGGATCCCGGTGATTATGACATTATTTTCTTGTGACATTTCTGTACTTCATGCTAGTGGCAAAATTTAATTCATATAATTTGCGTTTATTTGTGAAAAAATGGAAATTTGGCGAAAATTTTGCAATTTTCCAATTTTGAATTTTTATGCCCTTAAATCACAGAGATACGGCACACAAAAAACTTAATAAGTAACATTTCCCACATGTTTACTTTACATCAGCACAATTTGGGAACCACATTTTATTTTTGTTAGGAAGTTATAAAGGTTAAAAGTTGACCAGCGATTTCTCAGTTTTACAACACCATTTTATTTTTAGGGATCACATCACATTTGAAGTCACTGAGGGGTCTATATGATAAAAAATACCCAAAAGTGACACAATTCTAAAAACTGCACCCCTCAAGGTGCTCAAAGCCATATTCAAGAAGTTTATGAACCCTTCAGGTGCTTCACGGGAATTTTTTGAATGTTTAAAAAAAACGAACATTTAACTTTTTTCACAAAACAATTACTTCAGGTCCAATTTTTTTATTTTATCAAGGATAACAGGAGAAATTGGACCCCAAAAGTTATTGTGAAATTTGTCCTGAGTACACTGATACCCCATATGTGGGAGAAAACTACTGTATGGGAACACGTCAGGGTTTGGAAGGGAAGTAATGATGTTTTGGAATGCAGATTGATGGAATGGTCTGTGGGTGTCATGTTGCCTTTGGAGAGCCCCTGATGTGCCTAAACTCTGGAAACCCCCCAAAAGTGACCCCTTTTTGGAAACTAGACTGCCCATGGAACTTATCTAGAAGTGTGGTGAGCACTTTGAACCCCCAAGTGCTTCACAGAAGTTTTTAACGCCCGGGCATGAAAATAGAAAAATCATATTTTTTCCACAAACATGATCTTTTAGTTCCCATTTTTTTTATTTTCCCAAAGGTAACAGGAGAAATTGGACACTAAAACTTGCTGTCCAATTTGTCCTGAGTATGCTGATACCCCATATGTGGGAGAAAACTACTGTATGGGCACACATCGATGCATGGAAGGGAAGTAGTGATGTTTTGGAATGCAGACTTTGATGGAATGGTCTGCGGTGTCATGTTGCATTTGGAGAGCCTCTGATGTGCCTAAACTGTTGAACCCCCCACAAGTGACCCATTTTGGAAACTAGACCCTCATCAGGCACTGAGTAAGCTGCCTCCCTGCAGGCCGGCCCCCGAAAGCCCCCACGGCCATCTTGGATCCATGGGTCTGCAGGGATGGAGACTCTTGAAGCAGCGCAGCACATTGCACTGCTCCAGCGGTCTCAGGGAAGCACACAGGGAGCCCCCTCCCTGCCGATGTGTAAGGGGCTGACAATGCTATGGACAGCAGAGACACGCTGCCCCTTTAAGAGACAGCACCCCCTTGGCTGATGCGATGGTACATTCTATTCTACCCTTCAAAAGACTGCTTTGTTTTGCTCTTCCAGCTATGGAGAGGGGAGGGGCTGTTTTGCCAGTGAGTGTTTGGAGCTGGGAGTCTGCATGAGACTGACGTGAGGAGAAAAACGTGCAGCTTGTAACTGACTGAACTTGTGGATTGTGTATACCCTTCTGGGGATAACGAAGGTGGTTTTCTTGTGATACTGTGAGGAGCCATGAAGATCTACAAGGAAGGAATTCAGAAGATGGAGTTCACCATTTCTAGGAACAGGCTTGGAATCTTCACACAAGGACAGGACCACACTGCACAGAGCTGCCAGGGAGGACATCGCATCTTCTTGCAGAGAACTGCAGGGGGCCCCCAGGAAGGAACTGAGACACCAACTTTACCGTGAGTGTTAACCCCATGTGAGCACATGTTTAGGGCTTAGGATAGACTGAAATAGTCAGAGCACAGTAGCCATGTGGCCGAAATAGCAGCGGCGAGTCAGGCTATAGTTAGAGTAGCAGAATACTGTACTTTATTGTATTGTTTTGCCTTTTGAAAGAATACACTGATCTGTCATAGTTGGTGCACTGTGTCATTTGTACAGTCCAGCTAGAGAATATCACTATTGTAAATTGTTTTATGTCATTGCATACCCCTGTTTACACTTTCCTAACACTACATTCCTTGCCTGTAAATAAATTAACCCATTGTTCTTTGCACCTCATCTTGTGTACCGTAGTCTCCCTGCATTGTGGTGGTCCCCCGGCCATCACTTCAGATGTTTTCCTAATCCCCAGTACACTGCGATCATGTAGCCGGGGGGTAAAAACAATGGTCTCTCTCAAGGCTATTAAAATCTTCTCTCACCTGATTTACCTCTCTGGTTGTGATTTTGCCGCAGGAGCCCACGCATTTTTTCCCAACGAATTAACCCCTTAATTTAACACCTAGACGTCCCAAATTTTACACACAAACCCTAATTTAATTATTAGTCAGGGACTTTTAATAAAATGCATGAAATGAAATGGTTTACTGTATGTAACCATGTGTCATTTCATGTCGGGTTGGGGAATGATTTTATAGAAGCCGGCAATTGATTTTGCGGCTATTATGCTATGTAGAACTCTATGAAATATACTCTATGAAATATAAATAAACTCTATGAAACTATATAATCTCTACATAATCTATATAAATAAAATCTATGAAACTCTATGTAAATAAACCCTATGAAATATAAATATATATAAATATATATATATGTGTCTCAAGGACATGTGTATGTGTATATATATATATATATATATATGTGTGTGTGTGTTTTCTATGTTTATATATCTATTGTTTCGGTTCTTTATTAAACCTGTCAGTATGATTTCACTGTATCGCGCACTGAATTGCCGGCTTTTCTAAAGGACACCGGGTGCGTATTTCTCGCAATTCACACATCTGGTCCGTGTGCAATGCGTTGTTTTTGCGCACCCATAGACTTGCATTGGCGTACTATGGGCATAGTACGCTGACAATCGCAGCATGCTGCGATTGGCACGGACCGTAAAGTACGGACGAGAAATATACGGCTGATGGGAGCTGCCCCATAGAGAATAATTTCCATGTGCAATGTGTGGTTTTACGCCTCTCACTCATCCATATTTCTCTCTAGTGTGACCCCGGCCTTAAAGGTAACATCCCGCTGTGATGGAGACGAGTGATGTGCTGTATATTCCATTTTGTCCTCTGGTTCCTCATCACTTATATGATTGCCAGAGGCAAAGGAGAAAAGGAGGACAATTGTCACCTGCGTTTGGAAGTCCTACTGCCCAGATGGCTGGTGCCAGTCGCGGTGGTGGCGCTTCTGCTGCAGCTCCCATATTCTTAGCCATGATATGAGATCTACTTCTACACTGCCCCGTCCAGTGCCATTGTCATGGTTTCTTTTATCATAGATTTTGTACAACATGATATTACATTTTCATAATCTTTTCACTCTCTATTATATGACCTTTGCCTACAACAGACGTAACAAGTTCTGCTAGTTAGGTAAAAAGACAATGTGGAGGCAGCCAAGGTGACTAGTAAAAATGTGTGAATAAATTGACGGGTGCAGTTAAATGTCTACATGTTTTTAGTTTTCAGCATTTTTTCTACTTTTTTAACTAAAATTCAATTAAATTTCCAAAAATATCTAAATAATAAAAATCCATCTCCTGCAACATTGCACAGTATTCATGCTGTGACACGCTCAGAAGTGAAATTCTAGAAAGCGCGCCTGCTCTGACTGACACATATTACAGATTTTATTGTTATGACTTGCATCCGCTTTCTAGTACAATAAGAATGAACAAAAACCCTGTGTAATAGTGAGTAAATGTAGCAGGACCGATACCAGCTCTCCCATCTTATTGATCGCTCACACTGAGTATGACACTGCTTCTGCTGGCTCCTCTCCTATCTCTCCCACCTATCATTTGAATTTCTGTTTTCTTTACAGAATACTACTCTCATTGCCTGCAGAGCTCCACACAACATGTTACTGTCTGGAGTTTTAGTCCAATAGTTTAGAGCTTTCTCTTCTGATATCTGTTGCTGAGCTGTGAGTGTTGCTGTTCTCTCACTACTCTAAATAATTGTAAAATGCCTGCTGCATTCCCTGCCTCAGCTTTTATACTGCCTGTGATAGTCTGTCCTGATTGCCTGAGTTATACCATGTGATGAGGTAACTGCATGTTTGCACCTCAAGTCTTTTGACCCTTCTGTGACTAATGTAATCTTGTGCAATGTGTAAAATGTAGGCAGCATTTTTTTTTCGGGGGGTTTGAATGAATAAAATCACAAATCATTTGCACTGTCTGGGATCTGCGGATTTCTTAACATTCATCACAAATTTGATTTCTCAGGATCAATTCATTTGTCTCTACTCATGACAAATTAAAGAGGGATTATTGGCCGTGTTAAATGTAACCATCAATTCTTACCTGTATAACTAATATCCATGAAATAAACCCCTGACTTCCTGCGCCTTGGGTAAAATGGCCACAGCAGCCTTTTATTAAACATTGCCACAAACTTGGGGCGCTCACAGCCTTGGCACCCCGAACATTATATAACATTACCCAGCTGATAGGTCTGGTGCAGAGGCAGAACCCACAATCTTCCTAATCTTCATCGGTCGCACCGCACCAGCCCAGAGAATGAGGTATTAATGACACTAAATTAGTTCCCCTAACTTCACAGGACTTACGCCCCCAAATGGCCTTGGACTGTCACAGAAGCCACAATACCCTACTAGTGCCTTCCCACCAAATGCCATAACCACTGGACCAGCCTCTAACCTGGATCTATCCCCCGCCGATGTGACAGGAAGAAGGGAGGGTGGGCAGCAGGATCCAGGGTGCAAGAGAAGGCAGGAACCTTCCCCATCCCTTATATATCTCCCCATAACCCCGCCTCCAAAACTCCCTCCCACCAATCAGACTCCAGAACACCACCACAAATCCCTCCCCTCCTGATTGTCACACAAGTTAACCCCTTCACTCCCACCCTCTAAATTGTCCTGCGGCCTGTCCACCCTGCGACTCCTTCACTTGTCTCATTTATCAGCATTCAGTCCTTGTCCCTCCGGTAACGTTCTCATCTGTTTCTCAGGTCCCAGTATCCCGCTGCTCAGATCCCTGCTCACCTGGAAGCTGGAAAAAGGGGAAACCGACAATTCACACCTGCTGCTATGACTGCGTCCTGTGTCCAGAAGGCGAGATCTCCAATATAACCGGTATGTACAGTCTGAGGGGTGTAACCGGCATCCGGCACCTTCTTATAGAAGATGGGCTCCGCATCGTCCTCATTCACACAGTGCAGAGCAGGACGTCACTCAGGGATCGGTGTGAGGGAATTCAGCCTCTGCACTGTCTGCAGCGGTCACCACCCAGCACTGTCTGCACCGGTCACTGCCCAGTACTGTCTGCAGCGGTCACCACCCAGCACTGTCTGCAGCGGTCACCACACAGCACTGTCTGCAGCGGTCACCACACAGCACTGTCTGCAGAGGTCACCACACAGCACTGTCTGCAGCAGCCACCACCCAGCACTGTCTGCAGCGGTCAACACCCAGCACTGTCTGCAGCGGTCACCGCCCAGCACTGTCTGCAGTGGTCACCGCCCAGCACTGTCTGCACCGGTCATCTCCCAGCACTGCATGCAGCAGTCACTGCCCAGCACTGTCTGCACCGGTCACCGCCCAGTACTGTCTGCAGCGGTCACCGCCCAGCACTGTCTGCAGCGGTCACCACACAGCACTGTCTGCACCGGTCATCTCCCAGCAGTGTCTGCAGCGGTCACCATCCAGCAGTGTCTGCAGCGGTCACTATTCACTGCCACCATCACTATCCAGCACTGTCTGCAGCGGTCACAGCCAAGCACTTTCTGCAGTGGTCACCGACCAGCACTGTCTGCAGTGGTCACAGTCCAGCACTGTCTGCAGCAGTCACCGCCCAGCACTGTCTGCATCGGTCACCGCCCAGTACTGTCTGCAGCGGTCACCGCCCAGCACTGTCTGCAGCGGTCACCACACAGCACTGTCTGCACCGGTCATCTCCCAGCAGTGTCTGCAGCGGTCACCATCCAGCAGTGTCTGCAGCGGTCACTATTCACTGCCACCATCACTATCCAGCACTGTCTGCAGCGGTCACAGCCAAGCACTTTCTGCAGTGGTCACCGACCAGCACTGTCTGCAGTGGTCACAGTCCAGCACTGTCTGCAGCAGTCACCGCCCAGCACTGTCTGCACCAGTCACCACTCAGCACTGTCTGCAGTGGTCACCGCCGCTGTTGTAGAAATCGCAGGAATATGGGATGTCGTCACAAACAGGAGGCAGATCAAGAGTTGACAAGTTTATTAACAAGACCACTATATGAGGTGCACACCAATACATTATAAAAGGGAAAAAGCTTTATTGACAACATGAATAAAAACATTTAAAAACAATCAAGCAACCCGCACAAACCCTGCTTCTACACCTTGTGCAGGTAATCATATATATAGATATAAACCATATGTTATTAGATCAATATACAATATGGTCACATGTAAATAATTATATCTAGCCTCAATTAATCCTAAACAGTACTCAGAGAGGGGAGAACTACAAATCTGGCACACTCTGTGACAGAAGAAATCCTCAAATGTATGTATAGAGTGTGAAATCCACAGGATAAATTAAATATGCGCATATTTAATGAGTGGGTACCACGTGACCGCTGAACCAGGAAGAGAGCAGCGCCGACAAACATGGAACAAGCAGGGGAGCTGCAGAAGAGACAAGCGCCAGGACCCGGTGAGTATGAACGGGGGGGTTGGGAGGCATATTCACCAGTCCCTGCGCTCTGCTGTCTTGCCTCCTCTGCAGTGACATTCAGGTCAGAGGGCGCTATCGCTCTCTGCCTGCACAGTCACTGCAGAGCGCAACGCTGATGAGCAGGGGGCAGCGACGGAGGTGAGCATACAGGTTTTTTGTTTTTTTTGTAAGGGAGTCAGGGGCAGCAGCAACATGATGGGGCCACTTACTGTGCAGCATAACAGGGGCCACTCACTGTGCAGTATAACTGGGGCCACTCACTGTGCAGTATAACTGGGGCCACAAACTGTGCAGTATAACAGGGGCCACTCACTGTGCAGTATAACAGGGGCCACTTACTGTGCAGCATAAGGCTGGTTTCACATTTGCGTTTTTTAGCGCTGGAAAAAAACGCATACGTGCGCATGCGATTTTTCCCCTATATTTAACATGGGTGCGCATACCTGCGCGCTTGTAAGCGCAAGTATGCGATTTTCATGCGCTGCGTTTTTTTGGGGTGTGCGTTGGTATTTTCCAGACGCAGCATGTTGCATTTTTTGGCCCTGGAAAAAATCGCATGCGCACGTATGCGCACGTTTTGCGCTAAAAATGGCCATTATAGCCTATGGATGCGCATACGTGCGCACTGGCATGCGCAGGTATGCGTTTTTTTAGCGCTGCGTTTTTTGGGTGGTGTCCACTTTTTATCCTAGTTAGAATCTTCTAAAGTCAAAAAAAAAAAGTCTATATAAAGGAGGTGCCTGCCAAAACTCTGCCACTACTACACTGACAGATTGAAGAGCAGACAGTCAACCAAGAACCCATTATATCAGTGAAGAATGTGAGAATATTACATTATATGCCTGTCCTTTTAAATTATGTATGTACTAATGATTTTTATTATTTTTACATGCAGTATGTCTTCAGAATCCGAGTATTCCCCATCGCGGCAGGAATTGGCGCAAGCAGACCGTGAGGTGATTATTTTCGTGCATCTGGTAAGTATATCTGCTGCTTCTCCAAATCTCTTACGTTTTTTTCAACTTTCTTAAGACATCGTCATCATCATCTGCGGACGGGACTAGTGAGGGCGAAGAGCAGGAGCAGCGAAGCCAAGTCCCGGTGGTGATACGGAATGTAAGTATCAAATGATTTGTAATGTTCTTTATTTTTTATCTTCTATTTTTACTCTTTTTTTTGTTTCTTTTTTTGTAACTTTTTATTCAGTTTAAATTTGATTATTCTAATGAATGTGTTTTGTCTAGGTTCCACAATGGGATGAAGACGTCTACCTGGATAATGAGCAGCTCATCAGCCTGGTCCAGGAGCGTTCGCCGTTGTGGGACAGCCGTGACCGGCTGTACAAGGACAATGTGGTGACCCGGCGGCTATGGAATGAGGTGGCCGCAGCGTTGATGGATGGCTGGGACAGCGCCACAGCATCCTCCAAAAAGGCGTTTAGTGAGTATTTCCCTGCTCTGTATTGTGCCGCAGTGACTGTTGTGCTTGACGGCACTGTTGGGTTTCATGCTAGGCGTATTCTAGCAGGAAACCCAACAGTGTCATCGGGGTCTACAGTGACTGCTTTGAGTATTGTATTGCTACATTGTGCCGCAGTGACTGTTGTCCTTGACGGCACTGTTGGGTTTCGTGCTAGGTGTATTCTAGCAGGAAACCCAACAGTGTCATCGGGGTCTACAGTGACTGCTTTGAGTATTGTATTGCTACATTGTGCCGCAGTGACTGTTGTCCTTGACGGCACTGTTGGGTTTCGTGCTAGGTGTATTCTAGCAGGAAACCCAACAGTGTCATCGGGGTCTACAGTGACTGCTTTGAGTATTGTATTGCTACATTGTGCCTCAGTGACTGTTGTCCTTGACGGCACTGTTGGGTTTCGTGCTAGGTGTATTCTAGCAGGAAACCCAACAGTGTCATCGGGGTCTACAGTGACTGCTTTGAGTATTGTATTGCTACATTGTGCCTCAGTGACTGTTGTCCTTGACGGCACTGTTGGGTTTTGTGCTAGGTGTATTCTAGCAGGAAACCCAACAGTGTCATCGGGGTCTACAGTGACTGCTTTGAGTATTGTATTGCTACATTGTGCCTCAGTGACTGTTGTCCTTGACGGCACTGTTGGGTTTCGTGCTAGGTGTATTCTAGCAGGAAACCCAACAGTGTCATCGTGGTCTACAGTGACTGCTTTGAGTATTGTATTGCTACATTGTGCCGCAGTGACTGTTGTCCTTGACGGCACTGTTGGGTTTCGTGCTAGGTGTATTCTAGCAGGAAACCCAACAGTGTCATCGGGGTCTACAGTGACTGCTTTGAGTATTGTATTGCTACATTGTACCGCAGTGACTGTTGTCCTTGACGGCACTGTTTTTTTTTATCAACAGTGGACAAAGTCCGAACCCCTTTGCGTTCGATCAAGGACAGCTTCAACAGTGATGTTCGTGCTGAGGGCCAGGTTCGCAGTGGATCTGCGTCAAGGACCAGAACTAGATACCGTCACTATCACGCGTTGCAGTTCCTAAGACCGGTCCTTGCCACAAGATCGTAAGTATTATACATTTTGGGTTTTTATTTTTATTAATCTGTGTTTTTCTAATCCACAGCTGATGCTTCTTGTAAAGGCATGGTAGTAATGATTTTCCTTTCTTCCACAGCACCTGGAGCAGCACCCTGCAACCTGGCCCTGGAGCGGTCCTTCCTCGGACGTCCTCTGACCCGTCCCAGCCATCCGACAGCCAGGAAGCACCTTGCAGGTCAACCACACACACAGCTGGTGACCAGGAAGCTGGGCCATCAGGTGTTCCCCTGTCCCAGGTCTCTGCCACTGGTTATGCGGGCACTACCCGCCAGCGGCAGAGGGCCTTGGACAGGAATGTCTTGCCCGAGTTTATGCATTTGAGCGAGACATTTAATTCCAGCCTCAAGTCACTGTCCGACAGAGTTGAAAGCGGTTTTGCACTCATGGAACGTGGTTTTAACCACTTTGAACACCGCTTCAATTCTGTAGAACAGCGCCTTGACCGTCTGGAGGCCGACCTCAACAGACCAGCACACCATTTTTTTAGTAAGATTGAAAAGGGCATGGCGGAACACCTTAGTCCTGATCAACAGCTGAATGTGCTGCAGGCCTGCAACAATGCTTTCTTGCAGGCTATGCAGCATAATCGGTACGGTCAGCAGTCAGTGGTGTCCTTTCCACCTGTGCCACCATTGACTCGCTTCACCTCACTACCTACTTGTGCTGCATACCACTGCATGGACACCTCTATTCAAAGCCAGGACACCCACCGTTACACCACCACAAGTCTGAGTGCAGCTGGTCACTTCACCGACACCACCATGGCAAGCGCTGCTCCTGTCTGGAGCACCACCGCCAATCCCATGCATGCGTGGAGCTCAGCCACCACTAGGCAAACATGGAACAGCCCTGCCGCTACAACAACATGTAGTAGCCCTGCCACCACCACTCTGCAAACCTGGACCATCACTGCCGCCACCAGTCCTCCTGCAAGGACGAGTACTGACAACGAAGAGCAGCAGCAGCCACCTCAGCAGCAGCAGCCACCTCAGCAGCAGCCACCTCAGCAGCAGCCGCCACCTCAGCAGCAGCAGCCGCCACCTCAGCAGCAGCCGCCACCTCAGCAGCAGCCGCCACCTCAGCAGCAGCCGCCACCTCTGCAGCAGCAGCCGCCACCTCAGCAGCAGCAGCCATACCAGCAGACGGGGGACCTACATTCCATATTTGCCCCTAGTTCAAGGCGAAATCAATCAAGGCGGGCATTGGGCCAAAGTCGGTCCAGGCACACAAGCCTACGGCGACATGCCATTACAACTAATGTACCTGAACAGATTTCCTCTCCTACAAGTGTTCCTAGTTTAATTCCCTTAACTGGACTACCTTCCCCCACAAGTTTTGTTGCCCCTTCCCCTCAAACACCGTCTTCAACTGCAAGTGTTGCATATTCCCTGCACACCCCCAAATTGAAACCATCTGCCCCCAAACGCCGTAAAAAATAATTTTTAGGTTTATTTTTGTGATAAAAAATAAATTTACATTTGTGGTTCACCATTACTAAGTTTCATTAATGTTGTTTGCGCCGCTCACACACACTGATGGGTAAATACATGTTAAAAACCAACCCAAGGCCTAGTATAGTCATATGTGAAATAACATGGACTAGTATAGTCATTCCAAGGCCTAGTGTAATAACTCTAGTTTTACCAACTAGAATCTGGTTTCATGAAAAACAAACTGTTGAAACTTGTCTAAAAAATAAGTTTCTTTCTAGTTTCACCAGTTTGTTTTTTGTGAAACAAGATGCTAGTTGTTAAAAATCGAGTTATTACACTAGGCCTTGGTATGACTATACTAGGCCGTGGTATTTCACATATTACTATACTAGTAGGCCCAAGGCCTACTATACTCATATTTGAAATACCACGGCCTAGTATAGTCATTCCAAGGCCTAGTGTAATAACTCAAGTTTTACCAACTAGAATCTGGTTTCATGAAAAACAAACTGTTGAAACTTGTCAAGTTTCACCCGTTTGTTTTTCGTGAAACAAGATCCTAGTTGGCAAAAATCGAGTATGCCTTGTTATGACTATACTAGGCCGTGGTATTTCACATATGACTATACTAGTAGGCCCAAGGCCTACTATACTCATATTTGAAATACCACGGACTAGTATAGTCATTCCAAGGCCTAGTGTAATAACTTGTAAGTTGGAATGGAGCAGATTACATTCATCCACTCAATGCTGACTTGTATTCCCCATGGACTTTCATTGGGGTTGGGTTTTGAGGGTTGTGTTTTGAGAAAATCACATACTTTGTTTTCAACTAGTTGCACAATTTTCTCTTGAAAAAAAATGGTTTCCTGATTCATGGCCTGCAGCTTTGCTCGTTCCAATATATTTCACGCAGACTAGCAATGCTGCATTTTAACTCATGTGTATTTACCTGCCCAGGTGTGTGAACATCAAAAAATTCAGTTATACATGGGAAGTTTTTTATTTATTTGGAGTTTTAAAAATATAGTGCACTCAGTAATGGTATCAAATAAGGTTTTTTATTACCATAAACAAACAAAAACATTACACCATTTCATCTTGCCAGTGCACCCGTCCTACATCAGAAATAAAGTAGGCCGCAAATTGGTCCCTCATTTGGCCAACTTCAACGGATGACCTGAGAGTGTGCTGAGTGAATTCAGGCAATGGGTTAGGAGCATCATCGTCCAGTTCAAAGGTCGGGTGCTCTTTAGCCATCACAAAGTTATGTAGAACCACACAGGCCTTCACCACCTCATCGACTGTTTCAAGTTTAAGATTAATGGCCGTGCCCAGAATTCGCCATCTGGAAACAAGAATCCCAAAAGCACACTCGACAGTTCTTCTGGCCCTGGTCAGCCTGTAATTAAATATTTTTTTGGTGTGGTCCAAGTCCCGGCTGGAGTAGGGTTTCAGTAAGTTTCCGCACATTTGAAAAGCCTCATCGCCAACCATTACAAAGGGCAGTGGCGGAGCTTCGGTGTGAGGAAGAGGCCGTGGCATAGGGAAATTAAATTGGTTGCCATACAACCTCCGGCCCATGTCTGAGTTTTTAAAAGCCTGTGAGTCATTACCACGGCCAAATGCTCCAATGTCCACTGCTACAAACATACATCCGGCATCCGCAATGGCCATGAGTACTATTGAAAAGTACTTTTTGTAATTATAGTACTCAGATCCCGTTCTTTGGGGTTTGATGATCCGTATGTGTTTACCATCAACAGCTCCCAAACAGTTGGGAAAATTGCATACTGTCCAGAATTTGTCAGCAATTTCCATCCACTTTTCAGCGGTGGGCAGGGGCATAAATTCTGGGCAAAGAACATTCCAGAGAGCCCGGCAGGTGTCAGCAACAATTCCAGACAAGGTAGAGATTCCAATATGGTACTGGAAGTGTAGTGAAGATAGGGTTTCTCCAGTCGCCAGGAATCTGTGAACAGACAAAGAAGTAAAATTAATATTTATGTATATTATTTTAAAAAACTATAAAATAAAATATTAGTACATTCACGAAAACTAATTACCCAAGGTTTTGAATACTAAATTTAAAAAAAAACCATCAGACCGCACCCCTTGGTTTTTAAAACATACCGTAATGTCACCAGTAGCCGTTCCTCAGGAGGAATCGCACGACGGAGCTGTGTGTCCTGTCTCCGGATGGATTGTTGGACACGAGCAAGCAAATCCAAGAAACTTTCGTGGGACATCCTGATATAATCTGTAAATTTCTCCGGGTTTGCCTGTAGCTCGCTGTAGAGGGTGTGGTATGCCCCACGGCTCTCCCGGAGTTCAACAATCGGATGTATCCACATACGCCGCCGTCTTCGCTGCCTCTCTCTCTTCCTTTGTTCATGGCAAGCAACTGCATACGCCTGAGCCATCGCGATGTCCAAATCCAAGTTGAAGTGAAAACTCTTCCAGCGCAGATCCATGGTCACGAGAAGAATCAAGCAAATGTGAAGAATACTGTAGACAGGGTCTATATATATTAACATACCACACCCACAATGAAGTCCCATTGGTCTTGTGTGTTGTTGAATGGTTGTTTTTTCTTTTTTGTGGGGTTTTTCCAAAATCTGTAAAAAAACGCAAACGCACAAAAAACGCATACAAACGCGCAAAAACGCTGCGTTTTTTTCCTGCATGCGCATTAAAATGCTGGAAAAAAACGCAGCGTTTGTATGCATTTGTATGCGTTTTTTTAATGCGTTTTTTTGCGGGAAAAACGCGCTGCAAAAAAAAGCAAGTGTGAAACTAGCCTAACAGGGGCCACTCACTGTGCAGTATAACAGGGGCCACTCACTGTGCAGTATAACTGGGGCCACTCACTGTGCAGTATAACAGGGGCCACTCACTGTGCAGTATAACAGGGGCCACTCACTGTGCAGTATAACAGGGGCCACTCACTGTGCAGCATAACTGGGGCCACTCACTGTGCAGTATAACTGGGGCCACTCACTGTGCAGCATAACAGGGGTCACTCACTGTGCAGTATAACAGGGGCCACTCACCGTGCAGTATAACAGGGGCCACTCACTGTGCAGTATAACAGGGGCCACTCACTGTGCAGTATAACTGGGGCCACTCACTGTGCAGCATAACAGGGGCCACTCACTGTGCAGTATAACAGGGGCCACTCACTGTGCAGTATAACAGGGGCCACTCACTGTGCAGTATAACAGGGGCCACTCACTGTGCAGTATAACAGGGGCCACTCACTGTGCAGCATAACAGGGGCCACTCACTGTGCAGTATAACAGGGGCCACTCACTGTGCAGCATAACTGGGGCCACTCACTGTGCAGCATAACAGGGGCCACTCACTGTGCAGCATAACAGGGGCCACTCACTGTGCAGTATAACAGGGGCCACTCACTGTGCAGTATAACAGGGGCCACTCACTGTGCAGTATAACAGGGGCCACTCACTGTGCAGCATAACAGGGACCACTCACTGTGCAGTATAACAGGGGCCACTCACTGTGCAGCATAACTGGGGCCACTCACTGTGCAGCATAACAGGGGCCACTCACTGTGCAGCATAACAGGGGCCACTCACTGTGCAGTATAACAGGGGCCACTCACTGTGCAGTATAACAGGGGCCACTCACTGTGCAGTATAACAGGGGCCACTCACTGTGCAGCATAACAGGGGCCACTCACTGTGCAGTATAACAGGGGCCACTCACTGTGCAGCATAACTGGGGCCACTCACTGTGCAGCATAACAGGGGCCACTCACTGTGCAGCATAACAGGGGCCACTCACTGTGCAGCATAACTGGGGCCACTCACTGTGCAGCATAACTGGGGCCACTCACTATGCAGCATAATCTGGGGCCACTCACTGTGCAGCATAATCTGGGGCCACTCACTGTGCAGCATAATCTGGGGCCACTCACTGTGCAGCATAATCTGGGGCCACATACTGTTCAGATAACTGGGGCCACTCACTGTGCAGATAACTGGGGCCACTCACTGTGCAGATAACTGGGGCCACTCACTGTGCAGATAACTGGGGCCACTCACTGTGCAGATAACTGGGGCCACTCACTGTGCAGCATAACTGGGGCCACTCACTGTGCAGATAACAGGGGCCACTCACTGTGCAGATAACTGGGGCCACTCACTGTGCAGATAACTGGGGCCACTCACTGTGCAGCATAACTGGGGCCACTCACTGTGCAGATAACAGGGGCCACTCACTGTGCAGATAACTGGGGCCACTCACTGTGCAGTATAACAGGGGCCACTCACTGTGCAGATAACAGGGGCCACTCACTATGCAGATAACTGGGGCCACTCACTGTGCAGCATAACTGGGGCCACTCACTGTGCAGATAACAGGGGCCACTCACTATGCAGATAACTGGGGCCACTCACTGTGCAGTATAACAGGGGCCACTCACTGTGCAGATAACAGGGGCCACTCACTATGCAGATAACTGGGGCCACTCACTGTGCAGCATAACTGGGGCCACTCACTGTGCAGATAACAGGGGCCACTCACTATGCAGATAACTGGGGCCACTCACTGTGCAGCATAGTCTGGGGCCACTCACTGTGCAGATAACAGGGGCCACTCACTATGCAGATAACTGGGGCCACTCACTGTGCAGCATAACTGGGGCCACTCACTGTGCAGATAACAGGGGCCACTCACTGTGCAGATAACTGGGGCCACTCACTGTGCAGCATAACTGGGGCCACTCACTGTGCAGATAACAGGGGCCACTCACTATGCAGATAACTGGGGCCACTCACTGTGCAGCATAGTCTGGGGCCACTCACTGTGCAGATAACAGGGGCCACTCACTATGCAGATAACTGGGGCCACTCACTGTGCAGCATAACTGGGGCCACTCACTGTGCAGATAACAGGGGCCACTCACTGTGCAGATAACTGGGGCCACTCACTGTGCAGCATAATCTGGGGCCACTCACTGTGCATCATAACTGGGGCAACATACTGTGTAGATAACTGAGGCCACTCACTGTGCACCCTCGGCTTATACACGAGTCAATAAGTTTTCCCAGTTTTTTGCTGCAAAATTAGGGGGGTCGACTTATACTCGGGTCGGCTTATACTCGAGTATATACGGTATATATATATATATATATAAATACATGTATATACTGTGCTAAAGGATGGAAATGAATGAATCTGTAATCCAGCAGTGTAATCTGATCCAGGGGGCTCGGATTTAAGAGGACTAGGAGGTACATTTTACTACTATGAAGTACTATGGGCTTTACATTATACTTTATGGATGACTATGGAGGTGCACTTGCTTATACTACATGGATGACTATGAACTGTGCAGTATATTGCATAGAGGACTATGGGGGTGCATTATACTTCTTTTATGGATCCACATGACTTCCATGTAAGCCCCTGATGAGTATAATGGTTTATTTTCTTTTATACATTACAGAACAATGACAGTATGGGGGATAAGTATATAACAGGATGGGGTACCAGATAGTTTGGCATCGGGGGGCACCATTTGAAAGTTCGCAACGGGGCCCATAACTTTGTAGTTACGCCACTGGGTATCAGAGTACTCAGGACAAATTGCACAATAACTTTTGCAGTCCAATTTCTCCTGTTACCCTTGGTAAAATAAAAAAAATTGGACCTGAAATAATTTTTTTGTGAAAAAAAGTTAATATGTTCCAGGTTCCATGGAATCCAGAGTTATTACCTCATAAAGTGACTGTGGTCAGAATTGTTAAAATTGGCCTGGGCATTAACATGGAAACCACCCTTGGGGGTAAAAGTGTCAAGTAATTTTTAGAGTGCTGCTCCCTATTTGTGGTCTTTATACAGTGGGTACGGAAAGTATTCAGAACCCTTTATATTTTTCTCTCTTTGTTTCATTGCAGCCATTTGGTAAATTCAAAAAAGTTCATTTTTTTCTCATTAATGTACACTCTACACCCCATCTTGACTGAAAAAAACTGAAATGTAGAAATTTTTACAAATGTATTAAAAAATAAAAATTGAAATATCCCATGGTCATAAGTATTCAGTCCCTTTGGTCAGACACTCATATTTAAGTCTCATGCTATCCATTTCCTTGTGATCCTCCTTGAGATGGTTCTACTCCTTCATTGGAGTCCAGCTGTGTGTAATTACACTGATAGGACTTGATGTGTACAGGCTTACATCTGTCTATATAAGACCTCACAGCTCACAGTACATGTCACAGTTACAAGATGGCCACCGACGGGGAAGGACACATGTGAGGGAGCTCTGTCTAGCCAAGACCCCATCCGGCTCATCCAGCCACTTCCAACCCCTCCATACAACCGGGTTGCCCTGTTATCAACCCCCCATGGCCGGACCTCACCTGAGACGCGTATTGCCGGCCCTACCCACTCACTTGCTGCCTCGTGGACCCGCGGCCTGGGCTACCTCCCCCGCTGGGCCTTCCTTGCAAATAAGATACTGCCTGGTGCTGGGAGATGCACCTGACACCACCGGAGGGCTGCTTCCTCTCCTCGCTGACCGCGCGGGACCCCCAAGAGATGGACCCATGATCCATGCCACGGCTGGTGCCTCCCTGTTCCACGGAGGACGAGGTGAAAGCTGCACCGCGGTGTAGTGCTGAGGGCCACCTCCATCTTCCTCCCGCGCTTCCCCATCTCCTCCGGGATCTCTTCACCTCTCCCCACTAACTGCGTGGGACCCCCGGGAGGCTGACCTGTGATTCAACCCCTGGCTGGTGCTTTCCTGACCCACGGCGGGCGAGGTGAGAACTGCGTTGCAGCGTGGTGCTGAGCGCTGCCGCCATCTTCCTCCTGCACCTCCTCATCTCCTCTGGCATCTCTCCACATATAGGGGCCTGGCTTGTGAGTGGAGATGGGCGCACTTATTCATAATAATCCAGATCACCCCCATTGAACGACTGGAGGTGTGACAGGGGCCCAGAGCTGCGGTGCTACAGGCCCACTAAAGCACATACACTGAACTGCGGAAGGACCTGGTTTACATACAAATTGGCTGCGGGGAATTGTGTGAGGGAGGGAGAATTACATCAGCACTGGGGGCATTCAACAGGCACAGTGAGTCACTCTGTAAAGAGTTCTTGTCCTGCACTCTTCACCCCCCCCTCTACCTTGCTGTTAGCAAATCATTGCTCTCAGATCCCACCAGTCCCCTCAGCCAAGGCTTATAGCCAACCTTTTTCTTTAACTGTGCGGACTGTGCTGCATAAGATCATCTGAGGCTCCGCGCTCACACTGGACAGCCTTCTTCACACACAGTGACTCTGGTTCCCAATAGCTGGCTAAAATCCCTTCAATTCAGAAAAGTGCCTCCCTTCCCCAGGCCTATATCGTTCTGTTGACATGAATGCCTAGACTGCCCTCTAGTGTCAAGCAAGGGGAGATGCCTGATTAAACCACAATTTCAAGAACCTATAGATCTCTGTGTATAAATATGGGGAAATCTGGTGTGAAGACACAACGTTCCACATCTAAACCCTTAAAATCCATTACTCAAGTCGAAGTGGATACATTTTTGAAAAAGCAAGCTGCTCTTCCAGACCCTACTAGATCCCCAAGCCATATGCATCATGGTATAGAAGAAGGCTCAGACTATGATCTTGAAAGCGACACCGACACAGGTGGAGAATCAAGAGACAATTTGGTAACACGTTCCTTCATTAAACGGATCTTGTCCAAAGCTCTTAAACCTATCGGAAAAGAACTCCCTGAAATCAAACATGATTTATCACAACAGAGTCACAGACTAGAATACATGGAACAAAGCCAATCAGCTATGTCACAACACACTAATAGCATCCTTGACAGCTTAAAGTCCACGAAAACAAACTGCATGACATCCATTCAACCCTGGAGGATCACGAGAACCGCAAGCGTAGAAACAATGTTCGAATTAAAGGTCTTCCAGAAACTGTGGCATTTGATGCTCTGGCCAAGGCGGTCAAGGAGATCTTTGGAAAACTACTGCTGGATGAAGACCCCACTGACATTGCACTTATACAAGTACACAGGTCTCTACATCCAAAGCAGGGTGAACCCCCAAGAGATGTCCTATGCCGTTTTCTAGACTTCCATACAAAAGAACTGATTATGCGTAGATCTCATGAGTCGGAGGAGATTGTCTATGATGGCTCACACCTGAAATTGTTTCAAGATCTCTCAACCACTACTCTCAAGAAGCGATGGCTTCTTAAACCATTCACAGATGCCCTGATTCATAAAGGCTACCGATTCCGCTAGCTATTCCCTTTTGGGATCTCTATTTCCGCAGGTGAAAAAAGGCTTCAGGCCAGGTCATCCGCCGATATTAGAAATGCTTGCAAATCAAATGCTTGCAAATATCATCCTGGAAACCTATCCTGACCTAGAGACCTTCCACACGGCTTCTCTTCTCCTGCCCTTACAGCCCCATCCCCGTAGAATACCGCAGGCTCTCCCAAGGCACAGAGACCGAAGAGGAAGTCAACAAAGATACCATTATCAAAGGGGGACACAGAAGCAACATGAAAATGCGAACTGTCTTCACCCAGGCACAAAAATTCTTCCCTCTTTTGCATTATTCCTGGCGATGCTGTTGTTATTGTATTTCTATTCCCATGACATTATGAGTGTTGCTTTACCGTAACCTTTCCTTTTAACACCCACTCATCCCCTCCCCTACCATTTTCACATCCCCTAACCACATCTTACCACAGAATACATGCCCATCAAGGCTATAGGTGCTGCAGTTCGTCTCCCTTGTTTGCCGACAAATATGTTTGAAAGGTTGTTTGACCAAATCTTTAGTAGTTTGCTAAGAATTGTTTCAAAGATGAAACTTATGTTGTTTCTCTTTAACTCCCCCTTTCTGTCTCTCTACCCCTCTACACCCCCCATTCTTTTTCCTCCATACCTGACTAATTTGAACGTCATGGAACAACTGAAGCAACAGTGGACACCTATCCAACAGACTTCCACCAACTCCCCCCTTCATACTCATGGATACTCGTGATAAGGTATTTTCCTTTGCCATATTCAATGCACATGGCCTTAATTCACAAGTTACTCTGCTGCAGCCAGGATCATATTCCTCGCCAATCGTTACACCGATGCCTCTATCTTGTGCCAGTCATTACACTGGCTATCCATCCACTCCAGAATCCAGAACAAACTTATTACCCTCACCCACAAAGCACTTCATGGCTCAGCACCACCCTACATCTCCTCCCTTGTTTCAGTATACCACCCTACCCACGCCCTCCGTTCTGCTGATGACCTGAGGATAGTATCCTCAATAATCAGAACCTCCCACTCCCATCTCCAAGACTTTACACGTGCTGCGCCAATTCTTTGGAATGCACTTCCCAGGTCAATACGATTAGTCCCCAATCCCCATAATTTTAAGCGTGCCCTGAAAACGCATTTATTCAGACTGGCCTACCACCTCAACACATTAACCTAACTATCCCTGGGTGACACAGTACAAAGTTTTACCATAACCAGGTTCCCCGCATCATGTTCCCTCAAGCTTTATGCATCCATTAGCCCTCTGTGTCTGTACTGTTGCACACTTAACATTATGGCTGGTGCATACAATCAGGGCAACTGTTACCACCCACCTTTCGTGTCTACCTCTTTCCTCATAAACTGTAAGCTTGCGAGCAGGGCCCTCACTCCTCTTAGTATCTGTTATGATCTATGTGATTATTGTTATGCTGTAATGTCTATTGTCTGTACAAGTCCCCTCTGAAATGTAAAGTGCTGCGGAATATGTCGGCGCTATAGAAATAAAATTTATTATTATTATTAATATTATTATTTTATTGATGTGCGGGGAAGCCCTTTATTTTTAAGGGAAATACCACTTACCATGTATCTATGCTTGGCTCTGTAGCAACATACATTGATCATCATGTATACACTATAATCTGTGGTTTAGGTTCTAGAGATCAATACAATTAGTTTTGTGTTCATTGTGGATTAATTCAGTCCTGGAGGTTTCACATTTAAATTCACATAAGCAATAACTCTTTTGCACTATGCACTTTATGTTTAATATGTGAATAATCACTATTTGCGGTGATGGCTTCCAGTGCTGGACTTTTAGGTTGTGTGTTTTTCCCTAAATGCTTTATTATTTTGTTTAAATCTGGAATGAATAAAAAAACGGAGCTGCTCGGAAAAAGAAAGGAATGACTGCAAACTATTAGTAACCACTGATAATGACTAATTCTGTACATTAGACCCATAGAAACCATTATAAAGTAAGATGCAAGATTCTCTATCAACCTATATATGAAAGAAACATTTACACATTTCTTATCCCATTATCTCCAGTAATTGATGCATTTATCAGGACGTCCCATATTTGTATTAGAGTTTGGGAAATGTAGAAATGTCTCAGTGGTTTTAGTAAATTATCTGCTTCCTCCTTGAAGAGAATCTTTTACCAGTTTCTCCATGTTAAACTTGTGCGATGCAATTTTTCCTGTTACTCTTATGAAAATGCAATATTTTGTGCTAAAAACATATTTCTGAGGAAAATTTGATATTTTTTTTATTTTTACGTCTCAACGTTATAAACTTCTAAGAAGCACCAGAGGTTTCAATGTGATCATCAAACATCTAGTTCAGTTTCCAGAGAGGTCTAGTTTCCAAAAGCGTGTTGCTTGTGGGGATTTTCACTGATTAGGCACATCAGAGGCTCCCCAAATGCAGAATGGCATCTGCCAATTGTTCCAGCAAATTTTACATTCAAAAAGTTAAATAGCGCTCCTTCCCTTCCAAGCTCTGCCGTGCGCCCAAACAGTGGTTTTCTCCCTCATATGGGGTACCGGCATGCTCAGAAGAAATTACACAACAAATTTTAAGGTCCATTTTTTCCTGTTACTCTTGTCAAAATAAATAAAATTGGATCTGAAATTATATTTTTTTAAAAAATTTTTTTCCACATTCCAAAAATTCCTGTGAAGCACCTGAAGGGTTAAATAAACTTTTTGAATGTGGTTTTGAGCACCTTGATGGGTGCAGTTTTTAGAATGGTGTAACCTTTGAGTATCTTCTATCATGTAGACCCCTCAAAGTAACTTCTAAATGTGAAGCGTTCCCATAAAAAAACTGGTGTAATAAACATTATAAATCTTTGGCCAAATTTTAACATTTATAACTTCATAACAAAAAAAATTGCTTCCAAAATTATGCTGATGTAAAGTAGATATATGGGAAATGTTACTTAATAAGTATTTTGTGTGACATATCTCTGTGATTTAAGGAACTGAAATTTCAAAGTTTGAAAACTGCAAAATTTCCATTTTTTTCACAAATAAACGCAAGTCATATCAAAGAAATTTAACCACTAATATGAAGTCATAAAAAAAAGTCTCAGAATCACCGGGATCCACTGCCGCTTTTCAGAGTTATCTCATAAGTAGTGTTGAGCGATACCACCCGATATTGAAAAATATCGGATCGGATTGGATCGGCCGATCTAAAAAAATATCCGGCATCGCCAAATCCGATCCCGGAAGTCCCATTCAAGTCAATGGAACAGAAATATCGGAATTGAAAAAAACCCTTTCTTTCCTTGTAGGTTAATTCTACATGAAGAAAAACAACTAATAATAATGTAGAATGTATTGTGGGAGGTGGAGGAGACATTAAAGCCATAGAGGTTTAGACCAATCAAATGGAATAACCGGAATATTTTTTTTATTTTAAAGATGTTTGGAGTTACAAAGATATTGACTATGTTAACCTCTTTTATATTTTGTCAGATATGTATGTTTCACTACTTCTATGCTCTTCACCTTCTTTTTCACTTCTCCCACACTTTCTCCTTCATCATCCTCAGCAGCATCTTTTTCATCAACTTCTTCTTCACCTTATTCATCGTCTTCTTCTTCTTCACCTTCTTCCTATTATTCTTTTTTTTACATTCTTCATATTCTTCTTATTTAACTATTCTTCTTCTTCATATTCTACTTCTTCATCTTCTTCATATTCTTCTTCTTCATCATATTCTTATTTGTGTCAGGCATTCCTGTAGTTGTTAACTATAAAAGTTTGAAGATTACACCTTCCGTTCTGCCTGTCACAAAAGATTTACAACAGGATTTGTCCGCTTTCTGTTTGACCTGCAGCAGCAGGCATTTTCCAGGGGCATCATGAGGAGGAATGGACTCACCCCAAACAGTGATTAGTCTTCTGCTTATAATTTAGACAGTATCATTTGCTCTTAATTTTAGTCTTATGCTTAATGTTCTTCTGCTTTTGGTTTTTCAGCTTCTTGGTCTTCTGTCTCTTGTTGCTCTGCATCTTGGTGGTTGTCTTCATGTTCTTTGTCCTCTTGGTCATCTTCTTGAGGGTCATATTTTTGTTCTTCTTCGGTGTGGTCTTCAGGGTCATTGTCTTCTGGGTCATCGTCAGGGAGATCCAGAGTGAGAATCAAAAAACAATTCCACAAGCTTGAACTTGGAAAAGTAGCAGAAGGTACAAGAAGGCCGAGGAACTGCTGAGAACCAGCTGACGGTACTGGAACCCAAATGGGTAACAGAAGGAACAATAGCAAATGGAACTAGCGAGGACCAGCTGACGGTGCTGGAACTCGGAGGGGCAGCAGAAGGAACAAGAGCCAATGGCACAACCGTGGACCAGCTGACGGTGCTGGAACACGGTTACTAAGCAGGAAGTACCTGTGCTACAAAGCACTACCAAGGACCAGCAGATGTTGCTGGAACTCGGATACCGAGAAGGAGGCACCTAGGCCAAAGGCTCTGCCAAGAAACAGCTGACGGTGCTGGAACCCGGATGGGTAGCAGAAGCTGCAAGAGCAAATGAAACTAACGAGGACCAACTGATGGTGCTGGATCCCGGAGGGGCAGCAGAAGGAACAAGAGCCAAAGGCACAACCGTGGACCCGCTGACGGTGCTGGAACACGGTTACTAAGCAGGAGGTACCTGTGCTCCAAAGCACTATCAAGGACCAGCAGATGTTGCTGGAACTCGGATACCAAGAAGGAGGCACCTAGGCCAAAGGCGCTGCCGAGAACCAGCTGACGGTGCTGGAACCCGGATGGGTAACAGAAGCTGCAAGAGCAAATGAAACTAGCGAGGACCAGCTGACGGTGCTGGAACCCGAAGGGGCAGCAGAAGGAACAAGAGCCAATGGCACAACCGTCGACCAGCTGACGGTGCTGGAACGCGGTTACTAAGCAGGAGGTACCCGTGCTACAAAGCACTACCAAGGACAAGCACACGTTGCTGGAACTCAGATACCGAGAAGGAGGCACCTAGGCCAAAGGCTCTGCCGAGAACCAGCTGACGGTGCGGAAACCGTATGGATAGCACAAGTTACCCATAATCAACAAAGTTGCAAGTCTGCGAGCAGAACGGAGTTACCGAAACCCACAGTCCAACAGGGGGTGCTTGTCCTATTGGCACTACAGAACCAGCCTTTATTGCCAGAACCCGCGGCCCACATATGAAGCACTGAAACTGCAGGCACCATAGACTCGGCTGACCCAACCGCCACACGACAGGACAACGTATTGGTGGCAAAGTGACATTGACACTACCCGGAAACAGCAGGTGTGCTGGAACCAGGCTGGGCAGGAGGGAGTGCCCATGCCAAAGACACTTCCGAGAACCAGCTGACGGTGCTGGAACCTGGATGGGTAGCAGAAGCTGCAAAAGTCAATAGAACTACAGAGAACCAGCTGACGGTGCTGAAACCCAGAATGGCAGCAGAAGGAACAAGAGCCAATGGCACAACCGTGGACCAGCTGACGGTGCTGGAACACGGCTAATAAGCAAGAGGTACCTGTGCTCCAAAGCACTACCAAGGACCAGCAGACATTGCTGGAACTCGGATACTAAGAAGGAGGCACCTAGGCCAAAGGCACTGTCGAGAACCAGCTGACGGTGCTGGAACCCGGATGGGTAGCAGAAGCTGCAAGAGCAAATGAAACTAGCGAGGACCAGCTGACGGTGCTGGAACCCGGAGGGGCAGCAGAAGGAACAATAGCCAAAGGCACAACCGGGGACCAGCTGACGGTGCTGGAACATGGTTACTAAGCAGGAGGTACCTGTGCTACAAAGCACTACCAAGGACAAGCAGACGTTGCTGGAACTCGGATACCGAGAAGGAGGCACTTAGGCCAAAGGCTCTGCCGAGAACCGGATGACGGTGCTGGAACCCGTATGGGTAGCACAAGGTACCCATAATCAACAAAGTTGCAAGGCCGCGAGCAGGACGCAGTTACCGAAACCCACAATCCAACAGGGGGTGCTTGTCCTATTGGCACTACGGAACCAGCCTTTATTACCAGAACCCGCAGCCCACATAGGAAGCACCGAAACTGCAGGCGCCATAGACTCGGCTAACCCGACCGCAACACGACAGGACAACATATTGGTGGCAATGTGACGTTGACACTACCCGGAAAAAGCAGGTGCGCTGGAACCAGGCTGGGCAGGAGGGATTACCCGTGCCAAAGATACTTCTGAGCAGCAACTGGCATTGTTAAAGCCCATGTTCAATCATGGAGCAGGCTGAGGCCTACTTGGAGCAAGTTTTAGATCGGTTGTACACTACTACTGATTGTAACCGTGCTCCACTTAGGCCTCTGGCTCTACTGTCTCTAGTATTTCCCCTGGTGTTGTGAGTTCATTTTCCCCTTCACGGTCGATGTCTGATGAACTCCCTCTTCTGGTGAAGGAAGGTAGTGAGGCTGATTACCAAACACCTGATCTGGTAGATGATGACTGGGTAACAGGAAATTCTGACTGGATAAAAGGCAGCCGACGCCCTTCTGAGTCGCTGGTGATTTCTCTGCTGGATTCTTGGAGACCAGTCTGATTCCTGCTTCCCAAAGATAAGTTTTTGCTCTGCTATTGAACTTATTAGTTTTGTTTTGTTTACCTTGTTTTTTGGAGTTCAGCCATCCCCGGTCGGGGGTGTGCTGAGTTCCATTTTTGTCTCTGATCAGTTTGTCTCTTTGCTCTGTCTTCAGAATTTACCTGAGTGTTGATATAGTCTTTTTGAAGTCCTAGCGACTTCAGGGCATTTTTTCCTATCAGACGGTTGGGACATTTTTTGGTAGGGTTTCTCACAGATTGCAGACAGCAGCTTTTCTTTCCTGTCCTTTTTAGCTAGCTTGGGCCCCATCATTTGTTCAACCTATCTTTCTATCTGTGTTGGTGTTTTCATCTTGCTTCACCGTCATTATATGTTGGGGGCTGCCTATTGCTTTGGGGTCTGCTCTGGGGCAGTTTAGATTTCCCCTTTCTTTCTGTAGGCCTATTTAGTTCTCCGGCTGTGATCGAGGGGTCTAGGGCATCGTAGGAACCCCCCACGGCTACTGTTAGTTGTTGTGGATAGGATCAGGGGTCTGCAATCCGATAGCTTCCAACCTCTCCGGTTTTCTGGACTTAGCTTGTATTTTTGTTTTATCCACCTTCGGTGACTCATTCATAACAGAATCACCAGCCATACCACAAATCCTAGGGTACTCAATAGCAGGAGAGAATTGTAAAAAAAAAAAAAAAAAGTATATTTTTTCCTCTATGTCTCTGCGGCCGTAGGGGGAATTTTTTTTTCTTTCTAAATGGAGATGAAGCAATTGTCTGATCGTGTGGAGCAGCTCACTGCTGAAGTGCGGGGAATTTCAGCCTATCTTGCTCATTCAGATGCTGCTGATGTGTTTTCACATGCTCCTGATGATGTGTTTTCACATGCTCTTGATGTGTTTTTTGGGGATCGGTCTAAATTTTTGAAATTTAAGAATAATTGTAAATTATTTTTTGCCTTGAAGCCTAACTCGTCGGGGAGCTCCACGCAGCAGGATAAAATTGTCATCTCTTTGCTGTGCGGCGATCCCCAGGATTGGGCGTTTTCTTTGAAACCTGATGATCCGATTCTGAATAATGTGACCGCATTTTTTCAAGCCTTGGGGTTGTTGTATGATGAACCTAATGCTATTGATCAGGCTGAAAAGGCCCTGTTGGCATTGAGCCAGGGTCGGGATTCTGCAGAGTTGTACTGTCAAAAATTCGGAAAGTGGGCGGTCCTTACTACCTGGAATGATGGTGCCTTGGCAGCTCTCTTTCGGAAGGGTTTGTCAGAAACCGTAAAAGATACTATGGTGGGATTTCCTGTTCCCTCCGGTCTTGACAATTCTATGTCATTAGCCATTCAGGTTGATCAGCGTTTGCATGAACGCAAAACCGCACGAGAGGTGTTGCCACCTGTTGAACAAATGTCTGAACCTATGCAATGTGATAGAGTTTTGTCTAGCGCGCAACATCAGGAGTTCAGAATGCGTAATAAGCTGTGTTTCTTCTGTGGTGATGCCTCGCATATATATTTCTGTCTGCCCTAAATGAGAGAAACGTTTTGCACACACATTTGCTGTGAGTGGTGTTCAACCTGTTTCTTCTGGCAATTACTCTGATCTGCTGCCTGTCCACATTTTCCGCTTAGGCTTTTGTGGATTTGGGAGCAGCTCTGAACCTGATGGACTTGGATTTTGCTAAACGTTGTGGATTTCCTATAACACCTCTGCGGACGCCTATCCCTTTGAGGGGTATTGATGCTACTCCTTTGGCGAAGAATAAACCTCAGTTTTGGACCCAGGTGGTAATGCGGGTTGCCCCAGACCATCAAGAGAATTGCAGATTTTTGGTGTTGCATAATTTGCATGATACCATTGTTCTGGGGTTTCCCTGGTTGCAAATCCATAATCCAGTTTTGGATTGGAAATCTGTGTCTGTGGTGAGTTGGGGTTGTCGGTGTGCCCTTAGTGATGCTCCTGTTTTCTCCACCTCTCCCCATTCGCATGATGTTCCTGACTATTTGGCTGATTATTATGATGTATTTAGTGAGAATGAGTCTGCGTCTTTGCCTCCTCATAGGAGTTATGACTGTGCAATTGAGCTGAGCCCAGGGTGTAAATTTCCCAAGGGTCGACTTTTCAATTTATCGGTACCCGAAGACGAGGCTATGCGATCCTATATTAAGGAGTCGTTGGAGAAGGGTCATATTATACCATCCTCTTCACCCTTAGGTGCTGGATTTTTTTCGTGGCTAAGAAAGATGGGTCATTAAGGCCTTGTATTCACTATCGTTCCCTCAACAAAATTACTGTTAAATATCAGTATCCGTTACCCCTGATTTCTGATCTATTCTCCAGAGTTAAAGGTGCTTGCTGGTTTACAAAGCTTGACCTCAGGGGGGCGTATAATCTTATTCGCATTAAGCATGGGGATGAATGGAAGATGGCGTTTAATACTCCGGAGGGACATTTTGAGTAACTGGTGATGCCTTTTGGGCTCACTAACGCCCCATCTGTCTTCCAGTGCTTCATGAATGATATTTTACGAGACTTGGTGGATAAATTTTTGATCATCTATCTGGACGATATTTTGATCTTTTCCAAGGATTGGGACTCTCATGTGTAACATGTTCGGACTGTGTTCCGGATTTTGAGGGAGAATTCCCTGTATGTCAAGGGATCGAAATGCCTTTTTGGTGTACAGAGGATTTCATTTTTGGGATTTATTTTGTCTCCGTCAACTATTGAAATGGACCCAGCCAAGGTACAGGCCATTTATGATTGGGTTCAGCCCACTTCTTTGAAGGCCCTCCAGAAATTTTGGGGTTTTGCTAATTTTTATCGTAAATTTTTCGCTAATTTTTCTGGTATTGCCAAACCATTGACTGATTTGACTAAGAAGGGTGCTGCTGTGCTGAATTGGTCTCAGGAGGCTGTTTTTTCCTTTCAGGAGCTGAAGCGAAGGTTCACTTCTGCTCCAGTTTTGCGGCAACCTGATGTCTCACTCCCGTTTCAGGTAGAGGTGGAAGCTTCTGAGATTGGTGCAGGAGCTGTTTTGTCCCAAAAAGATCCTGTAACATCTAAAATGAATCCCTGTGCTTTCTTTTCCCGAAACTTCTCCCCATCCGAACGTAACTATGATGTGGGGAATCGGGAACTGTTAGCCATGAAATGGGCATTTGAGGAGTGGAGACATTGGTTGGAGGGAGCTAAACATCAAGTCGTGGTCCTCACTGACCACAAGAATTTGATTTACCTGGAGTCGGCCAAACGCTTGAACCCTAGACAGGCTAGGTGGGCCTTGTTTTTTACATGTTTTGATTTTGTGGTCTCTTTTCTTCCTGGCACTAAGAATGTCAAGGCTGACGCTCTCTCTAGGAGCTTCTTTGCTGATTCTCCTGTGGTGACCAAGCCTGCTACCATCTTAGGCGAAGGGGTAGTTCTTTCTGCCATCTCGCCCGATTTGAGACGTGCTCTGGAAGAGTTCCAGGAGGACAAACCTGAGCGTTGTCCCAGTGGAAAGTTTTATGTTCCTGATCAGTGGAAGAAGAGAGTGATGTCTGAAGTTCATTGCTCTGCATTGGCTGGTCATCCAGGTATTTTTGGTACTAGAGATCTGGTGAGTCAGGCTTTTTGGTGGCCCGCCTTGTCTCGTGATGTCAGGAATTTTGTGCAGTCCTGTGGGACTTGCTCCCGGTCTAAACCTTGTTCTCGCTCTATTGGGTTGTTGATGCCTTTGCTGGTTCCCAGGAGGCCATGGACCCATATTTCAATGGATTTCATCTCTGACATGCCTGTCTCTCAGAAAATGACTGTTATTTGGGTGATTTGTGATAGGTTCTCTAAGAAGGTTCATCTTGTACCACTCCCTAAGTTGCCATCTACCTCTGAGTTGGTGCCCCTGTTTTTGCAACAGGTGGTTCGCTTGCACGGGATTCCTGAGAACATTGTATCTGACAGAGGATTTCAGTTTGTGTCTAGATTTTGGAGGACTTTCTGTTCCAAGCTGGGAATTCAGTTGTCCTTCTCCTCTGCTTTTCACCCTCAGACCAATGGGCAGACTGAGAGAACAAACCAGACCTTGGAGTCGTATTTGAAATGTTTTATTTCTGCTGATCAGGATGATTGGGTTTCATTTTTGCCCTTGTCCGAATTTGCTTTAAATAATAGAACTAGTTCTGCCACTTTGATGTCACCGTTTTTTTGTAACTTTGGGTTTCATCCTCGATTTTCTTCATGGCAGGTGGAGCCTTCTGCCTGCCCAGGTGTTGACACTGTGGTGGAGAGAATGCACCAGATCTGGGACCAAGTGGTGGATAAGTTATCTCTCTCCCAGGAAAAGGCCCAGCGGTTTTCCAACTGACATAGGACCATTGGTCCCCAGTTTAAGGTTGGTGATATGGTTTGGTTATCATCAAAAAATATCGCTATGAAGGTGGCTTCTCCTAAGTTTAAGCCTAGATTTATTGGACCTTACAAGATTTTGGAGATTATTAATCCGGTCTCTTTTCGTTTGGCTCTTCCTGTTACATTTAAAATCCATAATGTGTTTCATAAGTCCTTGTTGAAGAGGTTTGTTGAACCAGTTGTTCCTGGGGTGGCACCTCCGGACCCTGTATTGGTTGAAGGTAACATGGAATATGAGGTAGAGAAGATACTGGATTCCCGTCTGGCTTGACGGAGACTCCAGTATTTGGTTAAGTGGAAGGGTTATGGTCATGAGGATAATTCCTGGGTCTCTGCCTCTGATATTCATGCCAAAAGATTGGTGCGTGCCTTTCATCGGGCTCACCCTGATCGCCCTGGTGGCGTGGATGCGGGTTCGGTGACCCCTCCTCAAGGGGGAGGTACTGTTGTGAGTTTATTTTCCCCTTCACCGTAGAAGTCTAATGAACTCCCTCTTCTGGTGAAGGAGGATAGTGAGGCTGATTGCCAGGCACCTGGGCAGGATGATGATGACTGGGTGACTGGAGTTACTGACTGCATATAAGGCAGCCGATGCCCTTCTGCCTTGCTGGTGAACTCTCTGAGGGATTCTAGGAGACCAGTCTGATTCCTGCTCCTCAAAAGCTAAGTTTTCTGCTCTACTTTTTGCATTTGTGTTTTGGTTTTGTTTTGCATTGTTTTCCTTCATTTCTGCCATTCTCTGCTGGGGTGAGCTGAATTCCTGTTTGCTCTGTCTTCAGAAAATACCTGAGTGCTGATATAATCTTTTTGAGGCCTAGCGTCTTCAGGGCTTTTTTCCCTATCAGCTGTTGGCTCTTGTTTTGATAGGGTTTTGGCGGATTACAGACAGCAGCTTTTCTATCCTGTCCTATCTAGTTAGCTTGGGCCCCATCATTTGCTCAGCCTATCTTTCTATCTGTTTGAGTGTTTTTTCATCGTCATTATATGTTGGGGGCTGCCTATTGCTTTGGGGTCTGCTCTGGGGCAGTTTAGATTTCCCTTTCTGTCTTTAGGCTATGTAGTTCTCCGGCTGTGATCGAGTGGTCTAGGGCACCGTAGGAACCCCCCACGGCTACTGCTAGTTGTTTTTGATAGGTTCAGGGGTCTGCAATCCGATAGCTGCCAACTTCTCTGGTTTTCTGAACTTAGCTAGTATTTCTGGTTTTGCCTCCTATGGTGACTCATTCATAACAGGTCCCTCACTAACTAGATAGGACAGGAAAGAAAAGCAACTGTCTGCAATCACGCAAAAACCCTGCCAAAAATAATGTCCAACACGTCTGGTAGAAAAGGCCCTGAAGTCACTAGACTTCAAAATCACTATATCAGCACTCAGGTATATTCTGAAAACAGAGCAAAGAGATCAACTGCTCAGAGAAAAAAATGGAGTTCAGTCAGTCCCAACCAGGGCTGGCTGAACACAAACACTAAGTAAACCAGACAAAATCTCATGGAACAATAGCAGAGCAAAAACTTAGCTTTAGTAGACAGGACTAAACTGGAGGCCAGAGCTCAGAGCAGAGAGGGGATCACTAGCAACCCAGCAGGGCATCAGCGGCCTTATATCCACTCAGAGATTCCGGATGTCCAATCACACTCCACCTGTTCAGATGACAGGTTTTTCCCATCCAAATCAATTTCACTACCTCTATTCACCAGCAGAGGGAGTTCATCGGACATCAAAGATGAAGGAGAAAATGAGCTCATAACACACATCCATCTGGCCGACTTTGTGTTCATTGGTTTATAGGTGGTAACTGCCTTTTATCTGTATTTGCATGCAATAGTGTAGTTATTAGGCTTCACATTCATACTACTTGTTTAGTTAGCAATAGGCAGTTGCTCCATGTACTATTTATCTAAGTTGTCATTTGCAATCAAGTTTTTGTTTCTTGCATCTTCATTGCTGGAATAGGCTAGGGAGTGTTGCCTTGTCTGGGTGAGATGGTACATAGCTCTATTATGGGCTTACTTGTTATTCTTGTCTGTTTAGGCTTTTAATGTTTTTATATTTGGAGTGTTTATGTATGTCAATAAAGATTTAATGTTTTTATATTCATGAGTGATCTTTGGTATTAGTATGCCCCTCTTTGTTGGTTTGCAGAGTCTGTGATGGCTACCTGAGTTGGGGAAAGCTATCATTCTTCTGAGGGTCTGGAACTGACAGGATTGAGCTTGTCGAGCAAGACATAGTATGGGTCAATGATCCCAATAAAGCAGTGTCCCTGGAAGTCAGGACTGACAAGAAGTCAACGTGTGGAGCAGGAGCTCCTGGAAGTGATATTGACTGTACTTTGTGTGATTTATGCTGTGTAAGTAAACCGGAAGGACTGTTTGAGTGGAAAACCATTGCTGTGTGCCTTAATCCCCTGCCAAGTGAGTGTCCCCCAACACATTCAGTGAGAGCTATCTCACAGTTGGTGCTACACTGCAGGCATCAGTCCAGGAGGTACCTACAAGAGGCGTTTGCTGTGGATCTGCGGATCCACGAACTCCAGGCAGCTTGTTGTGAATCGGCGAGTCCACGTACTCCGGATGACTTGCTGTGGATCGGCGGGTCCACGGAATCTGCAGTGGGGAGCCTGGAAGAGTCTTGCGGAGCCATGCAGAGTGGTGTGGAGCCTTCAAGAGCCATGCAGAGAGGGGCAGAGCCTTGCGGAGCCATGCAGAGAGGGGAAGAACCTTGTGGAGCCATGCAGAGCAGTGCGGAGCTTAACTGTGCAGAGCCATGCAGAACGGAGCAGCTGCAGGAGCAGCTACAGCGGCTTGTGATTAGCAGCCGGAGGTGCCAGGAGACCAAGTGGCTGCAGCAGGAACTGTGGCAGCACCAGCAAGAGCTGGTGAGTTGTTGCAAGAGGACATTGGTGGACCTGGTCGTATAAACTCTTAAAGGGCCAGTGCAAGCCTAGAGAGATATCAGTGTACTGAGCGAATTTGGGCCTGAGAATGCCATCGATAGTCCACGGGGTGTACCCCAAAGAGGCGTGTTGTTTCTAAAAGGGGTGGAGTCCCAAAAGGGGGCAGTGACCCAACCAGGGATGGTTCCCCAAAAGGGGGTGGAGTCCAAAAAGGGGCACAGTATCCCAAGGCAAAAGATGCAACATTTGTGCCATTGGACTGTAGCAAGGTGCAGCGAGGTTCATGCTATGCAGGTCTACTTTAAAGTGTGGATTGCTCGGCCAATGAGGCATCATGACTGTGTCCCATGTGGCTGGATGGAGAACGTGTGTTGGGACTGATGGAACCAGGGAGTGGAGTGTCCTTGCTAAGATTCCCTCCTCAACTCTCTATTTTGCCTGAGAAGAAAGTGGCATATATGAGTAAAGGACTTCTGATAGCTTGCCTCCACATTGTTGCAGCTAAGGTTTCCATGTACCACAAGGTGGGTGTAGTCCTGGACTTGCGGTATCCTATGGTAATAGGTTGGGACTTGAAAGTACTGTGGGACTGGTGGAAAGGGAGTAGTGTTTGCAGTTAATGTGTATGAGAGGTAATGAGGAAAATGCACCCCCTAGAGTTAACAGTCCTAAATTAGGCATGACCAAGGAAAATGGTGGGCGGGCCCAACTTAGGGACATGACGGTGGATACAAGACAAGACGCTATGACCGTTAGAAGTGTTGTAGCTCGAGAGAAGGGGTCTGACACTAGGTTGGGTAACAGTGACCCCAATATGGGTTGTTTCTCTCTGAGAGTGGAGAGACAGTGCAGTGATGGGGATGAGAGTAAGGAGGGCAAGTCCTTCCATCGCCGGGAACGTAAGGTTCGCAAAGTGTTTGAACAAGTTTAACCATTTGAAAATATGAATGTAACAACCCTGCTGGCATCGCTGCAAGGCCTTCCATCCCCCACTCATCAACTTACTCATTGCTACAGATCATGCTGTGATGCCGTCAGCTCCTTGCCTTGTCTTCTGTCTGCTATGTTCATGTTTCCTGACTGCGTGTATAGGGGGTGACCCCTGAACTATCTGCTTCTTATGAAGACAGGATGCACCTGGCTAATGTGTCCCTGACCAAATACCTAGAGCCCTCTACTATTTAGGGCTGCCCCACCCAGTGGAACATTGCCTGAGCAATGTTTAAACTCAGTTAGTGTTTTGCTGCTCAGAAAGCCAGGCCCTGTTCTGTGTTTCTCCTTCAATGGAGGCTACACTCCTATCTTTGTCTTGTGCCTGTCTGTCTTCCCTCCAGGAGGCAGAATATCCTGATCTCTGTGCCATAGCTCCTGACCTTGTCTTGCCTAGTACCTCCGTCCGCCCTCCTGGGGGCAGAATATCCTGGTCTTTTAATCTTTGTCCCTGTACTTTGTCTGAACTCTGTCTTACCCTTGCTTCCTTGTCTTTGGCTTCTTTCCCTGCATCTCCCTGTCTGTGCTCTGCACCCTTGCAGCTCTGCCTGCTCTGCACCTTTGTGGCTCCACCTGCTCTGCACTCTTGCGGCTCCGCCTACTCCACACTCCTGCAGCTTCACCTGCTCCGCACTCCTGTGGCATTGTTCCCAACCTGCGCTGTCATACTCCACTCTCTCCTGTCAATACCGTACCTTTTCCTCCTGTGTGAACAGGTCCAAACCTGTTCCGTCATACTCCACCCTTCCTGCCTATATCAGTACCGGCACCCGCTGTGTAAACAGGTCTCTACCTGTTCCTTCATTTTACCACTCCTGCCTGCCCTGTGTCTCTCCTGTGCCAGCCTGCCCTGTGTCTCTCTTGTGCCCACTTGCCAGTGTCTCTGCCGTGCCTGCCTGCCCTGTGTCTCAAACCATGACTGCCTGCCCTACACTTGGGAGACTCTCTCTGGGTGCCCCACAACATACTGAAGCCCCCTGTGGTGGAAGAAGGGGAAATTTGATTTTTTTTCAAAAAATCGATTAAGTCCAGAAATCCTGAAAAATCTTCTAATTCCCAAGGACTCTTTCTGAAAACTGTACCTGGGCTCCTGGAAGTGTCTTCAGTACACCTACTGAACGGCTCCCCTGCCTGAAAGTCAGTCACAGCTCAGAAATTTTCTAAGTCCCAAAAAACAGTTTTTGCACCAAAATTCAATCATCCACCAATGAACCACAAGCTTTACCCCCACTTGGGAGACTCTCTCTGGGTGCCCCAGAACATACTGAAGCCCCCTGTGGTGGAAGAATAGGAAATTTGAATTTTTTTCAAGTCCAGAAATCCTGAAAAATCTTCTAAGGTCCAAGGACTCTTTCTGAAAAGTGTACCCGGGCTCCTGGAAGTGTCTTTGGTACACCCCTCGTGCGGATCCCCTGCCTGGAAGTCAGTCACAGCTCAGAATTTTCAAAGTTCACAAACTGTTTCTTTATAACTGGCTAACGGCTCATACATTTAGGTTCTAGACTCCCATCTTTAGGGTTCCTCCAGAACTGGCTAATGTGTATATTTATAGGTGGGTCGTTAGCCAGTTAAAGACTCAAACAAAGTATGTTTATATCCTCCAGCATAGTTTACATTTTGATGAAGCAAATCAACTAACGAGCATGAAAACAGATGCTACAGTGACAGGAATGCATCAGCAAGTGTACGGTTTTATATATATTATCTGCGCAAAGAAATATTGCGCTAGAAAAGTAAAGTTTACGGTTTTTACAAAAATTACCCAGTAAGCGTAAAACCAGGCATGCTGCACTGATCGGGAGTGAATCTGCACACACGGTAAATACCACCGTGTAACGATTTCACACAAAAAAGGTGTTTTTCTATAACTGGCTAACAAGTATACATTTAGGTGGGTCGGTGATGCAAATCACCTAAGGAGCGTGAAAACGGATGCTGCAGTGATGGGACCGCGTCCGCATGTGTACGGTTATATAGATATTGACAGCGCAAAGAAATATTGAGCTAAAAAAGTAAAGTTTACACTTTTTACACCACAAATCACCTAGTAAGTGTAAAACCATGCACGCTGCACCAACCGGGAGTGTATCTGAACCCACAGTTATAACCACCGCGCGCCGATATCGCTCAAAAGAGGTGATCCTCTATAACTGGCTAACGGCACAAACATTTTCTTCGCTGTTAGCCAGTTTGAGACTCTCCTCTTTAGGGTTCCTCCAGAATGGGCTAATGGGTGTACTTATAGATGGGTTGTTAGTCAGTCATAGACTCAAACAAAGTTTCTTTATATCCTCCAGCATAGTTTATGTTTTGATGACATAAATCACCTAAGGTGCATGAAAATGGATGCTACAGTGACGAGACTGCGTCCGCAAGTGTACGGTTATATATCTATATATACTAGCTGAAATGCCTGACGTTGCATGGGCGTAGTAACCAACTGGGGTTAGTTATAGCAAATTATAATGATTATATTGCACATAAAAAACGTGCATCTAATCCTATCGTGTAGGATACTGACTGTTGAGCCGTGTATCTAATCTTATTCTGTGTGATACTGTCTGCTGAGCCATGTATCTAATACTATTCTGTGTGATACTGTGTGCTTAGCTGCTTATCTAATCCTATCCTGCGTGATACTGACTGCTGAGCTGTGTATCTAATCCTATCCTGTATGATACTGTCTGCTGAGCCGTGTATCTATTCCTATCCTGTGTGATGCTGACTGCTAAGCGGTGTATCTAACCCTATCCTGTGTGATACTGACTGCTGAGCCATGTGTCTAATCCTCTCCTGTGTGATACTGACTGCTGAGCCGTGTATCTAATCCTATCCTGTGTGATACTGACTGCTGAGCCGTGTATCTAATCCTCTCCTGTGTGATACTGGGCTCCCCCTGCAGTCTGTGTCAGAGGGTGGTCTGTGTTGGCACGGTAATAAATTGTGTTATTTCCAGCTTTACAGAAGTACGATAACACCATAGAAATGATAAGAATAATAGGACTCAGTTACCACAACTGTCTACAAAGAAAACTGTTGCTGATAGCAACCAATCACAGCTCACTTTTCATCTTTTAAACAGCTCTGGGACAGCGTGGCAAGTTTTGAGTGGTGACTTTTGTGTTTCGACTTTTATGTGGGGAGGTTGGTGTATGTGTGGTTAAATGTGTGCTGAGGGTGGTATATGTGTTGAAACACATGGTAGTGTGTGACGCATTTTGTGTGTGTGTTCATATCCCCATGTGTGGTGAGTATCCCATGTCAGGGCTCCACCTTAGCAACTGTATGGTATATACTCTTTGGCGTCATCGCTCTCATTCTTTAAGTCCCCCTTGTTCACATCTGGCAGCTGTCAATTTGCCTCCAACACTTTTCCTTTCACTTTTTCTCCATTATGTAGATGGGGACAAAATTGTTTGGTGAATTGGAACGAGTGGGGTTAAAATTTCACCTCACAACATAGCCTATGATGCTCTCGAGGTCCAGACGTGTGACTTTGCAAAATTTTGTGGCTGTAGCTATGACGGTGCAGATGCCAATACGTACCTACACTTTTTCTCCATTATGTAGATAGGGGCAAAATTGTTTGGTGAATTGGAATGCGCGGGGTTAAAGTTTCACCTCACAACATAGCCTATGATGCTCTCGAGGTCCAGACATGTGACTTTGCAAAATTTTGTGGCTGTAGCTGTGACGGTGCAGATGCCAATACATACCTACACTTTTTCCCCATTATGTAGATAGGAGCAAAATTGTTTGGTGAAGTGGAACGCGCGGGGTTAAAATTTCACCTCACAACTGACCGGGAGTCTATCCTCACGCACAGTTATTACCACCGCATGACGATTTCACACAAAAAAGTGTTTCTCTGTAACTGGCTAATGCTCATACATTTAGGTGGGTCGTAAGCCAGTTCTAGTCTCCCTTCTTTAGGGTTCCTCCAGAATTGACTAATGGGTGTACTTATAGGTGGGTCGTTAGCCAGTTATAGACCATGGTCGCTGTTCAGGCAGCCACGGAGGCTGTCTCCCGTGTGACCCCTGCCATCCCTGCCCCGACTTTGTCCCGCCTCCCATTGCCTGAAAAGTTCTCGGGCGATAGTGCTTCTTGTAGGGGTTTCATGAGCCAGTGTACCATACAGGTGGAGCTGCTGGCTGCACGATTCCCCTCCGAGTGGGCTAAAGTGGGATTTATTATTCCCTTTTGTTGGGCAGGGCTCTGGAATGGGCCACACCGCTGTGTGAGCATGGTGATCACGTGGTGCAGAGTGCCTTGCAGTTCTTGAGCTCTCTGAAACAGGTCTTTCTGTGACCGCATGTCACCAATGACACCATGCTCCAGCTGCAGGCAATATCGCAGGGCTCGTCTCTGGTCAGCCATTATGCCATCCAGTTCCGGACACAGGCTTCAGAACTGGAGTGGTCCGATAAAACCCTCATCCCGGTGTTTTCTAGAGAGGGCTGGCTGACCATGTAAAGGATGGCCTGGCCACCAGGGCGATTCCTGCCACACTGGAGGAGCTTATCACTATCTCCACCCGCATTGATCTTCGTTTTTTGGAGCGAAGGTTGGAGCAGTTCCAGTGTAGGCAGAAGTTTAGGTTGGCAGTTTTGTTAAACCTCCGGAACCTCCCAATCAGGTGTCCAAGCTCCAAGAAACCATGGAGGATTCTCATTTGGGATCCAGGTCCCGATCCGCGCGAGCACCTGTGGTCTGTCACATTTGCCAGCAGTCTGGTCACCCTGCCAACAAGTGCCCACAGCAGCCAGGAAAGCACTCGCGTCTAGTGGCCCTTGGAGGCGGTCTACTAGATACTGCGACGTTTTCCTCCAATCTAGCCTTTGAGGGGACACTTGAGTTTGCCTCCTCCACTCTGGCAGTGGAGATTTGCGTGGATTCCGGGGCGGAGAGCAATTTTATGTTGTCTCCCTTCGCCCAACAGCACACAATTCCTCTGGTTCTACTACCTCAGCCAATCACCATTAGAGTGGTGAATGGAGCAACACTACCCTCTCTGATTTCTCACCAGACCACCATGCTGATACTCTCGCTGTCTCCAACCCATCCGGAGATGCTCTCCTTGTCATGCCCGAGGGTATTGACCAGGTCCTCTTGGGGTAACCTAGTTGTGTGATCACTCTACCCATATTTAGTGGTCCTCAGGAAGAATTCTCGGGTGGAGTAAATCCTGTGAGGGTAGATGTCAGAGGGAGTGTGTTCAGGTTGCCTCCACTGAAGTCCCCGCAGATGTTTCCTCTCTCCCTAAACACTGTCGATAGCATGCAGACGTGTTCTCCAATAAGGCGGCGGAGACCCTTCCGCCTCACCACCCCTATGACTGTCCTATTGACCTCTTGCCTGGTGCAGAGCCTCCCTGGGGTCGAGTCTATCCCCTATCCTGGAGACAGAGGCCATGTCTCAGTATATCGGAGAATCTGGCAAGGGGATTAATTAGGAAGTCAGTGTCACCAGTGGGGGAGGGATTCTTCTTCATCCAGAAGAAAAACAGAACTGTGTCCCTGCATCGATTACAGGGGTCTTAATGCTATCACTGTTAAGAATAAGTATCCTCTGCCCCTGATATCAGAACTGTTCAATAGGGTACGGGGAGCGAGAGTGTTTACTAAACTTATGCGGGGGGCTTACAACCTGATTCGCATCCGCTAGGGGATAAATGGAAGACGGCTTTTAATACCAGGGATGGGCACTATAATTACCTGGTGATGCCCTTTGGGCTCTGTAATGCCCCAGCCGTCTTCCAAGACTTTGTGAACGACATCTTCCGGGGTATGCTCACCACCTCAGTTGTAGTCTATCTGGATGATATTCTCATCTATTCTCCAGATATTGACTCTCACCGGAGAGATGTTGTTATGAGTGGCGGAAGACACTAAATAAAAAATAAATAAAGTGCCTTCACCACTCGGGGTCCACCATGCGGTGGATGGAATAACCATTGCTAAAAGAGGCAGAGCACTAAGGCAGTAATGTGCACAGGGTTTTAGTTGTACCCAGTGGACTGAAGCAGACTGTTATATGCACAGAGATGCAAACAAAAGCATAAATAACGCTGAGTCCAAAAGGAGCCAATAGGATCCGGAGCAGGACCTGAGCACCTGACTCCTGAACTCCAATGGGAGCTCGTCCCGTGAGCATGCTCAGAAGATGGCACAAAGGACTTAGCCTCTGAAGATAAACGTGAGAATCTGGATTCCTGCATTGGCATGGTAGAAACCAGATTCCTAACATTACCCCCCTCCTAAGACCCCCCTCCCTGAGCCTTCTGAGCCACCGGCCTGTGCCTGATAGTGGCGTAGGTTTTAGGCTCACTAGGAAGCGAGCCTGGTGTCCTAGGAGATGACACAGTAACCCGGGACATGTGGAAGTCCTCAGCGGAGGCCAGGTCGCCAGGTTTCAAAAGGGACACCTGGGAGACAGCAGAAGCGGTAGTTACAGTAGGACGCCGCCGTGTGTCGACAGTGGTCGCTACACTCTGCCTAGGGAGGCTAAGCTGAGCACATGAGGTGCAGGCCTGAATGAACCTCTTGACATCCGGAGCCCTGTGCGGCCACCAATACGCACCAGCCAACCATTTCATGGTCTGCATATAGCCATGATGACTCTGCGCATTGGACATGTGTGCCCACGCGAGAATCTTAGGCCTCAAATGTGGAGGGACAAAGGTCTCATCAACTGGCATGGAATCCGACGATTGCGGAGCGCTGTCCTCCTGAGAGGCAGCATGTAACCGGTAACAACCGCAAACGGACTCCTGAGCCGGACGTGTATTAGCATAGGCACGAGACACCTCCTGGGCTCTGGGGGTAGAACCTCTGGTTCAGGCAGCTCCAGAGGCTCAAAAAATTCGGGATACGGAGTACCTCTCCGTTTAGAGTGTGCACGCTCCAAACCACGGTCTGGAAAACGGAGGTCAATCTGTGAGGAGATAGATATTAACTCCTCCTAGCTGATGGGAATCTCTCTCGTGGAGAGAGCATCCTTGACATGCTCCGCTAATCCTCTCCAGAATACCGGGATGAGAGCTTTGTCATACCACTCCAACTCGGACGCCAATGCCCGAAAACGGACGGCATATTGGCTAACCGAGAGGGATCCCTGGGACAGAGCGAGGAGCTGTAGAGAGGTTTCATGTGTAACCTGTGGACCGAGAAACACCTGCCTGATAGCTGTTAGCAGATGAGCTGCAGTCCGAATACCCGGGTTACCACGCTCCCATAGTGGCGTAGCCCATTCTAGAGCCTTGCCCGATAGTAGGGATATGATAAATGCCACCTTGGCCCATTCTGTGTGGAATTGCGCAGCCAGCAGCTCCAGATGAATTGAGCATTGGCTGATAAAACCCCTACAGGAGGCGCCATCACCGGAAAATTTTTCAGGCAACGAGAGGCGGGTAACTGTCGGTGAGAGGGTAGACATGGACATGCGCGCAACCGGATCAGTTAAAGCCTTGACAGCAGCATCAGTGGCCTGTGGAGCGGAGAGAGCCCTCTCAAGAGTATCCAACCGGTTCTCAAGCTGCCGTATGCACTGTGTAAGTTGCTGCTGATCTGCCTTCTCTTAGCCAGACCCTGGCGCTAGTATTATGTTATGAGTGGCGGAAGACACTAAATAAAAAATAAAGTGCCTTCGCCACTCGAGGTCCACCGTGCGGTGAAAGGAATAGCCACTGCTAAAAGAGGCAGAGCACTAAGGCGGTAATGTGCACAGGGTTTTAGCTGCGCCCAGTGCACTGAAGCAGACTCTGTTATATGCACAGAGCTGCAGAAAAAAGCATAAATAACGCTGAGTCTGTACAGGGTCACAGACTTCCAGCGATGCATATATGGTATTAAAGGTCACAGAAGTAGCCTTAAAGACAAGGACTACTCCTTCTAGACCTACCGTAAAAATAGGATGCGGAACGTCGCAACTGCGAATGCCCGACAGGCTGCAACCGCAGTGCGGCGTGAACTGAGCCGCAGAGAAAGCACCGCTAAGCTGCAAGCGCGATGCGAGACACTAGCTGCTGGCAAAGATGAAGCTTGAGCGTGCTGATGCTGGCGCTAATACTGGCTGATGGTCAAACACTCACACAGACGTATTATCAGAGGGAAGGGGTTCTTAATAAGTCAGTCACCAGTCCAAGCATCCATCACCATACATACAGCAGCCGTATGAAAATGCTAGCGCATGGCGGAATGGCCATGCACACTTTTTATAGCATACGGGACCTGCCAGAAATCTCCAGGCCTCCAAAAGGAGCCAATAGGATCCGGAGCAGGACCTGAGCACCTGACTCCTGAACTCCAATGGGAGCTCGTCCCGTGAGCATGCTCAGAAGATGGCACAAAGGACTTAGCCTCTGAAGATAAATGAGATAATCTGGATTCCTGCATAGGCATGGTAGAACCAGATTCCTAACAGATGTTTGCAAAGTTTTCAACATCCTACGGGCAAACTCCCTACATGCCTAGTTGGAGAAGTGAGTTTTTGAGCAGGAGTCCTTGCCTTTCCTGGGCTATATCATCTCTGCCCAGGGATTGGCCATGGATCCTGCCAAGCTACAGGCGGTGATGGATTGGCAGTAGCCCCATTCTCTCAAAGCGGTGCAGCACTTTATGGTGTTCATAAATTATTACCGCCAATTCATCCTTCACTTCTTGACTTTGGTGGCCCCCTTGGTGGCCCTCAATAAGAAGGGTGAAAATCCCAAGTTGTGGTCAGAATCTGTTTCCAAGCCCTTCTCCTCCATTAAGTCCCATTTCGCTAGCGCTCCCATTCTACATCATCCCGATGTAGATAAGCCCTTCATTCTGGAGGTGGATGCCTCTTCCGTCGGTGCTGGAGCGGTCCTGTTCCAGAACGACAACCAAGGTCGGAATCACCCATGCTTCTTTTTCTCCAAGACCTTCACATCGGCGGAGAAGAATTATTCTATCTGGGACAGGGAGTTGCTAGCAATGAAGTTGGCCTTCTCGGAGTGGAGACACCTCCTGGAGGGGGCTTGCCACCCTTTCTAGGTGTTCACAGACCACAAGAACTTGGTATATTTGCAGAAAGCCCAGCGGCTAAATTCTTGCCAGGCCAGAGGGTCCCTGATCTTCTCCCGCTTCCATTTCACCCTACATTTTCTCTCCGGTGAGAATGTCCCTCCCCGGACTGTGGCTCTGCTCGCTCTTGAGTCGGTGCCCCCGGGCAAGACATTTGTCCCTGCCCATTTGCAACCAGACGTCCTCTCGTGGGTTCACGCATCCAGGGTGGGTGGACACTTTGGGACGAATCGGACCACTGAGCTACTGGCGATGACATATTGGTGGCCGCATATGGCCTGGGACGTTGGAGACTACATTCGGGCATGCGTCTCCTGCGCCCAGAACAGGCCTTCTCGGCAAAGGCCCGCTGGGTTACTTTACCCCCTGCGGGTGGCAGATAGTCCCTGGTAAATGGTCAGCATGGACTTTGTGGTGGGCCTGCCCAAATCCAGTAGTAGCACAGTCATCTGGGTTGTCACCGACTACTTTTCCAAAATGGTGCACCTGGTGCCACTCGCACGGCTACCTTCTGCAAGGGACCTAGTGACATTGTTCATCAAGCATGTCTTCTGATTGCATGGCATGCCAGACAAGATAGTCAGTGACAGGGGTCCCCAGTTTACATCTCGGTTTTGGAGAGAGCTCTGTAGTCTGCTCAGTATTGCACTAAATCTCTGCTCGGCCTATCATTCCGAGACGAACTGGTTGGTTGAGAGAGCCAACCAGACCCTGGTCACCTACCTACGATATTTTGCCTTGGCGAGACAGGATAACTGGACATCCTTTCTACTGTGTGCAGAATTCACTTTGAACAACTCTGTGGCCAATTCCACTGGTCAGACCGCATTCCTCCTTAGTTACGGCCAGCATCCATGCATCTCTGTCCCTATGCCCGTGTTGTACACTGATTCCACGGTGGCAGACTGGGCTGTGGAGGCTCGTGACATTTGGGACCAGACTCAGGATGCCATTTGGGCCTCTAAGGCGAGAATGAGGGCCTCTGCCGACACGCACGGGCACCCCACTCTGACTTTTGCTCCTGGCGACTGCACAGGGGGAATCTTGAGCCATGCTCTCTGCGGTCTCCCATTCCTCTGCAGCCGCAGAGATTCCTGCTCAGCAGGGTCATTGCTCCAGGCGTATTGCCCCGGCTGATTCTTGGAGTCTGGCTGCTCCTTCTGGCTCTTATGTAACTCCAAGCCTGAGTCAGCAGCAAGTAGACGCTTCTGGGACTTAGTTCTATCATTTCGGTACTGAGCATGCCCATGGGAAGACCTCTCATTGGAGCCGGAGGTCACATGTGCAGGTCCCACTCCTGCTCGAATTGGTCCACCACTGGGAAGGTCCCGGAAGGACGCCACTATAAAAGAGTTGCATGGCCGCTTGGCCATGTGCTAGTATAGACTGATATTTGTAGTTGTATGTATGAAGATGGATGCTTGTATCTGGTGACTGACTTATTATGAAACCCTTTCCTTGGATACACATGTGTTAGAGTTATCTAAGTTAGAGTCAGCATCTAGCTGTGGCTTAGTCTCTACACCACAGTGCATCCAGTCTATGCAAGAGCTCGCGTCATTTGTGCCATTATCAGCTGCACCCTTTGGTGGTTAACACGGCACAGCAATCTATAGGCATCTCCTATTGGCACCGCAGTTGTGACACTGAACGCTGGTGGGTCTAGAGGGACTCTAACCTTGTGTCCTTGGGGCAGGGTCCTGTGACCTAAGCACTAGCGCACTCTCTGCGGTATCATGGCTCTGTGAGTTAAGAGTGCTCGCAACTGTACACACTGGGTCAGCGGCTACCTGCCGGTGTTCGCTTAGTACTCTGCCATTACCGAGCAGCAGTTTTCCATCTCTGCACGGTGGACCCCGGACTGCGAACGCACCTTATTGCATCTATATTATTTGGTGCATTCCACTAATCCGTAACACCCAGTGAGCGTAAAACCAAGCATGCTGCAATGACCGGGAGCGTATCCGCACACATGGTTATTACCACCTCACAATGATTTCGCACAAAAAAAGGTGTTTCTCTATAACTGGCTAATGACAATATATTTAGGTGGGTCGTTAGCCAGTTTGAGACTCCCTAATGGGTGTACTAATATGTGGCTTGTTAGCCAGTTATAGATGCAAACAAAATTTCTTTATATCCTCCAGCATAAAAGGAGATTGACGGCTTGAATAAACTGTTAAACATCCAATGATCTGCTTTATATGTGATTTAACCCATTAATTTGTCTCTCAGATGCTTATTCATTTTTGTTTTTGCACATGTATTTTCCATGATTGTGTGTGATTTTTTTTTAATCTCTTATGTTTCTGGCAAAAATGCTTGTTACTCTGGTATTGTCAAACATTTGTGAACTTTCACCATGGCAGTTTTGTATTTTTTACATTTTGCAGATTTTTTGCTTCTGAAAAAGTGTTAAATCCTGCACATGCAGGTGTCAAACAAGAGAATGCTTTTCATGCGAGAAGTTTTTTTTTTATTCTGAAAACTCAATATCAGATTGCCCCTGGGTATAAACTTTAAAAATGATTAATTGTATTTTTATTGAGTTGTTATACATGTGATTTAATTTATTTAATTTATTTTTGTTCATGAATGCTATACATCCATTTATCTGTTCTACATGCGATTTAACCCATTAATTTGCCTTTCAGGTGCTTTCTCACTTTATCTATTGCACATGTGTTTTTTATGATTGTGTTTTTTCATTAGTTAACTTATGTGTATATAATTGTGGCTGTACCAGTTTTATGTATCCTATGACTTTGCTGGTTTTGTGACGTCATGGTGATATTGCTAGCGATATCGCTATGTGTGATACTTACCTCCGACCGGCTCCCCCGCTGTCTGTTGCTGATCACGCGAGAATGTCCTGGGCCGTTTCTCTCGGCCACTACCTGCTGGGCTTCCTGTGGTGCCAACGAGTGACGCATGGAGGCGGGCGGGAGGACATCAGGATCGCCAAGTCTGACAGGTAAGTAGCAACCCCGACCGCTGCTAAGTCGCTGGTGAGATCTGCCTGCTTGGCAGCTCACTAGCGACCACTTAGCGATGCACCAACGATCCATATCATTGTCGGGATCGCTGGTGCATCGCTAAGTGTAACGGTACCCTTAGAGTGCACACCGGGCACTCGAAATGCGTCAGGCAACTTGTTTTTAATATGGCTTAATGTGCCACAATAAAATATATATTTTTTTCTTTATTCCTGGCGTGCCGTCAATCCCCTTTTTTCCTGATTCCGCTATGGTAACTAGCTTGGACGTGCACCCTCCACATGTGAATTGGCTCATCTAATTTGGATTCATCTTGTGGCAGCTCCAAGTCCTCCCTCCATGCATCCTCCAGCATAGTTTACATTTTGATGATGCAAATCACCTAAGGAGCATGAAAACGGATGCTATGGTGATGGGACTGCATCCTTTAGTGTACGGTTTTATATATTGACTGCGCGAAAAATACTGCGCTAGAAAAGTAAAGTTTACGGTTTTTACACCGTAAATCACCCAGTGAGAGTTAAACCATGCTCGCTGCACGGACCGGGAGTGTATCTGCACGCACGGATATTACCACTGCGCGACGATATCGCTAAAAAAGTGTTTCTCTATAACTGGCTAACAGCACGTTCATTTACTTTGTCGTTAGCCAGTTCAAGACTCTCCTCTTTAGATTTCCTCCAGAACTGGCTAATGGGTATGTGTTATGCTTAATTAACTGAGGAAGATAGCAGCAAAGGCAACCAGATAACCAGAGAGGTTGGTAGCTAAACAGATTGCAGACCCCTAAACTGACGACACAACTAGAATTAGCCGTGGGACGTACATACAATGCCCTTGACGCCTCGGCACAGCAAAAGAATTAACTAAGCCTAAAGAGAAAAATTGGAAAGCTAAACTGCCCCTGAGTAGAACCCCAAAGGAATAGATAGCCCCCGAACATATATTGCCGGTAAGACAAGACAAAGCACAAAACAGAGGCAGAAAATAGAGTCAGCAAATGATGGGCCCAAACTGTCTATATAGAACAGGACAGGAAAGGATATTGTCTGAAATCATGCAAAAACTCTTATAAAAATCCAACACATCTGAGATGCAAAAATACTGAGGCCACATGACTTCTCCCCCACTAAATCAGAACTCTGGTGTGAACTGGTGCAAAACAAAGATACTGATAATACTGACAAAAGCTGTAACATATGGAACAGAGTCTTAGCACAGGTCCCAGCAGGGAACCAGGCTGACTCACACCAGCAAAGCCAAAATCAGAGAAAAGCAAAAATCGATCAAATGCAAAAAGATTCAAGAAGACAAATATACTATCTGAAAGATGCAGGATGGAGCATGAGGCAAGCAAACTTCCAAAATGATCAGGAAGAAACCAAATCACTGGCAACGACTGAAGGAAGGTTGCTCACTTAAATCTCCCCAGTCTGTAACACCTAACCTCCAATCATCATCCTCATATTTCTGACTGCCTGATGCTTTAAACCACTGTTGTTTCCATCTGTTACCTGAAGCTTGCTTTTCTATTATATATAGAGTTTTGCGAAACTGGTCGGCCAAATTCAGAATCCGCCGACTTTCACTAAAGTCGGGTTTCGCCGATCGAAACCCGACCATAGCGTGAGGTCGGCCATGAGGTCGCCGACTTGAACACCAAAGTCGCATTTCAAATAATGCTTCCAGTGCCTTTTCTCTTCCAATCATCAAGGGCACACACTGAGGGCAACAGGATTACATCGGCAGCGGCCCCCACCATGTTAGAGGAGGGCATGCAAGTGATTGGCTGGCTTTGTGTGGCGTCACAATGCCTATAAAAGGCTGTGACCGCCGACCGCCATCTTACTTACTAGTTGAAAATATCAGCGCAGTCTGGTCCTTCTGGACGTGGGTAAACACCACTTGTCCGGATATTTTCAACTATTAAGATTATCTTGCGTTACAGCAGCATTCTGACCATTTGATTACTGGCGTTATCAGTGAATAACCCTCCTTCAAGCTACTTTCAAACAAACTAGCACGTAACTGATGAAGGTCTATAGTGACCGAAACGTTTTCTGGTACTACAATAAACTGCCTCACCAAGCATTAAGTTGAGTGCCAGGTTTTCATTTTCCATTTTTCCAGACCTTCCCCGTATAGAGCTTGTCCGCTTTTTAAACAGTATCGTATATCTGCTGATTGATTTCGGTCAAATCTATACAGAGACAGCGCGTGTATAAAAATAGATGGAGATTTACAATTTTCCATACAGACACCGTATAGAGTTGTCCAATTCTCAAACAGTATTGTACATCTGCCATTCGCATTATGGTCACATCTATACAGAGTCAGCGTGTGTGTGTGTGACACTCCGTAAATATATATATGGACATTTCCATTTCTCTGTACACCGTACTGAGATGTTCGATTCTCAAACAGTATTGTATATCTGCTGTTCGCATTACAAATAGCAAGGGTAGTGAAATCTGGTATATATAACATGTGGGGCAAATAATTTTAATAGGAAATATATATGTGTAAATACCAGAAATTATGCCACCAACATGTATTACCTGCGGACTATAATAGACCAGTTGTACTATATAACATGACAAAAGGGGGGGAGGGAAAACAAATCCAAGGTACAACCAATGGTCATAATAAAATTGCTTTATTACTGGGGTCAGGCAAGGTACAAAACAACATGCTCTAGTGCCATAAGAATATAAAAACATAAACAGCCCATGGGGACACAGAGACTGCAGTTGCCACTGCTATGTATAACAATACAGGCATATTAAGTGCAGACAACAATCAAATGTGTGTGCACACATAAATTATAAATTACCTGGACAGAAATAACATCAGGCTAGTGCACTGAATGGCATGACATTCCTAACAGCAATCCATAATGTATTCACGTAAGTCATAAATTACCTGGACAGAGTAACAAGGAACAGATGGCAAACTGGAGATCCCTGTGGCCGCCCCAACGCGTGTTTCGGAACACCTTCGTCAGGGGGCGCAACAAATAGCATAACAAGTGCTGTTTAAATAGCGAGCCGAGACCGGAAGTCATGGTGACGTCAGAACCGGAAGTCGTCATCCGTTACCATAGTTGCTTTATTGCCTTTATATATATTTTATGTATATCTAACATTTTTTATTATTTTTATTGTTTTAGTTTGATCCTGTCGTTTCACGGTTCTTCTGATGAATTTTTCGGTGTGGACGTGCATAGTCATGAAGGTTTTCTTCTCTACTGTTGATATGCTTCGAGTCTACATAGCTGCATGTTCATGGACACCCTATATGGCATTATCGATATATTTTTATATGTACCCTTTTGGCTCATTATTGTTATTATTTTTATTATTTTTTCTGTGCATTTGTGTCTATATGATATTGTAAGCATTATATGAGTAGTCCTTGTTGTTCTTTCTTATTGCACAGTATAGTTTATTCTATATATTTTTTGTTTCACATATATGTGCATGTGGACTAATGTATGAGTGTGTATGTGCTGTTCATGTGCGTGTATGTGTGTGTGGCACACATGAGTGTATGGGTGTACATATGTGCATATATGGGGCTATATATACTTTCCTTTGATCCATTTGGTATTGTATTATCCCTATGTGATTGATATAGTGGTGTATATAGTCATTTAGACACGTGTATATGTATTAGCCCTATTATTGTTGTCTGGAATAATAACAGTGATATCTCCCATTATGTCCTGTGATTCAGTATTGAGTTTATATAATTAGGCTATATTATTTGTTTTTTGTATGTACAGTTGCCATCATTGATTTATGAGATATATACATATTTGCCAGTATCCAATATGGTGGTGTCCTTGTTGGTGTAATTTTCTTTCCATATATGCGGCTCCCACTATATTTCCTGTGCTAACATCAGGTTTATGGGCGTCCAGTCCTGCGGGGCCCCGCTGTTTCTGGGCGTCACATCTTCCTATCGTTGTGCCGGGGATAGCGTGGGTGTCTCCCTGCTATTAGTTTACATCGCCGTCTGGCTTTACAAGCCATACAGCGGTGCTATGCGCGTCACTATGGTAACGGATGACGACTTCCGGTTCTGACGTCACCATGACTTCCGGTCTCGGCTCGCTATTTAAACAGCGCTTGCTATGCTATTTGTTGCGCCCCCTGATGAAGGTGTTCCGAAACGCGCGTTGGGGCGGCCACAGGGATCTCCAGTTTGCCATCTGTTCCTTGTTACTCTGTCCAGGTAATTTATGACTTACGTGAATACATTATGGATTGCTGTTAGGACTCATTATGTCATGCCATTCAGTGCACTAGCCTGATGTTATTTCTGTCCAGGTAATTTATAATTTATGTGTGCACACACATTTGATTGTTGTCTGCACTTAATATGCCTGTATTGTTATACATAGCAGTGGCAACTGCAGTCTCTGTGTCCCCATGGGCTGTTTATGTTTTTATATTCTTATGGCACTAGAGCATGTTATTTTGTACCTTGCCTGACCCCACTAATAAAGCAATTTTATTATGACCATTGGTTGTACCTTGGATTTGTTTTCCCTCCCCCCCTTTTGTTCGCATTACAGTCACATCTATACAAAGTCAGCGTGTGTGTGTGAGACACTCCATAAATACATATATGGAGATTGTTAATTTCACCAAAAACATATTCAGTTGTACACTATTGATACAGGACCGTATATCTACTTGTTGGATTACTGTCAAATACATACTGGCAGAGCGTCTGTGACTAACAAAATATATACGGAGATTTAATTGTTTTAATATACCTTACACAGCTGTACGCTCCTCAAACAGTACCATCGCTCTTCCTGTATTTTTGGTACATTTTCCCAAACATGAGAAAGTATGGTGGAAGAGGCCATGGGCAGGGGGCGCAGATGATACTGATGGTGGTGGTGCATCTGCTGGCAAAAGCACAATAGCAGCTAAGGCAGGAGGTGTTGAGCCTGCGTCATCGCCTGGCACAAGAAGGCCGTTAAGGTTCCCTTTTCTGGGAGTAGGTAAACCACTTTTAAAGCCGGAGCATCAGGAACAGGTTTTGGCTTTTTGGCTTACACTGCCGAAACAGCCTCCAGCTCTATTGCCTCCTCTTCTGAAGTTACAAAAACTGCAAGCACAGAGTCGTCAGTGCAGGCTTCTGGTCAGGAAGAACACTTTTCCTTGTGTCCTTCACCCACACCAAAAGTGAAGGATGCGGCAGCCCACACTTCGGATTACTCCATGGAGCTCTTTTCACATACCATGCCTTGGTTATCAAGTCAAATCCTGAATTCCCCAGTCCAAGATGAATCTGACATGGAGTGCACTGATGCACAGCCGCTGCTAGACGATTCTGCCTACACATTGACCCAGAGCACTACATTGCCCTCGCAGTCTACTGAGCCAGAATCTGACCCTGATGAAACCCAGGTGCCCCTTCCCGCATACTATACCACCTTACATGGTGCCACAGAGGAAGGTACAGAGGAAGGTGCAGATGAAATTGAAGAGGAGGTGATGGATGACCCAGTTCTTGACCCGGATTGGCATCCATTGGGGGAAGAGGGTGTCACTGGCATTAGTTCATATAAGGAGAAGGATCCGCAGCAGGCATTGACATCGCAGAAGCAGTTATCTGGCAGGCCCAAAGCTGTCCAAAAATGTGGACCAAAAACTAAAAGAGTTGCAGGACAGCTTCGCCAGACGGTCAACTTAGCACAGCGTGCAAGGCCAGAAAATATATACCATAGTAGGAAGAGTGCAGTGTGGCACTTCTTTGTCCAAAATCCTACTGATGAGGCAAAGCTTACCAGTAAGAAGTGCGGAAGGACCTTTAGCCGAGGTAAACTCAGAAATTTGAATACCAGTTGTATGCTTAGACATTTCACCAACATGCACTTGCGAGCGTGGACTGACTACAAAGCCTCAGGTAGCACATGTGCACCTGCTCCAACTGAACATAGCCATCAACGCTCCATCGCTTGCACCACTGTAAGACCACCACCAACATTAAGCACACCACCAGCACTATATGATGAGGTGTCGTCGCAAGGCCAAAGCACTCAGGGAATCACAATGGTTTTGCAGCAAAACACAGAATCTAGGCCATCACCACCAATACAATCACCAACCCCCTCTCACTCCATCCGGTCCACCGCTAATTCCCCATATGCAGCTCTCCACTCCAGTTCACCCTACCAGACACTCTGAGTAGGACAAGAAAGTACTCATCCTCTCATCCACGTACACTGTGTTTGAACACCTACATTGCCAAACTGATCTCATTAGAGATGATGCCCTACCGTTTGGTTGAAAGTGAAGCTTTCCGCGAGCTCATGGCCTATGCAGTCCCATTCTATGACCTACCCAGTCGGCACTTCATTTCTCAAACAGCCATCCCAGCCCTCCACCTGAATGTGAAAGATCGCATTGTCCATGCACTCAAGCAATCAGTGAGTGGAAAGTTGTACCTCACAACAAATGCATGGTCCAGTAGGCATGGCCAGGGCCGTTACGTGTTCATCACTGCACAGGGGGTTAATGTGGTGGATGCAGTCTCCACAGGGGACAGCGGCGGTGGAACAGTACTGTCTAGCCCACGGTATAGGAAACAGTTGGCTGTATTCGTTCGACCATCCTCCTCCATAAGCAAAAGCTCATCCACAGAGCGCAGTCACATGACCACTTCATCAGCAGCTGGCACTGCTGCACGCGAGGTGTCCCACTATTGAACAGCTAGTGGTAAGCATCAGCAGGCTGTGTTAAAGATGATGTCTTTGGGCAACAACAGACACACCTCGGAGGTACTGGCAGACTACTTGCAGCGACAAACTGAGTCATGGCTGGGCAGACTACAACTTGAGGCAGGCAAAGTAGTCAGTGATAACGGCGGTAATTTTGTGGCAGCCATAGGCCTTGCAAAACTCACACACATACCTTGCCTGGCTCACACTTTGAACCTGGTGGTGCAATGCTTCCTAAATAATTATCCGGAGTTAACAGCCCTGCTCCATAAGGTGCGAAGACTGTGCTCGCACATCCGTCGCTCGCCCGTACACTCCAGTCGTATGCAGAAGCTGCAGCGATTGCTCCACCTCCCCAAGCACCGCCTAATCATAGACGTTGCAACAAGGTGGAACTCCACCCTGCACTTGGTTGAGAAGCTGTGCGAACAGAGGCAGGCTGTAATGCATTGGTGGGAGGATACACGGGCAGGCATTTTGAGGGAAGATATGGAATTGTCGGGTGTGCAGTGGTCAAAGCTGAAAGACCCCTGTAAAGTCCTTCAGTGTTTTGAGGAATGCGCACGGCAGGTAAGAGCAGACGATGCCATCATAAGCATGAGCATCCCACTTATGCGTCTGCTCATGCAAAGTTTGATGCACATTAAGGATCAGTCGTCTGCAGCGGAGGAAGAACAGGAGGAAGAGGAGGAGGAGGGAAGCCTTGATGACAGTCAGGCATTGTCTGGTCAGGGAACTGTCCTGGATGAGCTGGAGGAAGAAGAGGAGGATGAGGATGAGGGAGATGATTATTTTGGGGAGGAGGATGCTTCTCAGGGGCGAAGAGAAAATATTGGCGATCCAAGGTCAGGTACAGGGTTTGTGCGTGACTGTAGGGATGTGGATTTGCCAGAAAGTGGTCCTCCACCTAGCAGTGGCAGTGCATTATTGACACCTGGAACATTGGCCCATACTGTATGTGTGATTATGCCTTATGGATTCTAAAAAGGGACCCCCGCATTGCCAAAATGATGAACGATGACAACTACTGGTTGGCAAGCATCCTCGATCCGCGCTACAAAGGCAAATTATACAACATCATGCCACAGAAGAACCTTGAGATAATACTGGCTAACAAACAAGCAACTCAGGTAAACTGTTTGTTTGAGTCTTTCCCAGCACACAGAAGTGGTGCTGGCTCTCCCACAAGCCATAGTGGGCACAATGGAAGAGGTGTTCGTGGTGCACACAGCCAATGTAGCATTATAGACAGGTGTTTCATGACCATGTTGCGGACTGATTTCTCAAGTACCACTCACATGACTTGGTAATAGCTAGTGTTGAGCATTCCGATACCGCAAGTATCGGGTATCGGCCGATATAATAAATAATCTTTATATTTATATAGCGCTAACATATTCCGCAGCGCTTCACAGTTTGCACACATTATCATCACTGTCCCCGATGAGGCTCACAATCTAAATTCCCTATCAGTATGTCTTTAAAGTGTGGGAGGAAACCGGAGTACCCGGAGGAAACCCACGCAAACACGGGGAGAACATACAAACTCCTTGCAGATGTTGTCCTTGGTGGGATACGAAACCAGGACCCCAGCGCTGCAAGGCTGCAGCGCTAACCACTGAGCCACCGTGCACTTCCGATATTCACTGTATCGGAATTCCGATACTGAGTTCCGATACTTTTAGCATATTGAACACCGGAATCGGAAGTTCCCATAATGCTATGAGCCAGTTTGATTTGATTCAGCCAATGACAATCCTCAGAAGTGTGGGCACATCCTATTAGGCATGTAGGCATGTTAACTAATGGCATGGCTATGATTGGCTGCTGAAATTATGTCATGATGCACTATAAAAGCCGCCGCTGCCACCATTTTGGGTTCACTCTGCTGTGAATTCAGTTAGGGACAGGCTGCTGTTCAAGACTGTGAGGGACAGTTAGAGATAGCGATTTTCACAATCATAGTGTGCTTTACCCAGGCTACATAATCCACCACTGTAGCTTTCTTTTGCCTTGCAGCAGTGTTCACAGCTGTCTGCAAGGTCTGTGTGAGTAAAACACAAAACAAATATCCTGGAATAAAAAAGTAAAAAAATATATTGCAAAAATTGCATGAAGGTAGTAATAATAGTAATAATAAGGGTATTTAGTTAACATAATTTTGATCAAAATAATGTAGAAGCCATCCCGCCACGTCACGGCAACCCTTGTGGGACAGTCCTAACTCTTGTATTTAAAACCTTTCCACTTGTCAAGTGACGTAAATGTGAACAAGGACAGAGGGACTGAACCACCAGTAATTTGCCGTGACATGGCGGGAAGGCTTCTACATTATTTTGAACAAAATTATGTTAACTAAATACCCTTATTATTTCTATTATTACAACCTTCATGCAATTTTTGCAATATATTTTTTTACTTTTTTATTCCAGGATATTTGTTTTGTGTTTTGCTTTTGGTTTTCTCTGTGTAAAGGTCATGTGTTCATATGCAATTACATTTTGCATGCACATTAATTTACTTTTTCTGCTCAGACCCAGTTTCACAAGGTCTGTGTGAGTGCAGCTCACGCTGAGTAGTGTGTCCTGCTGTCACGTCTGGTTGTAGGCCGCTCAGCGTGTGTCACTGCCTCATACATATTTTTCTTTTTTTGCTGCTCATTTTTCATTCTCCTATTAGTGTGCACTGTGCATCCATCCATATCCATATACGTTGGATGCAAACACTATAGGAGTAGACAGCGGAGCCTCTCTGCAGCCTTTCAGTGCTAGTGCCCAGTATGCTGCACTGTTCACAGCTGTCTGAGAGGTCTCTGTGTGTGAGTGCAGCTCACGCTGAGTAGTTTGTCCTTCAGCTAAGTCTGGTTGTAGGCCGCTCAGCGTGCGTCACTGCCTCACACATATTTTTCTTTTATTGCAGCTCATTTTTTATTCTCCTATTAGTGTGTATCCATCCGTATCCATATACGGTGGTTGCAAACACTATAGGAGTAGACAACAGACCCTCTCTGCAGCCTTTCAGTGCTAGTGCCCACTTATCTGCACTGTTCACAGCTGTCTGAGAGGTCTCTGACTGTGTGTGAGTGCAGCTCACACTGTACAGTGTGTCCTGCAGCTACATCTGTTTGTAGGCTGCTCAGCGTGCGTCACTGCCTCACACATTTTTCTTTTATTGCAGCTCATTTTTTATTCTCCTATTAGTGTGCATCCATCCGTATCCATCTACATTGGTTGGTTGCAAACACTATATAGGAGTAGATAGAGGAGCCTTTTCTCTGGCTTGTGCCCTTCAGCTGCAGCCAGATTAGTATTACCCTATTTTTTGGAGCCTCATCTTTTGCATTGTACATTACCTTCCTGCATTGTAATAGCTCCAAAAAGTTTGTGATACTATTGCTTTCAAATCTTTGGTCAAATCCTTTTAGTTTTTAAAAAACAAAACAAAATAAACTTCACCAAACACTCCATTTGACAGTTGTGTAGGCCACATTAGCTCCTATTAAAGTGTAGTCCACACACACACTTCATAAAATTAGTGTTTCTTATACCTGTTACCAGCTGTTCAGGAATAAGCACACTAAGCCCCCCCTTTGTACATTTCTACCTATCCTTATCAGTCTACCAAGATGAAGAAGGCAGGGAGTAAGGCACGTGGGCGTGGTGTTTCAGTAGGGAGAGGACATGGGGATTCTGCAGGGAGAGGACGTGGGGATTCTGCAGGGAGAGGATGTGAGGATTCTGTGCCTGCTGCGGGCACCAGTGAGCCAGCATCCCCCAGTTTTAGAAAGCAACAGTCCTTTATGCGCAGCTTTGTAGGACCTCACTGTACCCCACTGCTGTGGGAGGAACAAATTGAAGCCGTTGTTGGATGGATGGCAGCTAACGCATCGACTTCAATGACTTCCACGTCCTCTCAGGGCCAGAGTACTGAAGAGCAACCATCTGTCTCTTCATCACCTGCCAAAGTGCCCAGGAAGACAGAGAGCCCTGGACAGGAGCCATCACAGTATCTACTCTACCATCACTGACACTCTTTGGCCCAGGGCACACGAAAACCTGGCACCAGCCCTACCCCCCCACAACTTTAGCCAAATAACCCCCAGTTTTCAATGCGTAACTATTATTATAAAGTAAATTAAGGTTGACAAGCTTAACCCCTTCCTGACATGAGACGTACTATCCCGTCCACGGTACCCGGGCCCGTATGACCGTGGACGGGATAGTACGTCTACCGCGATCAGCGGCGCCCACGTGGTGAGCGCCGCTGATCGCGGCCGGGTGTCAGCTGATTATCACAGCTGACACCCGGCACAATATGTCAGGGGCGGTCACGGACCGCCCCCGACACGTTAACCCCTTGCACACCGCGATCAAACACGATCGCGGTGTACCGGGGGTTAAAGGGAAGCATCGGCAGGGAGGGGGCTCCCTCCGTGCTTCCCTGAGCCCCCCACGGCAGCGCAATGTGCAGAGCTGCTGCGGGGGACTCCTTTCCTCCAGGCCCCCGAATCCAAGATGGCGACGGGGGCCTTCGGGGGCCTGAGGAAGCTGGCTTCCTCAGTGCCTGCAAAGCGCAGGCATGAGGAAGCCTTCTGCAGTGCCTGTGTCAGATCGCTGTGTCAGTCCCACCTGGGACTATTTAATAAAGTAAAAAAAAAAAAAAAAGTGTTAAAATAATTAAAAAAAATCGCCAAATATATTAGAAAAAAAAAAAAAATATTCCCCCAATAAATCCATTTTTTGGAAATAATAAAAAAAAAACCAATAAAAGTACACATATTAGGTATCGCCGCGTCCGTAACGACCCGCCCTATAAAACTGTCCCATTAGTTAACCCCTTTAGCGAACCCCTTAAAAAATAAAAATAAAAAACGAAGCAAAAAATAATGATTTATTATCATACCGCCAAACAAAAAGTGTAATAACGCGCGATCAAAAAGACGCATATAAATATCCATGGTACCGCTGAAAACGTCATCTTGTCCTGCAAAAAACGAGCCACCACACAGCATCATCAGCGAAAAAATTAAAAAGTTATAGCTCGCTGAATAAAGCGATGCAAAAATAATTATTCTTTATATAAAATAGTTTTCATTGCATAAAACCGACAAAAACATAAAAAACGACCTAAATGAGGTATCGCTGTAACCGTACTGACGTGAAGAATAAAACCTCTTTATCAATTTTACCGCACGCGGAACGGTGTAAACGCACCCCCCCAAAAGAAATTCATGAAACGCTGGTTTTTGTTCATTCTGCGTCCCAAAAATTGGAATAAAAAGCGATCAAAAAATTCCACGTGCCCGAAAATGGTACCAATAAAAACGTCAACTCGTCCCGCAAAAAATAAGACCTCACATGACTCGGTGGGTCAAAATACGGAAAAATTATAGCTCTCAATATGTGGTGATGCAAAAACTATTTTTACAATTAAAAGCGTCTTTTAGCGTGCGACAGCCGCCAAACATAAAAACCGCCACAAATAGTAAATCAAACCCCCCGTTATCACCCCCTTAGTTAGGGAAAAATAATAAAATAACAAAAATGTATTTATTTCCATTTTTCCATTAGCGTTAGGGTTAGGGTTAGGGCTAGGGGTGTGTTGGGCTAGGGTTAGGGCTAGGGTTAGGGTTAGGGTAGGGTTAGGGTTAGGGCTAGGGCTAGGGTTAGGGCTAGGGTTAGGGCTAGGGTTAGGGCTAGGGTTAGGGTGTCATTTGTGGGGGGTTTCTACTGTTTAGGTACATTAGGGGCTCTCCAAAGGCAACATGACACCCGCAGACCATTCCATCAAAGTCTGCATTCCAAAACGTCACTACTTCCCTTCCGAGCCCCGACGTGTGCCCATACAGCAGTTTTCTCCCATGTATGGGGTATCAGCATACTCAGGACAAATTGGACAACAACTTTTGGGGTCCAATTTCTCCTGGTACCCTTGGGAAAATAAAAAAATGGTGACTAAAAGATCATGTTTGTGGAAAAAATACGAATTTTTTATTTTCACGCCCGGGCGTTGTAAACTTCTGTGAAGCACTGGGGGGTTCAAAGTGCTCACCACACATCTAGATAAGTTCCTTGGGGGGTCTAGTTTACAAAATGGTGTCATTTGTGGGGGGTTTCTACTGTTTAGGTACATTAGGGGCTCTCCAAAGGCAACATGACACCCGCAGACCATTCCATCAAAGTCTGCATTCCAAAACGTCACTACTTCCCTTCCGAGCCCCGACGTGTGCCCATACAGTAGTTTTCTCCCACATATGGGGTATCAGCATACTCAGGACAAATTGGACAACAACTTTTGGGGTCCAATTTCTCCTGGTACCCTTGGGAAAAAAAAAAAAAGGTGACTAAAAGATCATGTTTGTGGAAAAAATACAAATTTTTTATTTTCACGCTCGGGCGTTGTAAACTTCTGTGAAGCACTGGGGGGGGTCAAAGTGCTCACCACACATCTAGATAAGTTCCTTAGGGGGTCTAGCTTCCAAAATGTTGTCATTTGTCATTTGTGGGGGGTTTCCACTGTTTTGGTACATCAGGAGTTTTCCAAACGCGACATGGTGTCCAATCTCAATTCCAGCCAAAAACGTCAAATGGCGCTGCTTCCCTTCCGAGCTCTGCCATGCGCCCAAATAGTGGTTTACCCCCACATGTGGGGTATCAGCGTACTCAGGACAAATTGCACAATAACTTTTAGGGTCCTGTTACCCTTGGAAAAATAAGAATTGAGGGTGAAAAGATCATTTTTGTGGAAAAAATATGATTTTTTAATTGTATGGCTTTATGTTATAAACTTCTGTGAAGCCCATGGGGGTTCAAAGTTCTCACCACACATCTAGATAAGTTCCTTAGGGGGTCTAGTTTCCAGAATGGTGTCATTTGTGGGGGGTTTCCACTGTTTTGGTACATCAGGGGTTTTCCAAACGCGACATGGTGTCCGATCTCAATTCCAGCCAAAAACGTCAAATGGTGCTGCTCCCCTTCCGAGCTCTGCCATGCGCCCAAATAGTGGTTTACCCCCACATGTGGGGTATCAGCATACTCAGGACAAATTGCACAATAACTTTTAGGGTCCTGTTACTCTTGGGAAAATAAAAATTGGGGTGAAAAGATCATTTTTGTGGAAAAAATATGATTTTTTAATTGTACCACTGTACGTTATAAACTTCTGTAAAGCCCTTGTGGGTTCAAAGTTCTCACCACATATCTAGATAAGTTCCTTGGGGGGTCTAGTTTCCAAAATGGGGTCACTTGTAGGGGGTTTCCACTGTTTAGGTACATCAGGGACTCTCCAAACGTGACATGGCGTCCAATCTGAATTCCAGCCAATTTTGCATTGAAAAAGTCAAACGGCGCTCCTTCCATTCTGAGCTCTGCCATGCGCCGAAACAGTCGTTCCCCCCCACATATCAGTTATCTGCGTACTCAGGACAAATTGCACAATAACTTTTGCAGTTCAATTTCTCCTGTTACCCTTGGTAAAATAAAAAAAATTGAACCTGAAGTATTTTGTTTATGAAAAAAAGTTAGATGTTCATTTTTTTTTAATTATTCAAAAAAATTCCTGTGACGCACCTAAAGGGTTAATAAACTTCTTGAATGTGGTTTTGAGCACCTTAAGGGGTGCAGTTTTTAGAATGGTGTCACTTTTGGGTATTTTCTATCATATAGACCCCTCAAAGTGGCTTCAAATGTGATGTGGTCCTAAAAATAAAATGGTGTTGTAAAAATGAGAAATCGCTGGTCAACTTTTAACCCTTATAACTTCCTAACAAAAAAAAATTTTGGTTCCAAAATTGTGCTGATGTAAAGTAAACATGTGGGAAATGTTAGTTATCAAGTTTTTTGTGTGCCGTATCTCTGTGATTTAAGGGCAAAAAAATTCAAAGTTGGAAAATTGTGAAATTTTCAAAATTTTTGCCAAATTTCCATTTTTCTCACAAATAAACGCAAGTTATTTGAATGAAATTTTACCACTAACATGAAATACAAAATGTCATGAGAAAACAATGTCAAAATCACCGGGATCCATGGAAGCGTTCCAGAGTTATGACCTCATAAAGGTACAGTGGTCAGAATTGTAAAAATTGGCCCGGTCATGAACGTGCAAACCACCCTTGGGGGTGAAGGGGTTAAGTAATAAGAATTGATGTTGTTGGCATTGAAATGGGCACTGTAGGTGTATTTACTGTCCTCCATTCCCTGCCAACTTTGCTTCCCCATTGACTTGCATTGTGTTTCTTGTTTCAGTCGGACCCGACTTTTCCCTATAGTCAGCCCGATTTCATTCGACCCGACTTTTGAGAAAGTCGGGTTTCATGAAACCCGACTCGACCCTAAAAAAGGCAAAGTCGCTCATTTCTAACTATATATATATTACATTGAATTCTGAAATATCATGTCCTTTCCTTCACTCTGACCCACGTCACCAATCTCCATAGAACAATGTAATAATTGCATGACAGAATACTCAAACCCCCCAAAATGGAGTTCACTGTGTCATACACCTTGGAGGCACGGGTGAAGAAGCTGTGCTCATTTGTCACAGGACTGAACGGGGAGCTTCATGCAATTAAGACAAAACTTGGGGCTTTGGAGTCTCAAACTAATCATAATGCAAATGTGGCTGATACTTCTATCCAGGCTATAGCCTCTCAAATGTGGTAACTACAGCCGTAGCTGCGATTCCAGCCCCAGCTCCAACTCCAGCTCCGGGTCTGGTTATTCCCAAACTCCCACCATTCAGGTTTGGTTGAGAAAGAGAAATTCTGTGGGTTTCTGAATTAGTGTCAGTTATATTTTTCAGCACGTGCGACTTAGTTCTCAAATGAATTGGACAAGGTGTTAACCATGATAATGTTGCTGACGAACAATGCCTTAGCCTGGGCTTATCCTCTGATTGAAACCAATGATGCATGTCTGAATTCTCTGAATGACTTTATTTCTGCAATGTGTCAGATGTTCGATGATCCCAACTGAAACGTCACGGCAGAAGCTACATTATTAACACTTTGTCAAGGAAAGCGTCTTGTCATGGAATATGGTATGGAATTTTGAAGGTTGTACTGGACACTACACGGTGTTACTCAGCAAAATATGCAGTGTTCAGGAGGGGTTTGTCTGCTGCTATTAAGGATGAACTGGCTCGGGGTGAATTACCAACTAATCGGACTGACTTTATAAATTATTGTATCCAGATAGATATTCATCTCCCGGAATGCAGGAAAGAGAGGTGGGCAGAGGCCAACCGTAATAACCCCATATTCCTCCCATCTTCCTCCAGGGAAACCCAAGACAAGTCATCCTCTCTGTCAGAGTCTGAACCCTTGCAGGGTGAAGCGGCCCTGGTAGTATCATCGACGCATGCAAGGAACATCGCTTCAGAGAAAATTTATATTTCTACTGTGGAAACTTGGGTCTCTACATATCGGCTTGTCCCAGTAAAAATCGTGAGACCAAGGCTGCGGTAATCGAGTGTGATTTCTCAGATACATCTTCAGTAATTTCTCATCCAACCTATCACAGGGAAGAAATGTTCAATGGAAATCACGACTTTTCTGACTGTATTTTGGAAGCACCGTCACCTGTGAATGCAGTGGTGTTGTCAGTAAGTTCCACTATTCTGGCCTCGGCTGGGTCGAAAAAGGACTCCCACTGTTCTGTCCCCATCAAGAAATGGGTGCAATCCTGTTGGATTACTAGTTCCGCTATGGTTGACTCTGGAGCCAGTGGCAATTTCATGGACATTATATTCTCCAAAAAACACAGTATACATTCAGAGGAAAATGTCACCGGTGGTAATGGAGACCGTATGTGGGTCCCCGCTGGTATTTGGACAGGTAGATCTTGAAACAACACCGCTGAAAGTCTGTATGGGGGCAGATCATTCAGAAAGACTGTTGTTTTTGTTAATTTCTTCCCTGCACTTCCCCATAATCTTAGGATTACCATGGTTACAACTACATAACCCTACTATCAACTGTGCGACAAGGTAAGTACAGTTTCCAAATAAACAGTTACTAACAGGAGAAATAGCTTCAGTCGGCTCAGTAGGTACAGTCTATTTAAAACTACCAGCATAATATCAAGATTTCATAGATGTATGCGACAAGAAAAACATGGACAAACTGCCACCACATCAGCCGTACAATTGTCCCGTAGAACTACTATCTGGTGCCACGATTCCATTTGGTAGTATTTATCCTTTGTCCAGTCCAGAATTGAAAGCTCTCAAGGAGTATATCGACGAGAACCTAACTAAATGATTTATACGACCATCTTCCTCCCCAGCAGGTGCTCCAATCTTCTTTGTCAAAAATAAAGACGGCTCACTCTGACCATTTATCGATTACTGAGAGCGCAACAAAATTATGATTAGAAACTCCTATCCGAGGGGCGTGGCCTAGCTCTTGCCATATGAGGAAGCAAAAGTCTGGAGCTCCCACAGGATTTCCCTGAAAAGCAACTCAAAAGCGGACTTTGAGGTTCCAATTCACCATAGGATTTTTCCCTATCTCCCCTGGAACATTTTGAGACCTAAGTTGGACCCCTGTACCACTTAATCCAAAGATATTCATCACAGAAGATTATAAGACCACACTGCTGCAATATCCCAATATGGCTGCCAGACTGCTTTCACAGCTATAAAGAAGATCCCTCCCTACTGTGTGTGAGAAACATCCCTGCTCCTATTACTGAACTGAGCTCTGCCTGCACGCAGCCTTTACAGAGGAGCAGAAACACAGAGGATTGACCAACATCCACTAGGTAGGTGACGGGTGTAGCAGAGGGGAGACAATCTGCCCGAGTAGAGTGGGAAGAACCAGGTGCCGCTCAGACCCACTAATAGACCTACCATTAGGCCCTGATGCCAAATTGACTTGTATTTTCACGGTGTTATATAAAGCCCACTCACCCCAGCAACAGTTGCTCTCCCCCTCCCCTGGAGGAAGATATATGCAGCAGCGATCATAGCTGGAAGCTCCAAATAAGAGCATTCATTTTCAACATTTATTAGAGGCAACACTATGCACGACACCTATCTCTGCTTTGTTAAGCACTATTTCTCTGAACAACCGCTCAGTCTTTCCGTTCCTGTCATGATTTAAAGAACTGACATTATGCCAACCGGGGAGGTACATATATGAAAGTTCCATGGAGATTGGGAGACCTGGGACTCCCATGAGTCATAGGGAAGCTACTTTCTCTCTCATAAAATAATGTTCACTGCTGAATGAACCATCAAGCTGCTGTTAGGCAATTTTTTTTTCTTTCTTTCTTATCCATGCTATAAAGTACACTAGTGGCTAGGCCACTGAAAGGCTTGTAAGGAAAAGGGGAGTGATCCCCATCTAGTGGTGCATTTGGAAAGTGCCAGTTGAGAAATCTCTCTGATCTCTCGTCCCACTTCTGCCGAGAGATATTATATTTAACAGTCCGGAAACCTGCCCACGGTTTTTAGTGGCAAAACTTACATCACCAGTTTTTTTTTCAGCAAAAATGGACCATGGTTAAGATTGGTAGATCAGCTGACACAAACACTAATAGTGGGTCACAAACAACCAAAAACATGGAAACATTTATCACAAAACAAAGTGGACCTAAACAAGGACCATCGCAGTATAGGGACCCAGGTGATGACCCAGATTTGGAGGAATCGCAGGAGGATCCTTCTGACTTTGCAGACTCAGATAAACCTATTTCTAGAAGCTTCATTAAAAGTATTTTGTCCTCAGCCTTGGCCCCCCTTGCGAAAGATTTATCTACAATTAAAAAGGACATTCAGCAGATTGGCAGCAGAGTGGAGGAGCTGGAGGAGGCGCAGTCGAAGCTGTCCGCCTTCGCTGGAGATCTAACAACGGGCCTTTAGCAACAGGAAGATCATATCAATTCCCTCTATACTGCAATGGAAGATATTGAAAACAGGAACAGAAGAAACAATCTCAGAGTCCGGGGAGTGCCGGAGGCGACCAACCAAGAGGATGTACCAGCCATTCTTTATGAACTCTTTCTGCCTCTGCTAGACACAGAAGAAGGAAAGATGTTAATTCTTGAGAGAGCACATAGGGCACTAAAACCCAAGCCCAAACAATCAGAATTCCCTAGAGATATAATTTGCAGAATTCTGGACTTCTGCGTGAAAGAGAAAATTCTCAAAAAGACAAGGACACTAAGCTCATTCGAAATTAAAGGCTCTATTATTTGTGTTTTCCAGGATCTGGCACCATCAACCTTGTCTAAGAGATTCTTATTGAAACCCTTTATGGACGCCCTCAAGCAGAGACAGTTTCCATTCAGATGGCTTTTCCCATTCGGTCTATTCATCACAGCAGACGGCAAGAGATATACAGTTAAGTCATCTTCCAACATTGCCAAAGTATGTGCAGAGCTGGGTATTCAACTCGACTCGCTGCCTGATCTTCGTCTCGCTGGCACTAATTTCAGTCTTCCGGATCTGTCATTGCAAGAACCCTGGAGAAGAGCGAGCAACTCTAAAGAGCAAAGAAGCAGAAAAAGACAAGCAGGGAAGCAGCATTCCTCCAGCGATTGAATTAGGGACCCTTGTCTCCTAACTATCTCTGTATGGATCCTTTAAGCTGATCCACAGTGACTGCCTAGTTAACATATGGAACAAATTGAAAAATTGTCATGTTTTCTCCTTTACACTCCCTGATGGGTATTACAGTGGTATTTGTTATTTTGCTTATTACAAAGAACATTGTTTATTTAGGGCAGCAAGCCCTTTTTGTTGAATATATGCTAATGTTTTTGTCTTTTACCTTTCTCTCTTCCCCTCCCCAACCTTTCCCATGTCCATCGGCGAATCACCTTTCATCTTGTCCTGAGCCCCGGCGCCCACTGACCCAACATGGCTGATAGTATGCGAGAAACGACAATAGCATCATATAACGTAAGAGGACTGAATGCACCAATTAAAAGAGCTCAGGTATTGGCACATATTAAGAAATTGGGGGCTGACATTACACTCCCGCAGGAGACCCACTTTATACAGGAAAAAACCCCGAGTTTTGAGAAACACTACTATAATACATGGTTCCACTCGTTTTCCTCTTCCAGGAAGGGGGGAGTGGCAATCACCCTTGCAAAAAATACACCATTTCAATATATCGACACGGTTCATGACAGAGATGGTAGATATATTTTCATAAAGGGGAAGTTGGCACACAAACTGGTCACGATAGGATGTGTATATGCCCCCAACACAAAACAAGACAAGTCAATTTATAAAGGGCACTTTGATCCTGGGAGGTGACCTGAATGTTCCTCTTGAACCACCAATAGACTCCTCTACTGGGAAATCTAGTGTTCCTAAGAATGCACTAACACGCATCCGAACAACCCTACATCTGAACCAACTGATTGATACTTGGAGATTTCTCCACCCCACTGCACGAGACATCTCGCATTTCTCGCAAGCACAATCGTCTTATAGTAGAATTGACTATCTTTTTATACCATTCCAGATGTCCTTACATCTGAAAGACTCACAAATAATTCCGAGCATTCACTCCGACCAGTCCATCTTAATAAACAAACTTATGATAGGCCATAACCAAATAATATCCCTTGGAGGCTAAACGAAACTTTAATTGCAGATGAACCCTCCAGAAATAAAATAAAAAAGAAAATTCAAGAGTACTTTGAGATCAACTTAAGTGAAAATATTCAATTTTCTACTATCTGGGAGGCTCACAAGGCCGAAATAAGAGGTGAATTGATTTCTATGGCCTCGCATAAGAATAAATGCAGAAAAGAAAAAGCTGATACTCTTTATAAAGAGATCCAAACACTAGAATGAGATCATAGAAAGACACTGGACCCTGATGACTTAGCTCTCCTCTCACAGAAGAGACAATCTCTTAGAGACTTACTAAACAAAGACTCAATAAAAATTTATACTAGATGGAAACACAGGGTATTTGCTCATGGAGACAAAATGTCAAAATTTATGACAACCAAGATTAAAAAGCGTAAGGCTAGGTCTCTTATATATATGGTAAAGGGGTCAGATGGAGCCAAAATTACAAACCCTAATGGGATAGCTACAGCTTTCAGGGAGTACTATTCCACCTTGTATGATTTGCGACCGGGAGAGAATATAGAACAGTTAGAAAAAAGACGAGTGAATATAAAGAAATTCCAACAATCTATAAACCTCCCTACCTTATCTGAAACACAACAACAGGAACTGACAGCCCCTTTCACGATAGGGGAACTCCAATCTACCCTGTCAGACTGTCCTATGGGCAAGACCACTGGTCCAGATGGCCTCCCGGAATCCTATTATAAGACTTTTCAGGACACGCTGAGTCCGTTTTTGTTGAAGCTGTGCAATGGTGTACTGGGGGGGGTGCGGCCTTTGCAGGACAGACACTGGAAGCACACATATCCTTAATACACAAAGCAGGTAGAGACCCGAACTATGCAGTAATTACAGGCCGATCTCACTATTAAATAATGCCCTTTAAATATTTGCAAAGATGTTAGCCACAAGGATAGGCCTGATCCTCGACACACTCATCTCAACTGAGCAAGTAGGTTTTGACAGGGATAAGGAGGGAAGAGACAACTCCCTTAGAGTACTGTACCTGATGCAGCATGCGCACAGCCACCACAAACCCCTAATCTTAATGGGCACCGACGCAGAGAAAGCATTTGACAGGGTGGACTGGACATTCATGCGTGAGACTCTTGCGAGGTTTGGTTTTCCTCCCACAGTTAGATGCCATTTTTCAAATGTATAAGTCACCGTCTGCGAAAGTAAGGGTAAACGGGGATTTTTCTCCACCCTTTGAGATAAAAAAAAAGGCACACGTCAGGGTTGCCCCCTTTCACCAGCTTTATTTGTCCTAACAATTGAGACGTTAATTCAGAGTATTAGACAGCATCAAGCAAAAGGGGCTATCGAGATCTCGGACTCCTCACATGTAGAAGCAGTGTTCGCAGACGACCTTCTCTTGCTCCTATTGGACCCTGAAAAAGAAATTCCGGCGGTGTTGGAGAGGTTTGAGGCATTTGGAGAGTTATCGAACTTTAAGATTAATCTAGAGAAGTCTGAGGCAATGGGGATAAATATTCGAGATACAACAATCCAAAATTTGAAAGCTAAATTCCCAATAAAATGGAACTCTTCTTAATATATTAAGTATTTAGGTATTAAACTAAGTCCTCACTGGAACTCCCTTTTCTCACTCAACTTTGTATCCCTTCTCGATGATACTCTTGAAGCCATTAAGTTGTGGAGAGCACCCTATATTTCCTGGATAGGAAGAAAAAATCTCATCAAAGGATTTATTTTACCCAAGTATTGTTATATATCCAGAATGCTACCAATTAAAGTCCCTGACACGTTTATTCAGAAGGTCCGATCTCTTTTTGGGAAGTATATACAGTTGTGGCCAAAAGTATTGACACCTCTGCAATTCTGTCAGATAATACTCAGTTTCTTCCTGAAAATGATTACAAACACAAATTCTTTGGTATTATCTTCATTTAATTTGTCTTAAATGAAAAAAACACAAAATAGAATGAAGCAAAAAGCAAAACATTGATCATTTCACACAAAACTCCAAAAATGGGCCAGACAAAAGTATTGGAACCCTCAGCCTAATACTTGGTACTTGGTTGCACAACTTTTAGCCAAAATAACTGCGACCAACCGCTTCCGGTAACCATCAATGAGTTTCTTACAATGCTCTGCTGGAATTTTAGACCATTCTTCTTTGGCAAACTGCTCCAGGTCCCTGATATTAGAAGGGTGCCTTCTCCACACTGCCATTTTTAGATCTCTCCACAGGTGTTCTATGGGATTCAGGTCTGGACTCATTGCTGGCCACCTTACAAGTCTCCAGTGCTTTCTCTCAAACCATTTTCTAGTGCTTTTTGAAGTATATTTTGGGTTTATTGTCCTGCTGGAAGACCTATGACCTCTGAGGGAGACCCAGCTTCTCACACTGGGCCCTACATTATGCTGCAAAATTTGTTGGTAGTCTTCAGACTTCATAATGCCATGCACACGGTCAAGCAGTCCAGTGCCAGAGGCAGCTGTCATGATCTGAAGTGATCTGACAGTTTTAAAAGCACTGTGTGAACTTTTCTTCCTTTTGGCAAGTTGCCAAGGTGACTTGACTGTCCCCGGTGGTGGTTAGTGGTATCGCACCTTAGGTTTCAGTTTAATGTGCACGGAATTAGGAATCAGGTATGGGGCTCTATAAAGGAGTCTCAGGGTGTGTAATCACTGCTGGTGATACTGATTCATTTATTCTGAGTTGGTGAGAGCCTGGTGAAAGGATGGAGCTGAGGAGTCCGGCGCAGCTTAGCCAGGGGGGACGTGTGTCAGCGATGGTGTCTGGACGAAGGGCTGGAATGGCGTGGTGGAGTCGCAGTGATGGTGTCAGCGGGAAGTGTCTGCATGGTTTGGTGGAGTGGCTACTATGGAGAGTGGCACTCACCATGTGGGACTTGGCTGCTGAGCTGGACTCAAGCATGCTTGACTTCGTGGCAGAAGCTGAACTTATCCTTGGGACTCTGTTATTAAGCTGCAGCAACTGGTGGTGGACTCTGCTCCTAGGCAGCACTATGGTGCAGGATCCTGTTATGGTGATGGATCCGGGTGGAGGAGAAGACGCACGCAGGTGGAGGGCTCTGTTGCAGGAGCATAAGCACAGAGCATAAAGATAAGTGGTGTCCCCCTGTATTGTCTCTTTCCCTCATGTGTGTTATTAGTGCAGTGGTGGGATTAGTTTCCGCACCGACCTATTCCCTAGTGAGGGTTTAGGGTCAGGGCGAGCTAGGGCGTGGAGGTACACGTGCGGCGCCCGGTGCGAAACCGGCATAGGGAACGTTAGGAGTGCAGGGACACTGGCTCAGGGGAGCTCAGGAGGTCTCCAATTCCTTTTTCCCTATTGCAGGGCCCACAACTGTTAATGTTTCCCAGGTCCCCCTTATTATTTAAATTCGCCGTACTGGAGGCGGGGTTTCCAGAATGTTTATTAACGTGTAACACCTAAATTCGCCAGGTGGAGGCGGTGTATCCATCTGCACGTATTATTATTTAAATTCGCCCCACTGGAGGCGCTGTATCCTGGGTCACGTGTGTGTCTGGGCGCAGGTGTTACCGCAAGGCGAACCCAGGCTCTCACCAACTCAGAATAAATGAATCAGTATCACCAGCAGTGATTACACACCCTGAGACTCCTTTATAGAGCCCCACACCTGATTCCTAATTACGTGCACATTAAACTGAAACCTAAGGTGCGATACCACTAACCACCACCGGGGACAGTCAAGTCACCTTGGCAACTTGCCAAAAGGAAAAAAAGTTCACACAGTGCTTTTAAAACTGTCAGATCACTTCAGATCATGACAGCAGCATAGCAACCCCAAAACATCAGGGAACCTCCGCCATGTTTGACTGTAGGAACCATGTTCTTTTCTTTGAATGCCTCTTTTTTTCTCCTGTAAACTTTATGCTGATGCCTTTGCCCAAAAAGCTCTACTTTTGTCTCATCTGACCAGAGAACATTCTTCCAAAACGTTTTAGGCTTTTTCAAGTAAGTTTTGGCAAACTCCAGCCTGGCTTTTTTATGTCTCGGGGTAAGAAGTGGGGTCTTCCTGGGTTTCCTACCATACAGTCCCTTTTCATTCAGACGCCAACAGATAGTACGGGTTGACACTGTTGTACCCTCGGACTGCAGGGCAGCTTGAACTTGATTGGATGTTAGTCGAGGTTATTTATCCAACATCCGCACAATCTTGCGCTGAAATCCCTTGTCAATTTTTCCTTTCCGTCCACATCTAGGGAGGTTAGCCACAGTGCCATGGGCCTTAAACTTCTTGATGACACTGCACATGGTAGACACAGGAATATTCTGGTCTTTAAAGATGGACTTGTAGCCTTGAGATTGCTCATGCTTCCTCACAATTTGGTTTCTCAAGTCCTCAGACAGTTCTTTGGTTTTCTTTCTTTTCTCCATGCTCAATGTGGTACACACAAGGACACAGGACAGAGGTTGAGTCAACTTTAATCCATGTCAACTGGCTGCAAGTGTGATTTAGTTATTGCCAACACCTGTTAGGTGCCACAGGTAAGTTACAGGTGCTGTTAATTACACAAATTAGAGAAGCATCACATGACTTTTCGAACAGTGCCAATACTTTTGTCCACCCTCTTTTTTATGTTTGGTGTGGAATTATATCCAATTTGGCTTTAGGACAATTCTTTTTGTGTTTTTTCATTTAAACAAATTAAATGAAGATAATAATACCAAAGAATTTGTGTTTGCAATCATTTTCAGGAAGAAACTGAGTATTATCTGACAGAATTGCAGGGGTGTAAATACCTTTGGCCACAACTGTATGGGGGGCTTACGACCTAGAATAAGCTATAATACTCTTTCCCTACCTAAGCATAAAGGGGGTATAGGATTACCGGACCCACAAAAATACCACGCAGCGGCAACTTTGTCGCAATTAATCGATTGGACGAGAGAGAGTAATCACAAACTTTGGACAGGGATTGCTAGCGAGTCACTATCAGTACCAATCTCTACTATACTTCACTCGCCAACGTGTTTTATAAAGAAGGTTCTCTCCCAAAATGCAATAACAAAAAATTTAATCAGGACCTGGGCCAGATTCTCATCCTCACTAATGCCACTTCCATCACCCCTGATAAAAGTAGGGGACCTACCTGGCCTCTCTACATAAAATAAACGAAAGTCTAGATGCTTTCATGGAGGATGGTGTGATCCTCCCTCTGCAAGATTTACAAATGAGATTTCCACGCTATCATATTAACTTTCTTCATTACAACAGGCTCAAAAACTCGATCAGATCGTATTTACAATCTGGACTTCCTCACAGAGAGTTGACCACTTTTGAAAAGTTGCTGACTCAGAGAAATAAACCATGGGGTGTGTTGGGTAAGCTTTACCAGATGCTCCTGGCCCACTCAACCTCGGTTAAACGAGTGTTTATAATGAAATGGGAAAGGAACCTTGAGGTTGTATTGCAAGATTGAGAGGTTGAAAAGATATATAAAAACTCGCATGGTCCTTCTGGCTGTGTGAGGGTTCAAGAAAATTCTTACAAAGTCCTTACTAGGTGATACACCACCCCTGTCACTAGAACGAAGTGGCAGCCTGATGCACCCTCTAACTGTTGGAGATGTTTCAGGGAGAAGGGATCTTTTTTACACATATGGTGGCAGTGCGAAAATATTCAACCATTCTGGAGGAAAGTGCTTAAAATTGCATCAAAACTTTGTCAGCTTCCAAACCCCCATCCTTGAAATTGATTTTTCTTAACTGGTCAAGCGATCTTGCACAATACAAACAAAAAATTTCTTATGTATTTGTTAGCAGCTGCCAAAATGCTTATCCCCTTACATTGGTTATCACAGGACTGTCCTACCCTGGCAGAATGGTTGCACAAGGTGAACCAAATATATTACAAAGAAGAAATAATAGCCAGCACAAACTTTAAGATAGGTGAATTCAGATTGACCTGGGTGCCGTGGACACTTTTTAGAGAAACAGATGAATACTTAAAACTACTAAACCCTTAGTAAAATTTATCAAATTGCCCTAAGACCAACTAATCTTGGAGCAACATTGGATGACCTTTCAGACAATAGGGCAAAAACCCTTGCCTAATGGACATCACCCCCCTGACAGGAATTCCTACTCCATCCCACCCTTAACCCCTTCTATCCACTCTACTTCTCTACCTAACTTTTATTCTTTCTACTCAGTTAAAAGTTTGTATTTTGTTACGACTGATGTGTACATCTTTTCCAGGGATCTACGTCAAAGATTTTGTCTGGGACTCATGAGTTTAAGCAATAAAACTTAGACGGATACTACCTGGTTTACTGCATAGCAACAAGTATCAAGCAGTAATATATGAGATGTGAATATATGATTAGTAAGATCAGACTTGAAATGTGAAAAACTAATAATGCTTGATCATATCAGTCACATGTAATGTTATATCTCTTTGTTAAACCAATAAAAAGATGTTTAAAACAAAACAGAAACTCCTATCCGCGCCCATTAATTTCCAAACTACTTGAGAGGGCACGGCACGCTACGGTCTTCACGACATTAGATCTTCGGGGAGCATGCAATTTAGTATGGATCCGCCCCGGTGACGAGTGGAAAACAGCTTTTCGGTTACGTTATGGACATTTTGAGTACCTCTGCTAGGCATCAGGTTCCTGTGGCTGCACAGCAGGAATCTCGAGCCTTGCCTTCGGCGGTCTCCTATTCCTTTCCGGCCACAGAGGAGGCTGTTCAGCAGACTTGACGATCCCGGTGCTCTGCTCAGGCTTGCACTGTGGGTTTGGTTGTTGCTGCCACCTCTGGTCCAGCTATAGAAACGCATGCTGGTCAGCAGCGAGCTACACCAGGGACTAAGTCCTCCTTTCGGTCTACTGAGCATGCTCGTGGGACGATCTCTCATTGGAGATCGGAGGTCACATGCGCACATCCTTCTCCAGTTTGCATTGGACCTTCGGGAAGGTCCCAGAAGGACACTGCTATAAAAGGTTCGCATGGCCGAGACGGCCATGCGCTAGTATACATAGTTATTAGAACTTGTGTGTGTGATGATGGATGCATGGATCTGGTGAATGATTTATTATGAAACCCTTTCCCTTTGATATGCATGTTGTAGAGTTATCTTAGTGCCTTGTAGTGGCTAAACCTAGTGCCACAGTGTTTCCTAATCACAGCACCTCTCTCAGCACCATATTGTGCCATCCAGCACAAGGCACCTATTGGCTGCATCCACCAGCACAGCGCCGTGCACAGGTCTAGCGCTTTCCTCCTCAGGCTGGGTGGTTAGTGGCTTCCGCCAGAGTGGTGCAGTGCACACTAGTGTGTTACTCCTTTGTTTCTCTTTTGCTGGCTCCGTGGCAGTGGCGCCGAGCACTAGTGGACTAGAGGGACTCTAACCCCGTGTCCTTGGGGTGGAGTCCTGTGTCTGTATACTAGCGCTCATCTGGCCGAGCCCTTTGAGTTTAACAGGCTTCGGCACTAACATTGTGCGGCACCCCGATTCTGTGATTCAGCAGAACTCGTTCCTGTACACACGGGGTGTTAGAAGTGGGATTCCTGTCGTTGCACAGCAGGAATCCCGAGCCTTGCATCCGGCTGTCTCCCATTCCTCTTTTTCCACAGTGGACCCTGCTTAGCAGACTCGTCGATCCCAGCGCTTTGCTCAAACCAGCTCTGTGGGTTTGGTTGTTGCTGCCACCTCTGGCCCAGCTAAAGCAAAGCATGCTGGTCAGCAGCGAGCTACTCCGGGGACTAAGTCCTCCTTTCGGTCCAATGAGCATGCCCATGGGACGATCTATCATTGGAGATCGGAGGTCACATGCTCAGGTCCTTCTCCAGCTCGGATTGGACCATCAGAAAGGTCAGGAAGGTCCCGGAAGGTTTGCGTGGCCACTTGGCCATTCGCTAGTATAGACTGCACTATCAGACTACGAGGAGTGAGTGTTGTATGCATGTATGAATGTCTTTGGTGAATGACTCATTAAGAAACCCCTACTCTTGGTACGCATTATGTTGTGCAGCCTAGCCTGTTAAGTGCCCAGGCTTTGGTGTAGGTAGGACAGAGTCTGAGACAGGCATCATTGTCCACTGGTGGCTCGGAACACCACGGTGCACGTGCTCGACACTCCATAGTCAGCGTCTGTAGTGGCATCCGCAGGTGCAACGCCGAGCGCTCAGAAGGTCTAGAGGGACTCTGACCCCGTGTCCTTGGGGCAGAGTTCTGTGACCGCTTTCTGTGCGCTCCATGGCCAGGCTCTGTGAGCTAAACAGGCACTGGCATTTATGTTGAGCGGTAGCATTAAACTAGCACGGGGGTCTGGCTAATAATGGCAGACGAATAGCGACTGCTAAAGTACATCCGGCAGCTGCAGGGCAAGTTGGCGGCTCTCGAATGTTCAGTCTCAGCTGCGGAAATTACTGCGGTCACTGTTCAGGCAGCCACAGAGGCTGTCTCCTGTGTGACAACTGCCATTTCTGCCCCGACTTTGTCCCGCCTCCCGCTGCCCGAGAAGTTCTCGGGTGATAGTGCTTCTTTTAGGGGTTTCATGAGATAGGGCTCTATACAGCTGGAGCTGCTGGCAGCACAATTCCCCTCTGAGCGGGCTAAGGTGGGATTTATTATTTCCCTCTTATCAGGCAGGGCTTTGGAGTGAGCCACACCGCTGTAGGAGCGTGGTGATCATGTGGTGCAGAGTGCTTCGCAGTTCTTGGGCACTCTGAAGCATGTCTTCCTGGGACTGTGAGTCACCCATGATGCAGAGCTCCAGCTGTTGGCATTGTCACAGGGCTCGTCCATGGTCAGCCACTTTGCCATCCAGTTCCGGACGCTGGCTTCAGAGTTAGAGTGGCCAGAAAAGGTCCTCATCCCGGCATTCTGGGGACATTTGGCTAACCTTTGAAGGATGCTCTGGCCACCAGGGAGATTCCCGCTACACTGGAGAAGCTTATCACCGTCTCCACCTGCATAGACCTTCGCTTTGCCGAGCGAAAGTTGGAGCGGTCCCAGTGTAGGCAGAGGTTTAGGTTGGCACCCAGTTTTGCTAAACCTCTGGAACCTCCCCATCGGGCGTCAGAGCATCAGGGGGCTTACCGTGAGGGATCCAGGCCCCAGTTCGCTCGAGTCCCTGTGATCTGTCATGGTTGCTGGCAGCCTGGTCACCTTGCCAACCAGTGCCCACAGCAGCTGTGGAAATGCTCGCAACTAGTGGCCATAGGAGGCAGCTCACTAGAATCCGTGGCGTTTTCCTCTAAGTTGTCCTTTAAGGGGACACTTGAGTTTAGTTCTTCCACTCTGGCGGTGGAGGTTTGTGTGGATTCCAGAGAGGAGGGCAATTTTATGTCATCCGCCATTGCTCAACAGCATGCAATACCACTGGTTATGATATCTAAGCCAGTCACCATCAGTGTAGTGAACGGCGCGACTCTGCTTTCACAGATTACCCAACAAACCACTCCACTGATACTCTCGGTGTCTCAATCTCATCAGGAGATGATATCCCTCCTTGTCATGCCCGAGGGTATCGACCAGGTCCTTCTAGGGATCCCCTGGTTGTGGTACCACTCTCCCCATATACAGTGGTCCTCAGGGAGAATTCTTGGTTGGAGTAATTCACGTGAGGGTAGATGTCTGCGTCCAGATTGCCTCCACCGAGGTCTCCGCAGATCTTTCCTCACTCCACAAACATTAGCGACAGTATGCGGACGTGTTCTCAAAAAAGGCAGCGGAGACCCTTCCACTGCATCGCCCCTCTGACTCTCCTATTGACCTCTTGACGGGTGCAGAGCCTCCCAGGGTCGAGTCAACCCCTTATGTCTCCTTGAGACAGAGGCCATGTCTCATTACATCAGGGAGAATCTGGCAAGAGGCTTTATTAGGAGGTCAGTGTCACCTGCAGGGGCCGGGTTTTTCTCTGTGCAGAAGAACAGAGAACTACGTCCATGCATAGATTACAGGGGTCTTAACGCCATCACCATTAAGAACAAGTACCCTTTGCCCCTGATATTGGAGCTTTTTGATAGGTTGCGGGGAGCGAGGGTCTTCACTAAGCTGGATCTGCGGGGTGCTTACAACCTGATTCGCATCCGTGAGGTAGACGAATGGAAGACAGCCTTTAACACCAGGGATGGGCATTATGAATACCTGGTGATGCCCTTCTGGCTCTGTAATGCTCCTGACGTCTTCCAAGACTTTGTGAATGACATCTTCCAGGATATGCTCACCACCTCAGTTGTAGTCTATCTGGATGATATCCTTATCTACTCTCCAGATATAGACTCCCACAGGAGGGATGTTTGCAAAGTCTTCGATCTCCTACGGGCAAACTCCCTATATCGTCAAGTTGGAGAAGTGTGTGTTTGAGCAGGAGTCCTTGCCTTTCCTGAGCTATATCATCTCGGCCCAGGGGTTGGCCATGGATTCTGCCAAACTACAGGCGGTGATGAATTGGCAGGAGCCTTACTCCCTCAAAGCAGTGCAGCACTTTATGGGATTTATTAACTACTACCGCCAATTCATCCCGCACTTCTTGACTTTGGTAGCTTCCTTGGTTGCCCTCACCAAGAAGGGAGCGAATCCTATATTGTGGTCAGAGGAGGTCTCCAAGGCATTCCGCTCCATCAAGTCCCACTTCGCTAGCGCTCCCATTTTACATCGCCCCAATGTGGATAAGCCATTTATTTTAGAGGTGGATGCCTCGTCCATCAGTGCTGGAGCAGTCCTGTTCCAAAAGGATGCTCAAGGTCGGAAGCATCCTTGCTTCATTTGCAAGACCTTCTCGCCGGCAGAGAGGAACTATTCTATTGGGGACAGGGAGTTGCTAGCCATGAATTTGGCCTTTTCTGAATGGAGACACCTCCTGGAGGGGGCTCGCTATCCCTTCTAAGTTTACACTGACCACAAAAACTTGGTCTATCTCCAAACCACCCAGCGGTTGAATTCTTGCAAAGCCCGATGGTCTCTCTTCCTCTCCCAGTTCCACTTCACCCTACACTTCCTTTCTGGTGAGAAGAATGCCCGGGCCAATGCGCTCTCTCGCTCTGTGGTGTCAGTGGAGGAGGAGGAGGAGCCTCGGTCAATTGTACCATCTGAGAGCCTGAGGACAGTGGCTCCGGTCGCCCTTGAGTCTGTAACCCCGGGCAAGACTTTTGCCCCTGCCTGTTTGCATCTGCAGTTCCTCTCTTGGGCTCACGCTTCCAGGGTGGATGGATACTTTGGTACTAAGGGGACAGTTGAGCTTTAGGCGAGGACGTACTGGTGGCCGCATATGGCTCGTGACGTCAAACACTATATTCAAGCAAAATACAAGCCGCGGAGACACCATCACATGTTTCTCAACTTAATCAATGACTAGCCAGGCCTTTCCCCGGGAAGGAACAACCACGGGAAGGGCAGTCTCCAATGAAGGAAACTACCTATGCCAAAACATGGTATCCATCCACAGACAGCTGCTTCAGGGTATTGCCCCTCATCAGTGTGGAGTAGGAAATTGGCCAGTAGGAGCAATGCCTAGTAGAAGACTGTGAAAAATGAGGATGAATGAACTCATGGAGATCAACATCCAACACTGCGGAGACACCATCACATGTTTCTCAACGCAGTGATTCTAGAGCAATGCCCCCATCCCTTATGGGAAATATGTAAAAACATGCAAAACACAAGCCGCGGAGACACCATCACATGTTTCTCAACGCCAGCAATGGCTAGCCAGGTCTTTCCCCGGGAAGGAACAGCCACGGGAAGGGCAGTCTCCAATGAAGGAAACCACCTATGCCAAAACATGGTATCCACCCACAGACAGCTGTTTCGAGGGTATTGCCCCTCATCAGTGTGGAGTAGGAAACTGGCCAGTAGGAGCAATGCCTAGTAGAAGACTGTGAAAAATGAGTTCATTCATCCTCATTTTTCACAAACACTATATTCAGGCGTGCGTCTCCTGTGCCAAGAATAAGCATTCCTGGCATCGACCCGATGGGTTACTTCACCCCTTACCGGTGGCGGACAGGCCCTGGGAGATGGTTGGCATGGACTTTGTGGTGGGTCTACCCAAGTCCAGTAGCAGCACAGTTATTTGGGTCATCACTGACCATTTTTCTAAAATGGTGCTCTTGGTGCCTCTCTCTCGGCTACCTTCCGCACGGGCATAGCAGTGATGTTCATCAAACATGTTTTCCAGTTACATGGCATGCCAGCCAAGATTGTCAGTGACCGGGGTCCCCAGTTTGCATCTCGTTTCTGGAGAGAGCTCTGTTGCTTGCTCTGTATTGAGCTGAATCTCTCCTCGGCCTATCATCCCAAGACAAACGGGTTGGTAGGGAGGGCCAACCAGACCCTGGACACATATCTCCATCATTTTGCCTTGGCCAGGCAGGATGACTGGGCACCCTTGTTGCCATGGGCAGAGTTCGCCTTGAAAACACTGTGGTCGATTCCACTGGTCAGACCTCATTCCTCCTTAACTACGGACAACATCATCGTGTTCCTGTGCCCATGCCCGTGTCATCTACCAACTGGGTGGAAGACTGGGCAGTGGAGGCACATGATATTTGGGACCGCACCCAGGATGCTATTCGGGCCTCTAAGGAGAGAATGAGGGTCTCTGCAGACGCACACCGGCGTCCTGCTCCCACCTTCTCCCCTGGCAACTTAGACTGGCTCTCCGCCAGTAACATCAGGCTGCGAATCAAATCCACTAAGTTCATTCCTCGTTACAGTGGTCCCTTTAAGGTCCTTGAACAGATCAGCTTGGTGGCCTATCGTCTGGCCCTTCCACCACACTTGGCTATCTCTGACACTTTCCACATGTCCCTTCTTAAGCCAGTTCACTTGTCCCGGTTCTCCGCTTCATCTACCGGGACACCAGACCTGCCTTTGGAACGAGTTTGAGGTCAATGCCATTGTGGGATGCAGGGTAGTGCGTGGTAAAAAGTTTTACTAGGTGGACTGGAGGGGTCATGGTCCAGAGGGTCTGACCTGGGAACCAATGGAGAACATCCATGCTCCTCTCCTTATTGTGGCATTTGAGCATAGCAAGGCTCAGAGGGGAGGGAGCCCTAGGAGGGGGGGTTATGTTAGGAGTCAAGTTCCTGTCACTACACAGCAGGAATCCCGAGCCTTGCATCCCGCTAACTCCCATTCCTCTTTGGCCGCAGTGGAGCCTGCTCAGCAGACTCGTCGATCCCGGCGCTCTGCTCAAACCAGCATTGTTTGTTTGGTTGCTGCTGCTAACTCTGACCCAGCTATAGCGGTTTTAGGAAGTTTCGCCCCAGCAGTTCGCCCCCAGCAGTTCGCCCCCAGGTACACTTCGCCCCCGAACATTTCGCCCCCAGCATTTCTCCCCCAGGTTGTTTCGCCCCCGCACATTTCACCCCCGCACATTTCATCCCCAGCAGTTCGCCCCCGGATGTTTCGCCCCCAGCAGTTCGCCCCCCGGATGTTTCGCCCCCAGCAGTTCGCCCCCGGATGTTTCGCCCCCAGCAGTTCGCCCCCGGATGTTTCGCCCCCAGCAGTTCGCCCCCGGCTGTTTCGCCCCCAGCAGTTCTCCCCCGGATGTTTCGCCCCCGGATGTTTCGCCCCCAGCAGTTCGCCCCCAGATGTTTCGCCCCCAGCAGTTCGCCCCCGGATGTTTCGCCCCCAGCAGTTTGCCCCCAGCAGTTCGCCCCCGGATGTTTCGCCCCTGGATGTTTCGCCCCCAGCAGTTCGCCCCCTGACTTTTGCCCCCAGATGTTTCGGCCCCAAATTAGGCAAGAATTTCGGCCTTGTGTTCTAGCCCTAAAACCACTTTCACAGTAGCCACTTTACCAAGTGCTAAGCACTGGAAAATCGCTAAGAAGACTGCCAATTTTGAATATACTAGATGGTGGCCCAATTCTAACGTATCGGGTAATCTAGAAGGCACAGCCACGTGGTATGTTGCACAGGTTATGTAGTATATTGGACAGTCCACGTAGTACATTGCACAGGCGACGTAGTATATAGGACAGCCGACGTAGTATTTTGGGCAGCGCACGTAGTAAATTGCACAGTCCACGTAGTAAATTGCACAGCGCACGTAGTAAATTACACAGTTCACGTAGTAAATTGCACAGCGCACGTAGTATATTGGCCAGCCAACATAGTATATTGCACTGTTCACGTAGTATATTGCACTGTCCACGTAGTCTAGGAATGTGGGCACTATATTCGTGTTTAAAAAAAATAATAAAGATACAGTCATATGTAAAAGTTTGGGCACCCCTATTAATGTTAACCTTTTTTCTTTATAACAATTTTGGTTTTTGCAACAGCTATTTCAGTTTCATATATCTAATAACTGATGGGCTCAGTTATATTTCTGGATTCAAATGAGGTTTATTGTACTAACAGAAAATGTGCAATCTGCATTTAAACAAAATTTGACCGGTGCGAAAGTATGGGCACCCTTATCATTTTCTTGATTTGAACACTCCTAACTACTTTTTACTGACTTCCTGAAGCACTAAATTGGTTTTGTAACCTCATTGAGCTTTGAACTTCATAGCCAGGTGTATCAAATCATGAGAAAAGGTATTTAAAGTGGCCACTTGCAAGTAGTTCTCCTATTTGATTCTCCTATGAAGAGTGGCATCATGGGCTCCTCAAAACAACTCTCAAATGATCTGAAAACAAAGATAATTCAACATAGCTTTTCAGGGGAAGGATACAAAAAGTTGTCTCAGAGATTTAACCTGTCAGTTTCCACTGTGAGGAACATAGTAAGGAAATGGAAGAACACAGGTACAGCTCTTGTTAAGCCCAGAAGTGGCAGGCCAAGAAAAATATCAGAAAGGCAGAGAAGAAGAATGGTGAGAACAGTCAAGGACAATCCACAGACCACCTCCAAAGACCTGCAGCATCATCTTGCAGCAGATGGTGTCACTGTGCATTGGTCAACAATACAGCGCATGCATAACGCCTTCATAGCAATATTTTTTGATGATAACCACACCATATCATCAACCTTAAACTGGGGACCAATGGTCCTATGTCGGTTGGAAAACCGCTGGGCCTTCTTCTGGGAGAGAGATAGCTTATCCACCACTTGGTCCCAGATCTGGTGCATTCTCTCCATCACAGTGTCAACACCTGGGCAGGCAGAGGGCTCCACCTGCCCTGAAGAAAATCGAGGATGAAACCCAAAGTTACAAAAAAAAGGTGACATCAAAGTGGCAGAACTAGCTCTATTATTCAAAGCAAATTCGGCCAAGGGCAAAAATGAAACCCAATCATCCTGATCAGCAGAAATAAAACATCTCAAATATGACTCCAAGGTCTGGTTTGTTCTCTCTGTCTGCCCATTGGTCTGAGGGTGAAAAGCAGAGGAGAAGGACAACTGAATTCCCAGCCTGGAACAGAAAGTTCTCCAAAATCTAGACACAAACTGCACTCCTCTGTCAGATACAATGTTCTCAGGAATCCCGTGCAAACGAACCACCTGTTGTAAAAACAGGGGCACCAACTCAGAGGAAGATGGCAACTTAGGGAGTGGTACAAGATGAACCATCTTAGAGAACCTATCACAAATCACCAAAATAACAGTCATCCTCTGAGAGACAGGCATATCAGAGATGAAATCCATCGAAATATGGGTCCATAGCCTCTTGGGGACAGGCAAAGGCATCAACAACCCACTAGAGCTAGAACACGATTTAGACCGGGAGCACGTCCCACAGGACTGCAGAAAATTCCTGACATCACGAGACAAGGAGGGCCACAAAAAAGACCAACTCACCAGATCTCTAGTACCAAAAATACCTGGATGACCAGCCAAAGCAGAGCAATGAACTTCAGACATCACTCTCTTCTTCCACTGGTCAGGAACATACAACTTTCCACTGGGACAACGCTCAGGTTTGTCCTCCTGGAACTCTTCCAGAGCACGTCTCAAATCGGGCGAGATGGCAGAAAGAACTACCCCTTCGCCTAAGATGGTAGCAGGCTTGGTCACCACAGGAGAATCAGCAAAGAAGCTCCTAGAGAGGGCGTCTGCCTTGATATTCTTAGTTCCAGGAAGAAAAGAAACCACAAAATCAAAACGTGTAAAAAACAAGGCCCACCTAGCCTGTCTAGGGTTCAAGCGCTTAGCCGACTCTAGGTAAATCAAATTCCTGTGGTCAGTGAGGACCACGACTTGATGCTTAGCTCCCTCCAACCAATGTCTCCACTCCTCAAATGCTCATTTCACGGCCAACAGTTCCCGATTCCCCACATCATAGTTACGTTCAGATGGAGAGAACTTTCGGGAAAAGAAAGCACAGGGATTCATTTTAGATGTCACAGGATCCTTTTGGGACAAAACAGTTCCTGCACCAATCTCAGAAGCATCCACCTCTACCTGGAACGGAAGTGAGACATCAGGTTGCCGCAAAACAGGGGCAGAGGTGAATCTTCGCCTCAGCTCCTGAAAGGAAGAAACAGCCTCCGGAGACCAATTTAACACATCAGCACCCTTCTTAGTCAAATCAGTCAATGGCTTGGCAATACTAGAAAATTTTGCTATAAATTTCCGATAAAAATTAGCAAAACCCAAAAACTTCTGGAGGGCCTTCAAAGAAGTGGGCTGAACCCAATCGTAAATGGCCTGTACCTTGGCCGGGTCCATTTCAATAGTTGACGGGGACAAAATAAATCCCAAAAAAGAAATCCTCTGTACTCCAAAAAGGCATTTAGATCCTTTGACATACAGGGAATTCTCCCTCAAGATCCGGAACACAGTCCGAATATGTTCCACATGAGAATCCCAATCCTTGGAGAAGATCAAAATATCATCCAGATAGATAATCAAAAATTTATCGACAAAATCTCGGAAAATATCGTTCATGAAGCACTGGAAGACCGAAGGGGCATTAGTGAGCCCAAAAAGCATCGCCAGGTACTCAAAATGTCCCTCCGGAGTATTAAACGCCATCTTCCATTCATCCCCATGCTTAATGTGAATAAGATTATACGCCCCACTGAGGTCAAGCTTGGTAAACCAGCAAGCATCTTTAACTCTGGAGAATAGATCAGAAATCAGGGGTAACGGATACTGATATTTAACAGTAATTTTGTTGAGGGCACGATAATCAATACAAGGTCTTAATGATCCATCCTTTTTGGCTACAAAAAAAAAACCGGCACCTAACGGTGACGAGGATGGTCTAATATGACCCTTCTCCAATGCCTCCTTAATATAGGATCGCATAGCCTCGTGTTCAGGTACAGATAGATTGAAGAGCCGACCCTTGGGAAATTTACACCCCGGGCTCAGTTCAATTACACAGTCATAACTCCTAAGAGGAGGCAGAGAAGCAGACTCATTCTCACTAAATACATAATAAAAGTCCGCCAAATAATCAGGAACATCATGCGACTGAGGAGAGGTGGAAAACACCGGAGCCTCACTAAAGGCACACCTACAACCCCAACTCACCACAGACACAGATTTCCAATCCAAAACTGGATTATGAATTTGTAACCAGGGAAACCCCAGAACAATAGTATCATGCAGATTATGCAACACCAAAAATCTGCAATTTTCTTGATGGTATGGGGCGACCCGCATTACCACCTGGGTCCAAAACTGAGGATTATTTTTAGCCAAAGGAGTAGCAACAATCCCCCTCAAAGGGATAGGCGTCTGCAGAGGTGTCATCGGAAATCCACAACGTTTAGCAAAATCCAAGTCCATTAGGTTTAGGGCTGCTCCCGAATCCACAAAAGCCTTGGTGGAAAATGTGGACATGGAGCAGATCAGAGTAATAGCCAGAAGAAACTTAGGTTGAACACCACCAACAGAAAACGTGTGTGCAAAGCGTTTCTCTCGTTTAGGACAGACAGAAATAATATGCGAGGCATCTCCACAGAAAAAACACTACTTATTAAGCCTTCTGAACTCCTGACGCTGCTCTCTGGAAAAAACTCTATCACATTGCATAGGTTCAGACATTTGTTCAACAGGTGGCAACACCTCTCGTGCAGCTTTGCGTTCACGCAAACGCCGATCAACCTGAATGGCTAATGACATAGAATTGTCAAGACCAGAGGGAACAGGAAATCCCACCATAGTATCTTTTACGGCTTCTGACAACCCCTTCCGAAAGAGAGCAGCCAAGGCATTATCATTCCAGGTAGTAAGTACTGCCCACTTTCGGAATTTTTGACAGTACAATTCTGCAGAATCACGACCCTGGTTCAATGCCAGCAGGGTATTTTCAGCCTGGGGATCGCTACGCAGCAAAGAGATGACAATTTTAACCTGCTGTGTGGAGCTCCCTGACGAGTTAGGCTTCAAGGCAAAAAATAATTTACAATTATTTTTGAAATTCAAAAATTTAGACCGATCCCCAAAAAATACATCAGGTGTAGGAATCTTTGGTTCAGCAGCATGTGAATGAGCAAGGTAGGCGGAATTTCCCCGCACTTCCGCAGCGAGCTACTCCACACAATCAGACAATTGCTTTATCTCCATTGAGAGAAAAAAAAATTCCCCTACGGCCTCAGAGATATAGAGGAAAAAATATACACTTTTTTTTTTTTTTTTTTTACAATTCTTTCCTGCTATAGAGTACCCTAGGATCTGCGGTATGGCGGGTGATTCTGTTATGAATGAGTCACCGTAGGAGGCAGACACAAAAATAGAAGCTACGTCCAGAAAACCAGAGAAGTTGGCAACTATCAGATTGCAGACCCCTGAACCTATCAACACAACTAGCAGTAGCCGTGGGGGGTTCCTACGATGCCCTAGACCCCTCGATCACAGCCGGAGCGCTAAATAGCCTAAAGACAGAAAAGGAAATCTAAACTGCCCCAGAGCAGACCCCAAAGTAAAAGGCAGCCCCCAACATATAATGACGGTGAAGCAAGAAGAAAAAACACTCACACAGATAGAAAGATAGGCTGAGCAAACGATGGGGCCCAAGCTAGCTAAACAGAACAGGAAAGGAAGGTTGCTGTCTGCAATCTGCCAAAACCCTATCAAAGACATAAGCCAACAAGCTGATATGAAAAAGACCCTGAAGCAGCTAGGCTTCAAAAACTAAATCAGCACTCAGGTATTTTCAGAAGACAGAGCTAAAGGAATTCTGCACACCCCAGCAGGGAATGGCAGAAATACAGAAAAACAAAGCAAAACAAAGTCTAAGCACAAATGCAAAAGGCCGAGCAGAAAACTTAGCTTTAGAGGAGCAGGAATTCAGACTGGTCTCCAACGATCCCACAGAGAAATCACCCGCAGGGCAGAAGGGCGTCGGCAGCCTTATATCCAGTCAGTAACTGCACTCAGCCAGTCATCATCATCAGACTCAGGTGTTTGATAATCAGGCTTACTACCTTTCTTTACCAGAAGAGGGAGTTCCTTGGGCCTCAGTATTGAAGGGGAAAATGAACTCACAACAAATCTCCTAGCAAAGTTTACAGGGATCCACATTTTGAACAACTGATTCTTCTCCTCGTTAGATAAATCAAATTTGTCAACACAGCTTTCAAAAACCTCAGAGTTTCTACAAACATGGATTTTGTTATCATATGCAGGAATGATTTTGCATATTTTTATCAAACTTTTCCTTACTTTACTTCGGAGTTGGGCCTGAGAGTCGTCTATTTTTAGTGGTCCGTCTTTCCCTTGTACATCCTCTACGTCAGTTCTGAAGTCTCCTCCTACTTCTCCATCTTGTTCCACGTCTGCAAGGTCACCTTCAATGGCTGCTACAGACACTTGCTTACAGTCAATCTCCCTAACTTTACAGCCAATCTCGGGAACATCACTATTTTCCTTCACACAATCATTTTTGGATTTCTCTGACACAGATCTATGAAATATATGTACCATCTGTAGAATATTTTTCAACTTATCTCTTTCTCTGTTGAAAAACTTAGAATCTAACTTCTGATTTTCCATTTCACACTCTGCATATAAGCTGAGCCATAATACTTCTGAATTAGACTTGTCTACAGACTTAAATTTCAATTTACTCTGCTTAACAAAACAATTAATGACATCCATTTCTCTTACCTTATGTCTCAGCTTGTTCCTCTGATGGACAACGCTGGGCTCTTGTCTTCACACGTCTGGCTTCAGCACGTCTGGCACTTGTAGTACTTCTCAATCCATCTGGCAATTCTTAGTCCTCACGTCTAGGTTCTGTCTGATTCTTGTGAGTAGTGGAGTTCCTGATAACTTGCACATATGACTGACGTTAGCAAAGTTCAATCCCCTTTTGGGCAAGTTGAGGGAAATCCGCAAAAAAAATACAAAACTTCAGATCTGGCTGGCTCTCCAATGAAAAATAATGCGTATTCTTGTAAAATACTCAGGACTAGTTACCAGATAAAAATGTAGTGGTTTATTTGGATTCTTCCATCAAAGAAAAGATTATTACAGAAAAACTTAAAAATAGGTGAAAGAGAGATTGTCCATTAGTTCATAGCAAAAGCTTGCCACCTTCTTTCCTGGAACTCTGAAAAGACATGTGTCCTGTAGTGCGTAGCTTCTCTGGATGTGAGTTGGATTAACATACCAGCTGTCTGTAGCGTCATGGCCTAGCACAGATGAGTCCTTGAACGTGTTTCATGGTGATCAGGAAGGAGCGAGCGACCTCTAGAGTGAGCCATGAATTATATACGTCTCTTGAAGCACGTGATCTCTGTATATATGGTGTTTGACATTTACCTCAAGCTAAACTTAGATATGTAGTGGAGCTGACATTTACCACTTGCTAAAATAGCACATGCAGTGTCAGTGGAAGGCAATGTTCAGAACTGAGTCTTATAAGAAATTAACGGATTATTAATATTTAACAGACTTTTACTGTCCCATCATTGGCTAATGTGTCAATCACTGTCAGTGTAGCAGGCATCGCCTGATGGGACTTGTAGTCCCATCGGACGATGCCTGCACACACACAAGACCCCCGGCAGGCCCGCACAGACCACCGGCAGCCAGCACAAGTCCCCCGGCAGCCGGCACAGGCACCCGGCAGGCGGCACAGGCACCCGGCACAGGCCCCCGAGAGGCCCGTACAGACCATCGGCATTCGGCACAGACCCCCCGCAGTCGGCACAGACCGCGCATCATGATGACATCATTTCAGCAGCCAATCACAGCCATGCCAATAGTTAACATGCCTAACAGGATGTGCCCACACTTCTGAGGATTCCCATTGGCTGAATCAAATCGAGCAGGCTGATAGCTTTATGGGAACTTCCGATTGCGGTATCCGATACGAAAAAAGTATCGGAAGTCAGTATGGGAATTCCGATACAGCTAATATCGGCTGATACCTGATACTTGCGGTATCGGAAAGCTCAACACTATGTAAGATACATTTCTTTTTGAGTTCTTTACTGTTAAAAGGTAATACAATAAACTAATCATATTTGGCATTGTCACTTCTGTATCAAATAAAAAATGATACTGTATTAGAAAATAAACTGTATATATTTGGTATCTTCCTGTGTCATGCCTTTATACAAATGCATATAATCAGTTCTGCTATGCTTGTCTAGAACTGTGGTGTATTGTGATAACTTATCCAACAGCGCCATCTATTGACAATGTTCTAATTACAGTTTACTTTTTGTTTCATTGCTTACTATGCAATGTAATATTCAAGGCTCATCCAGGCTTCCGTAGTTCCCATCAGCCTCTGCATTAGCCTTGCCCCTTCTTCTCCTCCAGCAGCCATTTTGGCCTCATGGATACTGACATGCTGATCATCTCTCCCTGATTTTCCGCCCCTCTGGCTGTTTACCTCCACATCGCACAGTCGGTGAGTTATTTTCCCCATGTTAGAGCTCACCATATTGTATTCCTACTCTGTTCTATATGTTTTATATCAAAGTAGTCTTGCTATTAAACATGTTAACAATACCGCCATGTTGTGCCCTGTGAATGTCCTGTACCATACATAATGCTATGTATTTAGATATGTTGTATGCCTCGTACTCAGTGCTTTCATTTTTCTTATAGTTTTACACTGATCCTACCAATAAAATTTGTAAAGGACGCCCCTGCGTCTACCTCAATGTCTTGGTAGGAAAGAGTTTAGCTGTCTGTCAATTCGCTTTTCTGAAGCACAAAGTTGAGGGTTCCAGAACATCGTGTCCTTAACCGCTTCACGACCCATGACGCCTATGTAGGCGTCATGAAAAGTCGTGCCCAAACGACCCATGACGCCCCGTAGGCGTCATGCTATAAATAGCGTTCCTGCGGGTCAGGTGACCGGGATCATTGAAATGTCACCCGACGCGCAGATATAGGACAACATGCAGTTAAGCCCAGGGGTGGTGGCTTCTCCCCCACGTGGTTAGGATCGCTCTGATTGGCTGTTAAAAGTGAAACAGCCAATCAGAGCCATAGTAATATTTCATCAATGAAAATTGATCGGACATGTCTGGAGACACCGATTCGACCCCCCCACCGGCGATCGCCCCCCCGCCACTGAATGACAGCGGCGATCTGCCACCGCTGTCATCATCTGCCTCCCATTCCCTCCGCTGCCCGCCAGCTTCCGATCCCCCCTCACTCCCTCGGTACCTTCTGAGTCCCCAGTCCCTCCCGGTGTCCCGCGGGTCCGGCTCATGGGCGCCGCCATCTTGGAAAATGGTGGGCGCATGCGCAGTGCGCTCACCCGAATCTGCTGGCTGCAGATTCCATTCTTTCATTTTGATCACTCTCACAGTGATCAAAATGAAATAAAAAGTAAATAAACCCCCCGATTATCACCCCCATAGGTAGTCACAACTAATAAAATAAAGAAAATATTTTTATTTTTATTTTTCCATTAGGGTTAGGGTTGGAAATAGGGTTAGGGTTAGGGTTGGAAAGAGCTTTAGGGTTAGGGTTGCAAAGAGGGTTAGGGTTGGAAATAGGTTTAGGGTTGGAATTAGAGTTAGGTTAGAGTTGGGGTGGAATTAGGGTTAGGGTTGGAATTAGGGTTAGAATTAGGGTTGGAATTAGGGTTAGGGTTGTGGTTAGGGTTACGGTTAGGGTTGGGATTAGGGTTTGGTGTGTGTTGGGGTTAGGGTTATGGTTAGGGTTGGGATTAGGGTTAGGGATGTGTTGGGGTTAGTGCTGTGGTTAGGGGTGTGTTGGGGTTAGGGTTGAAGTTAGAATTGATGGGTTTCCACTGTTTAGGCACATCAGGGGGTCTCCAAACACGACATGGTGCAACCATTGATTCCAGTCAATTTTGCGTTCAAAAAGTCAAACGGTGCTCCCTCCCTTCCAAGCCCTGACGTGTGCCCAAACAGTGGTTTTCCCCAACATATGTACTCAGGAAAAATTGCACAACAACTTTTGGGGACTAATTTCTCCTGTTACCCTTGGGAAAATAAAAAATTGGGGGCTAAAAAATTATTTTTGTGGAAAATAAATTATTTTTTCATCTTTTTCATTTTCACGTCTCTGCATTATAAACTTCTGTGAAGCACTTTGGGGTTCAAAGTGCTCACAACACATCTACATAAGTTCCTTGGAAGGTCTAGTTTCCAAAATGGGGTCACTTGTGGGGGGTTTCTACTGTTTAGGCACATCAGGGGCTCTGCAAACGTAATGACGACCGCAGACTATTCCATCAAAGTCTGCATTTCAAAACATCACTACTTCCATTCCGAGCCCTGACGTGTGCCCAAACAATAGTTCCCCCCACATATGGGGTACCAGGGTACTCAGGACAAACTGGACAACAACCTTTGGGGTCCAATTTCTCCTTTTACCCTTGTGAAAATAAAAAATTGCGAGCTAAAAAAATGATTTTTTTCATGGTTCTGCGTTATAATCTTCTGTGAAGCACTTGGAGGTTCAAGGTGCTCACTATACATCTAGGCAAGTTCCTTATGGGGTCTGATTTCCAAAATTGGGTCACTTGTGGGGGGTTTACACAGTTTAGGTACATCAGGGGCTCTGCAAAGGCAACATGATACCCGCAGACCATTTCATCAAAGTCTGCATTCCAAAACGTCACTACTTCCCTTCAGACCCCCGACGTGTGCCCAAACAGTTGTTCCCCCCCACATATGGGGTACCAGCGTACTCAGGACAAACTGTACAACAACTTTTGGAGGCCAATTTCTCCTGTTACCCTTGTTAAAATAAAAAATTGCTGACTAAAACTGCGCTATAATCTTCTGTGAAGCACCTGGGAGTTCAAAGTGCTCATTATGCATCTAGATAAGTTCCTTAGGGGGTCTAGTTTCCAAAATTGGGTCATTTGTGGGGGAGCTCCAAAGTTTAGGCACACAGGGGATCTCCAAACACGACATGGTGTCCGCTAACGATTGGAGCTAATTTTAATTTAAAAAAGTCAAATGGCGCTCTTTCCCTTCTGAGCCCTGCCGTGCGCCCAAACAGTGGTTGCCCTCCACATATGGGGTACCAGTGTACTCAGGACAAATGGGACAGCAATTTTTGTGGTCCAATTTCTCCTGTTACCCTTGTGAAAATAAAAAATTGTGGGCTAAAAAATCATTTTTTAGGAAAAAAATGATTTTTTTATTTTCACTGCTCTAAGTTATAAACTTTTGTGAAGCACTTAGTGGTTTCAAAGTGCTCACTACACATCTAGATAAGTTCCTTAAGGGGTCTAGTTTCCAAAATGGTGTCACTTGTTGGGGAGCTCCAATGTTTAGGTACACAGGGGCTCTCCAAACGAGACATGGTGTCCAATAATGATTGGAGCTAATTTTCCATTCAAAAAGTCAAATGACGCTCGTTCCCTTCAGTGCCCTGCCGTGCACCCAAACAGTGGTTTATGACCACATATGAGGTAATGGTGTGCTCGGTGAAATTGCCCAACAAATTTTAGGATCCACTTTTCCTGTTGCCCATGTGAAAATGAAAAAACTGAGGCTAAAATATAATTTTTGTCAAAAAAGTCCTTTTTTTTAAGGATCAATTTGTGAAGCACCTGGGGGTTCAAAGTGATCACTATGCATCTAGATAAGTTCCTTGGGGGGTCTAGTTCCCAAAATGGGGTCACTTGTTGGGAAGCTCCAGTGTTTAGGCACACAGCGACTCTCCAAACGTGACATGGCAAGCGCTAAATATTCCAGCATATTTTCCATTCAAAAAGTCAAATGTGCTCCTTCCCTTCTGAGCCCTGCCATGCGCCGAAACAGTGGTTTATGACCACATATGAGGTATCGGTGTACTCAGGAGAAATTTCCCAACAAATTTTAGGACCCATATTATCCTGTTGCCCATGTTAAAGTGAAAAAAATGATGCTAAAAGAAAATTTGTGTTGGAAAAATTAAAATGTCCTTTTTTTCCTTCCACGTTGTTTTAGTTCCTGTGAAGCACCTGAAGGGTTAATAATCTTCTAGAATGTAGTTTTGAGTAACTTGAGGGGTGCAGTTTTTAGAATGGTGTCACTTTTGGGTATTTTCTGCCGTATAGACCCCTCAAAGTGACTTCAAATGTGAGGTGGTCCCTAAAAAAATGGTTTTGTAAATTTTGTAAAAATGAGAAATCGCTGGTCAACTTTTAACCCTTATAACTTCCTAACAAAAAAAAAATTGTTTCCAAAATTGTGCTGATGTAAAGTAGACATGTGGGAAATGTTATTTAGTAACTATTTTGTGTCACATAACTCTCTAGTTTAGCAGAATAAAAATTTGAAAATTGCGAAATTTTCACCAAATTTCTGATTTTTTCACAAATAAATGCAAAAATTATTGACCTAAATTTATCACTAACATGAAGCCCAATGTGTCACGAAAAAAAATTCTCAGAATCGCTAGGATGCGTTGAAGCGTTCCAGAGTTATTACCTCATAAAGGGACACTGGTCAGAATTGCAAAAAATGGCCAGGTCATTAAGGTCAAAATAGGCTGGGTCATGAAGGGGTTAATGGCCTACACTATAAAATGAGCGCGCCATGTATCCTGCCGAGTAAACACCATAAAATAACAAAAAAATCATAAAGCCAGAATAACAAGTAGTTACAATTGTATAGAGAACCACGTAATGGTTCCAAGAAACGCTTCCATTCACTTGTATAAAATAGAGCTCCTCACAGCTCAGTCAGTGAGAAAATTAAAACAGTTACCCGTACAATATGGCAACACTGAAAAACATTAGAATAACAGATTTTAATTTTAATAAGTACATCATAACACCAAGTGTAATAAGTAACATATCCAGCACACGTGGGAGTTGCTGGCTGCATCTCTAATACTTTAAATTGATCTCACTTTCCTATTTATTTCATTTTTTATTTCTATATTTCTCTCTAGAGGTCACTAGTCTGTTACGTTACTGCAGTTACATCTGTTCTTGTTTATAGGTATTGTCAGGTCCCAATCGATAAGTCGTCAGTGACTCTGTGTGGCTGCAGACTCATGAATCTCCAGCACATGCACTGTGTGCTGCAGGGCATCGGCGGTCTCTGACCCGGGATCGGAGGAAATGTATACTCCCGCCCAGTGGGTGTGACCTCGCTTTCATACACCTGTATTTAGTGCAGCCTTGTTCATTACAAGTGTTTGGACTGAAGCCACGCCCACAATATGCTCTTTGGCCTGGAGTATGTATGACTCAAGCATTCCCTCCGATCCCGGCTCAGAAACCGGCAAATACGCTGGGGGTAAGAATAAGAAGTGTGTTATACTTCAAAACATGCCGAGTAAAACCGTGTGATATCATCTCCTGGTATCGGATTTCTTCCATCCTCAGCACTCTGGAAAAATTCCACAAATCCTCAATCCTCTATTTGTAATTGGTCCCATGAACCGTGAATCTGCAGCAGCTAAATCCTTATTAAAGCAGGTTAGTATATTCGGGATTTAACCCGCAGACCTTACTTGTGCTATTTTCTCTCCAGCTTCCAGGTACTCCCAGTTACAGATGGGAGTACCTCAATAAGGGTTTAGAATTAGCAGCTGCTTGTGGTTTGCAATATTTTCCCACTCACTGAGCAGGAGCTCACTGGGGTAAATGCGGGGGATGATGGTGTGGTACTCGCAGGTGCGCAGGATGCAGTGGCGAGATGGAGATGGAGCAAGCTTAAATTTAACCTTTATCTAGGGGTTATATGTATAACTAGTAAGCTGACAATAGTTTTCCTTGCAGAGATTTAAACAATAGTACACACAAGCAACATGATATCTACTACCCGGATGGTGCAGGTAACTGTATGGCTGCAGTTTGGCCAACTACAAGTCCTGAATTATAACTGGCTAACAACAGAGTGTCACTTATCCTTCTCTGAAGTCCTGCAGAGTTGTTGTCCAGGCAGTATCCGTTTGGCGTCTCAGCCACTGGGCCCAGCCGATGAGGAGCTGTCGCAGGCTTCTGGCGTTCCTACGCCTGGATGTAGAGGGGGCACAACATGGCTCAGGAGGGTTCCTCAGCATGGAGCCCCCTTGCGGATTTGAGGCGGTGACAGCCGTGGCCCTGAATGTGTAGGCCACAGCCGTGGTCTGGAAAGGGGCACTGGCTGCCGTGGGTTGCAGCATCCGGGTCACAGCCATGGTGTGGATCGGGACAGTGGCGGCTGTGGGTAGCAGCGTACAGGTCGCAGCCGTGGGACGGAGTGGGGCAGTGGCATCCGCGGTTGGCCACGGGCAGGTCGCAGCCACAGGCTGGAGTGAGCCAGTGGGGGCTGCAGTTGGCAGCGGGCAGACCGCAGCCGTGGGCTGGAGTCGGATGGTGGTGGCTGCGGTGGCAGCAGGCAGGCCACAGCCGCGGGCTGGAGTCGGGCGGTGGCCGCCGCAGTTGGCAGCAAGCAGGCCGCAGCCGCAAGCTGGAGTGAGGCTACGGTGGTCGCGGGTCACTCTGTCTGGGGCGCAACCGTGGGTGTCAGATCTGTGTCACTCCCTCACGCTGCTTGGTGTCATCCTCCCCTTGGGTCAGGAGAGCCTTCGTCCTGTCTCCCTGGAAGACGTTGACTCCCTCTAGCTCTCCAGCGCCACCTAGGTTCCTGCTTCCTGCTCCTTCTTTCTCTCTCCGTCGAGTATCCCCTGCTGGTTCCCTGTGCTCCTTTTATAACCGCCCCACCCCCACACTTTCTAGAAGCTCCTCTGGTTCATCCTCTAATCATGTCCCCCGGAAACAAACCCCCTAGGAACCTTGGTGACAGCCCCTTTGCTTCTGGCCCGGTTACACAGCAGGGGCTCTCTCTCCTACAATGGTATCACAGAGCTGCAGCCAGCAATTGTGGGCAGGTGAAAAATAGAAACATGCAATGTACATACATGTAGAAAATCATCAAATATTCCAAATGCCCCACTCTCCTTTTATTGTGGGTAGACTGCTACTCAGACAATTCCAGATGAGGGTAAAACAGCATGGCAATACTTTATTGTACCACTAAACAGACACTAACACATAGATTTGTCCCAACAAATGTTCAAAATAGTGCAAATTACAGAGTCTCACCCTTCCGCTGACTCACCAGGATTAGAGCAGCAATGACACTCTGCTTTTGGCAGACACCCACAGAAAGCTGACCGAGGTATGTGTCTAGGTGACATGATTGTCCCAACCTGGATTCTTCAAGAAGTCTTTGAGGGTTCAGCGATGGACAATAAAGCAGTTCTGTGTTCTCCCAGCTGGGGTCATGGTTACCTAAGCTGACATCCTGTAGAACGTTCCTGGCTGCAGTTTTGTAAAGTCTCTCTGATTCTTCTTGCAGAATGATATAAATGCCTTTTTCCATCCATGTCTGTGGTTCAGGTCATCAACCATTGGTTAGAATGGTCAATGGGAAAGTGGGATGAGATTAACTTTAATTGAGTTTTTAGTCATTATGCATAGTTCTTTCTTCTTTATTTTGCAGGTCAACAAACCAGCCATCCTGGTACAATGTGTAATCAACATATTAACAAACATTGATTGTTCCATGACCCTGCGTCCCTGTCCTCGAGAGATAAAAGACAATAAGTTAAAACAAACATCACCTCAAGTGTCAACATTCAGAAAATATGACAATAGGCCATACTTCTTGACCAACTGAAGATAGAAACACATAGATTCACTAGTTAACATTCAGAAAATAGCCTACATCTCTGGGCCTGCTGAATTTATATCTGGCATAATTAAGAAGAAATGCTGTGTGGTCACACTGAGTTTACAGGAGACAGGGCAAAGGGAAGAGTGTCAGGGAGGCTAGTCCTTATTTGGCACACTCCAGCAAGTTTGCTAAGCTGGCAAATGAGTGGTTCTTTAGTATAAGGGTAACACCGCTACAGCAACACATCCTGTGAAAGTGCTTGCTCCAGTAAGGTGGGAATCAGAGTGCTGGTAGTGGGGGATAAAATTGTTAGTGGAACAGACAGAGCAATCTGTCACCAAGACCGGGCTCATCGGATAGTGTATTGTCTTCCTACTGCTCAAGTTCACAATGCGGATCAAGTTGACAGATCACTGACAAAGTTATGTCAATGTTAGAGGAAGGTGGAAGTCCTAAAATTAATTTTAGTAAATTAAGTTGGAAACTAAAGGCAAGGACCCCAAAGATAACATTGTCTGATATACTTACTGTACCATGTGCCACACCAGGGAGGAAACAGGAGATTAGTGAAGTGAATAAACAGCAAAGTAATTAGTGTTGTAAGGATAATTTTGGGTTCCTGGAAAACTGGGCAGACTTTTCTACTGGCCACAGACCCTACATTAGAGATGTATAGGGATGATGAGGAGGCCACTGTGCTGTGGGAAGAAATAGCTAGAAAGTTGGAGATGTAATAAAACTAGGCACTGAGGGGTAATTACTGTCCAGGAGAGGACGATAGTCTAAGTTTAGATAGTGACCTGGGCCTTAGTAATGAAAACTAATGAGGCTTTGGGATAGAACTGTAAATACAATAAGCAGGAATAGAGAAACTGAGAAATACATAAAGAAAATCTGTACTAATGTAAGAAGTCTCACCAACAAGATGGACAAATTAGAATTCATAATCTGGAATTTATGATATTGTGGGGATATTGAAGCTATGACTGGGCTGTTAATTTATAGCACAATAGTCTGTTCGGGAATAAATGTAAAATTGTCCCTAAAGCCCATCTCACATGATAATTTATGTGAGGCCACTGAAAATGTAGAATCCATGTGGGGGAAAAAGGGGAGAGAGATAGGCTAATAAATTACTGATAGGGGGTTGTTATACTGAAAGTCTCCAAATATAATAGAAGCAAATCGATGAGGCAGCGAATCACAGAAAAGCCATTATAATGGGGGAAATCAGGTAACCCAATAAAAATTCAGAGCAGAAACTTCCAGAAAGAGAAACAGGTTTTTGATTAAAAAAAAGACATTTACGTTTCATAACTGGTTCAGGACCAAACACTTGTTGGGTGTGTGGAGGCATTTCTAGACCTTAATTCTAACCAATAAAAGACAGAATATGAAATGTACAGATTGGGGGTCAATTGTGTAATAGTGATAATAAAATAATAACGTTTCATGCTTTCTTTATTAAGATGAATAGTAGAGGGGCTGCAATGACTTAAAAATAAATATAAGTTCCTAACTCGCCAAATTTTCTGCAAAAAATGGATTTGTGGGAAATAAATTTGCACAAAGCTCAATACTTGATAGCTTGAAATTGCTTGGAAAATACAAGGGGTAAAGGAAAGAGTGGCCCTCCTGACCATAAGAGTTTGCACATTGTAGGAGAGGGAGAAGTCCCCTCTGACCATAAGAGTTTACACTCTACAGAAGAGAGACTTACCCAGCGGCTATAGATGGAAAACAACTCTACTGCCCAAACTGAGCTCCACTGGGAACGGCTGATCTGTCATTGCCCAGGTAATGAGCAACAGTGGTCAAGTGTTATACTGTACGGTCTCATACTGTAACTGCATAGCATCATGGAGAGGTTGCAAGGCCATGAAAGGTGACATTAGTGTTCCAGCACTGCAGCACTGTGGATAATGGTGCTGGGCAAGTTTTTTTGGGGGGAATTGCAAATCAAGACTTTAAATGGTCGAATTTGCATGAAACCACGAACCTTTGGGGGAAAGGGAGGACAAAGTTGGGCATGGACCTGTGTGCTTTTTCCAATGCTAGGGCTAGACTTCTGTCCAAGTGTCCCTTTTGCACCTAGGAAGCCAGAAAATATTATGCGCATTGAGGTTGTGGGTACTATACTGTAAAATACTAGTTTTTGGTAAGCAATTTATTATTTCCCTCTGCTATTCAAAAAACAACACCATTTAGATAGGTCACATATAGGTCATATATCAATAGAGCTATTTTGAGTGTCCAGTCCTCTTACAAATTAAGACCTTCTTCACACGTTCGTTTTTTATGTTCATACGAGGTCTGATTTTTAAGAACCGCAAATATGGACATATGGACACCCAGTGTATTAAATGGCGGTGCACACATGTCAGTTTTTTTGGTGTAACACAGAATCCGTGGCACACTGATGACACGGATGACAACAAAAATAAAAACTCAGTTGCTCTCATATTACATCTATTCCATTGAAGCCATTGTCTCGTGTAAAAAAACAGAAAAGAATAAACAACAAAAATACTCACCTTTACGCCTAATCCACCGATGTCCATGTCCCCTGTAAAAAAACAAAAATAATACACAACCATATCCCTCACAGGTTTTCAACCTGGACGGTGGCATGATGCCGCCATCCATGCTGAAAACCATGGGCGAATGAAGTGCTGAGAACACAGCATCAGTGATTATCGGTGACGTAATACAGTTCACCGCCTGTCATTGACACTGTGTTCTTACACTACATAGTGAGTGGCACAATGAGATCACTATGAGCACCAGGATAACTGGTAACAGGGGACTACAGTAACATGACTGGCCGCACCAACACCAGGGGACTTCGGATTCAGGACTGGACACTCCTGGACAGGGGAACAATGTTCAGGCACTTGCCACACTGGGACCAGGGATTCTGGATCAGGACACTGTCAACACCATGACCAGGGACCTTACAACTGCATGGGTAGAACACCAACTACCTAATTACTCAACTCGTTGCTTGGTGACTCCCTAAGTCTTTTATAGAGGATGACTCCCAGCAATTGGTGAATACAATATATTAAATGCCTCTCAGCTACAAGCTGTGTACATTTACTATATCTATGCTGCTCTGTTAAGATCAGGGGAGCACTCACCCATGCACCAGGAAGGAGCAGGAGTACACAAGGGAGCCACACCAAGGGTCAGGGTAGTGAGTAATCCAGTGTCCCTGCACAGAGGTAGAAAGGGACAACATGAGGGGAGCAAGTAATAATAATATTTATGTTTATATAGCGCTAACATATTCCGCAGTGCTTTACAGTTTGCACACAGTAATAGCACTACAGTTCCACTCCCTTATGCCCCTCTTCTTCAAGCCTTTCTCTGAAGATAAATTGGAGGCCAACACCTCTTCACAGACTCCCATGACTTCTCTTCAGGACCACAATTTTTTCTATCCACTAGAAGAGAAGTCAAACATCTCACCTTCTTCCTGACTAGGATGCTCCTATACATCAACCCATCCTCAGCATAGGACAAAGTGGGTATAGTACCAAGAATTATTCACTGAAAAGTCTCTTTGAATTCGATGACATTAGCTACCACCCTGGAGGATTCAAATACTAACTGGAGTTCCTCCACCTGGTTGGTGGATAAAAGAGAATTGTAAGATGCTACCACCTTGACGTTTTCTTTACCTGACACTGCTGGCTAACCTGGACTTGTGTGAACATGACACCTCTTATGGTTCTGCTGCCGCTAACAGTGCACCACACAGAATCTCCAGACTAGAATGGACACCTGAGTTTTCAGCTCTGGATTACCTATGGAAATACCAGACAGCACATGGAAGGCTATCTTTCTCCATGTATAATGCTCTGATCTGGAGCTCGAGTTGTTCAGACAAGACAGCCTCACCGAATTCTGGAGCTGTCGGACAAAGACTCTTCATGGCTTGCAGCACAAACTCTCCAACCAAACTGAAGACTCTACTTGCCACTGATAGAGTCATAGTCATTTGTGGAGAGGGAATATTCCCACCAAGGGTAGCCTCTCCCACAGGTCCATGGCTTTGGAGTTTTTTAGGCTTAACAAAGACTGTCAGTATGTTCTGCAGAAGCATAGCTACATAGCAATCCCATCAGCTTCTACCCGGCATGCCAGACACAGTGAACCTTCACAGATTCTGCATGGATAGCTGCCTCAACAAGCTGGGGAATGAGTGGTATTTCAAAGGACAGGGCCAGAAGTGACATTCTCCTCACACATGTCACCAGTCTGGTCTACTCCTGGAAGATTGGAAGGGAAGTTTTTGCAGAAGATTCTGGATTTGGCTTATCAAAGACCACAAAGATGGCCACTAGGAAGGCCTTCAGTTCCAAATGATAGGGGCCCCTTTTTCCCATGGGGGTATGAGCCATGCCAGGGCATCACCAGCTTGGATGGACATCAGGAGTCCCGCCTCAGCCCGATCAGAGGTAAACTGCTGGCTGAAATCTTCCTAGCGCCACACGCTCTGCTCCAGGAACCCACAGCATTGCTTCGGATCCCCATAGTACCAAGACAGATTAGGCAAGACAGGTTCCACTCCTGGAGCAAAAATTTCAGATTGTACAGATGTCAGGTAGGGATGAGCGAGTAGTGAAATACTCGGACTCGCTGTACTAGTTACGAGTAGCTCCTAATACTAGGGTACTCATAATGAGAAGCGAGTCCAATGTAAGTCTATGGGAAACGCGAGTAAAGGGCAGAGAATGTGTGTGGGCGGAGACTATGTGTGCGTCGAGAATGTGTGCGGGGGTCTGTGGGGCTGTGTGTGTGCGGGGCCTGTGTGGGCATTGTCCGATGGGACTACTTGTCCCATCTGGCTATGCCCGCTACAGTGACAGCATTAGCGGATGATTGCAAAGTAGTATTCCCATCATCCAGCTAATGTGGTGAATGTTAAAAAAAGACATACAGAACATATAACATACAGTACATACACATAACATGCAACACATAACATAGAGTGCACACTCACCGCGCACACCTAATTCCCCGAAGCCATTGATCACCTGTAAAAAAATTAAAATAATAAAGCAACCTACACTGACCTTTCCGCCGTAATCCTATTAATAACGAGGGTCCCACGTCGATCTCCTGTGGAGAGCAGCCGCATCAGCTGATGCGACTGCTCTCCAGGGGCTCCAGAAATACAGTGATGCTGTGCGGCCAGCCAATCACAGTAATGCCACAACAAAGAAGGCAGCAGCTTTACTGTGATTGGCTAACACATGCCGGGCGGGAGATCCAAATATTGCGAGGCGAGTAGTGAAATTTACTGACTAGGATTCGAGTACCGCGAGTACCTCATTACTCGCCGAGTACCGAAGCCTAACGAGTATACTTGCTCATCCCTAATGTCAGTGCTTCTATTCGGGCATTTATTGTCATCAGTACAAAATTATTAAACTGGCTCGCTCGCTGATACCCCAGTTGCCGAAACATTTACGAGTGCAAAGAGGGTTGAGGGTCAGTGGGGCCCATGGCCAAACAAGCTGTTACACCCAACGGTGGTGCATGTGGATTTGTGGAAAAACTGTGATACAGGGCCAGGCCTGCCTGGGAAATTGTGTAGTTAATCGGCTACCAGGTGGTAAAGGTGAAAAAATTTGGTCCCAAGCCGCCACTGTTACTCCCGTTGCATTGTCCACACATTGTACCAGCTATTGTACAAGAATATCACCCTTGCCCATACCAATGCACTTTCAGGGACTGTCCACTTAACGACCTACATATGTAAAAGCTCTTGTTGTGAGTGACAATACATTTTCCTGACTGCACACTGGGTGAACATTGTGGAAGCCGTGGCCCAATAGTCGGACCCTGGAATGGAATATGTGCTATCGACACTGAGGCCCTACTTCTATCAGGATTTCCTTCAAGTCTCACACCAGTTCCTGCACCCCTCCTGCTCATCCTCCATTTCCAATGCGCTATCTCAGAGTACGTCACCCACATCAGCCAGAATAATAATAATAATAATTTTATTTCTATAGCGCCAACATATTCCGCAGCACTTTACATTTTAAAAGAGACTTGTACAGACAATAGACATTAAGCATTACAATAAACACTTAGATCAACAGATATTAAGAGGAATGAGGGTCCTGCTCGCAAGCTTACAATCTATGAGGAAATATGGGAGACACAAAAGGTGAATGGTAACAATTGCTTTCGTTGTTCGGACCAGCCATAATGTAAGAAATCGGGTGTTCATGTGCTGTTGCATGAACCAGTTACCAGCCTGAATACTTAAACGTACAGACACAGAGGGCTATTAAATGTATAAGGCGTATGAGAACATGATACAAGGAACATGGTTATGATAAAGATTTTAAATGGGCAACACAGGGATAGTTAAAATAATGTGTTGAGGCGGTAGGCCAGTGTGAAAAAATGTGTTTTATTGCACATTTAAAACTGTGGGTATTGGGGATTAATTGGATTAACCTGGGTAGTACATTCCAAAAAATTGGTGCAGCACGTGAAAAGTTTTGGAGAAGGAGGTTCTGATTAGTGAGAATGTTAACCTCAGGTCATTAGCAGAACGGAGGGCACGGGTAGGGTGGTAGACTGAGACGAGGGATTAGATGTAGGGTGGTGCTGAGCTGTGGAGTGCTTTGTGGATGGGTAACCATTGTTATAACTGGCACAAGGTAGAGGCATCGGTGTAATGGATTGTGAGGAATATGATCCTGGCTGCACAATACAAGACAGATTGGAGATAGGAGAGTTTGGTAAGAGGGAGACTGATTAATAAAGAATTACAATAGTCGAGATGAAAGATGAATAAGAAAAACATTACGAATTTTTGCAGAGTCGAAAGTAAGAAAGGGTCGAATTCTAGAAAGGTTTTTGAGATACAGTTGACAAGAGCGAGCCAGTGATCGAATGTGAGGAGTGAATGAAAGCTCTGTATCAAGTATGACCCCAAAACAGTGGACATGTTGCTGGGGAGTAATGGTAGAATCACACACGGAAATGGTAATGTTGGGCATAGGTAGGTTAATAAAGGGAGGAAACACAAGGAGTTCAGTTTTTGACAGGTTCAGTTTCAGATAGAGGGAGGACATGATGTTGGAGACAGTGGTAAGACAATCACTGGTGTTTTCTAAAAAGGAGAGAAGATGTATAATTGGATGTTATCAGCATAGAGATGGTACTGCAATGCAAATCTGCTGATTCTTTGTCCAATAGAGGCAGTATATAAAGAGAAGAGGAGGGGGCCTAGGACTGATCCTTGAGGAACCCCAACAGTAAGGGAAAGATGAGAGGAGGAGGAGCTAGAAAAAGATGCAATGAAGGAACGATTAGAGAGGTAGGAGGAGAACCAGGAGAGAATGGTGTCCTTGAGGCCAATGGTGTGGAGCATAGTGAGGAGAAGCTGGTGATCCACAGTGTCGAATGCTGCAGAGAGATCTAGGAGAATTAGCATGAAATAGTGACCTTTAGATTTAGCTGTTAGGAGATCATTAGAGACTTAAGTGAGGGCAGTTTCAGTAGAGTGTAAAGAGTGGAAACCAGATGGGAGAGGTTCGAGAAGAGTGTTATCTGAGAGATAGCGGATAAAAGTGGAGTGGACCAGGCATTTGAGGAGTTTAGAGATGAAGGGAAGATTAGAGACATGTCTATAGATAGCTGCACAGTTTTGGTTGAGGGATTTTTTTTTAGTAATGAATGCATGATGACATGCTTAAATGAGGAGGGAAAGATACCAAAGGAGAAAGAGAGGTTGAATATTTTTGTTAGGTGAGTGGTGACAGCAGGGGAAAGGGACTGGAGGAGATGTGAGGGAATAGGGTCACTGGTGCAAGTAGTATGGCGAGAAGATGCAAGGAGCCTCATCGCTTCTTCTGTAACTGGATCAAAATCAGAGAGTGAGCTAGATGCAGTAGGGGAGGGAGGACAGTGCATGGTATGAGGGGATTGGGAGAAAATTTCCTGTCGGGTGTGGTCAATTTTTTCTTTGAAGTAATTGGCTAGATCATTAGCTCGGAGATCCGTGGTTGGGGACTGCACTCTTTGGTTGAGTAGGGAACGAAAAGTGTCAGAGATGTTTAGGGTTATTGGATAGTGAGGTGATGAGGGGGTTGAAATAGGTTTGTGCTGCAGGTATTCTTCGAACGTGGTGGCATAGACAATTATGTCATCTAGATAGATCAAAGTGGCTTCAAAATTCATTCCAGGAGCATTGGCCAGCCCGAACGGCATTCTATTAAACTCAAACAGGCCCATAGGTGTTATGATTGAGTGACCGTAGGAGGCAGACACAAAAATAGAAGCTACGTCCAGAAAACCAGAGGAGTTGGCAACTCTCCGATTGCAGACCCCTGAACCTATCAACACAACTAGCAATAGCCGTGGGGGGTTCCTACGGTGCCCTAGACCCCTCGAACACAGCCGGAGAACTATATAGCCTAAAGATAGAAAGGGAAATCTAAACTGCCCCAGAGCAGACCCCAAAGTAAAAGGCAGCCCCCAACATATAATGACAGTGAAGCAAGATGAAAAAACACCAACACAGATAGAAAGATAGGCTGAGCAAACGTTGGGGCCCAAGCTAATCTAAACAGGACAAGAAAGGAAAGCTGCTGTCTGCAATCGGCAAAAACCCTATCAAAAACATAGGCCAGCAAGCTGATATGGAAAAAGACCCTGAAGCAGCTAGGCTTCAAAACTTAATCAGCACTCTGGTATTTTCAGGAGACAGAGCTAAGGAGTTCAGCTCACCCCAGCAGGGATTGGCTGAAATCCAGAAAAAACGAAGCAAGGCACAAATGCAAAAAGCAAGGAAGAAAACTTAGCTTTAGCAGAGCAGGAATTCAGACTGCACTCCAAGGATACCACAGAGAAATCACCCGCAGGGAGAATGGGCGTAGGCAGCCTTATATCCAGTCTGTGACTCCACTCAGCCAGTCATTATCATTAATCTCAAGTGTCTGATAATCAGACTCACTACCTCTCCTTACCAGAAGAGGGAGTTCCTCGGGCCTCAGTGATGAAGGGGAAAATGAACTCACAACAGTACCTCCCCCTTGAGGAGGGGTCACCGAACCCTCTACCACGCCACCAGGGCGATCAGGGTGTGCCTGATGAAAGGCACACACCAATCTTTTGGCATGAACATCAGAGGCAGAGACCCAGGAATTATCCTCCTGACCATAACCCTTCCACTTAACCAAATACTGCAGTCTCCGTCTAGCCAGACGAGAATCCAGTACTTTCTCTACCTCATATTCAATGTTACCTTCAACCAATACAGGGTCTGGAGGTGCCACTCCCGGAACAACAGGTTCAACAAACCTCTTCAACAAAGACTTATGAAACACATTATGGATTTTAAATGTGACAGGAAGAGCCAAACGAAAAGAGACCGGATTAATAATCTCCAAAATCTTGTAAGGTCCAATAAATCTAGGCTTAAACTTAGGAGAAGCCACCTTCATAGCAATATTTTTTGATGATAACCACACCATATCACCAACCTTAAACTGGGGACCAATGGTCCTATGTCGGTTGGAAAACCACTGGGCCTTTTCCTGGGAGAGAGATAACTTATCCACCACTTGGTCCCAGATCTGTTGCATTCTCTCCACCACAGTGTCAACACCTGGGCAGGCAGACGGCTCCACCTGCCCTGAAGAAAATCGAGGGTGAAGCCCAAAGTTACAAAAAAAAGGTGACATCAAAGTGGCAGAACTAGCTCTATTATTTAAAGCAAATTCGGCCAAGGGTAAAAATGAAACCCAATCATCCTGATCAGCGGAAATAAAACATCTCAAATATGACTGCAAGGTCTGGTTTGTTCTCTCTGTCTGCCCATTGGTCTGAGGGTGAAAGGCAGAGGAGAAGGACAACTGAATTCCCAGCTTGGAACAGAAAGTTCTCCAAAATCTAGGCACAAACTGAACTCCTCTGTCAGACACAATGTTCTCAGGAATCCCGTGCAAGCGAACCACCTGTTGCAAAAACAGGGGCACCAACTCAGAGGAAGACAGCAACTTAGGGAGTGGTACAAGATGAACCATCTTAGAGAACCTATCACAAATCACCCAAATAACAGTCATCCTTTGAGAGACAGGCATATCAGAGATGAAATCCATTGAAATATGGGTCCATGGCCTCTTGGGGACAGGCAAAGGCATCAACAACCCACTAGAGCGGGAGCATGATTTAGACCGGGAGCACGTCCCACAGGACTGCACAAAATTCCTGACATCACGAGACAAGGAGGGCCACCAAAAAGACCGACTCACAAGATCTCTAGTACCAAAAATACCTGGATGACCAGCCAAAGCAGAGCAATGAACTTCAGACATCACTCTCTTCTTCCACTGGTCAGGAACATACAACTTTCCACTGGGACAACGCTCAGGCTTGTCTCTCTGGAACTCTTCCAGAGCACGTCTCAAATTGGGCGAGATGGCAGAAAGAACTACCCCTTCGCCTAAGATGGTAGCAGGTTTGGTCACCACAGGAGAATCAGCAAAGAAACTCCTAGAGAGTGTGTCTGCCTTGACATTCTTAGTTCCAGGAAGAAAAGAAACCACAAAATCAAAACGTGTAAAAAACAAGGCCCACCTAGCCTGTCTAGGGTTCAAGCGCTTAGCCGACTCTAGATAAATCAAATTCTTGTGGTTGGTGAGGACCACGACTTGATGCTTAGCTCCCTCCAACCAATGTCTCCACTCCTCAAATGCCCATTTCATGGCCAACAGTTCCCGATTCCCCACATCATAGTTACGTTCAGATGGAGAGAACTTTCGGGAAAAGAAAGCACAGGGATTCATTTTAGATGTTACAGGATCCTTTTGGGACAAAACAGCTCCTGCACCAATCTCAGAAGCATCCACCTCTACCTGGAACGGAAGTGAGACATCAGGTTGCCGCAAAACCAGGGCGGAGGTGAATCTTCGCTTCAACTCCTGAAAGGAAGAAACAGCCTCCGGAGACCAATTTAACACATCAGCACCCTTCTTAGTCAAATCAGTCAATGGCTTGGCAATACTAGAAAATTTTGCTATAAATTTCCGATAAAAATTAGCGAAACCCAAAAAGTTCTGGAGGGCCTTCAAAGAAGTGGGCTGAACCCAATCATAAATGGCCTGTACCTTGGCCGGGTCCATTTCAATAGTTGACGGAGACAAAATAAATCCCAAAAAAGAAATCCTCTGTACCCCTAAAAGGCATTTAGATCCTTTGACATACAGGGAATTCTCCCTCAAGATCCGGAACACAGTCCGAACATGTTCCACATGAGAATCCCAATCTTTGAGAAGATCAAAATATCATCCAGATAGATAATCAAAAATGTATCCACAAAATCTAGGAAAATATCGTTCATGAAGCACTGGAAGACAGAAGGGGCATTAGTGAGCCCAAAAGGCATCACCAGGTACTCAAAATGTCCCTCCGGAGTATTAAACGCCGTCTTCCATTCATCCCCATGCTTAATGCGAATAAGATTATACGCCCCCCTGAGGTCAAGCTTGGTAAACCAGCAAGCACCTTTAACTCTAGAGAATAGATCCGAAATCAGGGGTAACGGATACTGATATTTAACAGTAATCTTGTTGAGGGCACGATAATCAATACAAGGTCTTAATGATCCATCCTTTTTGGCTACAAAAAAAAAACCGGCACCTAAGGGTGACGAGGATGGTCTAATATGACCCTTCTCCAACGCCTCCTTAATATAGGATCGCATAGCCTCGTGCTCGGGTACAGATAAATTGAAGAGCCGACCCTTGGGGAATTTACACCCCGGGATCAGTTCAATTGCACAGTCATAACTCCTATGAGGAGGCAGAGACGCAGACTCATTCTCACTAAATACATCATAAAAGTCCGCCAAATAATCAGGAACATCATGTGACTGAGGAGAGGTGGAAAACACCGGAGCCTCACTAAAGGCACACCGACAACCCCAACTCACCACAGACACAGATTTCCAATCCAAAACTGGATTATGAATTTGTATCCAGGGAAACCCCAGAACAATGGTATCATGCAGATTATGCAACACCAAAAATCTGCAATTTTCCTGATGGTCTGGGGCGACCCGCATTACCACCTGGGTCCAAAACTGAGGTTTATCTTTAGCCAAATGAGTAGCATCAATCCCCCTCAAAGGGATAGGCGTCCGCAGAGGTGTCATAGGAAATCCACAACGTTTAGCAAAATTAAAGTCCATTAGGTTTAGGGCTGCTCCCGAATCCACAAAAGCCTTGGCGGAAAATGTGGACAGGGAGCAGATCAGAGTAATAGCCAGAAGAAACTTAGGTTGAACACCACCAACAGAAAACATGTGTGCAAAGCGTTTCTCTCGTTTAGGACAGACAGAAATAATATGTGAGGTATCTCCACAGAAAAAACACAACTTATTACACCTTCTGAACTCCTGACGCTGCTCTCTGGAGAAAACTCTATCACATTGCAAAGGTTCAGTCATTTGTTCAACAGGTGGCAACACCTCTCGTGCAGTTTTGCGTTCGCGCAAACGCCGATCAACCTGAATAGCTAATGACATAGAATCGTCAAGACCAGAGGGAACAGGAAATCCCACCATAGTATCTTTTACAGCTTCTGACAAACCCTTCTGAAAGAGAGTAGCCAAGGCATTATCATTCCAAGTAGTAAGTACCGCCCACTTTCGGAATTTTTGACAGTACAATTCTGCAGAATCTCGACACTGATTCAATGCCAGCAGGGTCTTTTCAGCCTGATCAATGGCATTAGGTTCGTCATACAACAAGCCCAAGGCTTGAAAAAATGCGTTCACATTAGTCAGAATAGGATCATCTGGCTTCAAAGAAGACGCCCAATCCTGAGGATCGCCACGCAGAAAAGAGATGATAATTTTAACCTGCTGCGCGGAGCTCCCTGACGAGTTAGGCTTCAAGGCAAAAAATAATTTACAATTATTTTTGAAATTCAAAAATTTAGACCGATCACCACAAAATACATCAGGTGTAGGAATCTTTGGTTCCGCAGCATGTGAATGAGCAAGGTAGGCGGAAATTCCCCGCACTTCCGCAGCGAGCTGCTCCACACGATCAGACAATTGCTTTATCTCCACTGAGAGAAAAAAAAATTCCCCTTACGGCCTCAGAGATATAGAGGAAAAAATATACACACTTTTTTTTTTTTTTTGCAATTCTTTCCTGCTATTGAGTACCCTAGGATCTGCGGTCGGGCAGGTGATTCTGTTATGATTGAGTGACCGTAGGAGGCAGACACAAAAATAGAAGCTACATCCAGAAAACCAGAGGAGTTGGCAACTCTCCGATTGCAGACCCCTGAACCTATCAACACAACTAGCAGTAGCCGTGGGGGGTTCCTACGGTGCCCTAGACCCCTCGATCACAGCCGGAGAACTATATAGCCTAAAGATAGAAAGGGAAATCTAAACTGCGCCAGAGCAGACCCCAAAGTAAAAGGCAGCCCCCAACATATAATGACGGTGAAGCAAGATGAAAAAACACCAACACAGATAGAAAGATAGGCTGAGCAAACGTTGGGGCCCAAGCTAATCTAAACAGGACAGGAAAGGAAAGCTGCTGTCTGCAATCGGCAAAAACCCTATCAAAAACATAGGCCAGCAAGCTGATATGGAAAAAGACCCTGAAGTAGCTAGGCTTCAAAACTTAATCAGCACTCTGGTATTTTCAGGAGACAGAGCTAAGGAGTTCAGCTCACCCCAGCAGGGAATGGCTGAAATCCAGAAAAAACGAAGCAAGGCACAAATGCAAAAAGCAAGGAAGAAAACTTAGCTTTAGCAGAACAGGAATTCAGACTGGACTCCAAGGATACCACAGAGAAATCACCCGCAGGGAGAATGGGCGTAGGCAGCCTTATATCCAGTCTGTGACTCCTCTCAGCCAGTCATCATCATTAATCTCAAGTGTCTGATAATCAGACTCACTACCTCTCCTTACCAGAAGAGGGAGTTCCTCGGGCCTCAGTGATGAAGGGGAAAATGAACTCACAACACATAGGTAGTATGAAGGCCATCTTCGTTTGGTCTTGTTTGGACATCGGCATTTGCCAACAACCACTGGCCAGATCTAGGGTGGAAAAATATCTTGCTTGTCCCAGAGTGGATAAGGACTCTTCAATCTGGGGTAGCTGGTATGAATCCCGCACAGTTCAGGCATTTAACTTGTGATAGTCTACACAAAATTTCAGAGTGTTGTTTTTTTTGTACTAGGACTATAGGAGCAACCCATGGTGTGATGGTGTGATAGGCTATGTGGATATCATTTTGAGTATATTTCTATTTCACTTATTTTCATAGTGTTTTTCTTGTATGTCTATAGCCTGACTGTATCTTTCTCTTGATGACCCCCTGTAGTTCTTTAATCCCCAAGGTTCCTTTGTTCTCCTCTGGGAGGCCTGGAAACTGCCCCAACCTGCTTGACTACCCCTGGACCCAAGAAAGGGGGTGGGGAGGACAGGAGCTGGTCAAGTCAGTTCCTGTGTGGAGAGGATTGTGTAAAGACTGCACTTCAGAGAGAAGGACCCATTTTATCCTCTGGTGCAAGAGTTTTGGACTCTCATCTCCCTGGATATTTTATGCTGTTACTGGACTACATTCTTGTTCTAGTCTATTGTATCCTCAGTGTGGTGGATTGTTTATGAACCTTCTAATTTTGCCTGTAATAAAGGTCTTGGGATTGTTCACCCTTCCCTCGCTCTGTTGATTGTGTGGTATCGGAGAAGGACCCCGTGACAACTGTATTATGATCTATAGAGCCCACATCTATCGGATTATTATATTATACATTGTATTATGATCTATAGAGCCCACATCTATCAGATTATTATATTAAACAATGTATTATGATCTATAGAGCCCACATCTATCGGATTATTATATTATACACTGTATTATGATCTATAGAGCCCACATCTATCGGGTTATTATAATATACACTGTATTATGATCTATAGAGCCCACATCTATCGGATTATTATATTGTACACTGTATTATGATCTATAGAGCCCACATCTATAGGGTTATTATATTATACACTGTATTAGGATCTATAGAGCCCACATCTATCGGATTATTATATTGTACACTGTATTATGATCTATAGAGCCCACATCTATAGGGTTATTATATTATACACTGTATTATGATCTATAGAGCCCACATCTATAGGGTTATTATATTATACACTGTATTATGATCTAAAGAGCCCACATCTATCGGATTATTATATTGTACACTGTATTATGATCTATAGAGCCCACATCTATAGGGTTATTATATTATACACTGTATTATGATCTATAGAGCCCACATCTATCGGATTATTATATTGTACACTGTATTATGATCTATAGAGCCCACATCTATAGGGTTATTATATTATACACTGTATTAGGATCTATAGAGCCCACATCTATCGGATTATTATATTGTACACTGTATTATGATCTATAGAGCCCACATCTATAGGGTTATTATATTATACACTGTATTATGATCTATAGAGCCCACATCTATCGGATTATTATATTGTACACTGTATTATGATCTATAGAGCCCACATCTATCGGATTATTATATTATACACTGTATTATGATCTATAGAGCCCACATCTATCGGATTATTATATTATACACTGTATTATGATCTATAGAGCCCACATCTATCAGATTATTATATTATACACTGTATTATGATCTATAGAGCCCACATCTATCGGATTATTATATTATACATTGTATTATGATCTATAGAGCCCAAATCTATCGGATTATTATATTATACACTATATTATGATCTATAGTGCCCACATCCATAGGGTTATTATATTATACACTGTATTATGATCTATAGAGCCCACATCTATTGGGTTATTATATTATACACTGTATTATGATCTATAGAGCCCAAATCTATCGGATTATTATATTATACACTGTATTATGATCTATAGAGCCCACATCTATAGGGTTATTATATTATACACTGTATTATGATCTATAGAGCCCAAATCTATCGGATTATTATATTATACACTGTATTATGATCTATAGAGCCCAAATCTATCGGATTATTATATTATACACTGTATTATGATCTATAGAGCCCAAATCTATCGGATTATTATATTATACACTGTATTATGATCTATAGAGCCCACATCTATAGGGTTATTATATTATACACTGTATTATGATCTATAGAGCCCACATCTATCGGATTATTATATTGTACACTGCATTATGATCTATAGAGCCCACATCTATCGGATTATTATATTATACACTGTATTATGATCTATAGAGCCCACATCTATCGGATTATTATATTATACACTGTATTATGATCTATAGAGCCCACATCTATAGGGTTATTATATTATACACTGTATTATGATCTATAGAGCCCACATCTATCGGGTTATTATATTATACACTGTATTATGATCTATAGAGCCCAAATCTATCGGATTATTATATTATACACTGTATTATGATCTATAGAGCCCACATCTATCGGATTATTATATTATACATTGTATTATGATCTATAGAGCCCAAATCTATCGGATTATTATATTATACACTATATTATGATCTATAGTGCCCACATCCATAGGGTTATTATATTATACACTGTATTATGATCTATAGAGCCCACATCTATTGGGTTATTATATTATACACTGTATTATGATCTATAGAGCCCAAATCTATCGGATTATTATATTATACACTGTATTATGATCTATAGAGCCCACATCTATAGGGTTATTATATTATACACTGTATTATGATCTATAGAGCCCAAATCTATCGGATTATTATATTATACACTGTATTATGATCTATAGAGCCCAAATCTATCGGATTATTATATTATACACTGTATTATGATCTATAGAGCCCAAATCTATCGGATTATTATATTATACACTGTATTATGATCTATAGAGCCCACATCTATCGGGTTATTATATTATACACTGTATTATGATCTATAGAGCCCACATCTATAGGATTATTATATTGTACACTGTATTATGATCTATAGAGCCCACATCCATAGGGTTATTATATTATACACTGTATTATGATCTATAGAGCCCACATCCATAGGGTTATTATATTATACACTGTATTATGATCCATAGAGCCCACATCTATAGGGTTATTATATTATACACTGTATTATGATCTATAGAGCCCACATCTATTGGGTTATTATATTATAAACTGTATTATGATCTATAGAGCCCACATCCATAGGGTTATTATATTATACACTGTATTATGATCTATAGAGCCCACATCTATAGGATTATTATATTATACACTGTATTATGATCTATAGAGCCCACATCTATAGGGTTATTATATTATACACTGTATTATGATCTATAGAGCCCACATCTATAGGGTTATTATATTGTACACTGTATTATGATCTATAGAGCCCACATCTATAGGGTTATTATATTATACACTGTATTATGATCTATAGAGCCCACATCCATAGGGTTATTATATTATACACTGTATTATGATCCATAGAGCCCACATCTATAGGGTTATTATATTATACACTGTATTATGATCTATAGAGCCCACATCTATTGGGTTATTATATTATAAACTGTATTATGATCTATAGAGCCCACATCCATAGGGTTATTATATTATACACTGTATTATGATCTATAGAGCCCACATCTATAGGATTATTATATTATACACTGTATTATGATCTATAGAGCCCACATCTATAGGGTTATTATATTATACACTGTATTATGATCTATAGAGCCCACATCTATAGGGTTATTATATTATACATTGTATTATGATCTATAGAGCCCACATCTATAGGGTTATTATATTATACACTGTATTATGATCTATAGAGCCCACATCTATCGGATTATTATATTGTACACTGTATTATGATCTATAGAGCCCACATCTATAGGGTTATTATATTATACACTGTATTATGATCTATAGAGCCCACATCTATCGGATTATTATATTATACACTGTATTATGATCTATAGAGCCCACATCTATAGGGTTATTATATTATACACTGTATTATGATCTATAGAGCCCACATCTATAGGGTTATTATATTATACACTGTATTATGATCTATAGAGCCCACATCTATTTGGTTATTATATTATACGCTGTATTATGATCTATAGAGCCCACATCTATTGGGTTATTATATTATACACTGTATTATGATCCATAGAGCCCACATCTATAGGGTTATTATATTATACACTGTATTATGATCTATAGAGCCCACATCTATAGGATTATTATATTATACACTGTATTATGATCTATAGAGCCCACATCTATTGGATTATTATATTATACACTGTATTAGGATCTATAGAGCCCACATCTATCGGATTATTATATTGTACACTATATTATGATCTATAGAGCCCACATCTATTGGGTTATTATATTATACACTGTATTATGATCTATAGAGCCCACATCCATAGGGTTATTATATTATACACTGTATTATGATCTATAGAGCCCACATCTATAGGGTTATTATATTATACACTGTATTATGATCTATAGAGCCCACATCTATAGGGTTATTATATTATACACTGTATTATGATCTAAAGAGCCCACATCTATCGGATTATTATATTGTACACTGTATTATGATCTATAGAGCCCACATCTATAGGGTTATTATATTGTACACTGTATTATGATCTATAGAGCCCACATCTATAGGGTTATTATATTATACACTGTATTATGATCTAAAGAGCCCACATCTATCGGATTATTATATTGTACACTGTATTATGATCTATAGAGCCCACATCTATAGGGTTATTATATTATACACTGTATTATGATCTATAGAGCCCACATCTATCGGATTATTATATTGTACACTGTATTATGATCTATAGAGCCCACATCTATCGGATTATTATATTGTACACTGTATTATGATCTATAGAGCCCACATCTATCGGATTATTATATTATACACTGTATTATGATCTATAGAGCCCACATCTATCGGATTATTATATTATACACTGTATTATGATCTATAGAGCCCACATCTATAGGGTTATTATATTATACACTGTATTATGATCTATAGAGCCCAAATCTATCAGATTATTATATTATACACTGTATTATGATCTATAGAGCCCACATCTATCGGATTATTATATTATACATTGTATTATGATCTATAGAGCCCAAATCTATCGGATTATTATATTATACACTATATTATGATCTATAGTGCCCACATCCATAGGGTTATTATATTATACACTGTATTATGATCTATAGAGCCCACATCTATTGGGTTATTATATTATACACTGTATTATGATCTATAGAGCCCAAATCTATCGGATTATTATATTATACACTGTATTATGATCTATAGAGCCCACATCTATAGGGTTATTATATTATACACTGTATTATGATCTATAGAGCCCAAATCTATCGGATTATTATATTATACACTGTATTATGATCTATAGAGCCCAAATCTATCAGATTATTATATTATACACTGTATTATGATCTATAGAGCCCAAATCTATCGGATTATTATATTATACACTGTATTATGATCTATAGAGCCCACATCTATCGGGTTATTATATTATACACTGTATTATGATCTATAGAGCCCACATCTATAGGATTATTATATTGTACACTGTATTATGATCTATAGAGCCCACATCCATAGGGTTATTATATTATACACTGTATTATGATCTATAGAGCCCACATCCATAGGGTTATTATATTATACACTGTATTATGATCCATAGAGCCCACATCTATAGGGTTATTATATTATACACTGTATTATGATCTATAGAGCCCACATCTATTGGGTTATTATATTATAAACTGTATTATGATCTATAGAGCCCACATCCATAGGGTTATTATATTATACACTGTATTATGATCTATAGAGCCCACATCTATAGGATTATTATATTATACACTGTATTATGATCTATAGAGCCCACATCTATAGGAGTATTATATTGTACACTGTATTATGATCTATAGAGCCCACATCTATAGGGTTATTATATTATACACTGTATTATGATCTATAGAGCCCACATCTATCAGATTATTATATTATACATTGTATTATGATCTATAGAGCCCACATCTATTGGGTTATTATATTATACACTGTATTATGATCTATAGAGCCCACATCTATCGGATTATTATATTGTACAATGTATTATGATCTATAGAGCCCACATCTATAGGGTTATTATATTATACACTGTATTATGATCTATAGAGCCCACATCTATCGGATTATTATATTATACACTGTATTATGATCTATAGAGCCCACATCTATAGGGTTATTATATTATACACTGTATTATGATCTATAGAGCCCACATCTATAGGGTTATTATATTATACACTGTATTATGATCTATAGAGCCCACATCTATAGGGTTATTATATTATACACTGTATTATGATCTATAGAGCCCACATCTATCGGATTATTATATTATACACTGTATTATGATCTATAGAGCCCACATCTATTGGGTTATTATATTATACACTGTATTATGATCCATAGAGCCCACATCTATAGGGTTATTATATTATACACTGTATTATGATCTATAGAGCCCACATCTATAGGATTATTATATTATACACTGTATTATGATCTATAGAGCCCACATCTATAGGGTTATTATATTATACACTGTATTATAATCTATAGAGCCCACATCTATTGGATTATTATATTATACACTGTATTAGGATCTATAGAGCCCACATCTATCGGATTATTATATTGTACACTATATTATGATCTATAGAGCCCACATCTATAGGGTTATTATATTATACACTGTATTATGATCTATAGAGCCCACATCCATAGGGTTATTATATTATACACTGTATTATGATCTATAGAGCCCACATCTATAGGATTATTATATTATACACTGTATTATGATCTATAGAGCCCACATCCATAGGGTTATTATATTATACACTGTATTATGATCTATAGAGCCCACATCCATAGGATTATTATATTATACACTGTATTATGATCTATAGAGCCCACATCTATCGGATTATTATATTGTACACTGTATTATGATCTATAGAGCCCACATCTATCGGGTTATTATATTATACACTGTATTATGATCTATAGAGCCCACATCTATCGGATTATTATATTGTACACTGTATTATGATCTATAGAGCCCACATCTATCGGGTTATTATATTATACACTGTATTATGATCTATAGAGCCCACATCTATAGGGTTATTATATTATACACTGTATTATGATCTATAGAGCCCACATCTATCGGATTATTATATTGTACACTGTATTATGATCTATAGAGCCCACATCCATAGGATTATTATATTATACACTGTATTATGATCTATAGAGCCCACATCTATCGGATTATTATATTGTACACTGTATTATGATCTATAGAGCCCACATCTATAGGGTTATTATATTATACACTGTATTATGATCTATAGAGCCCACATCTATTGGATTATTATATTATACACTGTATTATGATCTATAGAGCCCACATCTATAGGGTTATTATATTATACACTGTATTATGATCTATAGAGCACACATCTATCGGATTATTATATTGTACACTGTATTATGATCTATAGAGCCCACATCTATTGGGTTATTATATTATACACTGTATTATGATCTATAGAGCCCACATCTATTGGGTTATTATATTATACACTGTATTAGGATCTATAGAGCCCACATCTATCGGATTATTATATTATACACTGTATTATGATCTATAGAGCCCACATCTATAGGGTTATTATATTATACACTGTATTATGATCTATAGAGCCAAATCTATCGGATTATTATATTATACACTGTATTATGATCTATAGAGCCCACATCTATCGGATTATTATATTATACACTGTATTATGATCTATAGAGCCCACATCTATAGGGTTATTATATTATACACTGCATTATGATCTATAGAGCCAAATCTATCGGATTATTATATTATACACTGTATTATGATCTATAGAGCCCAAATCTATCGGATTATTATATTATACACTGTATTATGATCTATAGAGCCCACATCTATCGGATTATTATATTATACACTGTATTATGATCTATAGAGCACACATCTATAGGGTTATTATATTATACACTGCATTATGATCTATAGAGCCAAATCTATCGGATTATTATATTATACACTGTATTATGATCTATAGAGCCCAAATCTATCGGATTATTATATTATACACTGTATTATGATCTATAGAGCCCACATCTATAGGATTATTATATTATACACTGTATTATGATCTATAAAGCCCACATCTATCAGATTATTATATTATAAACTGTATTATGATCTATAGATCCCACATCTATCGGGTTATTATATTATACACTGCATTATGATCTATAGAGCCAAATCTATCGGATTATTATATTATACACTGTATTATGATCTATAGAGCCCAAATCTATCGGATTATTATATTATACACTGTATTATGATCTATAGAGCCCACATCTATAGGATTATTATATTATACACTGTATTATGATCTATAGAGCCCAAATCTATCGGATTTTTATATTATACATTGTATTATGATCTATAGAGCCCAAATCTATCGGATTATTATATTATACACTGTATTATGATCTATAGAGCCCACATCTATCGGATTATTATATTGTACACTGTATTATGATCTATAGAGCCCACATCTATAGGGTTATTATATTATACACTGTATTATGATCTATAGAGCCCACATCTATAGGGTTATTATATTATACACTGTATTATGATCTATAGAGCCCACATCTATAGGGTTATTATATTATACACTGTATTATGATCTATAGAGCCCACATCTATAGGGTTATTATATTATACACTGTATTATGATCTATAGAGCCCACATCTATTGGGTTATTATATTATACACTGTATTATGATCTATAGAGCCCACATCTATGGGGTTATTATATTATACACTGTATTATGATCTATAGAGCCCACATCTATTGGGTTATTATATTATACACTGTATTATGATCTATAGAGCCCATATCTATAGGGTTATTATATTATACACTGTATTATGATCTATAGAGCCCACATCTATCGGATTATTATATTGTACACTGTATTATGATCTATAGAGCCCACATCCATAGGGTTATTATATTATACACTGTATTATGATCTATAGAGCACACATCTATTGGGTTATTATATTATACACTGTATTAGGATCTATAGAGCCCACATCCATAGGGTTATTATATTGTACACTGTATTATGATCTATAGAGCCCACATCCATAGGGTTATTATATTATACACTGTATTATGATCTATAGAGCACACATCTATTGGGTTATTATATTATACACTGTATTAGGATCTATAGAGCCCACATCCATAGGGTTATTATATTGTACACTGTATTATGATATATAGAGCACACATCTATTGGGTTATTATATTATACACTGTATTATGATCTATAGAGCACACATCTATTGGGTTATTATATTATACACTGTATTAGGATCTATAGAGCCCACATCCATAGGGTTATTATATTGTACACTGTATTATGATCTATAGAGCCCACATCCTTAGGGTTATTATATTATACACTGTATTATGATCTATAGAGCACACATCTATTGGGTTATTATATTATACACTGTATTAGGATCTATAGAGCCCACATCCATAGGGTTATTATATTATACACTGTATTATGATCTATAGAGCCCACATCTATTGGGTTATTATATTATACACTGTATTATGATCTATAGAGCCCACATCTATCGGATTATTATATTATACACTGTATTATGATCTATAGAGCCCACATCTATCGGGTTATTATATTGTACACTGTATTATGATCTATAGAGCCCACATCTATCGGGTTATTATATTATACACTGTATTATGATCTATAGAGCCCACATCTATAGGGTTATTATATTATACACTGTATTATGATCTATAAAGCCCACATCTATTAGATTATTATATTATAAACTGTATTATGATCTATAGAGCCCACATCTATAGGGTTATTTTATTGTACACTGTATTATGATCTATAGAGCCCACATCTATAGGATTATTATATTATACACTGTATTATGATCTATAGAGCCCAAATCTATCGGATTATTATATTATAAACTGTATTATGATCTATAAAGCCCACATCTATCGGATTATTATATTATACATTGTATTATGATCTATAGAGCCCACATCTATCGGATTATTATATTATACACTGTATTATGATCTATAGAGCCCACATCTATAGGGTTATTTTATTGTACACTGTATTATGATCTATAGAGCCCACATCTATTGGGTTATTATATTATACACTGTATTATGATCTATAGAGCCCACATCTATTGGGTTATTATATTATACACTGTATTAGGATCTATAGAGCCCACATCCATAGGGTTATTATATTATACACTGTATTATGATCTATAGAGCCCACATCTATTGGGTTATTATATTATACACTGTATTATGATCTATAGAGCCCACATCTATCGGATTATTATATTATACACTGTATTATGATCTATAGAGCCCACATCTATCGGGTTATTATATTGTACACTGTATTATGATCTATAGAGCCCACATCTATCGGGTTATTATATTATACACTGTATTATGATCTATAGAGCCCACATCTATAGGGTTATTATATTATACACTGTATTATGATCTATAAAGCCCACATCTATTAGATTATTATATTATAAACTGTATTATGATCTATAGAGCCCACATCTATAGGGTTATTTTATTGTACACTGTATTATGATCTATAGAGCCCACATCTATAGGATTATTATATTATACACTGTATTATGATCTATAGAGCCCAAATCTATCGGATTATTATATTATAAACTGTATTATGATCTATAAAGCCCACATCTATCGGATTATTATATTATACATTGTATTATGATCTATAGAGCCCACATCTATCGGATTATTATATTATACACTGTATTATGATCTATAGAGCCCACATCTATAGGGTTATTTTATTGTACACTGTATTATGATCTATAGAGCCCACATCTATTGGGTTATTATATTATACACTGTATTATGATCTATAGAGCCCACATCTATAGGGTTATTATATTATACACTGTATTATGATCTATAGAGCCCACATCTATTGGGTTATTATATTATACACTGTATTATGATCTATAGAGCCCACATCTATCGGATTATTATATTATACACTGTATTATGATCTATAGAGCCCACATCTATCGGATTATTATATTATACACTGTATTATGATCTATAGAGCCCACATCTATCGGATTATTATATTGTACACTGTATTATGATCTATAGAGCCCACATCTATAGGGTTATTTTATTGTACACTGTATTATGATCTATAGAGCCCAAATCTATAGGATTATTATATTATACACTGTATTATGATCTATAGAGCCCAAATCTATAGGGTTATTATATTATACACTGTATTATGATCTATAGAGCCCACATCTATAGGGTTATTATATTATACACTTTATTATGATCTATAGAGCCCACATCTATCGGATTATTATATTATACACTGTATTATGATCTATAGAGCCCACATCTATCGGATTATTATATTGTACACTGTATTATGATCTATAGAGCCCACATCTATAGGGTTATTTTATTGTACACTGTATTATGATCTATAGAGCCCACATCTATAGGATTATTATATTATACACTGTATTATGATCTATAGAGCCCACATCTATCGGATTATTATATTATACACTGTATTATGATCTATAGAGCCCACATCTATCGGATTATTATATTGTACACTGTATTATGATCTATAGAGCCCACATCTATAGGGTTATTTTATTGTACACTGTATTATGATCTATAGAGCCCAAATCTATAGGATTATTATATTATACACTGTATTATGATCTATAGAGCCCAAATCTATAGGGTTATTATATTATACACTGTATTATGATCTATAGAGCCCACATCTATAGGGTTATTATATTATACACTTTATTATGATCTATAGAGCCCACATCTATCGGATTATTATATTATACACTGTATTATGATCTATAGAGCCCACATCTATCGGATTATTATATTGTACACTGTATTATGATCTATAGAGCCCACATCTATAGGGTTATTTTATTGTACACTGTATTATGATCTATAGAGCCCACATCTATAGGATTATTATATTATACACTGTATTATGATCTATAGAGCCCACATCTATTGGGTTATTATATTATACACTGTATTATGATCTATAGAGCCCACATCTATCGGATTATTATATTATACACTGTATTATGATCTATAGAGCCCAAATCTATCGGATTATTATATTATACACTGTATTATGATCTATAGAGCCCACATCTATCGGATTATTATATTGTACACTGTATTATGATCTATAGAGCCCACATCTATAGGGTTATTATATTGTACACTGTATTATGATCTATAGAGCCCACATCTATAGGATTATTATATTATACACTGTATTATGATCTATAGAGCCAACATCTATAGGGTTATTATATTATACACTTTATTATGATCTATAGAGCCCACATCTATCGGATTATTATATTATACATTGTATTATGATCTATAGAGCCCACATTTATAGGGTTATTATATTATACACTGTATTAGGATCTATAGAGCCCACATCTATAGGATTATTATATTATACACTGTATTATGATCTATAGAGCCCACATCTATCGGATTATTATATTATACATTGTATTATGATCTATAGAGCCCACATCTATCGGATTATTATATTATACACTGTATTATGATCTATAGAGCCCACATCTATTGGGTTATTATATTATACACTGTATTATGATCTATAGAGCCCACATCTATAGGGTTATTATATTATACATTGTATTATGATCTATAGAGCCCACATTTATAGGGTTATTATATTATACACTGTATTAGGATCTATAGAGCCCACATCTATCGGGTTATTATATTATACACTGTATTAGGATCTATAGAGCCCACATCTATCGGATTATTATATTATACATTGTATTATGATCTATAGAGCCCACATTTATAGGGTTATTATATTGTACACTGTATTATGATCTATAGAGCCCACATCTATAGGGTTATTATATTATACACTGTATTAGGATCTATAGAGCCCACATCTATAGGGTTATTATATTGTACACTGTATTATGATCTATAGAGCCCACATCTATCGGATTATTATATTGTGCACTGTATTATGATCTATAGAGCCCACATCTATCAGATTATTATATTATACACTGTATTATGATCTATAGAGCCCACATTTATAGGGTTATTATATTGTACACTGTATTATGATCTATAGAGCCCACATCTATCGGGTTATTATATTATACACTGTATTAGGATCTATAGAGCCCACATCTATAGGGTTATTATATTATACACTGTATTAGGATCTATAGAGCCCACATCTATCGGATTATTATATTTTACACTGTATTATGATCTATAGAGCCCATATCTATCGGGTTATTATATTATACACTGTATTAGGATCTATAGAGCCCACATCTATCGGGTTATTATATTATACACTGTATTAGGATCTATAGAGCCCACATCTATAGGGTTATTATATTATACACTGTATTAGGATCTATAGAGCCCACATCTATCGGATTATTATATTATACATTGTATTATGATCTATAGAGCCCACATTTATAGGGTTATTATATTGTACACTGTATTATGATCTATAGAGCCCACATCTATTGGGTTATTATATTATACACTGTATTAGGATCTATAGAGCCCACATCTATAGGGTTATTATATTGTACACTGTATTATGATCTATAGAGCCCACATCTATAGGGTTATTATATTATACACTGTATTATGATCTATAGTGCCCACATCTATAGGGTTATTATATTATACACTGTATTAGGATCTATAGAGCCCACATCTATAGGGTTATTATATTGTACACTGTATTATGATCTATAGAGCCCACATCTATCGGATTATTATATTGTACACTGTATTATGATCTATAGAGCCCACATCTATCAGATTATTATATTATACACTGTATTATGATCTATAGAGCCCACATTTATAGGGTTATTATATTGTACACTGTATTATGATCTATAGAGCCCACATCTATCGGATTATTATATTGTACACTGTATTATGATCTATAGAGCCCACATCTATAGGGTTATTATATTATACACTGTATTAGGATCTATAGAGCCCACATCTATCGGATTATTATATTTTACACTGTATTATGATCTATAGAGCAAACATTTATAGGGTTATTATATTGTACACTGTATTATGATCTATAGAGCCCACATCTATAGGGTTATTATATTATACACTGTATTAGGATCTATAGAGCCCACATCTATAGGGTTATTATATTATACACTGTATTATGATCTATAGAGCCCACATTTATAGGGTTATTATATTGTACACTGTATTATGATCTATAGAGCCCACATCTATCGGGTTATTATATTATACACTGTATTAGGATCTATAGAGCCCACATCTATCGGATTATTATATTATAAACTGTATTATGATCTATAGAGCCCACATCTATAGGGTTATTATATTATACACTGTATTAGGATCTATAGAGCCCACATCTATCGGATTATTATATTTTACACTGTATTATGATCTATAGAGCCCACATTTATAGGGTTATTATATTGTACACTGTATTATGATCTATAGAGCCCACATCTATAGGGTTATTATATTATACACTGTATTAGGATCTATAGAGCCCACATCTATAGGGTTATTATATTGTACACTGTATTATGATCTATAGAGCCCACATTTATAGGGTTATTATATTGTACACTGTATTATGATCTATAGAGCCCACATCTATAGGGTTATTATATTATACACTGTATTAGGATCTATAGAGCCCACATCTATAAGGTTATTATATTGTACACTGTATTATGATCTATAGAGCCCACATCTATCGGATTATTATATTGTACACTGTATTATGATCTATAGAGCCCACATCTATCAGATTATTATATTATACATTGTATTATGATCTATAGAGCCCACATTTATAGGGTTATTATATTGTACACTGTATTATGATCTATAGAGCCCACATCTATAGGGTTATTATATTATACACTGTATTAGGATCTATAGAGCCCACATCTATAGGGTTATTATATTGTACACTGTATTATGATCTATAGAGCCCACATCTATCAGATTATTATATTATACATTGTATTATGATCTATAGAGCCCACATTTATAGGGTTATTATATTATACACTGTATTATGATCTATAGAGCCCACATCTATAGGGTTATTATATTGTACACTGTATTATGATCTATAGAGCCCACATCTATAGGGTTATTATATTATACACTGTATTATGATCTATAGAGCCCAAATCTATCGGATTATTATATTATACATTGTATTATGATCTATAGAGCCCACATCTATAGGGTTATTATATTATACATTGTATTATGATCTATAGAGCCCACATCTATAGGGTTATTATATTGTACACTGTATTATGATCTATAGAGCCCACATCTATCAGATTATTATATTATACATTGTATTATGATCTATAGAGCCCACATCTATAGGGTTATTATATTGTACACTGTATTATGATCTATAGAGCCCACATCTATCAGATTATTATATTATACATTGTATTATGATCTATAGAGCCCACATCTATAGAGTTATTATATTATACACTGTATTATGATCTATAGAGCCCACATCTATCAGATTATTATATTATACATTGTATTATGATCTATAGAGCCCACATCTATAGGGTTATTATATTATACACTGTATTATGATCTATAGAGCCCACATCTATCAGATTATTATATTATACATTGTATTATGATCTATAGAGCCCACATCTATAGGGTTATTATATTGTACACTGTATTATGATCTATAGAGCCCACATCTATCAGATTATTATATTATACACTGTATTATGATCTATAGAGCCCACATCTATAGGGTTATTATATTATACACTGTATTATGATCTATAGAGCCCACATCTATCAGATTATTATATTATACATTGTATTATGATCTATAGAGCCCACATCTATAGGGTTATTATATTGTACACTGTATTATGATCTATAGAGCCCACATCTATCGGATTATTATATTATATACTGTATTATGATCTATAGAGCCCACATCTATTGGATTATTATATTATACACTGTATTATGATCTATAGAGCCCACATCTATTGGGTTATTATATTATACACTGTATTATGATCTATAGAGCCCACATCTATAGGGTTATTATATTATACACTGTATTATGATCTATAGAGCCCACATCTATCGGGTTATTATATTGTACACTGTATTATGATCTATAGAGCCCACATCTATAGGGTTATTATATTATACACTGTATTATGATCTATAGAGCCCACATCTATAGGGTTATTATATTATACACTGTATTATGATCTATAGAGCCCACATCCATAGGGTTATTATATTATACACTGTATTATGATCTATAGAGCCCACATCTATAGGGTTATTATATTATACACTGTATTATGATCTATAGATCCCACAACTATTGGATTATTATATTATACACTGTATTATGATCTATAGAGCCCACATCCATAGGGTTATTATATTATACACTGTATTATGACCTATAGAGCCCACATCCATAGGGTTATTATATTATACACTGTATTATGATCTATAGAGCCCACATCTATAGGGTTATTATATTATACACTGTATTATGATCTATAGAGCCCACATCTATAGGGTTATTATATTATACACTGTATTATGATCTATAGAGCCCACATCTATAGGGTTATTATATTATACACTGTATTATGATCTATAGAGCCCACATATATCGGATTATTATATTGTACACTGTATTATGATCTATAGAGCCCACATCTATAGGGTTATTATATTATACACTGTATTATGATCTATAGAGCCCACATCCATAGGGTTATTATATTATACACTGTATTATGATCTATAGAGCCCACATCTATAGGGTTATTATATTATACACTGTATTATGATCTATAGAGCCCACATCTATTGGGTTATTATATTATACACTGTATTATGATCTATAGAGCCCACATCTATAGGGTTATTATATTATACACTGTATTATGATCTATAGAGCCCACATCTATCGGGTTATTATATTATACACTGTATTATGATCTATAGAGCCCACATCTATAGGGTTATTATATTATACACTGTATTATGATCTATAGAGCCCACATCTATCGGATTATTATATTGTACACTATATTATGATCTATAGATCCCACATCTATAGGGTTATTATATTATACACTGTATTATGATCTATAGAGCCCACATCTATAGGGTTATTATATTATACACTGTATTATGATCTATAGAGCCCACATCTATCGGGTTATTATATTATACATTGTATTATGATCTATAGAGCCCACATCTATAGGGTTATTATATTATATACTGTATTATGATCTATAGAGCCCACATCTATTGGATTATTATATTATACACTGTATTATGATCTATAGAGCCCACATCTATTGGGTTATTATATTATACACTGTATTATGATCTATAGAGCCCACATCTATAGGGTTATTATATTATACACTGTATTATGATCTATAGAGCCCACATCTATTGGGTTATTATATTATACACTGTATTATGATCTATAGAGCCCACATCTATTGGGTTATTATATTATACATTGTATTATGATCTATAGAGCCCACATCTATAGGGTTATTATATTATACACTGTATTATGATCTATAGAGCCCACATCTATAGGGTTATTATATTATACACTGTATTATGATCTATAGAGCCCACATCTATCGGATTATTATATTGTACACTGTATTATGATCTATAGAGCCCACATCTATTGGATTATTATATTGTACACTGTATTATGATCTATAGAGCCCACATCCATAGGGTTATTATATTATACACTGTATTATGATCTATAGAGCCCACATCTATAGGGTTATTATATTATACACTGTATTAGGATCTATAGAGCCCACATCTATTGGGTTATTATATTATACACTGTATTATGATATATAGAGCCCACATCTATTGGGTTATTATATTATACATTGTATTATGATCTATAGAGCCCACATCTATAGGGTTATTATTTTATACACTGTATTATGATCTATAGAGCCCACATCTATAGGGTTATTATATTATACACTGTATTATGATCTATAGAGCCCACATCTATAGGGTTATTATATTATACACTGTATTATGATCTATAGAGCCCACATCTATAGGGTTATTATATTATACACTGTATTATGATCTATAGAGCCCACATCTATAGGATTATTATATTATACACTGTATTATGATCTATAGAGCCCACATCTATCGGGTTATTCTATTATACACTGTATTATGATCTATAGAGCCCACATCTATCGGATTATTATATTATACACTGTATTATGATCTATAGAGCCCACATCTATTGGGTTATTATATTATACACTGTATTATGATCTATAGAGCCCACATCTATAGGGTTATTATATTATACACTGTATTATGATCTATAGAGCCCACATCTATCGGATTATTATATTATACACTGTATTATGATCTATAGAGCCCACATCTATTGGGTTATTATATTATACACTGTATTAGGATCTATAGAGCCCACATCTATAGGGTTATTATATTATACACTGTATTATGATCTATAGAGCCCACATCTATCGGATTATTATATTATACACTGTATTATGATCTATAGAGCCCACATCTATCGGATTATTATATTATACACTGTATTATGATCTATAGAGCCCACATCTATAGGGTTATTATATTATACACTGTATTATGATCTATAGAGCCCACATCTATTGGTTATTATATTATACACTGTATTATGATCTATAGAGCCCACATCTATAGGGTTATTATATTGTACACTGTATTATGATCTATAGAGCCCACATCTATAGGGTTATTATATTATACACTGTATTATGATCTATAGAGCCCACATCTATCGGATTATTATATTGTACACTGTATTATGATCTATAGAGCCCACATCTATAGGGTTATTATATTATACACTGTATTATGATCTATAGAGCCCACATCTATAGGGTTATTATATTATACACTGTATTATGATCTATAGAGCCCACATCTATCGGATTATTATATTATACACTGTATTAGGATCTATAGAGCCCACATCTATCGTATTATTATATTATACACTGTATTATGATCTATAGAGCCCACATCTATCGGATTATTATATTGTACACTGTATTATGATCTATAGAGCCCACATCTATCGGATTATTATATTATACACTGTATTATGATCTATAGAGCCCACATCTATCAGATTATTATATTATACACTGTATTATGATCTATAGAGCCCACATCTATAGGGTTATTATATTGTACACTGTATTATGATCTATAGAGCCCACATCTATTGGGTTATTATATTATACACTGTATTATGATCTATAGAGCCCACATCTATAGGGTTATTATATTATACACTGTATTATGATCTATAGAGCCCACATCTATAGGGTTATTATATTATACACTGTATTAGGATCTATAGAGCCCACATCTATTGGATTATTATATTGTACACTGTATTATGATCTATAGAGCCCACATCTATAGGGTTATTATATTATACACTGTATTATGATCTATAGAGCCCACATCTATAGGGTTATTATATTATACACTGTATTATAATCTATAGAGCACACATCTATCGGGTTATTATATTGTACACTGTATTATGATCTATAGAGCCCACATCTATCGGGTTATTATATTGTACACTGTATTATGATCTATAGAGCCCACATCTATAGGGTTATTATATTATACACTGTATTATGATCTATAGAGCCCATATCTATTGGGTTATTATATTATACACTGTATTATGATCTATAGAGCCCACATCTATAGGGTTATTATATTATACACTGTATTATGATCTATAGAGCCCACATCTATCGGGTTATTATATTGTACACTGTATTATGATCTATAGAGCCCACATCTATCGGGTTATTATATTGTACACTGTATTATGATCTATAGAGCCCACATCTATAGGATTATTATATTATACACTGTATTATGATCTATAGAGCCCACATCTATAGGGTTATTATATTATACACTTTATTATGATCTATAGAGCCCACATCTATCGGATTATTATATTATACATTGTATTATGATCTATAGAGCCCACATTTATAGGGTTATTATATTATACACTGTATTAGGATCTATAGAGCCCACATCTATAGGGTTATTATATTATACACTGTATTATGATCTATAGAGCCCACATCTATAGGGTTATTATATTGTACACTGTATTATGATCTATAGAGCCCACATTTATAGGGTTATTATATTGTACACTGTATTATGATCTATAGAGCCCACATCTATAGGGTTATTATATTATACACTGTATTATGATCTATAGAGCCCACATCTATAGGGTTATTATATTATACACTGTATTATGATCTATAGAGCCCACATCTATCGGATTATTATATTGTACACTGTATTATGATCTATAGAGCCCACATCTATAGGGTTATTATATTATACACTGTATTAGGATCTATAGAGCCCACATCTATTGGATTATTATATTGTACACTGTATTATGATCTATAGAGCCCACATCTATAGGGTTATTATATTATACACTGTATTATGATCTATAGAGCCCACATCTATAGGGTTATTATATTGTACACTGTATTATAATCTATAGAGCACACATCTATCGGGTTATTATATTGTAAACTGTATTATGATCTATAGAGCCCACATCTATTGGATTATTATATTATACACTGTATTAGGATCTATAGAGCCCACATCTATTGGATTATTATATTATACACTGTATTATGATCTATAGAGCCCAAATCTATTGGATTATTATATTATACACTGTATTAGGATCTATAGAGCCCACATCTATCGGGTTATTATATTATACACTGTATTATGATCTATAGAGCCCACATCTATAGGGTTATTATATTATACACTGTATTATGATCTATAGAGCCCACATCTATCGGGTTATTATATTGTACACTGTATTATGATCTATAGAGCCCACATCTATCGGGTTATTATATTGTACACTGTATTATGATCTATAGAGCCCACATCTATCGGGTTATTATATTGTACACTGTATTATGATCTATAGAGCCCACATCTATCGGGTTATTATATTGTACACTGTATTATGATCTATAGAGCCCACATCTATAGGGTTATTATATTGTACACTGTATTATGATCTATAGAGCCCACATCTATCGGGTTATTATATTATACACTGTATTATGATCTATAGAGCCCACATCTATTGGGTTATTATATTATACACTGTATTATGATCTATAGAGCCCACATCTATAGGGTTATTATATTATACACTGTATTATGATCTATAGAGCCCACATCTATCGGGTTATTATATTGTACACTGTATTATGATCTACAGAGCCCACATCTATCGGGTTATTATATTGTACACTGTATTATGATCTATAGAGCCCACATCTATCGGGTTATTATATTATACACTGTATTATGATCTATAGAGCCCACATCTATAGGGTTATTATATTGTACACTGTATTATGATCTATAGAGCCCAAACCTATTGGATTATTATATTATTGTTAAATATTAATAATTCGTTAAATATTTCTTATTACACCCAGTTCTGTAGAATGCTTTAGCTTACATGACATAGGCTATTTTTAAGCTTGGCTCATGGTAGAAATGTCAGCTCACTACATATTTAAGTTTAGCCTTGAGGTAAATGTCAAACTCCATATATGTAGAGACCACGTGCTTTAGGAGACGTATATAATTCATGGCTAACTGTAGAGGTCGCTCTTCTTCTTCCCTCACCATCATGAGACAAAGACGCAAGATGACATAACTCAACAGCTGGTATGTTACTTAACTACGAAGAAGCCGAACTGAGAGACAGACGCCATTTGCCATGTGAGATCCCGGAAAGAAAGAAGAATACACGTTGCTTTGCTATGAACTGATGGACAATATCTCACCTATTTTTATTCACCTGTTTTCTGTAATAACCTTTCTTTGATGGAAGAATCCAAATAAACCACTATATTTTTATCTGGTAACTAGTCCTGAGTATTTTACAGGATATGCATTATTTTACATTGGCGAGCCAGCCAGATCTGCATTTTTGTACTTTTTTTGCGGATTTCCCTCAACTTGCCCACACGGGTGATTGGACTTTGCTAACGTCAAATCATATGTGCAAGTTATCGGGAATTCCACTACTTACAAGAATCACACAGAACCTAGAAGTAAGAATTGCCAGATAGATTGAGAAGTACTACAAGTGCCAAAGTGCCAGACGTGCTGAAACCAAGACAACAGGAACCCAGCGTTGTCCATCAAAGGAGCTGAGACATTTCAAGGTAAGATAAAATGGATGTCATTAATTGTCTTGCTAAGCAGAGTAAATTGAAATTTAAGTCTGTAGACAATTCTAATTCAGAAGTTTTATGGTTAAGTTTATATGCCGAGTGTGAACTCAAGAATCAGAGGTTAGATTCTAAGTTATTCAATAGAGAAAGAGAGAGATTAAAAAATATTCTACAGATGGTAGATATATTTCATAGATCTGTGTCAGAGAAATCCAAAAATGATTGTTGTGATGTTCTCGAGATTGGCTGTAAAGTTAGGGAGATTGACTGTAATCAAGTGTCTGTAGCAGCCATTGAAGGTGACCTTGCAGACGTGGAACAAGATGGAGAAGTAGGAGGAGACTTCAGAACTGACGTAGAGGACGTACAAGGGAAAGACGTACCACTAAAAATAGAAGACTCACAGGCCCAAATCCGAAGTAGCGTGAGGAAGGATTTGATAAAGATATGCCAAATAATTCCTGCTTATGACAACAAAATAGATGTTTGTAGAAACTCTGAGATTTTTGAAAGTTGTGCTGATAAATTTGATTTATCTAACGAGGAGAAGAATCAGTTGTTCAAAATGTGGATCCCTGTAAATTTTGCTAGGAGATTGTCTTTAAAGTTATCTGGTGAAACACATGAGAATTTAACTGATAAAGACAGATTAAAAATTCTCATTTTTTGTTCATCAAATGAAAATCATCCAGATATTGATATTCTTCAAAAATTAAGAATTGGTCGGAAGGAATGTATTTTTACGTTCATGTCCATATATGAACGTTTGTACAAAATGCTGAGTGAGAATGTCAAAACACCGTCCCTCATAAGGAGTTTTGTAAGCAAATTTTGGTTTCTAAATCCTGCATCTCGTGTTATTGCGTCACAAAAAGATTCTTTGTTTGAATGTGCGCAATCCCTTGATTTTGCCAGAAAACACGAGAATCGTGAGAGGAAAGTAAATTGTGCTAATTTTGTGAAGACAGGCAGAGTAAAATCTTATCAGAAGCCTGTATTAGCAAAGCCTTCTAAAATGAGTTTTCCCCAAATATATGAAGTACAAAGGAGATCACATGTTTGTTATAAGCCATATGGAATGATGCAAAGGAACACCGAAAAGACACAAATGGAATTAAGAAAAATGATGAGTTCTGATTTTCTTTCTGTAACAAAGATGGCCGAATTTAACAGACAGAAACAGGTGGTGAGTGACATCATGGCCTGTAAACTGAATACTCTGCTCCAAGAATCTATCAGCTTTAAAATGGCAAGAACCTTTCAGGATATTTTTTGCAGAGAAATAAGTATGGGTTTAGGAATTGGCTAGAAAAAGTAATTATATATATATATTTTGTGTAACAGTGTTATACAATTAGTGAGTTATATGTAATTATTTTATAGAGTATAATCCTGTAGTTCAATGGTTTGTGGATATATACATAGTCATACAGTATATATAGAGTGTTTGTAGAAGTAGAAATAGTAGAACTGTATTTTTTAATGAAAATTAAAATCTACATCAGTAATAATTTAGAATTATGAATATGATATTAACCTTATTTTTTATGTTTCCTTAGAATTTTCATTTCAAAGCAGGACTTAATCGGGAAAAATTCTCTTCCAAGGATTTATGCCTTTATTTACACAGGAAGTTGCAATAATTGCATGATTTTATATCTAACCCTTAAAAGGAAATAGCTAATTGCATTTTAAAATATGTTCTGGGTGTGTGCTTTACTGCATGGTTTGAATGACAACCACAGCAGGGGAATTTGAACCTTGTTCTAATAATACAAGTATACCAGTATACTATGTCCCTGTTCCTTAGGAAAATAATTTTTAAGGGGGTCTCAATTTTTGCAAAGCAATGGAATTTTTTTTCCAGGCCTAAATGTCAAGTATAGCTATACATATATTTATGTCATGTGGGGAATATTCAAAGAAATATTAAGACTAAATTGAAATAGTTTACAATGCATTGATGATTAGGATAATTTGGGTTAAAATACGTGTATTCATCACACCTTCATATGTGAGGTATTTGGTTTAAAGTTAATATGTGACACAGTCTGAGTGACAGTGACTGAGTGTATGAGCAGCTGCTGAGCGAGTAATGTGATACGTTTGTGAGGCCTCAGGATCCTGAATGCATGAGAGAAAGAAAAAAAAACCCCAAAGCTTTTATCTTTAGGAGAAATATGCAGATCAGATAAATTATTAGAATATTAGGATATATAATGAAATATTATCTATACAACATATATTTCTGTATTTCTATAGTAATTATTATTTCTTGATTTAGTTAATTGTGGATAAGTACAAAGTGCAATCGCACATCAAAATGGTTTATGCAAATTAATTTTTCCAAAGGATAATTTTATGATATTCAAATTAATTTTAATGGTTACACATCTTCAGACAAATAATGGTATAAGCAAGTATAATATTCACATAATTTATAAATTAATTATTTTTAATTTTGGTTTTGATAAATGAATTATTTCATAGAACAATATTTTTTGGTATTAAGGGGGAAAATATGTTTTTTATCCTGACTACATCATCACATTTGATTAATACTTCTTCTTCATACATTTTAATAGGAAAAAATATTAATAAGGTACAATGGTATAAGTATTGGGTATAATAACAAGTATTATAAAGAGTCATTTCTTTACACTAAGAGGAATTACATGCAAAGTTGCATAATTTGAATATTTTGATAACACAAGTTTATGACAATTATGAAATAATCCAGATCATGGAAATATTAACGGTATATGTTACTAAAGACATAACTACTCTGCATCAACATAAAGGCCTTGTTTTTATTTTTATTTTTATTCTTATTTTTCATTATTTTTAATTCTTTCACCAATATTTAGTAAAGTAATATCTACTGAGAATATTGCTTCATTAAATATAGCAATTATATGGTTCTATTACTAAGGAAATGTTTCACTTCTGAGTTATATGCAACAATTCTTTTATTCATTCATTCGCTCACTCATATATTCTTATTTTGGTTCATGGCTTTACATTCCTACATATTATTAGTATAATAAATATATTCCTTATTAATAAAGATGAAAACACTGGTTACATAAAACACAGTGACACCTATGGGTTGAAAAAGGTAATTACACCTATGACATAAAAAAATGTTCTATCACATGAAAAATGCGGATAATAATGTATTATCGTTTATTATTTCAAATATTGAAATCCATATATGGTACAAATTCTGATAATAATTATATGGATATTACTGATTGCTATGGTACGCTGTGATATTATGGGATAGGGAAATTACCAGATTTGGTATAGAATAGGGAATGAAGACTTCAAGCAAGATACTGAAATTATGTTAATAAAGACTTTTCACATTTCTAAACTTCATTGATTTTTATCAGTTGCAAGAAGAAGAATGCCGCGATCCAGAAGTCCCAGAAGGTAACAAAGCTATGATTACTGAGTAATAGACTGTGTTAATTACAAATGCAGTATCCACCACTGACAGCCACAAGTGCAGTATCCACCACTGACAGTCACAAGTGCAGTATCCACCACTGACGGTCACAATTAAAGTGTCTAACCTGACAACCAGAGGACGATGATCCTATGATGCTGAGATGAACGGTGTTATCACGTTCTTATCAAGTTCCAGAGGTTTTCAATCACCTGAAAAGCTTCGATGAAAGCTGGTGAACAATGAAGGTAATTATCAGGAAGCTACAACCCTGACATATGTCCTGTGCATTAGGACAAGGACTGGTTATGGTGCTATGTTTAGCAAGGAAGAGTCATTTTAACCCTTGCTTTGCTGACCAAAGACGTCACACCTGTTCAAAGACCAGTACCGATGGAGGATTCCAGAATATCCAAGGCGAGCCAATATAAGCCCAGGTTTTTAAAGATGACACTGCACAGATATTAAAGCTGCATAGACTTTGTTTTCGTATTAACATTTGAAATTATGGACTTTGATTTGATACACAACACAATTTCTATATGCTATAGAAAAACTGTGTTTTTAAAAGAACCAAGAAGAAGACAGAAGACATCAAAATGAAGACCAGATGACACCAGATGATGATGACTGGACCTGAGATGCTTCAATTTAGACTTAGGGAAGTATAATTATACATATTTTATATGAATATTGTTCACGGCTTACCATAACATGAATTCACATCAATTATGTCATTGAGTACTTATAACGGTAATCTAATATTATTATTATTATTATTATTATTGATATTAAATTATTTTGTCAAAGAAGAAGAAAAGAAGAAAAAAGATTGTTATATTTGAGGGTTCCAATTAATGTCTGTCTCCCTCAAAAGGGGGAATTGTTAAATATTAATAATTCGTTAAATATTTCTTATTACACCCAGTTCTGTAGAATGCTTTAGCTTACATGACATAGGCTATTTTTAAGCTTGGCTCATGGTAGAAATGTCAGCTCACTTCATATTTAAGTTTAGCCTTGAGGTAAATGTCAAACTCCATATATGTAGAGACCACGTGCTTTAGGAGACGTATATAATTCATGGCTAACTGTAGAGGTCGCTCTTCTTCTTCCCTCACCATCATGAGACACAGACGCAAGATGACATAACTCAACAGCTGGTATGTTACTTAACTACGAAGAAGCCGAACTGAGAGACAGACGCCATTTGCCATGTGAGATCCCGGAGAGAAAGAAGAATACACGTTGCTTTCCTATGAACTGATGGACAATATCTCACCTATTTTTATTCACCTGTTTTCTGTAATAACCTTTCTTTGATGGAAGAATCCAAATAAACCACTATATTTTTATCTGGTAACTAGTCCTGAGTATTTTACAGGATATGCATTATTTTACATTGGCGAGCCAGCCAGATCTGCATTTTTGTACTTTTTTTGCGGATTTCCCTCAACTTGCCCACACGGGGGATTGGACTTTGCTAACGTCAAATCATATGTGCAAGTTATCGGGAATTCCACTACTTACAAGAATCACACAGAACCTAGAAGTAAGAATTGCCAGATAGATTGAGAAGTACTACAAGTGCCAAAGTGCCAGACGTGCTGAAACCAAGACAACAGGAACCCAGCGTTGTCCATCAAAGGAGCTGAGACATTTCAAGGTAAGATAAAATGGATGTCATTAATTGTCTTGCTAAGCAGAGTAAATTGAAATTTAAGTCTGTAGACAATTCTAATTCAGAAGTTTTATGGTTAAGTTTATATGCCGAGTGTGAACTCGAGAATCAGAGGTTAGATTCTAAGTTATTCAATAGAGAAAGAGAGAGATTAAAAAATATTCTACAGATGGTAGATATATTTCATAGATCTGTGTCAGAGAAATCCAAAAATGATTGTTGTGATGTTCTCGAGATTGGCTGTAAAGTTAGGGAGATTGACTGTAATCAAGTGTCTGTAGCAGCCATTGAAGGTGACCTTGCAGACGTGGAACAAGATGGAGAAGTAGGAGGAGACTTCAGAACTGACGTAGAGGACGTACAAGGGAAAGACGTACCACTAAAAATAGAAGACTCACAGGCCCAAATCCGAAGTAGCGTGAGGAAGGATTTGATAAAGATATGCCAAATAATTCCTGCTTATGACAACAAAATAGATGTTTGAAGAAACTCTGAGATTTTTGAAAGTTGTGCTGATAAATTTGATTTATCTAACGAGGAGAAGAATCAGTTGTTCAAAATGTGGATCCCTGTAAATTTTGCTAGGAGATTGTCTTTAAAGTTATCTGGTGAAACACATGAGAATTTAACTGATAAAGACAGATTAAAAATTCTCATTTTTTGTTCATCAAATGAAAATCATCCAGATATTGATATTCTTCAAAAATTAAGAATTGGTCGGAAGGAATGTATTTTTACGTTCATGTCCATATATGAACGTTTGTACAAAATGCTGAGTGAGAATGTCAAAACACCGTCCCTCATAAGGAGTTTTTTAAGCAAATTTTGGTTTCTAAATCCTGCATCTCGTGTTATTGCGTCACAAAAAGATTCTTTGTTTGAATGTGCGCAATCCCTTGATTTTGCCAGAAAACACGAGAATCGTGAGAGGAAAGTAAATTGTGCTAATTTTGTGAAGACAGGCAGAGTAAAATCTTATCAGAAGCCTGTATTAGCAAAGCCTTCTAAAATGAGTTTTCCCCAAATATATGAAGTACAAAGGAGATCACATGTTTGTTATAAGCCATATGGAATGATGCAAAGGAACACCGAAAAGACACAAATGGAATTAAGAAAAATGATGAGTTCTGATTTTCTTTCTGTAACAAAGATGGCCGAATTTAACAGACAGAAACAGGTGGTGAGTGACATCATGGCCTGTAAACTGAATACTCTGCTCCAAGAATCTATCAGCTTTAAAATGGCAAGAACCTTTCAGGATATTTTTTGCAGAGAAATAAGTATGGGTTTAGGAATTGGCTAGAAAAAGTAATTATATATATATATTTTGTGTAACAGTGTTATACAATTAGTGAGTTATATGTAATTATTTTATAGAGTATAATCCTGTAGTTCAATGGTTTGTGGATATATACATAGTCATACAGTATATATAGAGTGTTTGTAGAAGTAGAAATAGTAGAACTGTATTTTTTAATGAAAATTAAAATCTACATCAGTAATAATTTAGAATTATGAATATGATATTAACCTTATTTTTTATGTTTCCTTAGAATTTTCATTTCAAAGCAGGACTTAATCGGGAAAAATTCTCTTCCAAGGATTTATGCCTTTATTTACACAGGAAGTTGCAATAATTGCATGATTTTATATCTAACCCTTAAAAGGAAATAGCTAATTGCATTTTAAAATATGTTCTGGGTGTGTGCTTTACTGCATGGTTTGAATGACAACCACAGCAGGGGAATTTGAACCTTGTTCTAATAATACAAGTATACCAGTATACTATGTCCCTGTTCCTTAGGAAAATAATTTTTAAGGGGGTCTCAATTTTTGCAAAGCAATGGAATTTTTTTTCCAGGCCTAAATGTCAAGTATAGCTATACATATATTTATGTCATGTGGGGAATATTCAAAGAAATATTAAGACTAAATTGAAATAGTTTACAATGCATTGATGATTAGGATAATTTGGGTTAAAATACGTGTATTCATCACACCTTCATATGTGAGGTATTTGGTTTAAAGTTAATATGTGACACAGTCTGAGTGACAGTGACTGAGTGTATGAGCAGCTGCTGAGCGAGTAATGTGATACGTTTGTGAGGCCTCAGGATCCTGAATGCATGAGAGAAAGAAAAAAAAACCCCAAAGCTTTTATCTTTAGGAGAAATATGCAGATCAGATAAATTATTAGAATATTAGGATATATAATGAAATATTATCTATACAACATATATTTCTGTATTTCTATAGTAATTATTATTTCTTGATTTAGTTAATTGTGGATAAGTACAAAGTGCAATCGCACATCAAAATGGTTTATGCAAATTAATTTTTCCAAAGGATAATTTTATGATATTCAAATTAATTTTAATGGTTACACATCTTCAGACAAATAATGGTATAAGCAAGTATAATATTCACATAATTTATAAATTAATTATTTTTAATTTTGGTTTTGATAAATGAATTATTTCATAGAACAATATTTTTTGGTATTAAGGGGGAAAATATGTTTTTTATCCTGACTACATCATCACATTTGATTAATACTTCTTCTTCATACATTTTAATAGGAAAAAATATTAATAAGGTACAATGGTATAAGTATTGGGTATAATAACAAGTATTATAAAGAGTCATTTCTTTACACTAAGAGGAATTACATGCAAAGTTGCATAATTTGAATATTTTGATAACACAAGTTTATGACAATTATGAAATAATCCAGATCATGGAAATATTAACGGTATATGTTACTAAAGACATAACTACTCTGCATCAACATAAAGGCCTTGTTTTTATTTTTATTTTTATTCTTATTTTTCATTATTTTTAATTCTTTCACCAATATTTAGTAAAGTAATATCTACTGAGAATATTGCTTCATTAAATATAGCAATTATATGGTTCTATTACTAAGGAAATGTTTCACTTCTGAGTTATATGCAACAATTCTTTTATTCATTCATTCGCTCACTCATATATTCTTATTTTGGTTCATGGCTTTACATTCCTACATATTATTAGTATAATAAATATATTCCTTATTAATAAAGATGAAAACACTGGTTACATAAAACACAGTGACACCTATGGGTTGAAAAAGGTAATTACACCTATGACATAAAAAAATGTTCTATCACATGAAAAATGCGGATAATAATGTATTATCGTTTATTATTTCAAATATTGAAATCCATATATGGTACAAATTCTGATAATAATTATATGGATATTACTGATTGCTATGGTACGCTGTGATATTATGGGATAGGGAAATTACCAGATTTGGTATAGAATAGGGAATGAAGACTTCAAGCAAGATACTGAAATTATGTTAATAAAGACTTTTCACATTTCTAAACTTCATTGATTTTTATCAGTTGCAAGAAGAAGAATGCCGCGATCCAGAAGTCCCAGAAGGTAACAAAGCTATGATTACTGAGTAATAGACTGTGTTAATTACAAATGCAGTATCCACCACTGACAGCCACAAGTGCAGTATCCACCACTGACAGTCACAAGTGCAGTATCCACCACTGACGGTCACAATTAAAGTGTCTAACCTGACAACCAGAGGACGATGATCCTATGATGCTGAGATGAACGGTGTTATCACGTTCTTATCAAGTTCCAGAGGTTTTCAATCACCTGAAAAGCTTCGATGAAAGCTGGTGAACAATGAAGGTAATTATCAGGAAGCTACAACCCTGACATATGTCCTGTGCATTAGGACAAGGACTGGTTATGGTGCTATGTTTAGCAAGGAAGAGTCATGTTAACCCTTGCTTTGCTGACCAAAGACGTCACACCTGTTCAAAGACCAGTACCGATGGAGGATTCCAGAATATCCAAGGCGAGCCAATATAAGCCCAGGTTTTTAAAGATGACACTGCACAGATATTAAAGCTGCATAGACTTTGTTTTCGTATTAACATTTGAAATTATGGACTTTGATTTGATACACAACACAATTTCTATATGCTATAGAAAAACTGTGTTTTTAAAAGAACCAAGAAGAAGACAGAAGACATCAAAATGAAGACCAGATGACACCAGATGATGATGACTGGACCTGAGATGCTTCAATTTAGACTTAGGGAAGTATAATTATACATATTTTATATGAATATTGTTCACGGCTTACCATAACATGAATTCACATCAATTATGTCATTGAGTACTTATAACGGTAATCTAATATTATTATTATTATTATTATTATTGATATTAAATTATTTTGTCAAAGAAGAAGAAAAGAAGAAAAAAGATTGTTATATTTGAGGGTTCCAATTAATGTCTGTCTCCCTCAAAAGGGGGAATTGTTAAATATTAATAATTCGTTAAATATTTCTTATTACACCCAGTTCTGTAGAATGCTTTAGCTTACATGACATAGGCTATTTTTAAGCTTGGCTCATGGTAGAAATGTCAGCTCACTTCATATTTAAGTTTAGCCTTGAGGTAAATGTCAAACTCCATATATGTAGAGACCACGTGCTTTAGGAGACGTATATAATTCATGGCTAACTGTAGAGGTCGCTCTTCTTCTTCCCTCACCATCATGAGACACAGACGCAAGATGACATAACTCAACAGCTGGTATGTTACTTAACTACGAAGAAGCCGAACTGAGAGACAGACGCCATTTGCCATGTGAGATCCCGGAGAGAAAGAAGAATACACGTTGCTTTCCTATGAACTGATGGACAATATCTCACCTATTTTTATTCACCTGTTTTCTGTAATAACCTTTCTTTGATGGAAGAATCCAAATAAACCACTATATTTTTATCTGGTAACTAGTCCTGAGTATTTTACAGGATATGCATTATTTTACATTGGCGAGCCAGCCAGATCTGCATTTTTGTACTTTTTTTGCGGATTTCCCTCAACTTGCCCACACGGGGGATTGGACTTTGCTAACGTCAAATCATATGTGCAAGTTATCGGGAATTCCACTACTTACAAGAATCACACAGAACCTAGAAGTAAGAATTGCCAGATAGATTGAGAAGTACTACAAGTGCCAAAGTGCCAGACGTGCTGAAACCAAGACAACAGGAACCCAGCGTTGTCCATCAAAGGAGCTGAGACATTTCAAGGTAAGATAAAATGGATGTCATTAATTGTCTTGCTAAGCAGAGTAAATTGAAATTTAAGTCTGTAGACAATTCTAATTCAGAAGTTTTATGGTTAAGTTTATATGCCGAGTGTGAACTCGAGAATCAGAGGTTAGATTCTAAGTTATTCAATAGAGAAAGAGAGAGATTAAAAAATATTCTACAGATGGTAGATATATTTCATAGATCTGTGTCAGAGAAATCCAAAAATGATTGTTGTGATGTTCTCGAGATTGGCTGTAAAGTTAGGGAGATTGACTGTAATCAAGTGTCTGTAGCAGCCATTGAAGGTGACCTTGCAGACGTGGAACAAGATGGAGAAGTAGGAGGAGACTTCAGAACTGACGTAGAGGACGTACAAGGGAAAGACGTACCACTAAAAATAGAAGACTCACAGGCCCAAATCCGAAGTAGCGTGAGGAAGGATTTGATAAAGATATGCCAAATAATTCCTGCTTATGACAACAAAATAGATGTTTGTAGAAACTCTGAGATTTTTGAAAGTTGTGCTGATAAATTTGATTTATCTAACGAGGAGAAGAATCAGTTGTTCAAAATGTGGATCCCTGTAAATTTTGCTAGGAGATTGTCTTTAAAGTTATCTGGTGAAACACATGAGAATTTAACTGATAAAGACAGATTAAAAATTCTCATTTTTTGTTCATCAAATGAAAATCATCCAGATATTGATATTCTTCAAAAATTAAGAATTGGTCGGAAGGAATGTATTTTTACGTTCATGTCCATATATGAACGTTTGTACAAAATGCTGAGTGAGAATGTCAAAACACCGTCCCTCATAAGGAGTTTTGTAAGCAAATTTTGGTTTCTAAATCCTGCATCTCGTGTTATTGCGTCACAAAAAGATTCTTTGTTTGAATGTGCGCAATCCCTTGATTTTGCCAGAAAACACGAGAATCGTGAGAGGAAAGTAAATTGTGCTAATTTTGTGAAGACAGGCAGAGTAAAATCTTATCAGAAGCCTGTATTAGCAAAGCCTTCTAAAATGAGTTTTCCCCAAATATATGAAGTACAAAGGAGATCACATGTTTGTTATAAGCCATATGGAATGATGCAAAGGAACACCGAAAAGACACAAATGGAATTAAGAAAAATGATGAGTTCTGATTTTCTTTCTGTAACAAAGATGGCCGAATTTAACAGACAGAAACAGGTGGTGAGTGACATCATGGCCTGTAAACTGAATACTCTGCTCCAAGAATCTATCAGCTTTAAAATGGCAAGAACCTTTCAGGATATTTTTTGCAGAGAAATAAGTATGGGTTTAGGAATTGGCTAGAAAAAGTAATTATATATATATATTTTGTGTAACAGTGTTATACAATTAGTGAGTTATATGTAATTATTTTATAGAGTATAATCCTGTAGTTCAATGGTTTGTGGATATATACATAGTCATACAGTATATATAGAGTGTTTGTAGAAGTAGAAATAGTAGAACTGTATTTTTTAATGAAAATTAAAATCTACATCAGTAATAATTTAGAATTATGAATATGATATTAACCTTATTTTTTATGTTTCCTTAGAATTTTCATTTCAAAGCAGGACTTAATCGGGAAAAATTCTCTTCCAAGGATTTATGCCTTTATTTACACAGGAAGTTGCAATAATTGCATGATTTTATATCTAACCCTTAAAAGGAAATAGCTAATTGCATTTTAAAATATGTTCTGGGTGTGTGCTTTACTGCATGGTTTGAATGACAACCACAGCAGGGGAATTTGAACCTTGTTCTAATAATACAAGTATACCAGTATACTATGTCCCTGTTCCTTAGGAAAATAATTTTTAAGGGGGTCTCAATTTTTGCAAAGCAATGGAATTTTTTTTCCAGGCCTAAATGTCAAGTATAGCTATACATATATTTATGTCATGTGGGGAATATTCAAAGAAATATTAAGACTAAATTGAAATAGTTTACAATGCATTGATGATTAGGATAATTTGGGTTAAAATACGTGTATTCATCACACCTTCATATGTGAGGTATTTGGTTTAAAGTTAATATGTGACACAGTCTGAGTGACAGTGACTGAGTGTATGAGCAGCTGCTGAGCGAGTAATGTGATACGTTTGTGAGGCCTCAGGATCCTGAATGCATGAGAGAAAGAAAAAAAAACCCCAAAGCTTTTATCTTTAGGAGAAATATGCAGATCAGATAAATTATTAGAATATTAGGATATATAATGAAATATTATCTATACAACATATATTTCTGTATTTCTATAGTAATTATTATTTCTTGATTTAGTTAATTGTGGATAAGTACAAAGTGCAATCGCACATCAAAATGGTTTATGCAAATTAATTTTTCCAAAGGATAATTTTATGATATTCAAATTAATTTTAATGGTTACACATCTTCAGACAAATAATGGTATAAGCAAGTATAATATTCACATAATTTATAAATTAATTATTTTTAATTTTGGTTTTGATAAATGAATTATTTCATAGAACAATATTTTTTGGTATTAAGGGGGAAAATATGTTTTTTATCCTGACTACATCATCACATTTGATTAATACTTCTTCTTCATACATTTTAATAGGAAAAAATATTAATAAGGTACAATGGTATAAGTATTGGGTATAATAACAAGTATTATAAAGAGTCATTTCTTTACACTAAGAGGAATTACATGCAAAGTTGCATAATTTGAATATTTTGATAACACAAGTTTATGACAATTATGAAATAATCCAGATCATGGAAATATTAACGGTATATGTTACTAAAGACATAACTACTCTGCATCAACATAAAGGCCTTGTTTTTATTTTTATTTTTATTCTTATTTTTCATTATTTTTAATTCTTTCACCAATATTTAGTAAAGTAATATCTACTGAGAATATTGCTTCATTAAATATAGCAATTATATGGTTCTATTACTAAGGAAATGTTTCACTTCTGAGTTATATGCAACAATTCTTTTATTCATTCATTCGCTCACTCATATATTCTTATTTTGGTTCATGGCTTTACATTCCTACATATTATTAGTATAATAAATATATTCCTTATTAATAAAGATGAAAACACTGGTTACATAAAACACAGTGACACCTATGGGTTGAAAAAGGTAATTACACCTATGACATAAAAAAATGTTCTATCACATGAAAAATGCGGATAATAATGTATTATCGTTTATTATTTCAAATATTGAAATCCATATATGGTACAAATTCTGATAATAATTATATGGATATTACTGATTGCTATGGTACGCTGTGATATTATGGGATAGGGAAATTACCAGATTTGGTATAGAATAGGGAATGAAGACTTCAAGCAAGATACTGAAATTATGTTAATAAAGACTTTTCACATTTCTAAACTTCATTGATTTTTATCAGTTGCAAGAAGAAGAATGCCGCGATCCAGAAGTCCCAGAAGGTAACAAAGCTATGATTACTGAGTAATAGACTGTGTTAATTACAAATGCAGTATCCACCACTGACAGCCACAAGTGCAGTATCCACCACTGACAGTCACAAGTGCAGTATCCACCACTGACGGTCACAATTAAAGTGTCTAACCTGACAACCAGAGGACGATGATCCTATGATGCTGAGATGAACGGTGTTATCACGTTCTTATCAAGTTCCAGAGGTTTTCAATCACCTGAAAAGCTTCGATGAAAGCTGGTGAACAATGAAGGTAATTATCAGGAAGCTACAACCCTGACATATGTCCTGTGCATTAGGACAAGGACTGGTTATGGTGCTATGTTTAGCAAGGAAGAGTCATTTTAACCCTTGCTTTGCTGACCAAAGACGTCACACCTGTTCAAAGACCAGTACCGATGGAGGATTCCAGAATATCCAAGGCGAGCCAATATAAGCCCAGGTTTTTAAAGATGACACTGCACAGATATTAAAGCTGCATAGACTTTGTTTTCGTATTAACATTTGAAATTATGGACTTTGATTTGATACACAACACAATTTCTATATGCTATAGAAAAACTGTGTTTTTAAAAGAACCAAGAAGAAGACAGAAGACATCAAAATGAAGACCAGATGACACCAGATGATGATGACTGGACCTGAGATGCTTCAATTTAGACTTAGGGAAGTATAATTATACATATTTTATATGAATATTGTTCACGGCTTACCATAACATGAATTCACATCAATTATGTCATTGAGTACTTATAACGGTAATCTAATATTATTATTATTATTATTATTATTGATATTAAATTATTTTGTCAAAGAAGAAGAAAAGAAGAAAAAAGATTGTTATATTTGAGGGTTCCAATTAATGTCTGTCTCCCTCAAAAGGGGGAATTGTTAAATATTAATAATTCGTTAAATATTTCTTATTACACCCAGTTCTGTAGAATGCTTTAGCTTACATGACATAGGCTATTTTTAAGCTTGGCTCATGGTAGAAATGTCAGCTCACTTCATATTTAAGTTTAGCCTTGAGGTAAATGTCAAACTCCATATATGTAGAGACCACGTGCTTTAGGAGACGTATATAATTCATGGCTAACTGTAGAGGTCGCTCTTCTTCTTCCCTCACCATCATGAGACACAGACGCAAGATGACATAACTCAACAGCTGGTATGTTACTTAACTACGAAGAAGCCGAACTGAGAGACAGACGCCATTTGCCATGTGAGATCCCGGAGAGAAAGAAGAATACACGTTGCTTTCCTATGAACTGATGGACAATATCTCACCTATTTTTATTCACCTGTTTTCTGTAATAACCTTTCTTTGATGGAAGAATCCAAATAAACCACTATATTTTTATCTGGTAACTAGTCCTGAGTATTTTACAGGATATGCATTATTTTACATTGGCGAGCCAGCCAGATCTGCATTTTTGTACTTTTTTTGCGGATTTCCCTCAACTTGCCCACACGGGGGATTGGACTTTGCTAACGTCAAATCATATGTGCAAGTTATCGGGAATTCCACTACTTACAAGAATCACACAGAACCTAGAAGTAAGAATTGCCAGATAGATTGAGAAGTACTACAAGTGCCAAAGTGCCAGACGTGCTGAAACCAAGACAACAGGAACCCAGCGTTGTCCATCAAAGGAGCTGAGACATTTCAAGGTAAGATAAAATGGATGTCATTAATTGTCTTGCTAAGCAGAGTAAATTGAAATTTAAGTCTGTAGACAATTCTAATTCAGAAGTTTTATGGTTAAGTTTATATGCCGAGTGTGAACTCGAGAATCAGAGGTTAGATTCTAAGTTATTCAATAGAGAAAGAGAGAGATTAAAAAATATTCTACAGATGGTAGATATATTTCATAGATCTGTGTCAGAGAAATCCAAAAATGATTGTTGTGATGTTCTCGAGATTGGCTGTAAAGTTAGGGAGATTGACTGTAATCAAGTGTCTGTAGCAGCCATTGAAGGTGACCTTGCAGACGTGGAACAAGATGGAGAAGTAGGAGGAGACTTCAGAACTGACGTAGAGGACGTACAAGGGAAAGACGTACCACTAAAAATAGAAGACTCACAGGCCCAAATCCGAAGTAGCGTGAGGAAGGATTTGATAAAGATATGCCAAATAATTCCTGCTTATGACAACAAAATAGATGTTTGTAGAAACTCTGAGATTTTTGAAAGTTGTGCTGATAAATTTGATTTATCTAACGAGGAGAAGAATCAGTTGTTCAAAATGTGGATCCCTGTAAATTTTGCTAGGAGATTGTCTTTAAAGTTATCTGGTGAAACACATGAGAATTTAACTGATAAAGACAGATTAAAAATTCTCATTTTTTGTTCATCAAATGAAAATCATCCAGATATTGATATTCTTCAAAAATTAAGAATTGGTCGGAAGGAATGTATTTTTACGTTCATGTCCATATATGAACGTTTGTACAAAATGCTGAGTGAGAATGTCAAAACACCGTCCCTCATAAGGAGTTTTGTAAGCAAATTTTGGTTTCTAAATCCTGCATCTCGTGTTATTGCGTCACAAAAAGATTCTTTGTTTGAATGTGCGCAATCCCTTGATTTTGCCAGAAAACACGAGAATCGTGAGAGGAAAGTAAATTGTGCTAATTTTGTGAAGACAGGCAGAGTAAAATCTTATCAGAAGCCTGTATTAGCAAAGCCTTCTAAAATGAGTTTTCCCCAAATATATGAAGTACAAAGGAGATCACATGTTTGTTATAAGCCATATGGAATGATGCAAAGGAACACCGAAAAGACACAAATGGAATTAAGAAAAATGATGAGTTCTGATTTTCTTTCTGTAACAAAGATGGCCGAATTTAACAGACAGAAACAGGTGGTGAGTGACATCATGGCCTGTAAACTGAATACTCTGCTCCAAGAATCTATCAGCTTTAAAATGGCAAGAACCTTTCAGGATATTTTTTGCAGAGAAATAAGTATGGGTTTAGGAATTGGCTAGAAAAAGTAATTATATATATATATTTTGTGTAACAGTGTTATACAATTAGTGAGTTATATGTAATTATTTTATAGAGTATAATCCTGTAGTTCAATGGTTTGTGGATATATACATAGTCATACAGTATATATAGAGTGTTTGTAGAAGTAGAAATAGTAGAACTGTATTTTTTAATGAAAATTAAAATCTACATCAGTAATAATTTAGAATTATGAATATGATATTAACCTTATTTTTTATGTTTCCTTAGAATTTTCATTTCAAAGCAGGACTTAATCGGGAAAAATTCTCTTCCAAGGATTTATGCCTTTATTTACACAGGAAGTTGCAATAATTGCATGATTTTATATCTAACCCTTAAAAGGAAATAGCTAATTGCATTTTAAAATATGTTCTGGGTGTGTGCTTTACTGCATGGTTTGAATGACAACCACAGCAGGGGAATTTGAACCTTGTTCTAATAATACAAGTATACCAGTATACTATGTCCCTGTTCCTTAGGAAAATAATTTTTAAGGGGGTCTCAATTTTTGCAAAGCAATGGAATTTTTTTTCCAGGCCTAAATGTCAAGTATAGCTATACATATATTTATGTCATGTGGGGAATATTCAAAGAAATATTAAGACTAAATTGAAATAGTTTACAATGCATTGATGATTAGGATAATTTGGGTTAAAATACGTGTATTCATCACACCTTCATATGTGAGGTATTTGGTTTAAAGTTAATATGTGACACAGTCTGAGTGACAGTGACTGAGTGTATGAGCAGCTGCTGAGCGAGTAATGTGATACGTTTGTGAGGCCTCAGGATCCTGAATGCATGAGAGAAAGAAAAAAAAACCCCAAAGCTTTTATCTTTAGGAGAAATATGCAGATCAGATAAATTATTAGAATATTAGGATATATAATGAAATATTATCTATACAACATATATTTCTGTATTTCTATAGTAATTATTATTTCTTGATTTAGTTAATTGTGGATAAGTACAAAGTGCAATCGCACATCAAAATGGTTTATGCAAATTAATTTTTCCAAAGGATAATTTTATGATATTCAAATTAATTTTAATGGTTACACATCTTCAGACAAATAATGGTATAAGCAAGTATAATATTCACATAATTTATAAATTAATTATTTTTAATTTTGGTTTTGATAAATGAATTATTTCATAGAACAATATTTTTTGGTATTAAGGGGGAAAATATGTTTTTTATCCTGACTACATCATCACATTTGATTAATACTTCTTCTTCATACATTTTAATAGGAAAAAATATTAATAAGGTACAATGGTATAAGTATTGGGTATAATAACAAGTATTATAAAGAGTCATTTCTTTACACTAAGAGGAATTACATGCAAAGTTGCATAATTTGAATATTTTGATAACACAAGTTTATGACAATTATGAAATAATCCAGATCATGGAAATATTAACGGTATATGTTACTAAAGACATAACTACTCTGCATCAACATAAAGGCCTTGTTTTTATTTTTATTTTTATTCTTATTTTTCATTATTTTTAATTCTTTCACCAATATTTAGTAAAGTAATATCTACTGAGAATATTGCTTCATTAAATATAGCAATTATATGGTTCTATTACTAAGGAAATGTTTCACTTCTGAGTTATATGCAACAATTCTTTTATTCATTCATTCGCTCACTCATATATTCTTATTTTGGTTCATGGCTTTACATTCCTACATATTATTAGTATAATAAATATATTCCTTATTAATAAAGATGAAAACACTGGTTACATAAAACACAGTGACACCTATGGGTTGAAAAAGGTAATTACACCTATGACATAAAAAAATGTTCTATCACATGAAAAATGCGGATAATAATGTATTATCGTTTATTATTTCAAATATTGAAATCCATATATGGTACAAATTCTGATAATAATTATATGGATATTACTGATTGCTATGGTACGCTGTGATATTATGGGATAGGGAAATTACCAGATTTGGTATAGAATAGGGAATGAAGACTTCAAGCAAGATACTGAAATTATGTTAATAAAGACTTTTCACATTTCTAAACTTCATTGATTTTTATCAGTTGCAAGAAGAAGAATGCCGCGATCCAGAAGTCCCAGAAGGTAACAAAGCTATGATTACTGAGTAATAGACTGTGTTAATTACAAATGCAGTATCCACCACTGACAGCCACAAGTGCAGTATCCACCACTGACAGTCACAAGTGCAGTATCCACCACTGACGGTCACAATTAAAGTGTCTAACCTGACAACCAGAGGACGATGATCCTATGATGCTGAGATGAACGGTGTTATCACGTTCTTATCAAGTTCCAGAGGTTTTCAATCACCTGAAAAGCTTCGATGAAAGCTGGTGAACAATGAAGGTAATTATCAGGAAGCTACAACCCTGACATATGTCCTGTGCATTAGGACAAGGACTGGTTATGGTGCTATGTTTAGCAAGGAAGAGTCATTTTAACCCTTGCTTTGCTGACCAAAGACGTCACACCTGTTCAAAGACCAGTACCGATGGAGGATTCCAGAATATCCAAGGCGAGCCAATATAAGCCCAGGTTTTTAAAGATGACACTGCACAGATATTAAAGCTGCATAGACTTTGTTTTCGTATTAACATTTGAAATTATGGACTTTGATTTGATACACAACACAATTTCTATATGCTATAGAAAAACTGTGTTTTTAAAAGAACCAAGAAGAAGACAGAAGACATCAAAATGAAGACCAGATGACACCAGATGATGATGACTGGACCTGAGATGCTTCAATTTAGACTTAGGGAAGTATAATTATACATATTTTATATGAATATTGTTCACGGCTTACCATAACATGAATTCACATCAATTATGTCATTGAGTACTTATAACGGTAATCTAATATTATTATTATTATTATTATTATTGATATTAAATTATTTTGTCAAAGAAGAAGAAAAGAAGAAAAAAGATTGTTATATTTGAGGGTTCCAATTAATGTCTGTCTCCCTCAAAAGGGGGAATTGTTAAATATTAATAATTCGTTAAATATTTCTTATTACACCCAGTTCTGTAGAATGCTTTAGCTTACATGACATAGGCTATTTTTAAGCTTGGCTCATGGTAGAAATGTCAGCTCACTTCATATTTAAGTTTAGCCTTGAGGTAAATGTCAAACTCCATATATGTAGAGACCACGTGCTTTAGGAGACGTATATAATTCATGGCTAACTGTAGAGGTCGCTCTTCTTCTTCCCTCACCATCATGAGACACAGACGCAAGATGACATAACTCAACAGCTGGTATGTTACTTAACTACGAAGAAGCCGAACTGAGAGACAGACGCCATTTGCCATGTGAGATCCCGGAGAGAAAGAAGAATACACGTTGCTTTCCTATGAACTGATGGACAATATCTCACCTATTTTTATTCACCTGTTTTCTGTAATAACCTTTCTTTGATGGAAGAATCCAAATAAACCACTATATTTTTATCTGGTAACTAGTCCTGAGTATTTTACAGGATATGCATTATTTTACATTGGCGAGCCAGCCAGATCTGCATTTTTGTACTTTTTTTGCGGATTTCCCTCAACTTGCCCACACGGGGGATTGGACTTTGCTAACGTCAAATCATATGTGCAAGTTATCGGGAATTCCACTACTTACAAGAATCACACAGAACCTAGAAGTAAGAATTGCCAGATAGATTGAGAAGTACTACAAGTGCCAAAGTGCCAGACGTGCTGAAACCAAGACAACAGGAACCCAGCGTTGTCCATCAAAGGAGCTGAGACATTTCAAGGTAAGATAAAATGGATGTCATTAATTGTCTTGCTAAGCAGAGTAAATTGAAATTTAAGTCTGTAGACAATTCTAATTCAGAAGTTTTATGGTTAAGTTTATATGCCGAGTGTGAACTCGAGAATCAGAGGTTAGATTCTAAGTTATTCAATAGAGAAAGAGAGAGATTAAAAAATATTCTACAGATGGTAGATATATTTCATAGATCTGTGTCAGAGAAATCCAAAAATGATTGTTGTGATGTTCTCGAGATTGGCTGTAAAGTTAGGGAGATTGACTGTAATCAAGTGTCTGTAGCAGCCATTGAAGGTGACCTTGCAGACGTGGAACAAGATGGAGAAGTAGGAGGAGACTTCAGAACTGACGTAGAGGACGTACAAGGGAAAGACGTACCACTAAAAATAGAAGACTCACAGGCCCAAATCCGAAGTAGCGTGAGGAAGGATTTGATAAAGATATGCCAAATAATTCCTGCTTATGACAACAAAATAGATGTTTGTAGAAACTCTGAGATTTTTGAAAGTTGTGCTGATAAATTTGATTTATCTAACGAGGAGAAGAATCAGTTGTTCAAAATGTGGATCCCTGTAAATTTTGCTAGGAGATTGTCTTTAAAGTTATCTGGTGAAACACATGAGAATTTAACTGATAAAGACAGATTAAAAATTCTCATTTTTTGTTCATCAAATGAAAATCATCCAGATATTGATATTCTTCAAAAATTAAGAATTGGTCGGAAGGAATGTATTTTTACGTTCATGTCCATATATGAACGTTTGTACAAAATGCTGAGTGAGAATGTCAAAACACCGTCCCTCATAAGGAGTTTTGTAAGCAAATTTTGGTTTCTAAATCCTGCATCTCGTGTTATTGCGTCACAAAAAGATTCTTTGTTTGAATGTGCGCAATCCCTTGATTTTGCCAGAAAACACGAGAATCGTGAGAGGAAAGTAAATTGTGCTAATTTTGTGAAGACAGGCAGAGTAAAATCTTATCAGAAGCCTGTATTAGCAAAGCCTTCTAAAATGAGTTTTCCCCAAATATATGAAGTACAAAGGAGATCACATGTTTGTTATAAGCCATATGGAATGATGCAAAGGAACACCGAAAAGACACAAATGGAATTAAGAAAAATGATGAGTTCTGATTTTCTTTCTGTAACAAAGATGGCCGAATTTAACAGACAGAAACAGGTGGTGAGTGACATCATGGCCTGTAAACTGAATACTCTGCTCCAAGAATCTATCAGCTTTAAAATGGCAAGAACCTTTCAGGATATTTTTTGCAGAGAAATAAGTATGGGTTTAGGAATTGGCTAGAAAAAGTAATTATATATATATATTTTGTGTAACAGTGTTATACAATTAGTGAGTTATATGTAATTATTTTATAGAGTATAATCCTGTAGTTCAATGGTTTGTGGATATATACATAGTCATACAGTATATATAGAGTGTTTGTAGAAGTAGAAATAGTAGAACTGTATTTTTTAATGAAAATTAAAATCTACATCAGTAATAATTTAGAATTATGAATATGATATTAACCTTATTTTTTATGTTTCCTTAGAATTTTCATTTCAAAGCAGGACTTAATCGGGAAAAATTCTCTTCCAAGGATTTATGCCTTTATTTACACAGGAAGTTGCAATAATTGCATGATTTTATATCTAACCCTTAAAAGGAAATAGCTAATTGCATTTTAAAATATGTTCTGGGTGTGTGCTTTACTGCATGGTTTGAATGACAACCACAGCAGGGGAATTTGAACCTTGTTCTAATAATACAAGTATACCAGTATACTATGTCCCTGTTCCTTAGGAAAATAATTTTTAAGGGGGTCTCAATTTTTGCAAAGCAATGGAATTTTTTTTCCAGGCCTAAATGTCAAGTATAGCTATACATATATTTATGTCATGTGGGGAATATTCAAAGAAATATTAAGACTAAATTGAAATAGTTTACAATGCATTGATGATTAGGATAATTTGGGTTAAAATACGTGTATTCATCACACCTTCATATGTGAGGTATTTGGTTTAAAGTTAATATGTGACACAGTCTGAGTGACAGTGACTGAGTGTATGAGCAGCTGCTGAGCGAGTAATGTGATACGTTTGTGAGGCCTCAGGATCCTGAATGCATGAGAGAAAGAAAAAAAAACCCCAAAGCTTTTATCTTTAGGAGAAATATGCAGATCAGATAAATTATTAGAATATTAGGATATATAATGAAATATTATCTATACAACATATATTTCTGTATTTCTATAGTAATTATTATTTCTTGATTTAGTTAATTGTGGATAAGTACAAAGTGCAATCGCACATCAAAATGGTTTATGCAAATTAATTTTTCCAAAGGATAATTTTATGATATTCAAATTAATTTTAATGGTTACACATCTTCAGACAAATAATGGTATAAGCAAGTATAATATTCACATAATTTATAAATTAATTATTTTTAATTTTGGTTTTGATAAATGAATTATTTCATAGAACAATATTTTTTGGTATTAAGGGGGAAAATATGTTTTTTATCCTGACTACATCATCACATTTGATTAATACTTCTTCTTCATACATTTTAATAGGAAAAAATATTAATAAGGTACAATGGTATAAGTATTGGGTATAATAACAAGTATTATAAAGAGTCATTTCTTTACACTAAGAGGAATTACATGCAAAGTTGCATAATTTGAATATTTTGATAACACAAGTTTATGACAATTATGAAATAATCCAGATCATGGAAATATTAACGGTATATGTTACTAAAGACATAACTACTCTGCATCAACATAAAGGCCTTGTTTTTATTTTTATTTTTATTCTTATTTTTCATTATTTTTAATTCTTTCACCAATATTTAGTAAAGTAATATCTACTGAGAATATTGCTTCATTAAATATAGCAATTATATGGTTCTATTACTAAGGAAATGTTTCACTTCTGAGTTATATGCAACAATTCTTTTATTCATTCATTCGCTCACTCATATATTCTTATTTTGGTTCATGGCTTTACATTCCTACATATTATTAGTATAATAAATATATTCCTTATTAATAAAGATGAAAACACTGGTTACATAAAACACAGTGACACCTATGGGTTGAAAAAGGTAATTACACCTATGACATAAAAAAATGTTCTATCACATGAAAAATGCGGATAATAATGTATTATCGTTTATTATTTCAAATATTGAAATCCATATATGGTACAAATTCTGATAATAATTATATGGATATTACTGATTGCTATGGTACGCTGTGATATTATGGGATAGGGAAATTACCAGATTTGGTATAGAATAGGGAATGAAGACTTCAAGCAAGATACTGAAATTATGTTAATAAAGACTTTTCACATTTCTAAACTTCATTGATTTTTATCAGTTGCAAGAAGAAGAATGCCGCGATCCAGAAGTCCCAGAAGGTAACAAAGCTATGATTACTGAGTAATAGACTGTGTTAATTACAAATGCAGTATCCACCACTGACAGCCACAAGTGCAGTATCCACCACTGACAGTCACAAGTGCAGTATCCACCACTGACGGTTACAATTAAAGTGTCTAACCTGACAACCAGAGGACGATGATCCTATGATGCTGAGATGAACGGTGTTATCACGTTCTTATCAAGTTCCAGAGGTTTTCAATCACCTGAAAAGCTTCGATGAAAGCTGGTGAACAATGAAGGTAATTATCAGGAAGCTACAACCCTGACATATGTCCTGTGCATTAGGACAAGGACTGGTTATGGTGCTATGTTTAGCAAGGAAGAGTCATTTTAACCCTTGCTTTGCTGACCAAAGACGTCACACCTGTTCAAAGACCAGTACCGATGGAGGATTCCAGAATATCCAAGGCGAGCCAATATAAGCCCAGGTTTTTAAAGATGACACTGCACAGATATTAAAGCTGCATAGACTTTGTTTTCGTATTAACATTTGAAATTATGGACTTTGATTTGATACACAACACAATTTCTATATGCTATAGAAAAACTGTGTTTTTAAAAGAACCAAGAAGAAGACAGAAGACATCAAAATGAAGACCAGATGACACCAGATGATGATGACTGGACCTGAGATGCTTCAATTTAGACTTAGGGAAGTATAATTATACATATTTTATATGAATATTGTTCACGGCTTACCATAACATGAATTCACATCAATTATGTCATTGAGTACTTATAACGGTAATCTAATATTATTATTATTATTATTATTATTGATATTAAATTATTTTGTCAAAGAAGAAGAAAAGAAGAAAAAAGATTGTTATATTTGAGGGTTCCAATTAATGTCTGTCTCCCTCAAAAGGGGGAATTGTTAAATATTAATAATTCGTTAAATATTTCTTATTACACCCAGTTCTGTAGAATGCTTTAGCTTACATGACATAGGCTATTTTTAAGCTTGGCTCATGGTAGAAATGTCAGCTCACTTCATATTTAAGTTTAGCCTTGAGGTAAATGTCAAACTCCATATATGTAGAGACCACGTGCTTTAGGAGACGTATATAATTCATGGCTAACTGTAGAGGTCGCTCTTCTTCTTCCCTCACCATCATGAGACACAGACGCAAGATGACATAACTCAACAGCTGGTATGTTACTTAACTACGAAGAAGCCGAACTGAGAGACAGACGCCATTTGCCATGTGAGATCCCGGAGAGAAAGAAGAATACACGTTGCTTTCCTATGAACTGATGGACAATATCTCACCTATTTTTATTCACCTGTTTTCTGTAATAACCTTTCTTTGATGGAAGAATCCAAATAAACCACTATATTTTTATCTGGTAACTAGTCCTGAGTATTTTACAGGATAGGCATTATTTTACAATTATACACTGTATTATGATCTATAGAGCCCACATCTATCGGATTATTATATTGTACACTGTATTATGATCTATAGAGCCCACATCTATAGGGTTATTATATTATACACTGTATTATGATCTATAGAGCCCACATCTATAGGGTTATTATATTATACACTGTATTATGATCTATAGAGCCCACATCTATCGGATTATTATATTGTACACTGTATTATGATCTATAGAGCCCACATCTATAGGGTTATTATATTATACACTGTATTATGATCTATAGAGCCCACATCTATAGGGTTATTATATTATACACTGTATTATGATCTATAGAGCCCACATCTATCGGGTTATTATATTATACACTGTATTATGATCTATAGAGCCCACATCTATTGGGTTATTATATTATACACTGTATTATGATCTATAGAGCCCACATCTATAGGGTTATTATATTATACACTGTATTATGATCCATAGAGCCCACATCTATAGGGTTATTATATTGTACACTGTATTATGATCTATAGAGCCCACATCTATAGGGTTATTATATTATACACTGTATTATGATCTATAGAGCCCACATCTATAGGGTTATTATATTGTACACTGTATTATGATCTATAGAGCCCACATCTATAGGGTTATTATATTATACACTGTATTATGATCTATAGAGCCCACATCTATAGGGTTATTATATTATACACTGTATTATGATCTATAGAGCCCACATCTATCGGGTTATTATATTATACACTGTATTATGATCTATAGAGCCCACATCTATAGGGTTATTATATTATACACTGTATTATGATCTATAGAGCCCACATCTATAGGGTTATTATATTATACACTGTATTATGATCTATAGAGCCCACATCTATTGGGTTATTATATTATACACTGTATTATGATCTATAGAGCCCACATCTATTGGGTTATTATATTATACACTGTATTATGATCTATAGAGCCCACATCTATCGGGTTATTATATTATACACTGTATTATGATCTATAGAGCCCACATCTATAGGATTATTATATTATACACTGTATTATGATCTATAGAGCCCACATCTATCGGATTATTATATTATACACTGTATTATGATCTATAGAGCCCACATCCATAGGGTTATTATATTGTACACTGTATTATGATCTATAGAGCCCACATCTATAGGATTATTATATTATACACTGTATTATGATCTATAGAGCCCACATCTATAGGGTTATTATATTGTACACTGTATTATGATCTATAGAGCCCACATCTATTGGGTTATTATATTATACACTGTATTATGATCTATAGAGCCCACATCTATAGGGTTATTATATTATACACTGTATTATGATCTATAGAGCCCACATCTATTGGGTTATTATATTATACACTGTATTATGATCTATAGAGCCCACATCTATCGGGTTATTATATTATACACTGTATTATGATCTATAGAGCCCACATCTATCGGATTATTATATTGTACACTGTATTTTGATCTAAAGAGCCCACATCTATAGGGTTATTATATTATACACTGTATTATGATCTATAGAGCCCACATCTATAGGGTTATTATATTATACACTGTATTATGATCTATAGAGCCCACATCTATAGGGTTATTATATTGTACACTGTATTATGATCTATAGAGCCCACATCTATTGGGTTATTATATTATACACTGTATTATGATCTATAGAGCCCACATCTATAGGGTTATTATATTATACACTGTATTATGATCTATAGAGCCCACATCTATTGGGTTATTATATTATACACTGTATTATGATCTATAGAGCCCACATCTATCGGATTATTATATTGTACACTGTATTTTGATCTAAAGAGCCCACATCTATAGGGTTATTATATTATACACTGTATTATGATCTATAGAGCCCATATCTATAGGGTTATTATATTATACACTGTATTATGATCTATAGAGCCCACATCTATAGGATTATTATATTATACACTGTATTATGATCTATAGAGCCCACATCTATCGGATTATTATATTGTACACTGTATTTTGATCTAAAGAGCCCACATCTATAGGGTTATTATATTATACACTGTATTATGATCTATAGAGCCCATATCTATGTATATTGTACACTGTATTATGATCTATAGAGCCCACATCTATAGGATTATTATATTATACACTGTATTATGATCTATAGAGCCGACATCTATAGGGTTATTATATTATACACTGTATTATGATCTATAGAGCCCACATCTATTGGGTTATTATATTATACACTGTATTATGATCTATAGAGCCCACATCTATCGGATTATTATATTGTACACTGTATTTTGATCTAAAGAGCCCACATCTATAGGGTTATTATATTATACACTGTATTATGATCTATAGAGCCCACATCTATAGGGTTATTATATTATACACTGTATTATGATCTATAGAGCCCACATCTATAGGATTATTATATTATACACTGTATTATGATCTATAGAGCCCACATCTATCGGATTATTATATTGTACACTGTATTTTGATCTAAAGAGCCCACATCTATAGGGTTATTATATTATACACTGTATTATGATCTATAGAGCCCATATCTATGTATATTGTACACTGTATTATGATCTATAGAGCCCACATCTATAGGATTATTATATTATACACTGTATTATGATCTATAGAGCCGACATCTATAGGGTTATTATATTATACACTGTATTATGATCTATAGAGCCCACATCTATAGGATTATTATATTATACACTGTATTATGATCTATAGAGCCCACATCTATCGGATTATTATATTGTACACTGTATTTTGATCTAAAGAGCCCACATCTATAGGGTTATTATATTATACACTGTATTATGATCTATAGAGCCCACATCTATAGGGTTATTATATTATACACTGTATTATGATCTATAGAGCCCACATCTATAGGATTATTATATTATACACTGTATTATGATCTATAGAGCCGACATCTATAGGGTTATTATATTATACACTGTATTATGATCTATAGAGCCCACATCTATTGGGTTATTATATTATACACTGTATTATGATCTATAGAGCCCACATCTATCGGATTATTATATTGTACACTGTATTATGATCTATAGAGCCCACATCTATAGGGTTATTATATTATACACTGTATTATGATCTATAGAGCCGACATCTATAGGGTTATTATATTATACACTGTATTATGATCTATAGAGCCCACATCTATTGGGTTATTATATTATACACTGTATTATGATCTATAGAGCCCACATCTATCGGATTATTATATTGTACACTGTATTATGATCTATAGAGCCCACATCTATAGGGTTATTATATTATACACTGTATTATGATCTATAGAGCCCACATTTATAGGATTATTATATTATACACTGTATTATGATCTATAGAGCCCATATCTATCGGGTTATTATATTGTACACTGTATTATGATCTATAGAGCCCACATCTATAGGGTTATTATATTATACACTGTATTATGATCTATAGAGCCCACATCCATAGGGTTATTATATTGTACACTGTATTATGATCTATAGAGCCCACATCTATAGGGTTATTATATTGTACACTGTATTATGATCTATAGAGCCCACATCTATAGGGTTATTATATTATACACTGTATTATGATCTATAGAGCCCACATCTATCGGGTTATTATATTGTACACTGTATTATGATCTATAGAGCCCACATCTATAGGGTTATTATATTATACACTGTATTATGATCTATAGAGCCCACATCTATCGGGTTATTATATTGTACACTGTATTATGATCTATAGAGCCCACATCTATAGGGTTATTATATTATACACTGTATTATGATCTATAGAGCCCACATCCATAGGGTTATTATATTGTACACTGTATTATGATCTATAGAGCCCACATATATAGGGTTATTATATTGTACACTGTATTATGATCTATAGAGCCCACATCTATAGGGTTATTATATTATACACTGTATTATGATCTATAGAGCCCACATCTATCGGGTTATTATATTGTACACTGTATTATGATCTATAGAGCCCACATCCATAGGGTTATTATATTATACACTGTATTATGATCTATAGAGCCCACATCTATCGGGTTATTATATTGTACACTGTATTATGATCTATAGAGCCCACATCTATAGGGTTATTATATTATACACTGTATTATGATCTATAGAGCCCACATCTATAGGGTTATTATATTGTACACTGTATTATGATCTATAGAGCCCACATCTATCGGATTATTATATTGTACACTGTATTATGATCTATAGAGCCCAAATCTATTGGATTATTATATTATACACTGTATTATGATCTATAGAGCCCACATCTATCGGATTATTATATTGTACACTGTATTATGATCTATAGAGCCCACATCTATAGGGTTATTATATTATACACTGTATTATGATCTATAGAGCCCACATCTATAGGATTATTATATTATACACTGTATTAGGATCTATAGAGCCCACATCTATAGGGTTATTATATTGTACACTGTATTATGATCTATAGAGCCCACATCTATAGGGTTATTATATTGTACACTGTATTATGATCTATAGAGCCCACATCTATTGGGTTATTATATTATACACTGTATTATGATCTATAGAGCCCAAATCTATAGGGTTATTATATTATACACTGTATTATGATCTATAGAGCCCACATCTATCGGATTATTATATTGTACACTGTATTATGATCTATAGAGCCCACATCTATAGGGTTATTATATTATACACTGTATTATGATCTATAGAGCCCACATCTATAGGATTATTATATTATACACTGTATTAGGATCTATAGAGCCCACATCTATAGGGTTATTATATTGTACACTGTATTATGATCTATAGAGCCCACATCTATAGGGTTATTATATTATACACTGTATTATGATCTATAGAGCCCACATCTATAGGGTTATTATATTGTACACTGTATTATGATCTATAGAGCCCACATCTATAGGGTTATTATATTATACACTGTATTATGATCTATAGAGCCCACATCTATCGGGTTATTATATTGTACACTGTATTATGATCTATAGAGCCCACATCTATAGGGTTATTATATTATACACTGTATTATGATCTATAGAGCCCACATCTATAGGGTTATTATATTATACACTGTATTATGATCTATAGAGCCCACATCTATAGGGTTATTATATTGTACACTGTATTATGATCTATAGAGCCCACATCTATAGGGTTATTATATTATACACTGTATTATGATCTATAGAGCCCACATCTATCGGGTTATTATATTATACACTGTATTATGATCTATAGAGCCCACATCTATCGGGTTATTATATTATACACTGTATTATGATCTATAGAGCCCACATCTATAGGGTTATTATATTGTACACTGTATTTTGATCTATAGAGCCCACATCTATAGGGTTATTATATTATACACTGTATTATGATCTATAGAGCCCACATCTATAGGGTTATTATATTGTACACTGTATTATGATCTATAGAGCCCACATCTATAGGGTTATTATATTATACACTGTATTATGATCTATAGAGCCCACATCTATCGGGTTATTATATTATACACTGTATTATGATCTATAGAGCCCACATCTATCGGGTTATTATATTATACACTGTATTATGATCTATAGAGCCCACATCTATAGGGTTATTATATTGTACACTGTATTTTGATCTATAGAGCCCACATCTATCGGGTTATTATATTATACACTGTATTATGATCTATAGAGCCCACATCTATAGGGTTATTATATTATACACTGTATTATGATCTATAGAGCCAACATCTATAGGGTTATTATATTATACACTGTATTATGATCTATAGAGCCCACATCTATAGGGTTATTATATTATACACTGTATTAGGATCTATAGAGCCCACATCTATAGGGTTATTATATTATACACTGTATTATGATCTATAGAGCCCACATCTATTGGGTTATTATATTATACACTGTATTATGATCTATAGAGCCCACATCTATTGGATTATTATATTGTACACTGTATTATGATCTATAGAGCCCACATCTATAGGGTTATTATATTATACACTGTATTATGATCTATAGAGCCCACATCTATAGGGTTATTATATTGTACACTGTATTATGATCTATAGAGCCCACATCTATATTGTTATTATATTATACACTGTATTATGATCTATAGAGCCCACATCTATAGGGTTATTATATTGTACACTGCATTATGATCTATAGAGCCCACATCTATAGGGTTATTATATTATACACTGTATTATGATCTATAGAGCCCACATCTATCGGGTTATTATATTATACACTGTATTATGATCTATAGAGCCCACATCTATAGGGTTATTATATTATACACTGTATTATGATCTATAGAGCCCACATCTATAGGGTTATTATATTATACACTGTATTATGATCTATAGAGCCCACATCTATTGGGTTATTATATTATACACTGTATTATGATCTATAGAGCCCACATCTATAGGGTTATTATATTATACACTGTATTATGATCTATAGAGCCCACATCTATCGGATTATTATATTGTACACTGTATTATGATCTATAGAGCCCACATCTATCGGATTATTATATTATACACTGTATTATGATCTATAGAGCCCACATCTATCGGATTATTATATTATACACTGTATTATGATCTATAGAGCCCACATCTATCGGATTATTATATTATACACTGTATTATGATCTATAGAGCCCACATCTATCGGATTATTATATTGTACACTGTATTATGATCTATAGAGCCCAAATCTATTGGATTATTATATTATACACTGTATTATGATCTATAGAGCCCACATCTATCGGATTATTATATTATACACTGTATTATGATCTATAGAGCCCACATCTATAGGGTTATTATATTATACACTGTATTATGATCTATAGAGCCCACATCTATAGGGTTATTATATTATACACTGTATTATGATCTATAGAGCCCACATCTATAGGGTTATTATATTATACACTGTATTATGATCTATAGAGCCCACATCTATCGGATTATTATATTATACACTGTATTATGATCTATAGAGCCCACATAGTAACATAGTTTTGAAGGCTGAAGGAAAAACTTATGTCCATCTACTTCAGCCTATTTTTAGTGCAGCTGTTCTGCATTGTTGATCCTGGGGAAGGCAAAAGTTCATTGGAGAAATCTCTGTATTGCCCTCTGAAATACTTGTACATACAGTTGTGGCTAGAGTTGAGCGATACCGTCCGATACTTCAAAGTATCGTATCGGATGGTATCGGCCGATCTTTAAAAAAAGTATCGGTATCGCCGATTCCGATACCGGAAGTCCCATTCAAGTCTATGGGACTTCCGGTATCGGAATAAGAAAAACCCTTTCCTGCCCTTGTACAGCCTCTCTGGGGTCTGTACGGGCCTTTCGGGGGGCTGTGCCGGCCTGCCAGGGGGTCTGTGCAGGCTCCGGTGGTCTGTGCCGGCCTGCCGGTGGCCTGTGCAGGCTCCGGGGGGCTGTGCCGGCCTGCCGGGGGGCTGTGCCGGCCTGCCGGGGGGCTGTGCCGGCCTGCCGGGGGGCTGTGCAGGCTCCGGGGGTCTGTGCAGGCATCGTCCGATGGGACTACAAGTCCCATCGGGCGATGCCTGCTACCATGACAGTGATTGACACATTAGCCAATGATGGGACAGTAGTAGTCCCATCATCCGGCTAATGTGTTAAATGTAAAAAAAAAAAAAAAAAAAAAAAATTACATGCTACATACATACAACATGCATACTACATACATGCTACATTCATACTACATACTACATACATGCTACATTCATACTACATAAATACTACATGCAACATACATACTACATATATACTACATGCATGCTACATACATACTGCATGCTACATACATACCACATATATACTACATACATGCTACATACATAACACATATATACTACATGCATGCTACATACATACTACATGCTACATACTACATATATACTACATGCATGCTACATACTACATGCTACATACATACTACATGCATGCTACATACATACTACATACATACTACATATATACTACATGCATGCTACATACATACTACATGCTACATACTACATGCATGCTACATACATACTACATGCTACATATATACTACATGCATGCTACATACATACTACATGCATGCTACATACTACATGCTACATACATACTACATATATACTACATTCATACTACATACTACATATATACTACATACATACTACATACATACTACATGCATGCTACATGCATACTACATGCATGCTACATACATACCACATACATACTGCATGCTACATACATACCACATATATACTACATACATGCTACATGCTACATACATAACACATATATACTACATGCATGCTACATACATACTACATGCTACATACTACATATATACTACATGCATGCTACATACTACATGCTACATACATACTACATGCATGCTACATACATACTACATACATACTACATATATACTACATGCATGCTACATACATACTACATGCTACATACTACATGCATGCTACATACATACTACATGCTACATATATACTACATGCATGCTACATACATACTACATGCATGCTACATACTACATGCTACATACATACTACATATATACTACATTCATACTACATACTACATATATACTACATACATACTACATACATACTACATGCATGCTACATGCATACTACATGCATGCTACATACATACCACATACATACTACATGCTACATACATACCACATATATACTACATACATACAATACATTCATACAATACATACATAGACATACAGTACATATAACATAGAGTAACATACTTACCAATACTTGTCACATTGTTCCCCGAAGCCATTGTCTATTCCGGGATAAATATTAACATAACAAACCACAAAAATACTCACCCACGATCCGAAGCAGTCCACGAGTGTGTCCCACGACGATCTTGGGTAGAGAACTGCAGCATCAGATGATGCTGCCGTTCTCTACGGGCTGCAGGAATCCAATGACGGAAGGTAGGTATCCTTCCGCACTGTATTCCTCCGCCACTTAAAAAAAAAAGTCCCTAGTCTCACTTTATGCCATTGCTGTGTGGGAAATTCCCACACAGCAATGGCATAAAGTGAGACTAGGGACTTTTTTTTTTTAAGTGGCGGAGGAATACAGTGCGGAAGGATACCTACCTTCCGTCATTGGATTCCTACAGCCCGTAGAGAACGGCAGCATCATCTGATGCTGCAGTTCTCTACCCAAGATCGTCGTGGGACACACTCGTGGACTGCTTCGGATCGTGGGTGAGTATTTTTGTGGTTTGTTATGTTAATATTTATCCCGGAATAGACAATGGCTTCGGGGAACAATGTGACAAGTATTGGTAAGTATGTTACTCTATGTTATATGTACTGTATGTCTATGTATGTATTGTATGAATGTATTGTATGTATGTAGTATATATGTGGTATGTATGTAGCATGTAGTATGTATGTGGTATGTATGTAGCATGCATGTAGCATGCATGTAGCATGCATGTAGCATGCATGTAGCATGCAGTATGTATGTAGTATATATGTAGTATGTATGTAGTATATATGTAGTATGTAGTATGTATGTAGCATGCATGTAGTATATATGTAGTATGTATGTAGCATGCATGTAGTATGTATGTAGCATGTAGTATATATGTAGCATGCAGCATGTATGTAGTATGTATGTAGTATATATGTAGTATGCATGTAGTATGTATGTAGTATGTATGTAGCATGCAGTATGTATGTAGCATGTATGTAGTATGTATGTAGTATATATGTAGTATGTATGTAGCATGCATGTAGTATGTATGTAGTATGTATGTAGCATGCAGTATGTAGCATGTATGTAGTATGTATGTAGTATGTATGTATGTAGTATGTATGTAGCATGCAGTATGTATGTAGCATGTATGTAGTATGTATGTAGTATATATGTAGTATGTATGTAGTATGTATGTAGTATGTATGTAGCATGCAGTATGTATGTAGCATGTATGTAGTATGTATGTAGTATATATGTAGCATGCATGTAGCATGCATGTAGTATTTTTTTTTTTTTTTTTTAACATTTAACACATTAGCCGGATGATGGGACTACTACTGTCCCATCATTGGCTAATGTGTCAATCACTGTCATGGTAGCAGGCATCGCCCGATGGGACTTGTAGTCCCATCGGACGATGCTTGCACAGACCCCCGGACATCAGCACAGCCCCCCGGCAGGCCGGCACAGCCCCCCGGCAGGCCGGTACAGACCCCCACAGGGTGCACAGACCACCGGCAGGCCGGCACAGCCCCCCGGCAGGCCGGTACAGACCCCGGGCAGTCCACACAGCCCCCCGGCAGGCCGGCACAGCCCCCCGGCAGGCCGGCAGAGACCCCCGGAAGGCCCGAAATGACGGCGCATCATGATGCGCACACACCGCGCATCATGATGACGTCAGGCCGTCAATCAACTGAACTTCCGATTCCGATGCCGAATTCCGATATTGAAAAAATATCGGAAGTCGGTATCGGAATTCCGATACAGCAAGTATCGGCCGATACCCGATACTTGCGGTATCGGAATGCTCAACTCTAGTTGTGGCCAAAAGTATTGACACCCCTGCAAATCTGTCAGATAATGCTCAGTTTCTTCCTGAAAATTATTGCAAACACAAATTCTTTGGTATTATTATCTTCATTTAGTTTGTCTTAAATGAAAAAACAAAAGAGAATGAAGCAAAAAGCAAAACATTGATCATTTCAAATCAAATCAAATCAAATTTATTATCGCCAAGTACATATTACATATATACAAGGAATTCTTTGTGGCAAAGAGGCAACATAATATATAACAACAGATACAACAAGTAACATTTAACAAGACAGATACAGTATATAGTCTACACATGACGATTTAATTGTTGAAGAGAGAGTGGATAGAAGCTGTTCATATGGCGGTTGGTGCTGCATTTCGGGACTCTGAAGAGACGTCCTGAAGGGAGTAGTTGGAATGAGGAGTGTCCCGGGTGAGAGGGATCGGATGAAATTTTCAATGCGAATGAAATTTCACACAAAACTCCAAAAATGGGCCAGACAAAAGTATTGGCACCCTCAGCCTAATACTTGGTTGCACAACCTTTAGCCAAAATAGCTGCGACCAACCGCTTCCGGTAACCATCAATGAGTTTCTTACAATGCTCTGCTGGAATTTTAGACCATTCTTCTTTGGCAAACTGCTCCAGGTCCCTGATATTTGAAGGGTGCCTTCTCCAAACTGCCATTTTTAGATCTCTCCACAGGTGTTCTATGGGATTCAGGTCTGGACTCATTGCTGGCCACCTTAGAAGTCTCCAGTGCTTTGTCTCAAACCATTTTCTAGTGCTTTTTGAAGTGTGTTTTGGGTCATTGTCCTGCTGGAAGACCCATGACCTCTGAGGGAGACCAAGCTTTTTCACACTGGGCCCTACATAGGTAGTCTTCAGACTTCATAATGCCATGCACATGGTCAAGCAGTCCAGTGCTAGAGGCAGCAAAGCAACCCCAAAACATCAGGCAACCTCCGACATGTTTGACTGTAGGTACCGTGTTTTTTTCTTTGAATGCCTCTTTTTTTCTCCTGTAAACTCTATGTTAATGCCTTTGCCCAAAAAGCTCTACTTTTGTCTCATCTGACCCGAGAACATTCTTCCAAAACGTTTTAGGCTTTTTCAGGTAAGTTTTGGCAACCTCCAGCCTGGCTTTTTTATGTCTCGGGGCAAGAAGTGGGGTCTTCCTGGGTCTCCAACCATACAGTCCCTTTTCATTCAGACGCCGACGGATAGTACGGGTTGACACTGTTGTACCCTCGGACTGCAGGGCAGCTTGAACTTGTTTGGATGTTAGTCGAGGTTCTTTATCCAACATCCGCACAATCTTGCGTTGAAGTCTCTTGTCAATTTTTCTTTTCCATCCACATCTAGGGAGGTTAGCCACAGTGCCATGGGCTTTACACTTCTTGATGACACTGCGCATGGTAGACACAGGAACATTCAGGTCTTTGGAGATGGACTTGTAGCCTTGAGATTGCTCATGCTTCCTCACAATTTGGTTTCTCAAGTCCTCAGACAGTTCTTTGGTCCTCTTTCTTTTCTCCATGCTCAATGTGGTACACACAAGGACACAGGACAGAGGTTGAGTCAACTTTAATCCATGTCAACTGGCTGCAAGTGTGATTTGGTTATTGCCAACACCTGTTAGGTGCCACAGGTAAGTTACAGGTGCTGTTAATTACACAAATTAGAGAAGCATCACAGGATTTTTCGAACAGTGCCAATACTTTTGTCCACCCTCTTTTTTATGTTTGGTGTGGAATTATATCCAATTTGGCTTTAGGACAATTCTTTTTGCGTTTTTTCATTTAAGACATATTAAATGATGATAATAACAAAGAATTTGTGTTTGCAATCATTTTCGGGAAGAAACTGAGTATTATCTGACAGAATTGCAGGGGTGTCAATACTTTTGGCCACAACTGTATATATTAGGTCTCCCCTAAGTCTTCTCTTTTCTGGAGTAAATAGACCTAATTTTGATAACCTTTCTGGGTATTGTAGTGAACCAACTCCATATATAATTTTAGTAGCCCACCTTTGAACCCTTTCAAGTTCAGTAATGTCTTTCTTGAGCACCGGCATCTAAAATTGCACACACTACTCCAAGTGTGGTCTGACGAGTGATTTCTACAGAGGGAGAATTATGTTTTCATCTCGTGTCCCCAGACCTCTTCTAATGCATCCCATGACCCTATTTGCTTTGGTGGCAGCTGCCTGACACTGGGCACTCCAATTTAGCTTCTTACTAAGATGCCTAAGTCTTTTTCCATGTCTGATTTCCCCAGCAGTTTCCCATTTAGTAAGTAATTGTAGCATCAGTTTCTCCTTCCCATGTGCATAACCTTACACTTATCTGTGTTAAACCTCATTTGCCATTCTTCAGCCCAGTTCTCCATTTTACTCAAATATGTCTGTAGTTGCAAACTGTCCTCCTTTTGATATTTTACTGTGTAAGCCATCCACTAGATCATTAATAAATATATTAAATAGTAGGGGGCCCAATACAGACCCCTGTGGTCCCCCACTAGTAATCCTGGCCCAATCTGAGGATGCCCCATTAATAACCACTCTTTGTTTTCTATCACTAAGCCAGCTACCTACCCATCTACACACATTTTCCCCTAGCCTGAGCTTTCTCATCTTACTGACCAATCTTTTATGTGGGACAGTGTCAAATGCTTTAGAGAAGTCAAGATAAATGACATCCAATGATTCTCCTGGGTCCATTTGAGAGCTGACATCCTCATAGAAGCTGATCAGGTTAGTCTGACAGGAGCGATCCTTCATAAATCCATGTTGATATGGAGTTAAACATTTATTAACATTGAGATATTCCATAATGGTATCCCTTAGAAACCCTTCAAAAATTTTACCCACAACAGATGTTAAGCTTACCGGCCTATAGTTTCCAGGTTCCCTTTTACACCCCTTTTTGAATATTGGTACCACATTTGCTTGCCGCCAATCAAAAGGAACAGACTCCATAAAAAATACATGGAGATTAACATTTTTCCATACATACACCGTATAGAGGTGTCCGATTCTCAAAAAGTATAGGATATCTGGTGTTCTTATTATGGTGACATCTCCACAGAGTCAGCCTGTGTGTGACATGCCATAAATACATATACGGACATTTCCTTTTTTCTATACACCTTACTGAGCTGTCCGATTATCAAACAGTATCTGCTATCTGGTGTTCTTATTACGGTCACATCTACACAGAGACAGCCTGTGTGACACTCCATAAATACATATATGGACATTTCCATTTCTCCATACACCGTATTGATCTGTCCGATTCTCAAACAGTATCTGCTATCTGGTGTTCTTATTACGGTCACATCTACACAGAGACAGCCTGTGTGACACTCCATAAATACATATACGGACATTTCCATTTCTCCATACACTGTGTTGATCTGTCCGATTCTCAAACAGTAACTGATATCTGCTGTTCTTATTACGGTCACATCTACACAGAGTCAGTGTGTGTGTGTGACACTTCATAAATACATATAAGGACATTTCCATTTCTCTGTACACCGTATTGATCTGTCCGATTCTCAAACAGTATCATATATCAGGTGTTCTTATTACAGTCACATCTACACAGAGTCAGCGTGTGTCTGTGAGACTCTGTAAATACGTATATGGACATTTTCATTTCTCCATACACCGTATTGAGCTGTCCTATTCTCAAACAGTATCTGATATCTGGTTTCTTATTACGCTCACATCTACACAGAGTCAGCGTGTGTGACACTCGATAAATACATATATGGACATTTCCATTTCTTTATACATCGTATTGAGTTGTCTGATTATCAAACAGTATCGTATAGAGTTGAGCGACTTTTGCTTTTTTAGGGTCGAGTTTCGTTTCATGAAACCCGACTTTTCCAAAAGTCGGGTCGAGCAAAATCGGCCGACTATAGGGAAAAGTCGGGGGTCCAACCGCAACACGAAACCCAATGTAAGTCAATGGGGAATTAAAGTCGGCAGTGAGAAGAGGACAGGAAACACACCTACAGTGCCCATTTGAATGCCAAAAGCATCAATTCTTATTACTTAAGCTTGTCAACCTTAATTAACTTCATAATACAAGTTACGCACTGAAAAATTGGGGTTATTTGGCTAAAGTTGTGGGGGGGTAGGGCTGGCTCCAGGTTTTCATGTGCCCTGGGCGAAAGAGCGCCCCTTTAACACATACTACAACTCATGATGCTCCGATACGGCAGAGAAATAGCGGTATAGTACAATGAAAAATACTTCACTTTTTACATCTCATTACGAGGCCCATCTATTTCTACATACAGAATCATTGGTCCCATATAATGTTTGAAACAGTATATGATGAGCTCCACATAATGCTACAGTATATGTTGGTCCCCATGGATGAAGCTCCACTGTCTTATGGGCCCAAATAATGCTCCAAACATAATGGGCCCCATTTCTAATGCTCTAGTGTATAATGGGCCCTGTAAATGCTGCTCCAGTGTCTGATGTCCACCTTTGGAATGTTCCAGTGTATGGTGGGCCCCATCTATCATTCTCCAGAGTATAGTGCTCCCCAAAAATTGCTGTCCCAACATTGAAAACAATGAAATAAGTCTCCTCACTAGGGAATCCCTGTACTAGTCTGGACTCCTCGTTATCCTCATCTTCCATCTCATTGCACTTTCAACCTTGCAAGTGCTGTGATCCTGAGCAAGCAGGGGGGGCCCACTCGTTGGCGACGGCACTGGCACAGGGCCCCTGATAGTACGGTGGTGTGTCTGATGGCGGGTGGGCCGAACCTGCACTTTCATCTGCAGCTTCCTCTTTGTCACCGTGTAAGATGGAACTGTATATGGGAAGGGTAACCAGAGTTTCATCAGGGTCAGATTCAGGCCGTGTAGCATGCGAGGGGAATGTAGTGGTCTGGGTCAATGTAGCAGCAGATTCATCGAGCAGTGGCTGGGCATCAGTGTACTTGTGTCGCCCCCAGGAGTACGGTCGCCACAGTGGCATTACCTTCCTCCTAGGGAGTGTGATGTCATGCTTGGGAGCAACAAAGGATCTCTCTAGCAGGTTAACTGTTTGGGCGGCGTTATTCTCACGAGTCACGACCCTCCAAACAGCGTTCATGAAGGCAAAGTGTTTGTTTTACGTGGGCAGTATGGTTGCAAAGCTGAACCTTAAAGGAATGTCCAGAAGGGCACCACCAGGAGTGGAGCCTACGGTGTAATTTGACTCAACACGGGCAACCTCAACCATCCAGCAACAAAAAAGATGCACACATTGCAAGCTTAATTCCGTTAACGAACGAGACTCCGTCATGCCCCTCGGTCCGAGTCTGGCTTACTAGAGGGACACGCGAGGCTCTGGCACGTGAGATTGGCCAATAACTGGTGTGTCATGCCCTTACATGTCCGTGGCTGCATGTGCGCTACACTGAAAAGGCCAGCGTTTGTCGCTTACAGGTGCAGATAACCCGCTGAACAACGTTAGTGATGGGGATCTGGGATTACAATTATTACCCGCGAACGATGATTTCCCAGTAAGTGTAGGTCAACTGCAGTTCCGGAATTAGGCCTAACCGTCACTCCTGAAAAAATGAAAAACTTACGTGTGCAAACCACAGGTGCTATAGCTTGCATAACAGCTCGCCAGCCGTTCTCAGGCCCAGTATGGATTACACGTGATTGCACAAAGGTGAGAAAGGGTACCGTATCCCCGGATAACATGTATGGATAGCTCAGTGTACACATTCAAAATATATGTCTATAGATCAGGAGGCAGGCTCAGACGGTGTCAGGCCCAGTGTGGATTACACGTGATTGCACAAAGGTGAGAAAGGGTACCGTATCCCTGGATAACATGTATGGATAGCATAGGGTACACATTCAAAATATATGTCTATAGATCAGGAGGCAGGCTCAAACGGTGTCAGGCCCAGTATGGAATACACGTGATTGCACAAAGGTGAGAAAGGGTACTGTATCTCCGGATAACATGAATGGATAGCATAGTGTACACATTCAAAATATATGTCTATAGATCAGGAGGCAGGTTCAGACGGTGTCAGGCCCAGTATGGATTTGACAGCCCAGACTACACAGCGGAAGAGCAGGGAGAGGTAAAGATTGCAAATGCTGGGGCCCTGCCCAAGCAAGGGGGGCCCACTCGTGGGCGTCGGTACTGGCACTGGGCCCCTCATAGTACGGCGGTGTGTCTGACGGCAGGTGTGCACCACCACCGTCAGAGACACTTGATTGCACTATGAGGGACCATGTGCCAGTGCTCGCACCCAATAGTCGGCCTACCCACCTGTCCAGGGCAACGGCACTCGCACGGTTTCGTGCGCTAGGTGGTGACCCCGGCCATGGGGGGGGAGGCAGCACAGTTAGGGAGTTTTAGAAAGTGGCATATGTTGATGTTGGACATTCAGCTGATGCAAAAGGCGAAATTGTTCAAGTCCCAGGAAGAGGAGAACCAAAGCAAGCCATTTTTCTGTCACCCTATGTGTCATCAGGGGAAGGTGGGACAAAATCCTTGGAAACCCATGCATGGTTCATTTTAATGAAGGTTAGATCATCCACATTTTGGGTTGACAGACGGGTCCTTTTTTCTGTCAGGATTGATCCAGCTGCACTGAAGACTCTTTCCGATAGCACACTTGCAGCTGGGCAAGCGAGCTCCTGTAAGGCATATTGTGGCAATTCAGGCCAGGTGTCCAGTTTAGCGGCCCAATAGTCAAAGGGGAATGACCTGTGCGGGAGAACATCGATATGGGAGGAAAAGTAGTTTGTAACCATAGTTGACAACTGCTGTCTCCTGTCACTTTCCATCGATGCAGTATTACCAGTTGTGTGAGCGGTACTTGAAAAATCAGTCCACAACATTGTCATGAAACCCCTGTCTCCAACGCCACTTCTGCTGTGTGCACCACGAACACCTCTGCCAAGCTGCCCCCGGCCCGAACGGCTCGTGTGAGAACCATCACTGCTGCTGTGTGCTGGGAATGCCTCAACCAACCAGTTTACCAGAGTTGCTTGTTTATTAGCCAATATTAGTTCAAGGTTCTCCTGTGGCATGATGGTTTGTAATTTGCCTTTATAGCGTGTATCCAGGATGCTGGCCAACCAGTAGTCATCATCGTTCATCATTTTGGCAATGCGGGGGTCCCTTTTTAGGACCTGCAAGTCATAATCTGACATGTGGGCCAATGTTCCCGGTGTCAATGATGCACTGCGAGTGCTGGTTGGAGGATCACTTTCTGGCAAATCCACATCCCTCCAGTCATGCACAAACCTGTACCAGACCTCGCCAAGGCAACAATTTCACTTGCCCCACGAGATGCATCCTCCTCCCCTAAGTAATCATCCCCATCATCATCCTCCTCCTCCTCTTCTTCCTCCACCTCGTCCAGGAGAGGTCCCTGAGCAGACAATGGCTGAATGTCATCAAGGATTCCCTCCTCCTCTTCCTCCTCGTCAACATTGGCTGCAGACGCCTGCTCCTTATGGTGCGTCAAATTTTGCATGAGCAGACGCATAAGTGGGATGCTAATGCTTAGGATGGCGTCGTCTGCGCTTACCAGCCGTGTGCATTCCTCAAAACACTGAAGGACTTTACAGAGGTCTTTCAGCTTCGACCACTGCACACCTGTCAACTCCATGTCTGCTCTCAAAGTGCCTGGCCGTGTATCCTCCCACAAATGCATTATGGCCTGCCTCTGTTCGCACAGCCGCTCAACCATGTGCAGGGTGGAGTTACACCTTGTTGCAATGTCGATAATGAGGCGGTGGTTGGGAAGGTGGAGCAATCGCTGCAGCTTCTGCATACGAATGGAGTGTACAGGCGACTAGCGGATGTGCGCGCACAGTCTTCGCACCTTCTGGAGCAGGGCTGTTAACTCTGGATAATTGTTGAGGAAGCACTGCACCACCAGGTTCAAGGTGTAAGCCAATCAAGGTATGTGTCTGAGTTTTGAAAGGGCTATGGCTGCCACAAAATTACGGCCGTCATCACTAACTACCTTGCCTGCCTCAAGATGTATACTGCCCAGCCATGACTCAGTTTGTCGCTGAAAGTACTCGGCCAGCATCTCCGCGGTGGGTCTGTCGCCCAAACACATCATCTGCAACACAGCCTGCTGACGCTTTCCACTAGCTGCTCGATAGGGGGACACCTCATGTGCAACAGTGGCAGCTGTAGATGGAGTGCTCGTACGACTGCGCTCTGTGGACGAGCTTTCGCTTCTGGAGGAGGAGGAGGGTTGAACGCCTACAGCCAACTGTTTCCTATACCGTGGGCTAGGCAGCACTGTCCCACCACCGCTGTCCCCTGTGGACCCTGCATCCACCATGTTAACCCAGTGCGCAGTGATGGACACGTAACAGCCCTGGCCATGCCGACTGGACCATGCATCTGTTGTGAGGTGCACCTTTCCACTCATTGACTGCTTGAGTGCATGGACAATGCGGTCTTTCACATGATGGTGGAGGGCTGGGATGGCTTTGCGAGAGAAGAAGTGGCGACTGGGTACGTCATAGCGTGGTACTGCATAGGCAATGAGTTCGCGGAAAGCTGCGCTTTCCACCAACCGATAGGGCATCATCTCTAACGAGATTAGTTTGGCAATGTGGGCGTTCAAACCCAGTGTACACGGATGAGAGACTGAGTACTTTCTTGACCTACTGATAGTCTCTGGGAGGGTGAGCTGGACTTGAGAGATGCATATGGTGGAACTAGCGGTGGACAGGGCGGACTGAGAGAGGGTTGATGATGGTGATGGAGTTGGTGTTCTTTCTGATGGCCTAGATTCAGTCTTTCGTTGATATAACAGTGGGATTCCCTGACTGCTGTGGCCTTGCAACGACACCTCAACATTTGCTGCTGTGCTAACCGGTGGGCTTACAGTGGGGGAAACAATGTAGCATTGCTGACTACCTTCTTTGTGATCAGTTGCACATGTGGTACTTGAGGTTTGGTGTTGTGTCCACGCTTGCAAGTGCATGTTGGTTAAATGTCTAAGCATGCAACTGGTATTCAAATTTTTCAGATTTTTCCCTCGGCTAAAGGTCTTCTTACAGATAACCTTGGCCTGATCATGAGGATTTTTTTCAAAAAAGTGCCACACTGCACTCTTCTTACTTTGGAAGACATTTTGCGGCCTAGCACGCTGTACTATTTTGACCGTCTGGACAAGCTGTCCAGCAACTCTTTTGATTTTTGGAACCTGTCTTTGGAGTGCTCCGGGCCTGCCAGATAACAGCTGTTGCGATGTCGATGTCTGCTGTGGATGCTCCTCCTCCTCATCTGAGCTATTGGAAGCAGCATCATCTTCCCCCAATGGATGCCAATCTGGGTCAACAACTGGGTCATCCATCACCTCCTCTTCAATGTCATGTGCACCTTCCTCTGTGTCACCGTGTATGGTGGTATAGTATGCTGGAAGGGGCACCAGAGTTTCATCAGGGTCAGAATCTGGCTCATTACACTGCAAGGACAATGTAGTGCTCTGACTGAATGTACCAGCAGAATCATCTATCAGTGGCTGTGCATCAGTGCACTCCATGTCAGATTCATCTTGGCCTGGGTAATTCACCATTTCACTTGATAACCCAGGCATGGTATGTGAAAAAAGCTCCATGGAGTAATCAGTTGTATGGCGTGCGTCATCCTTCAATCTTGGTTGGGGTGAAGGACACAAGGAAAGGTGTGGTTCATGAACATGAGCCTCCAATGACGACTCAGTGCTTTTATTTTTTACAACTTCAGAAGAGGAGGTGATAGAGCTGGAGGCTGAGTCAGCAATGTAAGCCAAAACTTTTTCCTGAAGCTCTGGCATTAAAAGCGGTTTGCCAACTCCTAGAAAACTAAGCCTTCGAGGCCTTGTGGAGCCAGACGATGACGCAGGCTCAACACCTCCTGCATTCGGTTCTATTTTGCTTTTGCCACTACCATCAGATCCACCACCAACACCATCATTACCAGCTGGCAACCCCCGCCCAATTCCACGGCCTCTTCCACCAGCCTTCCTCATTTTTGGTAAAAATGTACACAAAATCCCACAAACTATATAGTAATGTAAAACAAGGTACAAGGTGTATATAGGACAGGGGAGACATAGAATTTCTGAACACACTTGTGGACACTGTTGGATTGTGTGAGGCCCAGTGAATATCACACCGCTATGTCACAGGCTCAATGTCGCAGGTGTGAAAAATGTCACTATAGGACAGGGGAGATGTAGAATTTCTGAACACACTTGTGGACACTGTTTGATTGTGTGAGGCCCAGTTAATATCACACTGCTATGTCACAGGCTCAATGTCGCAGGTGTGAAAAATGTCACAATAGGACAGGGGAGATGTAGAATTTCTGAACACACTTGAGGACACTGTTGGATTGTGTGAGGCCCAGGTAATATCACACCGCTATGTCACAGGCAGAAATTGGCTAGTGTATGACAAACTACAAGGTGTATATAGAATTGGGCAGAATAGGAATCTCCCTAGAGTGTAGGTCTGTAAGAACGGAACATGTCCTCTACTTATCCTTACAGAGTGACACACAGATAGCTTCACTGTGGCCGTGATAACAGCCGTTACACGGTACTAAGAGAGGAGCATGCATGTACACCGCTGTCCGGTGTCCGTAAAATTGTCAAGCTCCGTGTTTTTAAGTATACGGACTGACACACGCTGTCTCTCTATAGTTTTGAATGTGATCAAACAGCAAATATACTTAACTGTTTGAAAAGCAGACAAAACTAGAAGGTGGAGGTCTGTAAGAACGGAACATGTCCTCGACTTATTTTTACAGAGTCACACACAGATAGCTTCACTGTGGCCGTGATAACAGCCGTTACACGGTACTGTGTGAGGAGCGTACACCGCTGTATGGTGTGAAAAAATGCACGCTCAGTACCTCACCAGGACAAAAAAAAAAATTTGGATTGCTTTTAAAAAAGCAGTTTGCAGAGCAGTGGGAAAACAGCAATGCAGCTATCAGGAAGCCTTATAGGGCAGCATAACAACCAACACAGCTGATCCAGCAAAATATAGCCTCCACTTGCACTGCACACACAGTGACTGGTGTGTTGTACAGGAAAAATAGCTAGCAGCAGAATCAGTTTTTGGTGTCTTCTTCCCTGCCTAACGCTCTCCCTACAGAATCAGCAGCAGCAGCTCTCCCTATTCTGAGATCAGCATGAGTAACATGGCGGTCGGCGTGCACGCCCTTTTATACCCCCTGTGACGCCCCCCAAAGCAAGCCAATCACTTGCATGCCCTTCTCAAAGATGGTGGTGACCCCTGCTTATGTCATCACGTTGCCCATAGTGTCCGTGGATCCTGATTGGCTGAAAAAGGGCGAAAAACAAACTTTCGAAACGCGACTTTGGCGCTAAAGTCGCCGAGCTCGTGGCCGACCTCACCCTATGGTCGGGTTTCATTTCATGAAACCCGACTTTACCAAAAGTCGTCGACTTTTGAAATTTTTCGACCCGTTTCGCTCAACTCTAGTATCGTATATCTGGTGTTCTTATTATGGTCACATATACACAGAGTCAGCGTGTGTGTGTGACATTCCGTAAATACATATACGGAGATTGACAGTTTCGCCAGCAACGTATACAGCTGTACACCTCTGATACAGTACCATATATCTGCTTGTTGGTTTACGGTGAAATACATACTGGGTGAGCGTCTGTGACTCACAAAATATATACGGAGATTTCACTTCTTACATACACCTTACACAGCTGCACGCTACTCATACAATACCATTTCTCTGCTGGTATTTTTGGTACATTTTCCCAAGCATGAGGAAGTCTGGTGGAAGAGGCCGTGAATGTGGGTGGGGAGGTGCAGCTGGTACTGATGGTGGTGGTCATGGTGCATTGGCTAGTTCTGGCAAAAGCACAATAGCAGCTAAGGCAGGAGGTGTTGAGCCTGCGTCATCGTCTGGCACTAGAAGGCCTTTAAGGTTCCCTTTTCTGGGAGTAGGTAAACCGCTTTTAAAGCCGGAGCATCAGGAACAGGTTTTGGCTTACATTGACAAAACAGCCTCCAGCTCTATTGCTTTCTCTTCTGAAGTTACAAAAACTGCAAGCACAGAGTCGTCAGTGCAGGCCTCTGGTCAGGAACAACATCTTTCCTTGTGTCCTTCACCCACACCAAAAGTGAAGGATGCTGCAACACACACTTCAGATTACTCCATGGAGCTCTTTTCACATACCATTCCTGGGTTATCAAGTCAAATCCTGAATTCCCCAGTCCAAGATGAATCTGACATGGAGTGCACTGATGCACAGCCACTGCTAGATGAATCTGCTGTTACATTCACCCACAGCACTACATTGCCCTAGCAGTCTACTGAGCCCGATTCAGACCCTGATGAAACTCAAGTGCCCCTTCCCGCATACTATACCACCAAACACGGTGACACAGAGGAAGGTACAGAGGAAGGTGCAGATGACATTGAAGATGAGGTCATGGATGACCCAGTTGTTGACCCAGACTGGCATCCATTGGGGGAAGAGGGTGCTGGTGACAATAGGTCAGAACAGGAGTAGGATCCGCAGCAGGCATCGTCATCGCAGCAGCGGTTATCTGGCAGGCCTGTAGCTGTCAAAAATCTTGGCAAGAAAACTAAAAGAGTTGCAGGACAGCTTGGCCAGATCGTCAAATTAGCACAGCGTGCAAGCCCTGAAAATTTGTACCATAGTAGAAAGAGTGCAGTGTGGCACTTTTTTGAACAAAATCCTTCTGATGACGCAAAGGTTATCTGTAAGAAGGGCCGAAGGACCTTTAGCAGAGGGAAAAATCAAAGAAATTTGAATACCAGTTGCATGCTTAGACATTTAACCAACATGCACTTCCAGGCGTGGACGGACTACAAAACCTCAGGTAGCATATGTGCACCTGCTCCGACTGAAGTTAGCCGGCAACGCTCCATCGCTTCCCCCACTGTAAGGCCACCGCTAAGCACACCACCATCAAGAAATTTTGAGGTGTCGTCGCCAAAGCAGTCAGGCAATCACAATATTTTTGCGAGGAAACACAGAATCTAGGCCATCAACACCCTCACCATCACCAACCCCTTTCTTAGTCCATCATGTCCAATGCTAGTTCCCCCATATACAACTCTCAAGTCCAGCTCACCCTACCAGACACTCTGAGTAGGACAAGAAAGTACACATCCTCTCATCCGCGTACACTGGCTTTGAACGCCTACATTGCCAAACTGATCTCATTAGAGATGATGCCCTTCTACTTGGGAGAAAGCAAAGCGTTCCGCGAGCTCATAGTCTACGCTGTCCCACGCTATGACCTACCCAGTCGGCATTTCTTTTCTCGAAGACCGCATTGTCCATGCACTAAAACAGTCAGTGAGTGGAAAGGTGCACCTCACAACAGATGCATGGGCCAGTAGGCATGGCCAGGGCCGTTACGTGTCCATCACTGCGCACTGGGTTAATGTGGTGGATGCAGGCTCCACAGGGGACAGCGGCAGTGGAACAGTGCTGCCTAGCACACGGTATAGGAAACAGTTGGCTGTAGGCGTTCGACCTTCCTCCTCCTCGAGAAGCGAAAGCTCGTCGACAGAGCGCAGTCACACGAGCACTCCATCCACATCTGTCAGTGTTGCACACGAGGTGTCCCACTATCAAACAGCTAGTGCTAAGCGGCAGCAAGCTGTTTTAAAAATGATGTCTTTGGGCGACAGTAGACACACCGGAGGTACTGGCCGACTACTTGCATCGACAAACTGAGTCATGGCTGGGCAGTCTACATCTTGACCCAGGCAAGGTAGTCAGTGATAATGGGCGGAATTTTGTGGCAGCCATAGCCCTTTCAAAATTCACACACATACCTTGACTGGCTCACACCTTGAACCTGGTGGTGCAGTGCTTCCTAAATAATTATCTGGAGTTAACAGTCCTGCTCCATAAGGTGCAAAGACTGTGCTCGCACATCCATTGCTCAAACGTCCACTCCAGTCGTATGCAGAAGCTGCAGCGATCACTCAACCTCCCCAAGCACCGACTAATTGTGACGACTCCTGGAGTGGACCCTCTGGGTCGTGACACCAACCCTCCCAGGTCGAGCTGACCTAGTGAAGACCACCCCCTGTACAGGGAGTGTCAGGGGCAAGCCCCAGGGGGTGAGGCACCACGACTGCTGGCACCAGGCGGCCGGCTCACAGGAGACACGAGTGGGTGAGTGTGTCTGCAGGACGTATAAAGCGTGGGCACGGGAACACGTGGTATACAGAGACTTCGTGCATCTGGGTGTGAGTGAAGCAGGATGCATGCAAGGAGCACGTCAGAGCATTGAGTCAGGCAGCAGGTGTGCCAGGAGGTGTAACAGAGTACAGGAGCAGGGTGTGTGCCAGAGGGCACAACTGAGCATAAGACAGAGCGCAGGATTGGTATGTGTGCCAGGAGGCACAACAGAGTAAGAGACTGAGTACAGTATCAGAGCATGTGCCAGGAGGCACAACTGAGAATAAGACATAGCACAGGGTCTGAGTGTGTGCCAGGAGGCACAACTGAGTATAAGACAGAGCACGGAATTAGAGTGTGTGCCAGGAGGCACAACTGAGTATTAGACAGAGCACAGAATCAGAGTGTGTGCCAGGAGGCACAGCTCAGGATGAGACAGAGTACAGGATCAAAGCATGTGCCAGGAGGCACAACTGAGTATGAGACAGAGTACAGGGTCAGAGCGTGTGCCAGGAGGCACAACCAAGTACAAGGCAGAGTCCAGGTTCAGAGTGTGTGCCAAGAGGCACAACAGAGTGCAAGACAGGGGACCTGAATACAGCGCTCAGCCAGGCAGGGACATGGCAGACTAAGCCAGGAAGCACAACAATAATCAGGCACCTCCCCTAGGAAGAGGTAGCCTGATATAGCACATGATCACGAGAGCTTCCTGGGTCAAGTCCTCCAGTACCATAGAGAGGACTGACCTGGAGACTGAACTGAGAAAAGCGAGCAAGCGCAGACATAACATGGAGGAGACAGGGACCTAGGTACGAGGTGCGCGTGCACACCTGGCGGGACCCCCGGAGTGACCGCGGTTCCGGAAGAGATGACGTCGGGACCGAGGTCCCGCCCCCAGGTGAGCGCGGCGTGACACTAATCATAGATGTTGCTACAAGATGGAACTCCACCATGCACATGGTTGAGAGGCTATGCAAACAGAGGCAGGCTGTAATGCATTTGTGGGAGAATACACGGGCAGGCAGTTTGAGAGCAGACATGGAGTTGTCGGGTGTGGAGTGGTCAAAGCTGAAAGACCTCTGTAAAGTCCTTCAGTGTTTTGAGGAATGCACTCGGCTGGTAAGCGCAGACGCCATCATAAGCATGAGCATCCCACTTATGCGTCTGCTCATGCAAACTTTGACGCACATTAAGGTTCAGGCATCTGCAGCTGAGGAGCAACAGGAGGAGGAGGAGGGAAGCCTTGATGACAGTCAGCCATTGTCTGGTCAGGGAACTAGCGTGGACAAGGTGGATGAAGAAGAGGAAGATGAGGAGGAGGATGAGGGGGATGATTATTTTGGGGAGTAGGATGCTTCTCAGGGGGCAAGAGAACATGTGGGCGTGCCAAGGTCAGGTACAGGGTTTGAGCATGACAGGAGTGAAGTGGATTTGCCAGAAAGTGCTCCTCCACCCACCACTGGCCGTGCAGCATTGACACCTGGAACATTGGCCCACATGTGTGACTGTGCCTTGCGGATCTTAGAAAGGGACCCTCGCATTGCCAAAATGATGAGGGATGATGACTACTGGTTGACCAACGTCCCCGATCCATGCTATAAAGGCAAATTACACAAAATCATGCCACAGGAGAACCCAGAGCTAATATTGGCTAAAAAACAAGCAACTCTGGTAAACAGGTTGGTTGAGGCATTCCCAGCTCACAGCAGCGGAGCTGGTTCTCCCACGAGCCGTAGTGGGCAAAATGGAAGAGGTGTTCGTGGTGCACACAGCCAAACTGGCGTTGGAGACAGTGGTTTCCTGACCATGTTGTGGTCTGATTTCTCAAGTCCCGCGCACATGACAGCTAATACAGAATCAATTGCAAGAGGCAGGAGACAGCAGTTGTCAAGTATGGTTACAATCTACTTCTCCCATATCGAGGTTCTTCCTCAAAGGTCATTCCCCTTTGGAAATTGGGCCTCAAAATTGGACACATGCCCTGAATTGGCACAAAATGCTTTACAGGAGCTCGTTTGCCCTGCTGGTAGTGTCCTATCTGAAAGAGTCTTCAGTGCTGCTGGATCAATCCTGTCAGAAAAAAGAACCCGTCCGTCGACCCAAAATGATGATGATCTAAGCTTCATTAAAATGAACCATGCATGGGTTTCAAAAGATTTTGTCCCACCCTCCCCTGATAACACATAGGTTGCCAGAAAAAAGGCTCGCTTTTGTCCTCCTCTTCATCTGACTTCTCCAATTCCTCCATTTGCAGCAGCTGAAAGTCCAGCCTACACATCAACATATGCCATTTTTTAAACCACCCTAAATGGGCTGCCCCCCCACCCCAGGCCCAGGGTCAACACCTGCCACACTCGGGCAAGTGCTGTTGCTCTGAACAGGTGTGTGAGCTCACCCCTGGGCGACGGCCCTGGCACAGGGCCTCCCATAGCACAGTAAAGTGTCTCTGATGGGAGCAGTGCTCTAGAATCACTGCGTTGAGAAACACGTGATGGTGTCTCCGCAGTGTCGGATGTTGATCTCCATGAGGTCAATCATCCTCCTTTTTTCATGGTCTGTTACTAGGCATTGCTCCCACTAGCCAGTTTCCTACTCCACACTGATGAGGGGCAATACCCCCGAAACAGCTGTCTGTGGATGGATACCATGTTTTGGCATAGGTGGTTTCCTTCATTGGAGACTGCTCTTCCCATGGTTGTTCCTTCCCGGTGAAAGACCTGGCTAGTCACTGCCTGCGTTGAGAAACATGTGATGGTGTCTCCGCGGCTTATATATTTGCATGTTTTACATATTTCCCATAAGGGATGGGAGCAGTGCTCTAGAATCACTGCGTTGAGAAACACGTGATGGTGTCTCCGCAGTATCGGATGTTGATCTCCATGAGGTCAATCATCCTCCTTTTTTCATGGTCTGTTACTAGGCATTGCTCCCACTAGCCAGTTTCCTACTCCACACTGATGAGGGGCAATACCCCGAAACAGCTGTCTGTGGATGAATACCATGTTTTGGCATAGGTGGTTTCCTTATTTGGAGACTGCTCTTCCCATGGTTGTTCCTTCCCGGTGAAAGACCTGGCTAGTCACTGCCTGCATTGAGAAACATGTGATGGTGTCTCCGTGGCTTATATATTTGCATGTTTTACATATTTCTCATAAGGGATGGGAGCAGTGCTCTAGAATCACTGCGTTGAGAAACACGTGATGGTGTCTCCGCAGTGTCGGATGTTGATCTCCATGAGGTCAATCATCCTCCTTTTTTCATGGTCTGTTACTAGGCATTGCTCCCACTAGCCAGTTTCCTACTCCACACTGATGAGGGGCAATACCCCTAAGCAGCTGTCTGTGGATGGATACCATGTTTTGGCATAGGTGGTTTCCTTCATTGGAGACTGCCTTTCCCGTGGTTGTTCCTTCCCGGTGAAAGACCTGGCTAGTCACTGCCTGCGTTGAGAAACATGTGATGGTGTCTCCGCGGCTTATATATTTGCATGTTTTACATATTTCCCATAAGGGATGGGAGCAGTGCTCTAGAATCAATGCGTTGAGAAACACGTGATGGTGTCTCCGCAGTGTCGGATGTTGATCTCGATGAGGTCAATCATCCTCCTTTTTTCTGATGGTGGGAGGGCCCTCTCACCGTCAGACACACTGGCGTACTATGAGGGGCCCCATGCCAGCACCGGCGCCCATGAGTGGGTCCACCCTGCCTGCTCAGGGACACAGCACTTGCAATACTAACCTCTCCTTGCTCCACCTCTGTGTAGTCTGGCCAGTTAAATCCGGCACAGGGACGGCCACTACAAATTTGGTGTACTGATCGATGATGGTTAAGATGTTACTATGTCCTGTCCTGCTGGCCTCTACCTTCAGATTACCAATGGCTACCATTTGTAATGGATGTCAACTCCCAATCGGATGCAGTGGTGCTTTATGATCACCTTTCACATTTTTCATAGTCACAGACGTGTGATATTCCTGCGACCATTTTTCAATGTCTCCTCTCATGCCAATCCAATAAAATCCCCTACGGCCTGTGGCTTGTGTGTTTTGCACACCAAAGTGACCAGACAGATCATGATAGGCAGTGAGGACCTTGTCTACAGCTCTCCCTGTGATCACAATTTGATGGAGATGAGTAACGGTGATGGGATCGACGCTACTGCGATACAGCAACCCTTTCTTCACTAATTTCCGTTTTAGCTGTATCCACAGTTAAATTTATTGAGGGTCAGCATCGCCTCTGCGAATTCTCCTGGGAGGTTTTCCTGTGATTACTAATTCCAAAACATCTAAAGTCACTCAACTTTATGTCTGTACTTTTATCCATCTACCTTCCTCTCTTGGAGAATCTGGACTGGATGACTGACACTGAAATATAAACTAAGATTTCAAAGTACTCCAACACTGTATACTGTACGTTTCGAATACATTTCCCTTTTTTCTCTTTTTAAATTCGGGTGTAATCCACACTGAGCCTGTGAGAGTCTGTTTCTGACTCTGGAAATATATACTGAGATTTACAGTGCCCCCTACACTGTATACAGCTGTACTCTTCTGATCCATTACCCTTTTACAACTTTTTACATTGTGTAATTCATACTGACCCTGAGAGCGTCTGTGTCTGCCTCCTGAAATAAATAGGGAGATTTACAATGTTTAAACAATACTATCTGTACCTTGTGTCTGGTGATACAGTAACCTTTGTATACTTTTTATATTCTTGGCTAATGCATACTGGGACTGAGAGCGTCTGTGTCTGCCTCATGAAATGTCTACGGAGATTTAGAATGTTTAAACTATACTATATATACCTTGTATCTGGTCATACTGTACCCTTTTTCAACTTGTTACATTATTGTCAAATCCATACTGAGCATGTGAGCATATGTGTCTGCCTCCTGAAATAAATACGGAGATTTTTGTGTATTTTAAGTATACTATACTGTATATACCTTGTATCTGTTGATCCAGTACCCTTTGTGCCCGAAATTCATCCTCCACCCACCACTCAAAGTGCATCATTGACACCTGGAACATTGGCCCACATGTGTGATTATTTCTTGCGGATCTTCTTTTTATATTATGGTTTGATCTATACTGAGCCTGTGAGAGGCTGTGTGTTACTCTTGAAATATATACGTAGATCGCCAAATGACCACAACACTGTATACAGCAGTACGCTTTGGATGCATTCCCCTTTTACTGCTTTTTATATTGTTGTGTAATCCATACTGGGCCTCAGAGCATCTGTGTCTGCCTCCTGAAATAAATACGGATATTTTGAATGCTGAAACTATACTATATATACCTTGCATATGGTGATACTGTACCTTTTTCTACTTTTTAGATTGATGTCGAATCCATACTGGCCATGACAGCGTCTGTGTCTGTCGTCAACTATATATGTAGATTTATAATGTTGAAACTATACAATATATCCCTGTTATCTGGTGTTAAAATGAAACGCCATGCAGGGCCCGGGGTTCCTCAGTACCAGGCCTTTCAGGCTCTTTTAAGGGGGAAGTATGTCACGGTGGTGATTGGGACCCGGTCCGTGGCCCTGGGTGTCCAATAAAGATGACAGTTCAGATGAGGGGGAAGATGGTATGATAGTTAATTTGGAAAAGGGGGATCGTGACGCCACCCGTGGTACTCGGCTAGGGTAGCCGATGCTGCAATGCAGAACCTCTGGGCCGCCGGTGTTAAAGCAGCCAAGATGATGAAGCTCTCCATGGGCAGAGCTATATCCCAGGGCATTTGAGATGGTGTTTGTGAGCCGTTGACGGTGATGGTGAGTGTAGCGTGTGTAGCAGGCGAGTTGTAAAAGACACCAAGTCAACACTTGGGTGCATTTTCTGAGTTTTTCTTCAAAAGTTTTGTGCACCAGATGACCTGATTGGTACTGTGTCATCCGAGGGAGGGGTCCGGCAAACTCCAAGGTAGATCAGGAACACCTGTTCAAGACTCCTCCTTGTGTATCCTTTCTAGGCCATGTCTCTGCGATGATCTCTCCCTTCTTTCTTGCTGTGCGCCTTCACAAACAGTGTCCCAAGCCGGCAGCCACGGATCACACCGGGCGACGTGGGTCAGGCTTCGGGGTCCTTTATTCCAACTGCTGCCTTTTTCAGTATTGAATGCGGCTGCGACGGAGGCACTTAAAGTTACCTCAGCCTCCGTCTTTCTAGCTGAGCCCTGTATTTCTCCACTACCTTCAGGAGCCACCTTCCCCAACAAGGCCTGGTCCTTCCTTCTCCAGAAACGGGCTTCACAGGTGGCTTATTACACTTCCCGTGCCCCAAGGACCACTTCCTTCCAGTCTAGGAGCTTGGACAAGATTTTTCTCTCTTCTCTGACCCTTAGCCCTCTCACAGCAAACCTGCTCTTACTCTGCCCTGTCACAGACTGACAACTCTCTAGAAAGATCCATTTACCTCAGACTAGCTCCACCCATCAACTGTCAGCTTGCTCTCTCTGATTGGATGAGCACAATCACTCCACTACCTAAGCTCCTCCCACTGTACCTACCTTCCACACTAACCCCCAACACCCTTTCCTAGTCAGTCTGGGATGAGGCCATCCTCAAGCCGGGTGCACCCAGGGAGCACTTACTAAATATTGTGTGTGTTGAGTGCAGGGTTAGGAGTCCTGTGTGGTGATCCCTCCTTACCTGAGGGTGGGATACCACACCTTTGGATGAGGTGCATTATATCTGTGGCGACCGTACCCTCAGGGGCGCCATAGTACCCTTTCTCAACTTTCGATATTGTTGTCGGCTCCATACTGGGCCTTAGAGCGTCTGTGTTTGCCTCCTGAAATGTATACGGAGATTCAGTATGTTTAAAATATACTATATATACCTTGTATTTAACATAGTAACATAGTTTTGAAGGCTGAAGGAAGACCTTATGTCCATCTAGTTCAGCCTCTTTTTAGTGCAGCTGTTCTGCATTGTTGATCCTGGGGAAGGCAAAAAACCCACAGAGTAGAAGCCAATTTTCTCCATAGAGAAAAAAATTCCTTCCCCAAAGCTGGGTCAACCATCTACCTATCATATTCTGTTATCCGTAACCTTCTATACTGTTACTCACAAGAAAAGCCTCCATTCCTTTCTTACATTCATTCAGTGAGTTGGCCATCACCACTTCCTCAGGAAGAGAATTCCAGAGCCTCACCGCTCTTACCGTGAAGAAGTCTCTTCTATGCTGGTGCAGAAATTGTCTTTTCTCCAAACGAAGAGAATGCCCCCTTGTTCTTGTCACAGTCCTTGGTACAAACTGTTCATTGGAGAGATCTCTGTATTGCCCTCTGATATACTTGTACATATATATTAAGTCTCCCCTAAGTCTTCTCTTTTCTAGAGTAAATAGACCTAATTTTGATAACCTTTCTGGGTATTGTAGTGATCCAACTCCATTTATCATTTTAGTAGCCCGCCTTTGAACCCTTTCAAGTTCAGTAATGTCTTTCTTGAGCACAGGTGTCTAAAATTGCACACAATCCTCCAAGTGTGATCTGAGGAGTGATTTGTACAGAGGGAGAATTATGTTTTCATCTCGTGTCCCCAGACCTCTTCTAATGCATCCCATGACCCTATTGGCTTTGGTGGCAGCTGCCTGACACTGGGCACTCCAATTTAGCTTCTTATTGACTAAGATGCCTAAGTCTTTTTCCATGTCTGATTTCCCCAGCAGTTTCCCATTTAGTAAGTAATTGTAGCATCTGTTTCTCCTTCCCATGTGCATAACCTTACACTTATCTGTGTTAAACCTCATTTGCCATTTTTCAGCCCAATTCTCCAATTTACTCAAATCTGTCTGTAGTTATCTAGTGATACTGTACCCTTTTGCAAATTTTTATATTATTGTCTAATCCATACTGAGCCTGTGACAATCTATGTCTGACTCATGAAATATATACGGAGATTTGCAATTATCCCTAGACTGTATAGAGCTGTCCGCTTCTGAAACAGTACCATAAATCTGCTGGTATAGAGCCCACATCTATTGGATTATTATATTATACATTGTATTATGATCTATAGAGCCCACATCTATTGGTTGATAATATTTTTCATTGTATTATGATATCGGTTTATCGCATTATACGCTGTATTTCACATTACATTGAATGCTCCGGTATAACCAGATGACGTAGCGGAGCTGCAGTCACAGCTGTCGCTCTCCGCTCCCTCCCGCACTCCTCACTACATGGATATATCAGTAATACATCCAGGAGTTGGTCACCTGGACACATAATTACACAGGACGGATGGGAATCAATGACAGATAATAAATGACTCAGATACCAGGATCGGCCTCCGCCTCACATCTCACAATGCCGACCAGTGTAGAATCCCCTGCCATATGCTGTTTATTCACTCTCATAATTACAGGGGAGGAACCGTACTGCCGCTGTGACTCCAGAGGACAATGACATCCAGCTATTTACAGCTGAGAACTTTCTGCTCTTTCTTGTGGGAATTAGATGCTGAATTTCTGATAACCCATTTTTAATATGAAAGAATTATGCAGAATGAAGCAATCACAGCAAAAAGCAATGTCAGGAATGGATGTAATAGTCACACTGTCACTGGTTCCTTGGGTTCCTTGTCGTATATACATGTTGTAAGGTTACTAATGGTCTTCTGTAGTATTATTATGGTAAAACTTAAAGGGAACCTGTCACCCCCCAGGCGTCTTTAAGTAAGTGAGCCACCTTGTGCAGCACTAATGCTGCATTCTGTCAAGGTGGCTCTTTTGTTTAACGTCCCTTCCACTGCCGGAATAATCATTTTTAAAATTGGTCAGACATACCTGATAATTGACAGGGGGCAGGTATTTCCCCCCCCCCGGACACAGACGCCTCACATCCATCAGTCATGTCCTGCTTTTGAATTTGGTGCCGCCTCCTCAGCGTTCATTTCTTTTTCTCGCGCCTGTGCTGTAATATTCTTTTTTGGGCATGCGCAGTTAGCGCTGCCTGTCCTATGACATCACATGACGTCACCACATGTCCTGCTGCACAGCTGCCCTGCGCAGCTCTGCCCCTACTGGTCACATGGTGCTGACGTCATCACAGGTCCTGCTTCACCGCTGCCCTGCTCAGCTCCGCCCCTACTGGTCACATGGTGCTGACGTCATCACATGTCCTACTGCACCACTGCTCTGCTTAGCACCGCCCCTCCTGGTCACATGAGACTGACATCATCACAGGTCCTGCTGCACCACTGCCCCTACTGGTCACATGGTGCTGACATCATCACAGGTCCTGCTACACCCCTGCTCTGCTGAGCTCCGCCCCTCCTGGTCACATGGTGTCACATCATGTGATGTCGGTCCCAGTATAATACAAATCAATTAGGTAACTTTTGTGACAGCAAAAAATGTTGCTATCACACAAACAAGTATAAAATACCTGCACAGTAGCCAGCTTTAACACAAATATTGATATAGTGCAGCAGGCGCAAAGCACCTGAATAGGTGTATGATATCCAAAAGAGGTCCCTGCTACTTATACCTATCTAAAACGCTTATGACATCGCAGAAGGTATGTATGGCATCGAAACGAGGTCCCTGTTAGAAAACACAAAATCTCCCATCGTAGATGCATTTGGTTAGAGGGATAGACGCACTGCAAAGTGATTATATCTGCAACACTGCACTGCTGTTTAAAAATCTGATGTATAACATACAGGAAAAATGCTGGCATGATGTTCATGATGCTGCACAGTGAAGATTTCTATACAATACACATGTGTGCAGGCGCTTGATCTATGGTAAAGTGATAATACTAATTTCTGCTATTAAGTTATCAAGCTTCTTTTCATTACATTAGGACTGGTACATCTTAGGCCTCTTTCACACATCCGTCTGTCACCATCAGTCAAAATCCGCCGTTTTGCAAAAAAAAACGGATCTGCCATTTTTCTTGGCGGATCCGTTTTTTTCCCCATTGACTTTCATTATCGGCGGATCTTGACGGATGGTCATCTGTTGGATACGTTTTTCTTACAGATCCGCAAAAATTTGGCGTCCGCAGACATGACAGGACGGACACTGAAACGTTTTTTTGCTGGCCGGATCCGCATTTGTACACTGCGCATGCCCGGAAGGATTGCCTCTGCTGGAAATTTAACCCTAAATGCCAGGTCTGGCGGCTGAAAAAAATTCTCTCTCTCTCTCTCCCGGGCACGGGTTTCTTTAAATTTCTACCTTCCCCGGATCCGTCAAAGCAACGGTCCGGTAGCACACGTTGCTTTCAAAACAGTTGCGGATCCGTGTCCCGCCATTTTCGCGGATTGCAACTGATGAAAAAAACGTATGTGTGAAACAGGCCTTAGACGCATGCGCTATGCTTGTATGTCTTCCTGCCTTCACTGCGCAGGCGCCGATCTGCCTGGTAACGCCATGGCTTGTGAATAGCTTTGTCTGTCTATAACGCCGACAAGATGGCCGCGGCCATGTCACGCTCTCCACCTCGTGGGTTAGTACTGATTTAATTATATATCATGTGTTTTCTCTATATATACAGATGTGGTTCACGTACCCTTTCAGCGCTCCATCCTCCCTTGAAGAAGCCGCACAGAGTGTGGCCATACGCGTGGGGTTTTGCTCCCCCCACTCTTTCACCCCATAGGTCATTTTTTAGCTTTCCCTTGGCACTTTATTTCTCGGTATACTGGACACCTCTTTCTTTGCGCATTTGCCAGTTTACAGTTTACCAGACCTTTTTCCCTACAGCTAGGTATTTGATATCTTGGGCTACTTGTGCATACTTTGTTTGGGGATTTGTCTTTTAGGGGTTTATTTGTACGTCTTTTGCCTCCTTTCTTTCCTGTTTACATGGTGCTGTGGATAGCGTTCTGCTATGTATTTCAAGGCCTCCTCAACCATCTATGGTTATCTTGTATCATGCATATTTTTTGCTCTAATTATTGTATTTGAGGTGGCCTGGTACATATTAATGCTGTGTCATAGGGTTTTTGCTGTGGGAGAGTCACTATGTCAGTATTTCATGATTGTGACATGATTGCCTTTTGTGCTTTTTAATTGTTTTTAATGTCTTTTTGCTGCTTTGTGTACATGTCATGAATAAAATTTACATATTTTGTTATATTTTTTGGACTTCCCATATTTTGGATGTACTTCTTTCTCTTCTTGTTTCACTCATTGTTTTGGGTACATCTTTAGTGAACCCTTGAAATTTTTTTATTTTGGCTGTGCCCTCCGTTTGCTAACATTTCATTAGTGCTGCACAAGGTGGCTCTTTTACTTAAAGGGAACCTGTCACCCCCCAGGCGTTTTTAAGTAAAAGATCCACCTTGTACAGCACTAATGCTGCATTCTTTCAAGGTGACTTTTATTTAGGGTACCTTCCACCGCAGAAATAATTGTTTTTAAAATTGGTCAGACATACCTGATATTTGTCAGGGGGGCAGGTCTTTCCCCATCTGACACAGACACCTCACAATATGAATAGGAAGCCAGCATATGAATAGTTAACATAGGAGGGATTAACTGCAGCTAAGAGAGCGAGGACTTCCTTATGGAGTTTAGTAGAGGCCAAGGTGCTCAGACCGTTCTGACGGGCTATTAAGCCCAGGAAGAGGCAGCTACTACATAACATACAGTTGTGGCCAAAAGTATTGACACCCCTGCAATTCTGTCAGATAATACTCAGTTTCTTCCTGAAAATGATTGCAAACACAAATTCTTTGGTATTATCTTCATTTAATTTGTCTTAAATGAAAAAACACAAAAGAGAATGAAGGAAAAAGCAAAACATTGATCATTTCACACAAAACTCCAAAAATGGGCCAAACAAAAGTATTGGCACCCTCAGCCTAATACTTGGTTGCACAACCTTTAGCCAAAATAACTGCGACCAACCGCTTCCGGTAACCATCAATGAGTTTCTTACAATGCTCTGCTGGAATTTTAGACCATTCTTTTTTGGCAAACTGCTCCAGGTCCCTGATATTTGAAGGGTGCCTTCTCCAAACTGCCATTTTTAGATCTCTCCACAGGTGTTGCTGATAGGGAGAGAGTTAAATTAACCCTTCACGGTTGAGCCAGTGATGTCCAAATTATTCCACAGAGTGTTGCTAGCAACTCAAATGAACAAATGGAGACATGTCTCTGTATGGGACGATCCAAAGAGATCGGTAACCCGTTTATTGTAGTCACTTCTTTTATAATATTTTGCTTAAATATGCAAGGTTCTCAACTACCAATAAAATCATTTCACTTTATAAGCCAATAATATTGCAAGGAAACCGGAACTGCATATATGTCTGAACCTAAATAGCGTAGAAAGTAGTATAATGGCATATTCTTCAGAGTTTTACACCCCCCGCACCTGATGGGAACAGTCTGGTTTCATGACAGCCCATGCCAATTACAAAAATTTATCTTACAGCAACAAAAATGGAGAAACGAAACCTTCAGAGAATGGATAAAATGAAACTTCAGCTTTGATTTTAGTTTTAACACTTCACATTCTATGGGATTCAGGTCAGTACTAATGCTGGCCACCTTAGAAGTCTCCAGTGCTTTCTCTCAAACCATTTTCTAGTGCTTTTTGAAGTGTGTTTTGGGTCATTGTCCTGCTGGAAGACCCATGACCTCTGAGGGAGACCCAGCTTTCTCACACTGGGCCCTACATTATGCTGCAAAATTTGTTGGTAGTCTTCAGACTTCATAATGCCATGCAAATGGTCAAGCAGTCCAGTGCCAGAGGCAGCAAAGCAACCCCAAAACATCAGGGAACCTCCGCCGTGTTTGACTGTAGGGACCGTGTTCTTTTCTTTGAATGCCTCTTTTTTTCTCCTGTAAACTCTATGTTGATGCCTTTGCCCAAAAAGCTCTACTTATGTCTCATCTGACCAGAGAACATTCTTCCAAAACGTTTTAGGCTTTTTCAGGTAAGTTTTGGCAAACTCCAGCCTGGCTTTTTTATGTCTCGGGGTAAGAAGTGGGTTCTTCCTGGGTCTCCTACCATACAGTCCCTTTTCATTCAGACGCCAACGGATAGTACGGGTTGACACCGTTGTACCCTCGGACTGCAGGGCAGCTTGAACTTGTTTGGATGTTAGTCGAGGTTCTTTATCCAACATCCGCACAATCTTGCGTTGAAATCTCTTGTCAATTTTTCTTTTCCGTCCACATCTAGGGAGGTTAGCCACAGTGCCATGGGCTTTACACTTCTTGATGACACTGCGCACGGTAGACACAGGAACATTCAGGTCTTTGGAGATGGACTTGTAGCCTTGAGATTGCTCATGCTTCCTCACAATTTGGTTTCTCAAGTCCTCAGACAGTTCTTTGGTCTTCTTTCTTTTCTCCATGCTCATTGTGGTACACACAAGGACACAGGACAGAGGTTGAGTCAACTTTACTCCATGTCAACTGGCTGCAAGTGTGATTTAGTTATTGCTAACACCTGTTAGGTGCCACAGGTAAGTTACAGGTGCTGTTAATTACACAAATTAGAGAAGCATCACATGATTTTTCGAACAGTGCAATACTTTTGTCCACCCTCTTTTTTATGTTTGGTGTGGAATTATATCCAATTTGGCTTTAGGACAATTCTTTTTGTGTTTTTTCATTTAAGACAAATTAAATGAAGATAATAATACCAAAGAATTTGTGTTTGCAATCATTTTCAGGAAGAAACTGAGTATTACCTGACAGAATTGCAGGGGTGTCAATACTTTTGACCACAACTCTAAGTAACGTAAGTACAATACCCAGCCATCCAGTGCCCAGTGGGGCAGAAATGCAGACAAACAGCGTTGGGCACTACTGTGAAGGAACAGAGTTTACAGTGGAGACCAGAATAGCACAGGGATGCAGGTCGCTCCAGAATGTGGCAGATTACCGCATGGATTGGTGCCCTCAGATCCGGGGCGAAATGACTGAGGGAACCCCCAAGCGCAGTGAGTGTAAACATGGAGGATGCTGTGTTACCGCCGGAGGAGGTACGACCCAGTAATGTGCTAGGAGCCAAAGAAAGTGAAGTAAGGAAAGTGGAATACGTGGACTGTATGGAGCCCTTTGTGTCTCAGTGAGGGTGCAATTGTGTGATAGAGAAATCCAGCGATGCAGAGGAGACACTGATGGCACAGCAAGTGAGGCCACAGGTATGCTGACCTTTGAAGACCTTCTGCATGTGATGGAGGGCCAGGGCACGCCACAACCACTAGCTTCAGCCATGACTATGGCCCTGGCTCTGCCCCTCACAGTTGCAAAAATGTTGTGCATCGCCTGGTCGAACAAAATAATCGATACATTTTAAAGTGTTCTAAGCAAGAAAACTTGTGAAAACATTGTGAAAAATCTGACCCTAATGGTCATGTGTCACTTCAACATTATGGACAGCATGTAATATAAAAGGTGTGTTGCTGTGACCCCATCAATGTACTGTGACCTGGGCAGCAGTATTCCTCCGATTCATGAACAATCATCCTACAGCGCTCGAGTAGACATTAGCAAACTTTTTCGGAAAACATTTGCCAATCTCAAACTCAGCACAAATGTAGCTCGCTTGGATTCGTGTTCGGATTCCTGAGCATTTTCCCTCAAAGTCAGCAAAGTTCGGACACAGTTTGGTAAATGATCACGTTTCCACTAAGGCTTTTGTTAGTACTTTCTCTAGGATAGTGGTGCTGTATGAAGAGCGGAGGGGCGTGATTTATGAGTGGAGCAGGAGGAGAGAGGTCAGAAGAGTGGTGGAGTACAATTTTTTTTAATTAACTTAATATGTGTACATTTCGGCATCCAATCAGGCCGCAGAAACCATCCACAACGTCCATGAAGACACAAGGGCTTCTATCACTGCCTGCCAAAGTCACATATTCCTCTCCATAAAAATAGTGGCCATTTTGTTTTGCTGGCACCATTTTGTCAGTGTAATAATCCAGACAGGCTGCCACAGCAAGTTGTCATATAGTATTAAAATTCAAATTGTTTGCGCTAACAATGTGATGTAGTCAGAAGTAGTGATGAGCGAATTTGTTCGGAAAATGATCTCAAACATAAATTCGGCACGATTATGACACATTTGGATCCGTAATCGGAAACACGTGCAGAATTTTATAAAATCAGAAAAAATTGGTAACATTCAGTAAAAGTGCGTTGCCGCAAAAGTTTTTTAGCACTTTAGTAACTATAATGGTGGTGTATCAAGAGTGCTTGGCACGTTTTTGATGAGGGGTGGGGGATTGCAGTGCTCAGAGGAGCGGCGTTCTTGTAAGCACAGCAGTCATTTTATTTTTTTCCTAACTTTATGTGTTCACATTGTGGCTAGACAATCAGGGCACAGGAAACACCCACAATGTCCTGACACAGCGGCTTGTGCCATTGGCTGCAGAAATCACATGTCCCTCTTCATATAATTAGTGGACATCTTGTTTTGGCGCCATTTTGACACTGATACAGCACAGAGAGGCTGCTCCTGATGCTGTTAGCAGCAAGATTTTAGCTAGTTAGCTAGGCGGTTGTATATCAGTCAGCTAGTGTAGCCAGTGTCCAGTGTGGCTGTAAAATTTACCTTCTAGCACTTTTTTTGGCGATTATTGAGGTCCGCAGACAAAGCCGGCAGGGCATATGTCCTTCAAGTGTGTTGTGCACTGCCTCTATTGTGCTTCATGCACGGGTATAGCATTCTAAATAATATTTTTTCACTAGCTAAATGTGAAGCAGCCTGCTGTATCCCACCTCATCATGTTGTGCTGTGGTGATATGAAACTGTCTGCAGACCTAAGGCACATTAAAAAAGATATAATTTTTCAGTTACAAAAAGTTAGACAACCCACCATATCACACTTTTCTAGTTTTGTTGGTTTAAAATTAAGCTGTAGAGGCCTGATCCGGAGGCCACCAAAAATCCTTCTGCTTCTAGTGTCATACAGTAAGAGACCGGACTTTCAAATAGGTTGTAGCATCTAGTGTGTTATAGAGGCCTGATACATAGGCCACAAAGAAATAATTCTGTTCATACAGTAGGAGACATGACTTTCAAATATCATATATACTTGAGCATAAGCCGAGATTTTCAGCCCATTTTTTAAGGCTGAAAGTGCCCCTCTCAGCTTATTCTTGAGTCATAAATGGCAGGGGGTTAGAGGGGGAGGGGGAGTTCGGGTGTCAGAACATACTGAACATACTTACCCCTTCCTGGTGCGGTCTCTGTAGCCCCTGCTTCTCTCAAGGTCTCCGGCAACTGTGTTCAGTGGTGCGCATATTCATGACTTTAATGAGCAGTACCACGTGACCACTGAAGGAGAGAAGAGCTGCCGGAGACCGTTGTTGAAGCAGGGTTCTGCAGAGACAGTGCCAGGAGAGGGTAAGTATATGTGATATTCACCTATCCCCATTCCACCGATGCGCAACGCTCTGTCCTCCGCATCCTCTGGCTGTGACTTTCAGATCAGTGGGTGCGATGACATGATTAGTGCATGCCGCGCCCTCTGCCTTAACAGTCACTGACAGAGGACCGCAAGACAGAGTGGCACGCGGCAGTGGAACAGTGACAGGTAAATATAGCAGGTGATGGGGCCTTGAGCCAGTGGTGACACTGGCACCTGTCCCCCATAGCATGCCGGTGTCCCCGACAACTCATGACACCGGCACCTGGCCCCCAGCAACGAGAGGTGAGTATGTAATTTTTTTTTTATTTGCAGCAGCATATGGGGCCATAACCTTTATGTAGCAGCATATGGGGTATAGGGCATAGTCTATGAAGCAGCATATGGGGCATAATCTATGGAACATTTTATGGAGCAGCATATGAGGCATAATATATGGAACATCGTATGAGGCAGCATATGAGGCATAATCTATGGAACATCTTATGGGGCAGCATATGAGGCATAATCTATGGAACATCTTGTGTGGCAGCATATGGGGCATAATCTATGGAACATCATATGGGACAGCACATGGGGCATAATCTATGGAACATCTTGTGTGGCAGCATATGGGGCATAATCTATGGAACATCTTATGGGACAGCACATGGGGCATAATCTATGGAACATCTTGTGTGGCAGCATATGGGGCATAATCTATGGAACATCTTATGGGTCAGCATATGGGGCATAATCTATGGAACATCTTATGGGTCAGCACATGGGGCATAATCTATGGAGCATCTTATGGGGCAGCATATGGGGCATAATCTATGGGGCAGCATATGGGGCATAATCTATGGGGAAGCATACGGGGCATAATCTATGGAGCAGCATATGGGGCCATTATTAAACTTTGTGCAGCATTATATGGGGTGTATTTTGTATGGAGCATCTTATGGGGCCATCTTGAACTGTATGGAGCATTATATGGGGCTCCTGATTCAATATGGATATTCAAAAACATTTAATCTACTGATGTCTCAATTAATTTTACTTTTATTGGTATCTATTTTTATTTTTTAAATTTATCACTAGCGGCTGCATTTTCCACCCTAGGCTTATACTCAAGTCAACAAGTTTTCCCAGTTTTTTGTGGCAAAATTAGGGGGGTCGGCTTATACTCGGGTCGGCTTATACTCAGGTATATATGATAGTTTTTAGCATCTAGTGTGTTGTAGAGGCCTGATCCAAAGGCCACAAAAAATCATTCTGTTCATAAAGTCACACAGTAGGGGACCTGACTTTCAAATAGTTTGTAGCATTTAATGTGTTGCAGAGGCTCAATCAATAGGCGTCAAAAAAATTATTCTGTTCCTAGTGTCATACAGTAGGAGTCCTGACTTTCAAATAGTTTGTAACATCTAGTGTGTTATAGAAGCCTGATCCAAATGTAAGAGGGTGCCAGGACTTAATCTTGGCGATATTAATGTCATTGTTTACCCTGTTATTACTGCCATGTTTGTGTTCAAAACCTACAAAAGACAAAATGAAAAAAACCCTGCTATAACTAAATAAGTAAAAAGCAAAAGTGCATTTAAATCATACAGAGTTCTTAGTAATACTGTATTTGATCAAACAGCATAAAAGCCGTCCCGCCATTGACAAGTTGACTCTGTGGTCGGGGCGGTCCTACACTGTCTAGTATTAATAACCTTATCATGTGTCAAAGTTGGCGTCTGTGTGAATAAGTGCAGACAAGGATCGGGTCCCAACCACTGGACACCAGTCAGGGGAAGCCTTTAAATACAATTTCCAGCTCAGGAGAGGGAGGCCACACTCCAGCTTGCACAGAATGGAAAAATTAAAAAAACAACACAAAAATTGAGCTTGGTTTGAGTTGGTACACATGCAGCACATAAATGCATGTTCACATGGCCAAAAAGCGACCACAGAGTCACCTTGTCGATGGTGGGACGGCTTTTATGCTATGTTTGATCAAATACAGTATTACTAAGAACTCTGTATGATTTAAATGCACTTTTGCTTTTTATTTATTATTTATAGCAGGGTTTTTTCATTTTGTCTTTTGTAGGTTTTGTATACTTTTTGTCCATGTGAACATGCATTTATATGCTGCATGTGTACCAACTCAAACCAAGCTCAATTTTTGTGCTTTTGCCATGTTTGAGTGCATCATATGTGACTTGTGTATATGTGCTTGCGACCATAGGGCATTATATAGATATAAAAGTTAGTGTAGTACAGGTAAAGGGACACTAGATGGAGGGCACTGAGCACATTTAGATGGGAGCCTTTAGGAGGGCACTAGAGGATTAAGGAAGGAGACATTAGAGGAGTGGCTAGCTGGGAGCTAAGAGAGAGAAGATTTCCTGCATGAAGTTAGTTGTGCCGGGGGTAGCCTCTAGTATTGGTGAGGAGGTAGAAGTCCTGACAAGCTTGGCTGATTGAGACATGAAGTGGTGTAGAGTTTCTGTCCTCCCACATGCAGCAGTATCTGGAGGGGCTGAGGGCTGGGAGGAGCGGAGCTGTGCAAATAAAGGAGGTGAGTGCATCTCAACCTCAGCCGGTGATGGACCATGTAGCCTCAACGACGTCCCATGGTGGGGACACGTGGCCCAAGGTCTGCGTCACCATGCATCCACGCTCCCACCAGGCATCCCCTGAAGCCCCTGAGCAGCAGCACTCTCGCCAGGCATCCCCTGAAGTTACCAAGCAGCCGCACTCCAGTCAGGTTTTTGCGGAAAATGAACCCACCGTAGAAGATGTGGATCCATGTGCAGAGGCAACTGAGGACGCCTCTGCCCTTGATTCTTCTCCTCAGTTTGGAAGCTCTGCGGCTGCAGAGTCCTTTTCAGCCCCTGCTAGGCCCCGGGCTGCAAGTGACAGTACAGCAGAAAAAGCGTACTGATGAACTCCATGGCCCCTTTTTTCCCCTTCTAGTGCACATTTGCACCTTTCTGGGACTGTTCCGTGTCCCCCAGCGTAGGGAACCATGCAATGCTCCTATGGTGAGCCTATGATGGTCTAAGGGACCCTATTTGAAAACTGTTTTTTTGTGTGTTTATGTGGCACCTGTTGTGCCTCTATTACAGAAGGGGAAAGCATCCCCTTTGAAGCTGCAGGTTTTTTATATATATGTGGAAGCTAGGACTTACCATGTGCTCCCCTTATAGGAAGGGGGGGAAAGGACACATTTGTTTTTCCCTGGAGGAAGGTTTTTGATATATATGGACATTGTTTTTCTTAGTTGCTACCTCATATTACAAAGTAAAAATTGCACTTTGATGTTTTTCCTGTGTATAGAGTTGAGCGAAACGGGTCGGCCAAATTCAGAATCTGCCGACTTTGGCTAAAGTTGGGTTTTGCCGACCATAGCATGAGGTTGGCCATGAGGTCACCGACTTGAGCACCAAAGTCGCGTTACCCACAATGCCATTACATAGGCAATGGCCCCCACCATGTTAGAGAAGGGCATTCAAGTGATTGGCTGGCTTTGTGTGGCGTCACACTGGCTATAAAAGGCCGTGACCGCCGACCGCCATCTTACTTCTGCCGATCTTAGCATAGGGAGAGGTTGCTGCTGCTCGTTCTCTATAGGGAGAGTGTTTAGGCAGGCCAAAAAAAAATTGCTTCTGCTGATAGCGAATGTCACTGTACAACACAACAGTATAGTGTGCAGTGACAGGGGAGGATATATTCGTGTGCAGCAGCTCAGGTGGTTATTAAGCTGCCTTATAAGGCTCCCTGATAGCTGCATTGCTGTTTGCACACTGCCGTTCAGAGTGCTTTTTTAAAAGCAAAAATCCTTTTACTCCTTTTTTTCTGCACAGTAGATACTGAACATAAATTTTCACACACCATATAGAGGTGTACGCTCCTCAAACACTACAGAGTACCCGCTGGTATCACGGACAAATACATTCTATATGTGTGTGACGCCGCAAAAAAATACACGGAGCTTAACATTTTTCCGTACATACACCGTATAGAGGTGTCCGATTCTCAAACAGTATTGGATATCTGGTGTTCTTATTACGGTCACATCTACACAGAGTCAGCATGTTGTGACACTCCGTAAATACATATACGTACATTTCTATTTCTCCATACACCGTATTGAGCTGTCTGATTCTCAAACAGTATCGGATATCTGGTGTTGTTATTACGGTCACATCTACACAGAGTCAGCGTATGTGTGAGACATTCCGTAAATACATATACGGAGATTGACAGTTTCACCAACAACGCATACAACTGTACACCTCTGATACCGTACTGTATATCTGCTTGTTGTATTATGGTGAAATACATACTGGGTGAGCGTATGTGACTCACAAAATATATATGGAGATTTCACTTCTTACATACACCTTACACAGCTGTACGCTACTCATTCAGTACCATTTTTCTGCTGGTATTTTTGGTACATTTTCCCAAACATGAGGAAGTCTGGTGGAAGAGGCCATGGACGTGGGTGGGGGGGCGCAGCTGGTACTGATGGTGGTGGTGGTGGGCCATCGGCTGGTTGTGGCAAAAGCACAATAGCTGTTAAGGCAGGAGGTGTTGAGTCTACGTCATCGTCTGGCACAAGAAGGCCTTTAAGGTTCCCTTTTCTGAGAGTAGGTAAACTGCTTTTAAAGCTGGAGCATCAGGAGCAGGTTTTGGCTTACATTGCCAAAACAGCCTCCTCTTCTGAAGTTGCAAAAACTGCAAGTACAGAGTCGTCAGTGCAGGCTTCTGGTCAGGAACAACACCTTTCCTTGTGTCCTTCACCCACACCCAAACTGAAGGATACATAAGCACACATGGAGCTCTTTTCACATACCACTCCTGGGTTATCAAGTAAAATCCTGAATTCCCCAGTCCAAGATGAATCTGACATGGAGTGCACTGATGCACAGCCACTGCTAGATCAATCTGCTGGTACATTCACCCACAGCACTACATTGCCCTCGCAGTCTACTGAGCCCGAATCAGACCCTGATAAAACTCAGGTGCCCCTTCCCGCATACTATACCACCTTACACGGTGATACAGAGGAAGGTACAGAGGAAGACATTGAAGACGAGGTCATGAATGACCCAGTTGTTGACTCGGATTGGTATCCATTGGGGGAAGAGGGTGCTGGTGACAATAGGTCAGAACAGGAGAAGGATCCGAAGCAGGCTTCGTCAGCGCAGCAGCGGTTATCCGGCAGACCCGTAGCTGTCAAAAAACTTGGTAAGAAAACTAAAAAAGTTGCAGGACAGCTAGGCCAGATGGTCAAATAGCGTGCAAGCCTTGGAAGTTTGTACCATTGTAGGAAGAGTGCAGAGTGGCATTTTTTTAAATAAAATCCTACTGATGATGCAAAGGTTATCTGTAAGAAGTGCCGAGGGACCTTTAGCAGAGGGAAAAATCTACGAAATTTAAATACCAGTTGCATGCTTAGACATTTAACCAACATGCACTTGCAAGCGTGGACGGACAAAACCTCAGGTAGCACATGTGCACCTGCTCCGACTGAAGTTAGCCGGCAACGCTCCATCACTGTAAGGCCAACTCTAAGCACACCACCATCAAGAAATTTTGAGGTGGCGTCGCTAGGCCAAAGCAGTCAGGCAATCACAATATTTTCGAGAGGAAACACTGAATCTAGGCCATCAATGCCCTCACCATCACCAACCCCTTCTCAGTCCCTCATGTCCAATGCTAGTTCCCCCATATGCAGCTCTCAAGTCCAGCTCACCCTACCAGACAATCTGAGTAGGACATGAAAGTACTCATCCTCACATCCGCGTACACTGGCTTTGAACGCCTACATTGCCAAACTGATCTAATTAGAGATGATGCCCTTCCATTTGGTAGAAAGCGAAGCTTTCAGAGAGCTCATGGCCTACTCTGTCCCATGCTATGACCTACCCAGTCACCACTTCTTTTCTCAAAAAGCCAGCCCTGCCCTCCACCGGCATGTAAAAGACCGCATTGTCCATGCACTAAAACAATCAGTGAGTGGAAAGGTGCACCTCACAACAGATGCATGGGCCAGTAGGCATGGCCAGGGCTGTTACGTGTCCATCACTGCGCACTGGGTTAATGTAGTGAATGCAGGCTCCACAGGGGACAGCGGTGGTGGAACAGTGCTGCCTAGCCCACGTTATAGGAAACAGTTGGCTGTAGGCGTTCGACCCTCCTCCCTCCAGAAGCGAAAGCTCGTCGACAGAGTGCAGTCGCACAAGCACTCCATCCACATCTGTCAGTGTTGCACACGAGGTGTCCCACTATCGAACAGCTAGTGGTGAGTGGCAGCAGGCCATTTTAAAAATGATGTCTTTGGGCTACAGCAGACACACCGCTGAGGCACTGGCCGACTACTTGCTTCGATAAACTGAGTCATGGCTGGGCAGTCTACATCTTGAGCCAAGCAAGGTAGTCAGTGATAATGGGTGGAATTTTGTGGCAGCCATAGCCCTTTCAAAACTCAGCCACATACCTTGCCTGGCTCACACCTTGAACCTAGTGGTGCAGTGCTTCCTAAATAATTATCCAGAATTAACAGCCCTGCTCCATAAGGTGCGTTACTGTGCTCGCACATCCATTCCTCGCCAATCCACTCCAGTCGTATGCAGAAGCTGCAGCGATCACTCAACCTCCCCAAGCACCGCCTAATCATAGACGTTGCTACAAGATGGAACTCCCCCATGCACATGGTTGAGAGGCTCTGCGAACAGAGGCAGGCTGTAATGCATTTGTGGGAGGATACACGGGCAGGCAGTTTAAGGGCAGACATGGAATTGTCGGGTGTGCAGTGGTCAAAGCTGAAAGACCTCTGTGAAGTCCTTCAGTGTTTTGAGGAATGCACACGGCTGGTAAGTGCAGACGATGCCATCATAAGCATGAGCACACCACTTATGCGTCTGCTCATGCAAACGTTGACGCACATTAAGGAACTGGCGTCTGCAGCTGAGGAGCAATAGGAGGAGGAGGAGGGAAGCCTTGATGACAGTCAGCCATTGTCTGGTCAGGGAACTGGCGTGGACGAGGTGGAGGAAGAAGAGGATGATGAGGAGGATGAAGGGGATGATTATTTGGAGGATGCTTCTCAGGGGGCCAGAGAAAATATGGGCATGCCAAGGTCTGGTACAGGGTTTGTGCGTGACTGGAGGGATGTGGATTTGCCAAAAAGTGCTCCTCCACCCACCACTGGCAGTGCAGCATTGACACCTGGAACATTGGCCCACATGTGTGACTATGCCTTGCGCACCCTTAGGTGACGGCACTGGCACAGGGCCTCTCATAGTACAATAAAGTGTATCTGACGGTGGGGGGGCCCACTCGCCGTCAGACACACTGGCGTACTATGAGGGGCCCTTTGCCAGTACCGGCGCCCACGAGTGGGTCCCCCCTGGTTGCTCAGGGACACAGCACTTGCAATACTTATTACTTACCTCTCCTTGCTCCACCGCTGTGTAGTCTGGTCAGTTAAATCCTTCACAGGGACGGTCACTACAAATTTGGTGTACTGATCGATGATGGTTAAGATGTAGCTATGTTCTGTCCTGCTGGCCTCTACCTTCAGATTACCAATGGCTAACATTTGTAATGGACGTCAACTCCCAATCGGATGCAGTGGTGCTTTTTGATCACCTTTCACATTTTTCATAGTCACAGATGTGTGACATTCCTGCCACCATTTTTCAATGTATCCTCTCATGGTAATCCAATAGAATCCCCTATGGCCTGTGGCTTCTGTGTTTTGCACTCAAAAGTGACCAGACAGATCATGATAGGCAGTGAGGACAATGTCTACAGCTCTCCCTGTGATCACAGTTTGATGGAGACGAGTAACGGTGATGGGATCGACGCTACTGCGATACAGCACCCTTTCATCACTAATTTGTGTTTTAGCTGTATCCACAGTAAAACTTATTGAGGGTCAGCATCGCCTCTGCAAAGTCTCCCGGGAGGATTTCCCATGATTAGTAATTCCAACACTTCTGAAATCACTCGACTTTATGTCTGTACTTTTATTCATCTAGCTTCCTCTAGCGGAGAATCTGGACTGGCTGACTGACACTGAAATACTAACGAAGATTTGAAAGTACTCCAACACTGTATACTGGTGTACGTTTCGAATACATTTCCATTTTTTGCATTTTTATATTCTGGTGTAATCCATACTGAGCCTTTGAGAGTTTGGGTCTTACTCTGATAAAATATAAGGAGATTTAAAATGACACCAACACTGTATGCAGCTGAACGCTTGTAAAACATTACCCTTTTTCTAGATTTTATATTCTTGTGTAATCCATACTGAGCCTGTGATTGTCTTTGTCTGAAGCCTGAAGCATAGAAGGAGATTTACAACTTTTCATCTATTTGGTGGCCAGGCTGAGGCGGCAGCGGTGGGCAGGCTGAGACGACCATTAAGGCCCCGTCACACTAAGCGATATCGCTAGCAATATCGTTATAGCATCACTGGTTTTGTGACGCAGCAGCGATATCGCTATGTGTGATACCTCCGACCGGCTCCCCCACTGATTATCGCGGATCGCGCGAGAATGGCCTGGGCCATTTCTCGTCGTCAGCTTCCTGCTGGGCTTCCTGCTGTGGAGATGAGCGACGCGTGGACGTGGGCGGGAGGATGTCAGGATCGCCTGGTCTGACAGGTAAGTAGCGACCGCCGACCGCTGCTATGTCGCTGGTGAGAGCTGCCTGTGTGGCAGCTCACTAGTGACCACTTAGCGATGCAACAGCGATCCTGACCAGGTCATATCGTTGTCGGGATCGCTGGTGTATCGCTAAGTGACGGTACCTTTAGATTCTTCTTGACTGGGTGGTGGGTGCGGCGGCAACAGCGGTTGTGTGAGTAAATAACAAGTCCATGTTTTTGTTTGTCCACCATTTCAGCATGTGATTGTACTTACGGTATATATACATTGCTATTGTGGAGTCGAATTTTGTAGGGGGGGAGGAATGATTGTATAATGATTCCTTCCCCCTACCACTCTGACTCCCCAATAGCAATGTATATATAAGCTACTGGATGATCCTGACCTGCTGGAAAACCAAATGCCCAATGATAAAATAAGGCAGCAGTGCTCAGAATAATCCAGTAGCTTAGAAGTTTTGTTTGAGGTCTGGAAGGGGGGTGGGGCAATTCTTGATGCAAGTGAGTTTATATGATTGGGAAAAATCTTTATTATGACAGTGTAATTTTTGAAAGGGGAACATTGGTCTGCGCGTGCATGGACTGGGCACCGATCTCCTGACCAGCATCCTCAGACATGCTGTGAGGCTGCTGAGTTCAGGTCAGGAGACCCGTGGCCGGTCCATGCACTGCGGTCCATGTGCAGACTGATATTCATTAACGGTTCCTAAAATCTGCATGTCTGGGGCGCTGCACCTGTATCCGCGAAGCCAAAGTGCTGCAGTGGATCCATCAAGGTGCACACATGTTGTTTAGAGCTGTTGTCTCGATGCATGCTTTTTTTGTTTCCATCACAGGAGTGTTGCTTTAAAAGGACTCCGTCACCCAAAAATGACTGTTCAACTAAGTCCAGGTGCTTCACAGTGGGCAATCACTGAAATCCATCTTCCCACCTGCTTGGTTTCCCTCTGTCTCCAACCTTCTCTGTTGATATGAAGCCAGAGCTGTCTATTGAAGGAGAGGGGATTCACATAGAGGGAAAACAAGCAGGTGGAAAGGTGAATTAAAATGATTGGGCCCGATGTGAAACAGAATGTAGGGACTTTTTTGGAACTGTCACTCTATGCTGACAGTCCCTTTAAACCTAAGTTCCCTCTTATACTGTCCGAAATATTCACGAATTTTCAGCACCACTCTGGTATTTCGGTGCCATCTTGTACACGCAGCTTCTGACTGGCTGGAAGTCAGAAGCTATGTCATAAGTAGAGTTGAGCGAATATCTTCGGGTCCCTGCTCATTCTGCAAGCTGTATGTAGTGCTTACTGATTAAGCTACAGCGGGAACCCGGATACCTGGAGCGCTCCCGATGATCAGCTGATCGGCACCGCAGCTGCATGTGTCACGGCTGTGTCAGAGTCACAGAACATGCATGGAGACCCATTGTTTTGGGCTCTCCATGCATGTGCTGTGACTCTGACACAGCCGTGACACAGCAGCTGCGGTGCCGATCAGCCAGCATGCTCCACGTATCCAGGTTCCTGCTGTAGCTTATTCGGTAAGCGCTATTGATTGTTAAGGTCCTCACTTATTCATCAAATTCGCTCATCTCTAATCATAAGCTCTCAATGCAAGTATATGAGAGCTACAACAATGTTCTCATAGGTTAGATCTGGTCATGGTGTTGCGGTATTTATATGGTGTAGTGATGGTATTTGTCCCTTGTATATGGTATTTTTCGGCCACAGTGTGGTGGGAATATGTGATCTGGTCATGGTGATATCTCTCCACTTAATGAGGTATTATGTGTTTGTTATATATGATCTGTTCATGAAGTGGTGGTATTTATTCCTTGTGGTGTGGTATTATTTGGTCACTGTGATGGTAATATGAGGTCTGGTCATGGTGTGGTGGTATTTGTTCCTTCTTTGTCATATTATTGCTCTTGGGACTGAGAATCTGTGATATGTATGGAGGTCTCTTGTTTTGTGATATCAATAAAGGGAATTCTTTATTTCTAATATCAATTAATTACTTGAACATTTAACCTCATGTAACTATTAGACAGTTTCCATTGTTCTTCCGTGTATGTGGCGCTTTCCACTTCTGTCCACAGACCATTGCTGACTCCAAGAATCTCTCTTGGAACCAGGGCAGCAATCAATCTAGGGGACTCATCATTTTGACTGGCCAAAAAAAGGTCCGCCATTTTTTTGGGGGGGTTAACTGTCAAAATGACTGCACTGCATAGCAGAATTAAGCAGCAGCATCTCCGCTCGTTATTGTCACCATCGAGACAATGCTGAAAAGAAGGCTCTTTTAGACTTTAAATATTATTTGATATCCCTGTATGATGATGTAGTGTTGCCATTTTCAAGTATATTCTGATTTGGCATTCTTATATGTAGGCTTTCCTCGTTTACAAATCAACGTGCAAGCAGTAATTGTGGACGTAGACCCAAAAAGATGTACAAACATAAATCAGGCTCTCAAAAATGAAAGGAGAAAAGGGATCGTGATGAAGAGGAGGAAAGGCTTAAAAAGAAAAGCATTCTATCTCAGTACTTTAAAAAGCCGCCAAGCACCAAGGAAGGTGATGATAAAGCTTGTGAACCCTCTTAGATGCAAGATTATCATCAAATGCTTGAGCATCCTGCATCATCAATTGAGGTGGCTGCCTCTTCAAGCTTTTCTTCAGTAATGCAAGAAGAGCCTGTGGGTCACCCAGTCCCAGGGCTGTGGGGTACTCGGTACCGGGCCGGTGTCAGGGGGATGCATGTCACAGCAGCGGTGACCCGGTCCATGGCCCTGGGTGCCCAAATCAATGGTGGTTTTGTGATATAGTTTATATGGACAGTTCGTGACGCCACCTGTGGTGTTTGCCAAGGGAGGTGTTAAGCCAACGCTGCATGCAGATCCACTGGGACTGAAGATGTGGTGCAGCAAAGATGGTGTAGCTCCCCACAGGTGAAGCTGTAGTCCTACGGCAGTGTAGATGTGGGATTATCGGATAGGCACGGGCAGTGTGGAAGCTGAAACCCAGATGTAGCAGTGCTGACGGTGTAGGTGCGAGAATGAATGGAGGACACCAGGGCCTGCAGATTCAAAACTTTACTCACAGTTTGTAGTGCACACAGGTGCCTGCCTCAGTACTGTGTCCTCCGGGGCAGAGACCCAGCCAACCTCCAGGCAAAATAGAACTCTCCCTGCCAACACTCCGCCAACATGTGCCTTTCTGAATGACTCCGCCAATGCGCCTTTAATGGTGAAGCACTCCAGTACTTAGTTACCCTGGAATGTCTCCTTACAGATGTTCCAAGAACTCTACTTGCACGGCAGACAGCTGTAGCCTGCTTCAGGGACTCCTCACTCCCGGCTCTCTATCCGTTTTGCTGTTGTGCCTCAAGTCTTGGATGGGAGTAGTGCATTTACAGCCAACTACTCCACCGGTTTCTGCAGCAGAACCATAAGTGTCCGTACAACCTCGGGGACCGGGCCCCGGCCTTGCGCTGAGAACCTATAGGAAGAGTTCCTCTTCCAACCCACAACTCCTCTCTGTTCTCTCTACTCCTTCATTCCGTACTTGTCTCTCTCTTATGGAAGCTTAGGTTGCAGTTCTACGTCTTTCTCCTTCTCTTCTCTTTCCTGTGCCAGCTGGCTCAGATCACTGAGGCAGCTGCAGCACTCCTTCTTCTATTCCTTTCCTCGGGAGCTCTTTCCACTAAGACCAGTCCTCAGCCTCTCCTGACTCACTGTCTTCCCTCCGCCTGACCTCCCATCAGACTGACTTCCTGTCAACCTGCTCTCAGCCTGAGCTCCAGACTGAACTAAGTAACAATCCCTTACTTTCCCACTCTTTTATATCTAACTCCACCCACCTCCCAGCACATCCAGTGTTCCAAGCAGGGAACCACCAAAGGTGCTCCTAATATATAGGAGAAGAAAGAGACCTCACTGTGGATGTGCTGAACTACCCTGTTGTGTGGGATGCGAGTGTTGGAGTCCGGCAAGGAGTTCCCACCTTACGTGGATGGTGGGGCACAACAACTTAGGAGAAGGTGCAGTACCTCTGTGGTGACTGAGCCTCAGGGGCACCACACCTGCAACTATGCCAACCTGTGTGGAAACAGAAGAATCTGCGCAAACACGGTCCAGAACCACATCGCCTCACAGTCCTCACAAAATGCTTTCTTCCACTGTTTGTATACAGATGGAAGAAGAGGAAATGCCTTCATGTTCAAGTTCCATTTTAGAACATGTGTCTGAAGAAACATATTGCGGCCAGAGGGCAGAGTCTCTTTCTCCAGAGGAGTGCAGTCAGATAACATTAGAAGAACAAGATGAAGAAAAAGAAGATAAGAAGAAATTGATTGGAAAGAACCAGCAATGTGGCCAGATGTCCTCAAGGATAAGGAACGGGAGAAGATTGTTCTTTCAGGGCTTTCTCATGAAGAAGAAATGAAGCAGATGGTACAATCTTTGCCTAAGGCTGTTGATGATTGCTCCTTTAGTGAATTTCTCCTATATGCAAAGTCATCTAATGGACGAGAAAAATTTGTAAGGGATTGGTTAAGATGGAGCACAAGTAGGAAGGTAATGTATTGTGTAACATGTATGGCATTTTCTGATGATCACAGAGGCAAAACAGGGAGCATCCTTTGCTGGAAAGAAGGTTTTATTCCATTGGTTTGCAAATGGCATCGACTTTACCTCAAGCTGCCAGAGCATGAACATAGTGCACTGCACAGGAAGCACTGCTGGAGTTGGAGAACACACCAAAAGGCCATAATTGGCCATGGTATAGACTTCGAGATGCAAAGAAATTTGGCGAAGGAAGCGGAGAGGCTTGTGGCTCTTCTTGAAAGACTTTTGGATGTGACAATGCATTTAGCTTCACGCAACCTGGCTTTCAGAGGAACATCGCGGAGAATTGGAGACCTACATAATGGCAATTTTCCTGGAACCTTGGAAATATTGTCACGATATGACAGTGTACTAAAAGAGCACCTAGAAAAGGTCAAGCTTAGTCAAGAAAAAGGAATAAAAATGCCAGCTCATTATCTATCTTGGGCAACACAAAATGAATTTATAAATATTTGTGGAAAACATGTCCTGGATGCCATACTCTCAGAAAGGAATGAGGCAATTTATTTTTCTGTTATTTGTGTTGCTACTCCAGATGTCTCACACACTGAACAGAATGTTATAGTTTTAAGGCATGTATCCAGAGACACCCAAACAGGAATTTGGCATGTGCAAGAAAGGTTTTTGGAATTTTTTTACTTTTTTCAGAAGACGGGAGAACAAATTGCAGAAATGATTAAATCAAGGCTGCATGAGCATGCCATTGACCTTAAAGACTGCAGAGGACAGGGATATGATAATGGAACAAACATGTCTGGTAGGATTAAAGGTGTAAGAGCCAAAATTCAAGAGAAATTTCCAAGAGCTCTCTTTTCTCCTTGTGCTGCCCATTCTTTAAACCTCGTGGGTGTTCATGCTGCTGCAAGCTGCCCTGAAATGAAGACTTTTTTTGGAAGTGTAAACTGGCTATAAATTCTGTTTAGCAACAGCCCTGAGAAATGGAACACCTTGTCTGAAGTAGTTGGAAGGTCTTTGCATGGTCAAAGTGACACCGGGTGGAGTTCAAGAATAGAGGCTGTACGTCCGATTGCTCAAAATTTGCCAAGTATTTTGAAGGCTCTTGATAAAGTTATTTCTTCTGGAAAGCTCACAAATGATGCGCATTCAGAAACTGAAGGTCTCTCTGACTATTTTTCATCTTTCCGAGCAGTGGTTTTGGCTTCATTTTGGATAAAAGTTCTTACCAGTTTTGAGGAGAGAAACAAAATACTACAATCTAGATCTGAGTCCTTGGAAGTTGGAGCGGCCAACATTAAAGCTCTCTCTGAAGAGATGAAATTACTTAGAGAAAAGTGTCCCAACCTGATTTCTGAAGCCAGTTTGGTTGCAGATTGCATGGGCATTCCAAAGGACGTATTAAATGCTCAACAATTGCGCCAAAGAAAATCAAAGCGTCATGAAGCTTCAAGTCCTTTCTTGTGGCAATGGACACTATAATTTCTGATCTTCACCAGCGCTTCAGATCGATGGAAGATATCTGCAAGTTGTTTGCTCCAATTCTTAAGATGACAACAATTAGTGAAGAAAATCTGGTGGCATCCACTGAAGAATTGATATCTGCATACCCTGAAGATTTCACATCGTCGTTACTCTCAGAGCTGCAACATCTTAGGAAAGTTTATGAAGCTACATTTATAGACAGCATGGGTCCACTGGATTTACTAAATGCCATCTACAAATTTTAGCTTCAAGGAATATTTGGAGAGGTGTGTATTGCACTCAGAATTTTCATCACCCTACCACTTTCAGTAGCAGAAGGAGAGAGAGCATTTAGCTAACTCTCATTGGTCAAGAACTATCTGTGTTCTACAATGACAGAACAATGATTGAACAGCCTAGCCCTTCTATCAATTGAACATGAGCTTGCCAGATGCCTCAATTTTAAAGATGGATTTTGCGAAACAGAAGGTAAGACGACTGCCTGTTCCACATATGTAAACGTAGACAGTTTTAAATTTGTCTGTTATTGCAACATATGTTCCCCACTATTGTGGAGGAGTGGCTTTGCCTGACTGTGGGTTTACTGACCCAATGTCATAAATATTAGAGATGAAGCATATCACTAATGTTTAAGTTATGGGATTTGCACATGTGTACCCTAGATTGGAATGGCACTTTAATATTAGGATTCAGTTCTTGGCACAGTGTTTGTTGTGCTTAGACTCAGGGTCGGACTGGCCCACCGGGATACCGGTGAAATGCCCGGTAGGCCCCCAGGCCCCTGGGCCCCAGAGAGGAGGAAGAAAAAAAAAATTTGAACGCGGGCCCTTTAAAAGTGAAGGAGGCAGAGGCGCGTGTGGGCGCATGCATGCTGTCCCGACCCACCGCTAGGACCAGGGCCTGCGGCACCACCCAACGAACCCAGGTTGGCACTGGGGGCCCTGGGCGAACGGGGAGTGGGACACACAGCATTGGGTCCAGGTAGCGCTGGCATCGGGGCCCCCCTCCTGTAATACTCACCTTTCCTCATTCCAGCAGCTGCAGTGTCTTCAGTGCCCTTTGACTCTGCAATGTCTCAGGGAAGAGGGAACAATGATGTCATCACTGCATGCTCAGCCTCTCTGCCCTGAGCGTTGCAGAGTTGGGAGAGATACCGAGTGTACAGGACCTGCGGTGGGAACGGGAGAGGTGAGTACTTGATTTTTTTTCTTCATGTATGCAGAATTACAGGGGACCCATAATGAGCTGCATGGAGGAGCAGGAGGCCCATAGTATGCTGCATGTGGGGGCCATAGTATGCTGCAGGGGGGGCATAGTGTGCTGCAGGGGGCCCATAGATAAAGTACTATGCAGCATGGAGGAGCAGGGGGGGCTGGGGGCCCATAATGTGCTGAATAGAGGAGCAGGGGGCATAGTATGCTGCAGGGAGGGCATAGTATGCTGCAGTAGGGCCCATAGTATGCTGCATAGAGGAACAGGGGGGCCCATAATGTGCTGCATAGAGGAACAGGGGGCCATAGTATGCTGCATAGAGGAGCAGGAGGGGGCCGGAGGCCCATAACATGCTGCATGGAGGAGCAGGGGGTGCCATAGTATGCTGCATGGAGGAGCAGGGGGGCTGGGGTCCCATAATGTGCTGCATGGAGGAGCAGGGGGTGCTATAGTATGCTGCAGGGGGGCCCATAGTATGCTGCATAGAGGAGCAAGGGGCCCATAATACTGTATGAAGGAGCAGGTGCCCCATAATACTGTATGGAGGAGCATTATATGGTGCCCATAAAAATATATGGCGGACAATGTGGTTGGACATAATACTGTATGGCGGACAATGTGGTTGCTCATAATACTGTATGGTGGACTATGTGGTTGCCCATAATACTGTATGGTGGACTATGTGGGTAGTCATAATACTGTATGGTGGACTATGAGGTGCCCATAATACTGTATAGCGGGCTATGTGGTTGCCCATAATACTGTATGATGGACAATGTGGGTGCTCATAATACTGTATAGAAGACTATGTGGTTGCCCATAATATTGTATGGCAGACTATGAGCTGCCCAAGAATAATAAAAAGATCACGCCTATAATCAAGGAGCACCTCAAACATGTATAAAAAACATGACACTTTATTAAACAGCTATAATACAACAGCAAAAAAAGGTATATCCATACTACCAAATAAGTGTGCTTTGGGCATCAAGGATATGCACATTTCGCTTTATGGATATTTAATCGAACTATTAGCTCGTTAGTGGACCCATATCTCTGCTATTTTGCATGTATTTTATATGCTTTATATATGTACAGTTTATCAATTGATTAAATTCCATTCATAGTGTGCTCAGATATTGCTGTATTTGGTGCACCTTATTTGAATTTTGCATGCATGGATGGGTATCTGGCAGCTTCTTCCAAAAGCGCCATTATCATTGAATTATACTCCGCGCTTTCGCTTTTGAGTGTGATGTCTGTCATTGTCAATGCCTATTATGTTTTTTGCATGTGAGAGGTGGACACTTTATCTAAAGGGTTGTAGCTGCTACATAATGTTTAACGCTTGCGTAACCGATTGTCATTCTAAAACAACGCCCAGTATATTAGTGTGCTCAGATATCATTATATCCGATGCGCATTTGAACTTTGCATATATGGATAGGCATTTAGCATGCAGCAGGGCGATATCTCCTCTAAAAAGCGTTGTTATCACTGAACTATACATTGCGCATGCGCATTTGTTTGTGATGTGATGTTGTTGTTGCTAATGCCCACTAGAGTTGAGCGACTTTTGTTTTTTTAGGGTCGCGTTTCGTTTCGTGAAACCCGACTTTTCCAAAAGTCGGGTCGAGCAAGATCGTCCATTATAGGGAAAAGTCGGGGTCGTCCCGAAACACGAAACCCAATGTAAGTCAATGGGGAATAAAAGTCGGCAGTGAGAGGAGGACAGGAAACACACCTACAGTGCCCATTTGAATGCCAAAAGCATCAATTCTTCTTACTTAAGCTTGTCAACCTTAATTAACTTCATAATACAAGTTACGCACTGAAAAATGGGGGTTATTTGGCTAAAGTTGTGGGGGGGGAGGGCTGGCTGCAGGTTTTCATGTGCCCTGGGCGAAAGAGCGCCCCTTTAACACATACCACAACTCATCATGCTCCGATACGGCAGAGAAATAGCGGTATAGTACAATGAAAAATACCTCACTTTTTACATCTCATGACGAGGCCCATCTATTTCTCCATACAGAATCATTGGTCCCATATAATGTTTGAAACAGTATATGATGAGCTCCACATAATGCTACAGTATATGTTGGTCCCCATGGATGAAGCTCCACTGTCTTATGGGCCCAAATAATGCTCCAAACATAATGGGCCCCATTTCTAATGCTCTAGTGTATAATGGGCCCTGTAAATGCTGCTCCAGTGTCTGATGTCCACCTTTGGAATGTTCCAGTGTGTGGTGGGCCCCATCTATCATTCTCCAGAGTATAGTGCTCCCCAAAAATTGCTGTCCCAACATTGAAAACAATCAAATAAGTCTCCTCGCTAGGGAATCCCTGTGCTTGTCTGGATTCCTCGTCGTCCCCATCTTCCATCTCACTGCACAGTATTTCAACTTTGCAAGTGCTGTGATCCTGAGCAAGCAGGGGGGGCCCACTCGTTGGCGACGGCACTGGCACAGGGCCCCTGATAGTACGGTGGTGTGTCTGATGGCGGGTGGGCCGAACCTGCACTTTCATCTGCAGCTTCCTCTTTGTCACCATGTAAGATGGAACTGTATATGGGAAGGGTAACCTGAGTTTCATCAGGGTCAGATTCAGGTCGTGTAGCGTGCGAGGGGAATGTAGTGGTCTGGGTCAATGTACCAGCAGATTCATCGAGCAGTGGCTGGGCATCAGTGCACTTGTGTCGCCCCCAGGAGTATGGTCGCCACAGTGGCATTACCTTCTTCCTAGGGAGTGTGATGTCATGCTTGGGAGCAACGAACGATCTCTCTAGCAGGTTAACTGATTGGGCGGCGTTATTCCCACGAGTCATGACCCTCCAAACAGCGTTCATGAAGGCAAAGTGTTTGTTTTACGTGGGCAGTATGGTTGCAAAGCTGAACCTTAAAGGAATGTCCAGAAGGGCACCACCAGGAGTGGAGCCTACGGTTAAATTCGACTCCACCTGGGAAACCTCAACCATGCCAGCTACAGAACAGATGCACACATTGCAAGCTTAATTCCGTTAACGAACGAGACTCCGTCATGCCCCGCGGTCCGAGTCTGGCTTACTAGAGGGACACGTGAGGCTCTGGCACATGAGATTGGCCAATAACTGGTGTGTCATGCCCTTACATGTCCGTGGCTGCATGTGCGCTACACTGAAAAGGCCAGCATTTGTCGCTTACAGGTGCAGATAACCCGCTGAACAACGTTAGTGATGGGGATCTGTGATTACAATTATTACCCGCGAACAATGATTTCCCAGTAAGTGCAGGTCAACCACAGTTCCGGAATTAGGCCTAACCGTCATTCCTGAAAAAATGAAAAACTTACGTGTGCAAACCACAGGTGCTGTAGCTTGCTTAACAGCTCGCCAGCCGTTCTCAGGCCCAGTATGGATTACACGTGATTGCACAAAGGTGAGAAAGGGTACCGTATCCCCGGATAACATGTATGGATAGCGTATACATTCAAAATATATGTCTATACATCAGGAGGCAGGCTCAGCCGGTGTTAGGCCCAGTATGGATTGCACGTGATTGCACAAAGGTTAGAAAGGGTACCGTATCCCCAGATAACATGTATGGATAGTGTACACATTCAAAATATATGTCTATACATCAGGAGGCAGGCTCAGACGGTGTTAGGCCCAGTATGGATTGCACGTGATTGCACAAAGGTTAGAAAGGGTACCGTATCCCCAGATAACATGTATGGATAGCGTACACATTCAAAATATATGTCTATACATCAGGAGGCAGGCTCAGACGGTGTCAGGCACAGTATGGATTTGACGGCCCAGACTACACAGCGGAGGAGCAGGGAGAGGTAAAGATTGCAAATGCTGGGGCCCTGCCCAAGCAAGGGGGGCCCACTCGTGGGTGTCGGTACTGGCACTGGGCCCCTCATAGTACGGCGGTGTGTCTGACGGCGGGTGTGCACCACCACCGTCAGAGAAACTTGATTGCACTATGAAGGACCCTGTACCAGTGCCCGCGCCCAAGAGTCGGCCTACCCACCTGTCCAGGGCAACGGCACTCGCACGGTGTCATGCGCTAGGTGGTGACCCCGGCCATGGGGGGGGAGGCAGCACAGTTAGGGAGTTTTAGAAAGTGGCATATGTTGATGTTGGACATTCAGCTGATGCAAAAGGTGAAATAGGTCAAGTCCCAGGAAGAGGTGGACCAAAGCAAGCCATTTTTCTGTCACCCTATGTGTCATCAGAGGAAGGTGAGACAAAATCCTTGGAAACCCATGCGTGGTTCATTTTAATGAAGGTTAGATCATCCACATTTTGGGTTGACAGATGGGTCGTTTTTTCTGTCAGGATTGATCCAGCTGCACTGAAGACTCTTTCCGATAGCACACTTGCAGCTGGGCAAGCGAGCTCCTGTAAGGCATATTGTGCCAATTCAGGCCAGGTGTCCAGTTTAGCGGCCCAATAGTCAAAGGGGAATGACCTGTGTGGGAGAACATCGATATGGGAGGAAAAGTAGTTTGTAACCATAGTTGACAACTGCTGTCTCCTGTCACTTTCCATCGATGCAGTATTACCAGTTGTGTGAGCGGTACTTGAAAAATCAGTCCACAACATTGTCATGAAACCCCTGTCTCCAACGCCACTTCTGCTGTGTGCACCACGAACACCTCTGCCAAGCTGCCCCCGGCCCGTACGGCTCGTGTGAGAACCATCACCGCTGCTGTGTGCTGGGAATGCCTCAAGCAACCGATTTACCAGAGTTGCTTGTTTATTAGCCAATATTAGGTCAAGGTTCTCCTGTGGCATGATGTTCTGTAATTTGCCTTTATAGCGTGGATCCAGGATGCTGGCCAACCAGTAGTCGTCATCGTTCATCATTTTGGCAATGCGTGGGTCCCTTTTTAGGATCTGCAAGGCATAATCTGACATGTGGGCCAATGTTCCCGGTGTCAATGATACACTGCGAGTGCTGGTTGGAGGAGCACTTTCTGGCAAATCCACATCCCTCCAGTCACGCACAAACCCTGTACCAGACCTTGCCACGCCAACATTTTCACTTGCCCCACGAGATGCATCCTCTTCCCCTAAGTAATCATCCCCATCATCCTCCTCCTCCTCCTCTTCTTCCTCCACCTCGTCCAGGAGAGGTCCCTGAGCAGACAATGGCTGAATGTCATCAAGGATTCCCTCCTCCTCTTCCTCCTCATCAACATTGGCTGCAGACGCCTGCTCCTTAAGGTGCGTCAAAGTATGCATGAGCAGACGCATAAGTGGGATGCTCATGCTTAGGATGGCGTCGTCTGCGCTTACCAGCCGTGTGCATTCCTCAAAACACTGAAGGACTTTACAGAGGTCTTTCAGCTTCGACCACTGCACACCTGTCAACTCCATGTCTGCTCTCAAAGTGCCTGGCCGTGTATCCTCCCACAAATGCATTATGGCCTGCCTCTGCTCGCACAGCCACTCCAACATGTGCAGGGTGGAGTTCCACCTTGTTGCAATGTCGATAATGAGGCGGTGGTTGGGAAGGTGGAGCAATCGCTGCAGCTTCTGCATACGAACGGAGTGTACAGGCGACCGGCGGATGTGCGCGCACAGTCTTCGCACCTTCTGGAGCAGGGCTGTTAACTCCGGATAATTTTTGAGGAAGCACTGCACCACCAGGTTCAAGGTGTGAGCCAAGCAAGGTATATGGCTGAGTTTTGAAAGGGCTATGGCTGCCACAAAATTACGGCCGTTATCACTAACTACCTTGCCTGCCTCAAGATGTACACTGCCCAGCCATGACTCAGTTTGTCGCTTCAAGTACTCGGCCAGCACCTCGGCGGTGTGTCTGTTGCCCAAACACATCATCTGCAACACAGCCTGCTGATGCTTTCCACTAGCTGCTCGATAGGGGGACACATCGTGTGCAACAGTGGCAGCTGCAGATGGAGTGCTCGTACGACTGCGCTCTGTGGACGAGCTTTCGCTTCTGGAGGAGGAGGAGGAGGAGGAGGGTCGAACGCCTACAGCCAACTGTTTCCTATACAGTGGGCTAGGCAGCACTGTCCCACCACCGCTGTCCCCTGTGGACCCTGCATCCACCACATTAACCCAGTGCGCAGTGATGGACACGTAACGGCCCTGGCCATGCCGACTGGACCATGCATCAGTTGTGAGGTGCACCTTTCCGCTCACTGACTGCTTGAGTGCATGGACAATGCGGTCTTTCACATGATGGTGGAGGGCTGGGATGGCTTTGCGAGAGAAGAAGTGGCGACTGGGTAGGTCATAGCGTGGTACTGCATAGGCCATGAGTTCGCGGAAAGCTGCGCTTTCCACCAACCGAAAGGGCATCATCTCAAACGAGATTAGTTTGGCAATGTGGGCGTTCAAACCCAGTGTACGCGGATGAGAGACTGAGTACTTTCTTGACCTACTCATAGTGTCTGGGAGGGTGAGATGGACTTGAGAGCTGCATATTGTGGAAGTAGCGGTGGACAGGGCGGACTGAGAGAGGGTTGATGATGGTGATGGAGTTGGTGTTCTTTCTGATGGCCTAGAATCAGTCTTTCATTGATATAACAGTGGGATTTCCTGACTGCTGTGGCCTTGCAACGACACCTCAACATTTGCTGCTGTGCTAACCGGTGGGCTTACAGTGGGGGAAACAATGTAGCGTTGCTGACTACCTTCGTTGTGATCAGTTGCACATGTGGCACTTGAGGTTTGGTGTTGTGTCCACGCTTGCAAGTGCATGCTGGTTAAATGTCTAAGCATGCAACTGGTATTCAAATTTTTCAGATTTTTCCCTCGGCTAAAGGTCTTTGCGCACTTCTTACAGATAACCTTGGCCTGATCATGAGGATTTTGTTCAAAAAAGTGCCACACTGCACTCTTCCTACTTTGGCAGACATTTTGCGGCCTAGCACGCTGTGATCTTTTGACCCTCTGGACAAGCTGTCCAGCAACTCTTTTGATGTTTGGAACCTGTCTTTGGAGTGCTCCGGGCCTGCCAGATAACAGCTGTTGAGATGTCGATGTCTGCTGTGGATGCTCCTCATCTGAGCTATTGGAAGCAGAACCCTCTTCCCCCAATGGATGCCAATCTGAGTCAACAACTGGGTCATCCATCACCTCCTCTTCTATGTCATGTGCACCTTCCTCTGTGTCACCGTGTATGGTGGTATAGTGTGCAGGAAGGGGCACCTGAGTCTCATCAGGGTCAGAATCTGGCTCTGTACACTGCGAGGACAATGTAGTGCTCTGAGTGAATGTACCAGCAGAATCATCCATCAGCGGCTGTGCATCAGTGCACTCCATGTCAGATTCATCTTGGCCTGGGTAATTCACCATTTGACTTGATAATCCAGGCATGGTATGTGAAAACAGCTCCATGGAGTAATCAGTAGTATGGCCTGCGTCATCCTTCAATCTTGGTTGGGGTGAAGGACACAAGGAAAGGTGTGGTTCATGAACATGAGCCTCCAATGACGACTCAGTGCTTTTACTTTTTACAACTGAAGAAGAGGAGGCGATAGAGCTGGAGGCTGAGTCAGCAATGTAAGACAAAACTTTTTCCTGATGCTCTGGCTTTAAAAGCGGTTTGCCAACTCCTAGAAAACTAAGCGTTCGAGGCCTTATGTAGCCAGACGATGACGCAGGCTCAACACCTCCTGCATTCGGTCTTATTTTGCTCTTGCCACTACCATCAGATCCACCACCAACACCATCATTACCAGCTGCCAACCCCCGCCCAATTCCACGGCCTCTTCCACCAGCCTTCCTCATTTTTGGTAGAAATGTAGACAAAATCCAACAAACTATATAGTAATGTAAAACAAGGTACAAGGTGTCTATAGGACAGGGGAGATTTTGAATTTCTGCAGACACTTGTGGACACTGGACACTTTTGGATTGTGTGAGGCCCACTGATATCTGAGCGCTATGTCACAGGCTCGATGGCACAGCTGTGACAAAAGTGACGAGAGGATAAGGGAGATTTTGAATTTCTGCAGACACTTGTGGACACTGGACACTTTTGGATTGTGTGAGGCCCACTGATATCTGAGAGCTATGTCACAGGCTCGATGGCACAGCTGTGACAAAAGTGACTAGAGGATAAGGGAGATTGGATTGCTTTTAAAAAAGCAGTTTGCAGAGCAGTGGGTAAACAGCAATGCCAGCCTGTCAGGAAGCCTTAAAAGGCAGCCCAACAACCAACACCACTGGTACACCACTATATAGCCTCCCCTTGCACTGCACACACAGTGACTGGTGTGTTGTACAGGCCAAATCGCTAGCAGCAGAAGCAGTTTTTTTTTCTTCTCAGCAGGACAAAAAAAAAAAATTGGGATTGCTTTTAAAAAAGCAGTTTGCAGAGCAGTGGGTAAACAGCAATGCAGGAATGTCAGGAAGCCTTAGAAGGCAGCCCAACAACCAACACCACTGATACACCACTATATAGCCTCCCCTTGCACTGCACACACAGTGACTGCACTTGTTTGTTTATAGAAGCCCCAAAGAGAATGAATGGAGCTTCGGTCAGATATCCTACCTGCCACTGCATTTTAAAATGGGGATAAGTGTCCTATCAGGGATAAAACTTCCTCATTCTTCCAATTGGTGCAGTTTCTAATGGTCAGACCTAAGTGATCACCTATTCTGTGGAGCCCATGGATCAGTGATAGCTTGTTTTAACCAAAGAACCCCATTAATGTAAGCTACTGTAATTATGCATCCCAGTTACGGGGGCGCACATTAGATGTGCAGGAGCCGCCTGTGTTTTACAGCCGATGTCCACTATAATGGGGATAACGACTGACAGATATTTGCATATAACTGTAGGGTGGGCCCCTCGAGTCCATTCCCCTGGTGGGCCCCAGACACCCAGTCTGACCCTGCTTAGACTTATAATTATGTCCCTTTTTATATCAGAGCTCACTTCTTAGCTCAGTGCCTTGTTTTTCTTACATTTTTGTAAATACGTATTTATTATGGTCCAGTTTCATAGATTGTGTGCAATGTTCTTTGTTTTTGTAAGCAAGGAGCTGGAGGGCACCACTGCTCGGGATCCCCCGTACATGCAATAACAGACTGTACCAGAAAAGAAAAGAGCATGTACAAAACAGGGATCACCAGACTAAAGTGAAGTGAAGAAAGTATCCTTTATTATAACACTGCACAACACACTAAAAAACATTAGAAATGCCCAAAGGCCATAAGAAAAATGCAAAAACTCACAATAGGGTTAAAAAGACCCCTGCCAAGACCCACCACTAAAGAGGACAATGAAAAATGCAGACAAATAACCCTTCAATCATGAAATAATGGCTGAGTTGATGGAATCAAAAGGCTGAAAAAAAGCAGCAAGAAATCCTACTGCTTGATGCAGAATCAAAAGTGCAGCAAGAAATAGTGCCCAATAAAACCTGAACCTAAGCCAAGTAGCACATCCAGCTAGAGCAGCATATGAACCAAGTAATGAGGAAGGCGGGGCCCAGGGATGCCCGACGCGTTACGCCAGGAGACCTGGCTTCATCAGGGGCAGTACCCAGTGTGTATCAAAGTGTCGCACCTTTAGATGATTCTTTGTTTTTTGCTTGCTTTTCTGACCTCACAAAATCATCTCATTTTCATTGTAATGATTGGTTACAGTTGTTTGTTTGTGTGTCTGTTTATTTTCTTGTTTTGCACTTTAACCCCTTAGTGACGGAGCCAGTTTGCAGCTTAATGACCGGGCCAATTTTTACAATTCTGACCACTGTCACTTTATGAGGTTATAACTCTGGAACGCTTTAATGGATCCCGCGCTTTCTGAGAATGTTTTTTCGTGACATATTGTACTTCATGATAGTCATAAAATTTCTTCGATAAGTCTTGTGTTTATTTAGGAAAAAAACGCAAATATGGCAGAAATTTTGAAAATTTTGCAATTTTAAAACTACATTTTTATGCCCTTAAATCAGAGAGATGTGTCACACAAATTTCTTAATAAATAACATTTCCCACATGTTTAATTTACATCAGCACAATTTTGGAAGCAACCTTTTTTTTGTTAGGAAGTTATAAGGGTTAAATTTGACCAGCGATTTCTCATTTTTACCACAAAATTTACAAAACCATTTTTTTTAAGGGACCACATCATATTTAAAGTCATTTTGAGGGGTGTACATGACAGAAAATACCCAAAAGTGGCACCATTCTAAAAACTAGACCCCTCAAGGTGCTCAAAACCACATGCAAGAACTTTATTAACCCTTTTCGTGCTTCACAGGAACTAAAGCAATGTGGAAGGAAAAAAATTAACATTTAACTTTTTTTGCAAAAAATTTACTTCAGAACCAATTTTTTTTATTTTCTCAAGTGTTAAAAGAGAAAATCAACCACAGAATTTGTTGTAAAATTTCTCTTGAATACGCCAATTCCCCATATGTGGGGGTAAACCACTTTTTCAGCACAAGGCAGAGCTTGCAAGGGATGGAGCGTCGTTTGACTTTTTCAACGCAGAATTGGCTGGAATTGAGATCGGATGCCATGTTGCGTTTGGAGAGCCCTTAATGTGCCTAAACAGTGGAAACCTCCAACAAGTGACACCATTTTGAAAACTAGACCCCTTAAGGAACTTATCTAGATGTGTGGTGAGCACTTTGAACCTTCATGTGCTTTACAGAAGTTTATAACGTAGAGCCGTGAAAATAAAAAATCCATTTTTTTCCACAAAAATGATCTTTTCGCCCCCAAATTTTTATTTTTACAAGGGTAACAGGAGAAATCATACCCCCACAGTTGTTGTGCGATTTGTTCTGAGCATGCTGATACCCCATATGTGGGGGGGGACCACTGTTTGGGTGCATGGGAGAGCTTGGAAGGGAAGGAGCACCATTTTGGAATGCAGACTTTGATGGAATGGTCAGCGGGCATCATGTTGCGTTTGCAGAGCCCCTGATCAGGGGTGGGATTCAGCGGGTTCTCCCTGGTTTGGTGGAACCGATTGTTAAAAAAGCAGCTGGTTCCCCGAACCGGGGAGATTCACAGCCGCAACCGGTACTTTGATATGCAGCCGGCAAGGAGCAGGAGCAGAGGAGGACTCTTGCTCTGCTCCCTAGTCCCGCCCGCCGCGCCGGATACTGCGCATTGATACGTGCTTGCTCTGCCATGTCTCTGACTACTGGACAGAGCACAGCACAAGCCGGAGGCCCCCGCGCACTGATTCCTGCGGTGCAGTGCGGCATTGGCGGGTAACTGGAGCTCGCTGGAGGAGTCACCGCAGCCTGTGTATCTGGTACACAGTCCAACGCCAACGCCGGGTCAGTGAGTTACTGTCTGTATGTGCTGCGTATTGGGGACCTGTGTGCCTGCCTATTGGGGACCTGTGCCTGCCTATTGGGGACCTGTGCTGCCTATTGGGGAACAATGCTGCCTATTGGGGACCTGTGCTGCGTATTGGGGACCTGTGCTGTCTATTGGGGACCTGTGCTGTCTATTGGGGACCTGTGCTGCCTATTGGGGATCTGTGCTGCCTATTGGGGACCTGTGCAGTGCTGCCTAGGCTATTAGGGACCTGTGCCTACCTATTGGGGACCTGTGCTGCCTACTAGGGACCTGTGCCTGCTATTGGGGACCTGTGCTGCCTGCTAGGGTCCTGTGCCTGCCTATTGGGGACCTGTGCTGCCTATTATGGATCTGTGCTGCCTATAGGGAACAATGCTGCCTTATGGGGACCTGTGCTGCCTATAGGGAACAATGCTGCCTATTGGGGACCTGTGCTATCTATAGGGACCTGTGCCTGCCTATTTGGGACCATTCCAATTTATTTTTTTTTCAACTGTTTGACTGCGCCCCTACTTGTACAGTATATGTTTGAAGAAAAGGTGCGTGTAAATGGGTGTGGCTTAATAATGGATGTGACTTAAAAGGGGTGTGGCTTAAAATGGGGGTGGTTTTCCTACACTCAAACACAGAACCTGTTGTTAAAAATTTGAATCCCACCACTGCCCCTGATGTGGCTAAACAGTGGAAACCCCCCACAAGTGACCCCATTTTGGAAACTAGACCCATTAAGGAACTTATCTAGATGTGTGGTGATCACTTTGAACCTTCAAGTGCTTCACAGAAGTTTATAACGTAGAGCCATGAAAATAAAAAATCCATTTTTTTCCACATAAAATCATCTTTTCGCCCCCCCAATTTTTTTTACAAGGGTAACAGTAGAAATCATACCCCCACAGTTGTTGTGCGATTTGTCCTGAGTATGCTGATACCCCATATGTGGGGGGGACCACTGTTTAGGTGCATAGGAGAGCTTGGAAGGGAAGGAGCGCCATTTTGGTATGCAAACTTTGATGGAATGGTCTGCGGGCGTCATGTTGCGTTTGCAGAGCCCCTGATGTACCTAAACAGTGGAAACCCCCCACAAGTGACCCCATTTTGGAAATTAGACCCCCCAAGGAGCTTATCTAGATGTGTGGTGAGCACTTTGAATCCCCAAGCGCTTCACAGAAGTTTATAAACGCAGAGCCGCGAAAATAAAAAGTCTTTTTTATTTCCACAAAAGTGATTTTTTTAGACCCCAATTTTTTGACCCCCAAAGTTGGTAAATAGTGGAAACCCCTCAATTCTTGCGCCAACCCTAACCCCAACACACTCCTAACCCTAATCCCTATCCTAATCCCTAATCCTAATTCTAACCCTAATCCTAGTTTGCCCTAACCCTAATTCTAACCCTAGCCCTAACCCTAGCCCTAGCCCAGCCCTAACCCTATCACTAACCCTATTACTAACCCTAGCCCTAACCCTAGTCCTAGCCCAACCCTAACCCTAGCCCTAACCCTAATGGAAAAATGAAAAAAATATTTTCTTTATTTCGTTATGTTGACCTAACTAAGGGGGTGATAAATGGGAGGGTTATGTACTATTTTTTTATTTTGATCACTATGATAGTTTATCATAGTGATCAAAATGAATGAATGGAATCTGCCAGCCGGAGCCTGCAGATTCCCGGCGGGCACACTGCGCATGCGCCTGACATTTTCTCCGGATCCAAGATGGCGGCACCCACCGGAGGACACCGGCGGGACACAGGACCACTGGGAGGGGACCCTGGACCACGTAGAGGTACCAGGGGGGATCGGGGACCCTATTTCTCTCTCCTCTGATGTGCGATCACATCAGAGGAAAGAGAAATTAAATGCAAAATTGCGGCTTTTTTTTGCGGTCGCCGTTATAGTGTTAATAACGGCGATTGCAAAAGCCAGGTCGGCAAAAAATGACCCGATTCATGTTCTCTGGGGTCTCAGCTACCCCCTGCAGCCAGACCTCAAAGAAAATCCGACACTGGGGGGCGCTATTTACTTACTCAGAACAATAAGAAAGAAAAAATGCCAGCTTACCCGGTTGGTTCAAAAGATAAGCTGCTATACTGTATAGGCTCTCAGCAACGGATAAATGACAGGAGCTCTTGCCAACAATAATTGCGAAAAGGAGATAAATCCAGCGAGCCAAGTTTGAAGTACTTAAAAAATCTTTTTCTTTATTTCAAACGTAGATTTAAAATATTTATCCATAGCAGCATATTATAGATATAGGCAGAAATAGAAAAAGTTACTGCTGTAATGCGCACGGCAAGACGCGTTTCGGCTAAACCTTTATCATTGCTATAATACACATTGCTATTTTTCTGGGATATAAGAAGGAAAAGATCCTAAGATAGGAGGTGCTATAGTTGATTACGCGCTAATAGATCACACTTGTGGGCATCCACCTATAAGATTAACTATTTAAAAACAAGTGTTAACCCTAACAAAAGCTAATACGCTAGCAGTAATTTTTCCATATATTTTACAAATATTTTACAATACATGATATAACAGAACATATGTACAGAGATTTTATTCTCATATTATCCGCCACAATACTTCTATAATATAATTATTGCTCAAAAAAGTTTATTTATAAACTTAGAACAAAGCAGGTTGTAATTATTAACATAAGAATCATGATTTTAGGATTTTTAATAAATTCTAATTAGATCTTGTCTATTGTTTAAGCCAATTGGCATCCTAGTTTCCAAAGTAAAGCCAGTAATGTAAACAGGGTGCAACTTCCTGATGAATTGTCCACCATTATAAAAAATCTGGAACATAAAATGAGCAAGGAAATAAAAACTTGGTGGAATCATAACTCTCTAAATGTATATCTTGAAAAGGAGATGATTCCCCGCGGACTAAGATTACGAAAAAAAGCTACAGCTCATTTCAGTGAGGAATTCCAGAAAAAATGGGAGGACATTCTCAGCACATGTTCCTTGAAGCTTATTCAACTGATTATCAAGGAGGAGGAAGCTCACCTGGCTTCCATACAGACAGATATCAAAGATCTTAAAAATGATCTGGCTAAATTTTCACAACATGTGGACTTTCAAAAATTACAAGACAGAATGAAATCAAACTTGGTTAAATTGGAAAATTCTATTACAGATATTAAGAAAAGAAAGTTTGAAAGAGATCTGAAAGACTACATAAATAAAGTCTATAATTGGCAATCGTATCCACGCCCTACATTAAAGAAAAATCTGTATACACAGAATAGAAACAAAGTGACTTTTTTAGATGGGAATAAAAGCTCAGATTCCTCTTCATACAATTCTACAGAGGACACTCTGGATTCTTCATCTTTATTCACTTCTATTGAAGATAATGACGGCGTATACAATCCTGGAATACAACAAAGGACTTTTTATCCTAGGAAGGTTTCAAAAAACGGAGGAAAAGAGGCGGGCGGAAACACCATAGTGCCAGCAAGAAGAAATCCGCAAAGGAACAGAAATCTGAGGTATTAGAGGTTCCTATTTGGAACCTCTCTAGTTATATACTAACGGAAGATCAAATTTCCTTGTTATCTAGAGGACTAGGCTATTGTCCGACGTATAACTTTGATTTATATTAAACCTTGTTAGTAGAGTTGAGCGATACCAGCCGATACTTGAAAATATCGAATCGGAATGGATCGGCCGATCTTAAAAAAAAAAGTATCGGTATCGCCGATTCCGATACCGGGAACCAATGCAAGTCAATGGGGCCAAAATATCGGAATTAAAAAAAACCCTTTCTTTCCTTGTAGGTTAATTCTACATGAAGAAAAACAACTAAGAATAATGTAGAATGTATTGTGGGAGGTGGAGGAGACATTAAAGCCATAGAGGTTTAGCCCAATCAAATGGAATAGCAGGAATTAAACTTTTTTTTTAAAGACGTTAGGAGTTACAAAGATATTGACTATGTTAGCCTCATTTATATTTTGCCAGACATGTACAGTGGGGAAAAAAAGTATTTAGTCAGTCAGCAATAGTGCAAGTTCCACCACTTAAAAAGATGAGAGGCGTCTGTAATTTACATCATAGGTAGACCTCAACTATGGGAGACAAACTGAGAAAAAAAAATCCAGGAAATCACATTGTCTGTTTTTTTTTCATTTTATTTGCATATTATGGTGGAAAATAAATATTTGGTCAGAAACAAGCAATCAAGATTTCTGGCTCTCACAGACCTGTAACTTCTTCTTTAAGAGTCTCCTCTTTCCTCCACTCATTACCTGTAGTAATGGCACCTGTTTAAACTTGTTATCAGTATAAAAAGACACCTGTGCACACCCTCAAACAGTCTGACTCCAAACTCCACTATGGTGAAGACCAAAAGCTGTCAAAGGACACCAGAAACAAAATTGTAGCCCTGCACCAGGCTGGGAAGACTGAATCTGCAATAGCCAACCAGCTTGGAGTGAAGAAATCAACTGTGGGAGCAATAATTAGAAAATGGAAGACATACAAGACCACTGATAATCTCCCTCGATCTGGTGCTCCACGCAAAATCCCACCCCGTGGGGTCAGAATGATCACAAGAACGGTGAGCAAAAATCCCAGAACCACGCGGGGGGACCTAGTGAATGAACTGCAGAGAGCTGGGACCAATGTAACAAGGCCTACCATAAGTAACACACTACGCCACCATGGACTCAGATCCTGCAGTGCCAGACGTGTCCCACTGCTTAAGCCTGTACATGTCCGGGCCCATCTGAAGCTTGCTAGAGAGCATTTGGATGATCCAGAGGAGTTTTGGGAGAATGTCCTATGGTCTGATGAAACCAAACTGGAACTGTTTAGTAGAAACACAACTTGTCGTGTTTGGAGGAAAAAGAATACTGAGTTGCATCCATCAAACAACATACCTACTGTAAAGCATGGTGGTGGAAACATCATGCTTTGGGGCTGTTTCTCTGCAAAGGGGCCAGGACGACTGATCCGGGTACATGAAAGAATGAATGGGGCCATGTATCGTGAGATTTTGAGTGCAAACCTCCTTCCATCAGCAAGGGCATTGCAGATGAAATGTGGCTGGGTCTTTCAACATGACAATGATCCAAAGCACACCGCCAGGGCAACGAAGGAGTGTCTTCGTAAGAAGCATTTCAAGGTCCTGGAGTGGCCTAGCCAGTCTCCAGATCTCAACCCTATAGAAAACCTTTGGAGGGAGTTGAAAGTCCGTGTTGCCAAGCGAAAAGCCAAAAACATCACTGCTCTAGAGGAGATCTGCATGGAGGAATGGGCCAACATACCAACAACAGTGTGTGGCAACCTTGTGAAGACTTACAGAAAACGTTTGACCTCTGTCATTGCCAACAAAGGATATATCACAAAGTATTGAGATGAAATTTTGTTTCTGACAAAATACTTATTTTCCACCATAATATGCAAATAAAATGAAAAAAAAACAGACAATGTGATTTTCTGGATTTTTTTTTCTCAGTTTGTCTTCCATAGTTGAGGTCTACCTATGATATAAATTACAGACGCCTCTCATCTTTTTAAGTGGTGGAACTTGCACTATTGCTGACTGACTAAATACTTTTTTTCCCCACTGTATGTCTTCTTCTTCTTTCTTCTTTCTTCTTCTTTCTTATTCTTCTTCCTTTTTTTACCTTCTTCTTCTTATTATTATTATTCCTTTTTTTACATTCTTCTTCTTCTTCTTCCTTTTTTTACATTCTTCTTCTTCTTCCTTTTCTTACATTCTTCATATTCTTCTTATTCAACAATTATTATTCTACATATTCAACTTCTTCATCTTCTTCCTATTCTTCTTCATCATATTCTTGTTTGTGTCAGGCATTCCTGTAGTTGTTATCTAGAAAAGTTTGAAGTTTACACCTTCCGTTCTGCCTGTCACAAAAGATTTACAACAGGATTTGTCCGCGTTCAGTTTGGCCTGCAGCAGCAGGCCTTTTCCAGGGGCACCACGAGGAGGAACGGACTCACCCCCATACACTGCTTAGTCTTCTTCTGCTTATAAATAAGATAATATCATTTGCTCAGAGTATTAGTCTTATGCTTAATGTTCTTCTGCTTTGTTTTTTTTATGCTTCTTTGTCTTCTCTCTCTTGTTGTTCTGCATCTTGGTGGTTGTCTTCCTGTTCTTTGTCCTCTTGAACCAGCTGACGGTACTGGCACCCGGAGGGGCAGCAGAAGGAACAAGAGCCAATGGCACTACCGAGGACCAGCTGACGGTGCTGGAACCCGGTTACTAAGCAGGAGGTACCTGTGCTACAAAGCACTACCAAGGACCAGCAGACGTTGCCGGAACTCGGATACCGAGATGGAGGCACCTAGGCCAAAGGCTCTGACGAGAACCAGCTGACGGTGCTGGAACCCGGAGGGGTAGCATAAGCTGCAAGAGCAAATGGAAATGGCGAGGACCAGCTGACAGTGCTGGCACCCGGAGGGGCAGCAGAAGGAATAAGAGCCAATGGCACAACCGAGGACCAGCTGACGGTGCTGGAAAACTTACTAAGCAGGAGGTACCTGTGCTACAAAGCACAACCAAGGACCAGCAGACGTTGCCGGAACTCGGATACCGAGATGGAGGCACCTAGGCCTAAGGCTCTGACGAGAACCAGCTGACGGTGCTGGAACCCGGAGGGGTAGCATAAGCTGCAAGAGCAAATGGAAATAGCGAGGACCAGCTGACAGTGCTGGCACCCGGAGGGGCAGCAGAAGGAATAAGAGCCAATGGCACAACCGAGGACCAGCTGACGGTGCTGGAACCCGGTTACTAAGCAGGAGGTACCTGTGCTACCTGTGGACGACACTTCCGAGCTACAACTGGCTGTGTTGAAGCCCAGGAAATAGGAGGGTGTAGGCAGAGGCCTACTGTCTGTGGAATGTGGTGACAGCAGGAGAGACTGCCATCCACACAGCAGGGGATCAGCTGACGTTACTGAACCCCACTGAGACACGGGAGCAAGTGTCTCTTTCCGTGTGGACGGCACTTCTGAGCTACAACTGGCTGTGTTGAAGCCCAGGAAATAGGAGGGTGTAGGCAGAGGCCTACTGTATTTGGAATGTGGTGACAGCAGGAGAGACTGCCATCCACACAGCAGGGGATCAGCTGACGTTACTGAACCCCACTGAGACACGGGAGCAAGTGTCTCTTTCCGTGTGGACGGCACTTCCAAGCTACAACTGGCTGTGTTGAAGCCCAGGAAATAGGAGGGTGTAGGCAGAGGCCTACTGTCTTTGGAATGTGGTGACAGCAGGAGAGACTGCCATCCACACAGCAGGGGATCAGCTGACGTTACTGAACCCCACTGAGACACGGGAGCAAGTGTCTCTTTCCGTGTGGACGGCACTTCCGAGCTACAACTGGCTGTGTTGAAGCCCAGGAAATAGGAGGGTGTAGGCAGAGGCCTACTGTATTTGGAATGTGGAGATAGCAGGAGAGACTGCCATCCACACAGCAGGGGATCAGCTGACGTTACTGAACCCCACTGAGACACGGGAGCAAGTGTCTCTTTCCGTGTGGATGGCACTTCCGAGCTACAACTGGCTGTGTTGAAGCCCAGGAAATAGGAAGGTGTAGGCAGAGGCCTACTGTCTTTGGAATGTGGAGACAGCAGGAGAGACTGCCATCCACACAGCAGGGGATCAGCTGACGTTACTGAACCCCACTGAGACACGGGAGCAAGTATCTCTTTCCATGTGTACGGCACTTCCGAGCTACAACTGGCTGTGTTGAAGCCCAGGAAATAGGAGGGTGTAGGCAGAGGCCTACTGTATTTGGAATGTGGTGACAGCAGGAGAGACTGCCATCCACACAGCAGGGGATCAGCTGACGTTACTGAACCCCACTGAGACACGGGAGCAAGTGTCTCTTTCCGTGTGGACAGCACTTCCGAGCTACAACTGGCTGTGTTGAAGCCCAGGAAATAGGAGGGTGTAGGCAGAGGCCTACTGTATTTGGAATGTGGAGACAGCAGGAGAGACTGCCATCCACACAGCAGGGGATCAGCTGACGTTACTGAACCCCACTGAGACACGGGAGCAAGTATCTCTTTCCGTGTGGACGGCACTTCCGAGCTACAACTGGCTGTGTTGAAGCCCAGGAAATAGGAGGGTGTAGGCAGAGGCCTACTGTCTTTGGAATGCGGAGACAGCAGGAGAGACTGCCATCTCCACAGCAGGGGAACAGCTGGCAGTGCTGAACCCCACTAACACTCGAACGAATGTGTTTGGCTCTGTGGAGACGACACTTCTGAACACCAACTGACGCTGTTGGAGCCCAGGATTAGGCGTGGAGCAGGCTGGGGCCTACTGGATTTTGGCAGGTGAAGGCAGCAGGAGACTTGCCATCTCCACAGCAGGGGAACAGCTGGCAGTGCTGAACCCCACTAACACTTGAACGAATGTGTTTGGCTCTGTGGAGACGACACTTCTGAACACCAACTGACGCTGTTGGAACCCAAGATTAGGCGAGGAGCAGCCTGGGGCCTGTTGCTTTTGGCAGGTGAAGGCAGCAGGAGACTTGCCATCTCCACAGCAGGGGAACAGCTGGCAGTGCTGAACCCCACTAACACTCGAACGAATGTGTTTGGCTCTGTGGAGACGACACTTCTGAACACCAACTGATGCTGTTGGAGCCCAGGATTAGGCGTGGAGCAGGCTGGGGCCTACTGGATTTTGGCAGGTGAAGGCAGCAGGAGACTTGCTGCCATCTCCACAGCAGGGGAACAGCTGGCAGTGCTGAACCCCACTAACACTTGAACGATTGTGTTTGGCTCTGTGGAGACGACACTTCTGAACACCAACTGACGCTGTTGGAGCCCAGGATTAGGCGAGGAGCAGGCTGGGGCCTGTTGCTTTTGGCAGGTGAAGGCAGCAGGAGACTTGCCATCTCCACAGCAGGGGAACAGCTGGCAGTGCTGAACCCCACTAACACTCGAACGAATGTGTTTGGCTCTGTGGAGACGACACTTCTGAACACCAACTGACGCTGTTGGAGCCCAGGATTAGGCGAGGAGCAGGCTGGGGCCTACTGGATTTTGGCAGGTGAAGGCAGCAGGAGACTTGCCATCTCCACAGCAGGGGAACAGCTGGCAGTGCTGAACCCCACTAACACTTGAACGAATGTGTTTGGCTCTGTGGAGACGACACTTCTGAATACCAACTGACACTGTTGGAGCCCAGGATTACGCATGCCGCATGCAGAGGCCAATGGGCAGCGGTTTTTATGGAGGTTGTTGACTACTACTGATTCTAACCATGCTCCACTTAGGCCTCTGGCTACACTGTCTCTACTATTTACCCTGGCCTACAACCCCGCCAGCTACATCTCTGAAGTGGCGTCGGCACAATCTAAGCTTGTTCCTGTGTTACTGGTGCTCAGTCCCGTCAGTTGATCCCCTGATGTTTGTCCGGCAAGTTCGCCAGCTCTGTCCTCATTCCCACTACTGGTTATGGGAATGTGGACAGAGCAGGAGACCTTGCCGGACACAAATCAGGGGATAAACTGATGGGACTGAGCCACAGGAACACAGGAACAAGTGTAGATTGTGCTGACGCCACTTCAGAGATGTAGATGGCGGGGTTGGAGGTCAGGGGAAATAGTAGAGACAGTGGAGCCAGAGACCTAAGTTGGGCACGGTTAAAAATCAGTAGTGGTTTGAATGTTGATGGAGCTGGTGACTTTGCCGTCCACACAGCAGGGGATCAGCTGGCGTTACTGAACCCCACTAACACAGGAGCTAGTGTGTTTCTCTGTGCAGACGACACATCTGAGCGACAACTGGCTGTGTTGAAGCACAGGGATTATAGTTCAGGTGGTAGAAAAATGAACACACCAGCAGACCTGGATACAGTTGCCAACCACTAATTTAGTGTGTAAGGGGAATGGCAAAGTCTTTGGAGATCCAGGCCTTGTTCATTTTCAGAAAAGTCAGCCGGTCAACATTATCGGAAGATAGTCGCGTGTGACGGTCTGTTAGTACACCACCTGCGGCACTAAAGACACGTTCCGATAATACACTGGCAGCAGGGCAAGCCAGCACCTCCAATGCATACTGGCTAAGCTCTGGCCATGTATCCAGCTTAGAGACCCAAAATTGAAGGGGGAAGAGCCATCTGGGATTACACTGACAGGGCAAGACATGTAGTCTGTCACCATCTGACGGAAACGTTGCCTCCTGCTGACTGGAGCTGTCTGTGATGGTGTAGACATTTGTGGCAGACACACAAAACTTTGCCACATTTGGGCCATGGTGGTCTTGTCTTGTGCTGAGGTGCTGCCTCTGCTCCCTCTTTGTGCCGAGCTTCCTCCACTGCCTCGACGCACAGAGCTGATTTGTAAAGCACTAGCAGCACTGCTGTCGGTTGGATTGGAGAACATGATGGACTGCAAAAGTGTGTCTTGGTATTCCCGCAGTTTACGCTCCTGGTTCAACGTTGGTATGAGCCTTTGTACGCTGTCCCGGTAGCGAGGATCTAGGAGGATGTACACCCAATAATCAGCCGAGACGAGAATGTGGGCGATGCGGCGGTCGTTTCTCAGGCACTGCAGCATGAAATCAACCATGTGCTGCAGACTCCCAACTGCCAAAGAACCGCTGTCCCCTGTTTGAGGTGTGACCTCGGCCTGCTCTGCATCACCCCACCCTCGCTGTACATACTGAGTAGAGGTTTGTGTACCTCCCTCCTCTGGAGAGATGTCTTCCTCCTCCATCGACTCCTCATCATCCTCCTCACAAAGTGTCCCCTGCCTAGGCCTTTGTGAGGAAACACGTAGCGCAGACTGTCCAGAAGCAGATGGCATTTGGGACTCCTCATCCTCCACCTCTTCCGAAACCTCATCCCTTAGTGCTTGCAGTGTTTGTTGAAGCAGGCAGATAAGGGGGATAGTCATGCTGACTAGGGAATCATCTGCACTCGCCATCCGCGTGGATTCATCGAAGGCACGCAAAACGAGGCAGATGTCCTTCATAGAGGCCCACTCAATGGTGCTGAAGTGTGAACGGCGCACAGTGCGACTTGTTTGCGCCTGATGCAGCTGGTACTCCATGACTGCTGCCTGCTGCTCACACAACCGCTCCAACATATGTAACGTTGAATTCCGCTGGGTGGGTAGGTCACATATGATGCGATGTTCCGGAAGGCCAAATCGTCGCTGCAGAGCAGCGAGGCGCGATCTTGCCGTGCTGGAACGCCGCAAGTGAGCGCACTCTATGCGGACCTTGTGCAACAGTGCATCAAGATCCGGATAGTCCCTCAGAAAGCTCTGCACGACCAAGTTAAGCACATGTGCCAGACATGGGATGTGTGTGAGGTTGCCTAGGCCAAGAGCTGCCACCAGATTTCGGCCATTGTCACACACTACCAAGCCCGGCTGGAGATTCGCTGGCCTAAGCCACACATTGCTCTCCAGCTTGATAGCATTCCAGAGCTCCTGCGCTGTGTGGCTTCGATTCCCCAAAGAAATTAATTTGAGTACAGCCTGTTGACGTTTGGCCACGGCTGTGCTCATATCGGTCGTAACAGGCTCTTGCTCTGCTGTTTCTGAGGAACTTGAGTAGGAGGAGGAGTCTATGTGTACAGACTGGAGTCCTGCAATCCGTGGCGTTGGAAGAACACGTACAGCACCACTCTCCAGATCTGTACCCGGCTCTACAACATTGACCAAGTGGGCAGTGAGGGAAAGGTGTCTTCCCTGTCCATGGTTACTGGTCCACGCATCGGTGGTCAGGTGGACCTTGCTACTAACGGCGTTTAGTAGCGCATGTTTTATTTTGCCCTAAACATGTTTCTGCAGGGCAGGGACGGCTCGCCTGCTGAAATAAAAGCATCTGGGCACGTTGTATTGGGCGACTGCCAATGCCATTAAGTCCTGGAAGGTGTCAGTGTCCACCAGCCTGAATGACAGCATTTCAACTGCCAGAAGTTTGGCAATGCCAGCATTCAGAGACTGTGCTCGGGGATGGTTTGCCGAATAAGGGCGCCTTTTATCCCATGCCTGTGCTACCGATGGCTGTGATGGATGGGAACGTGCTGCTATGGGTGGAATCTGACAGGGTCTCCGGACAACAGTGGCAGAGGTTCTTCCTTGGCAATCCTGTGAGGAAGCCGAATCAGCAGTGTGTGAGCTGGAGGAAGAGGCCCCAACACGAACTGAAGAGGTGGTAGGTGGTGCTGTACGTTGGCCTACGTCTTCAGGGTGTCTCTGCAACTCCAACTCGTGCTTGGTGCGCACATGTTTCCACATATTTGTGGTATTGAGGTTGCTGACATTTCTCCCTCTTTTGAGTATCTGATGACACAGCTTGCATTTGACAAAGCAAATGTCATCTGCAACTGTGTCAAAAAAGGACCACGCACTGCAACTCTTGGGAGCGCCCATTTTGCCTTTGGAATGAGGAATGCTCCTAACGGGTGCCGAAGTGGAGGGTACAGGCAACCAAGTCTTCCCCCTCCCTCTGCCTCCTGTTTTGGCCGGTAGGGGAATCTCTTCCTCCGAGCTGCTCCCACCACCTTCCTGTTCCTCACGCCATGATGGGTCAAGGACCTCATCACCTTCCCTCCCCTCTTCAAACAGCTGCTTCTCCGGGGTTGTCTCGCCAGCACCGTATGCACCAGAAAGTGGTAACTGAGTCTCGTCATCATCTGATGCGTACTGAGGTGTGCTGACCATAGGCACTGGCCCACTCGCCTCTTCAGATTCAGAGGGACAAAGAAGTTGCGCATCACTGCATACTCCCTCTTCTTCACATTCAGGAATGCTGCTTGGCTGGCCCCCTCTTTCCAAGCCAACAGATTCCGAGAACAGAAGTAGAGACTGTGATGGCTCCTGTCCATGTCTCTCTGACGGCCTGGGCACTTTGGCAGGTGGTGAAGAGACAGATGGTTGCTCTTCGGTGCTCTGGTCCTGAGAGGCTGTGGAAGTAATTGAAGTCGATGCGTTAGCTGCCATCCATCTGACAACAGCTTCAATTTGTTCCTCCCGCAGCAGTGGGGTACGTTGAGGTCCTACAAAGCTGCGCATAAAGGACTGTTGCCTGCTAAAACTGGGGGATGCTGATCCACTGGTGCCCGCAGCAGGCCCAGAATCCCCACATCCTCTACCTGCAGAATCCCCACGTCCTCTCCCTGCAGAATCCCCACGTCCTCTCCCTGCTGAAACTCCACGCCCACGCGCCTTACTCCCTGCCTTCTTCATCTTGCCAGACTGCTTAAGATAGGCAGAAAAGTACAAAGGGGGGCCTTAGTGTGCTTATTCCTGAACAGCTGGTTACAGGTACAAGAAACACTAATTTTATGAAGTGTGTGTGTGTGTGTGTGTGGACTACACTTTAATAGGAGCTGATGTGGCCTACACAAGTTCCAAATGTAGTGTTTGGTGAACTTTTTTTGTGGTTTCTTTGTTGGAAACAAACTCAAAGTATGTGAACAAAGAATTGAAACTGATAGTATCACCAACTTTTTGGAGCTATTACAATGCAGGCAGGTAACCTGCAATGCAAAAGATGAGGCTCCAAAAAAATTGGGTAATACTAATCTGGCTGCGCCGGCAGGGCACAAGCCAGAAAAAAAGGCTCCGCTATCTACTCCTATATAGTGTTTGCAACCAACCAATGTTGATGGATACGGATGGATGCACACTAATAGGAGAAGAAAAAATGAGCTGCACTCAAAGACAAATATGTGTGAGGCAGTGACGCACGTTGAGCGTCCTACAACCAGACGTAGCTGCAGGACACTCTACTCTGCGTGAGCTGCACTCACACACAGTCAGAGACCTCTCAGACAGCCGTGAACAGTGCAGCTAAGTGGGCACTGGCACTGACAGGCTGCAGAAAGGCTCCGCTGTGTACTCCTATATAGTGTTTGCAACCACCGTAGATGGAGACGGATGGATGCACACTAATAGAAGAAAAAATGAGCTGCAATAAAAGAAAAATGTGTGAGGCAGTGACACGCTGAGCGTCCTACAACCAGACGTAGCTGCAGGACAGACTACTCAGCGTGAGCTGCACTCACACACAGTCAGAGACCTCTCAGACAGCCGTGAACAGTGCAGCTAAGTGGACACTAGCACTGAAAGGCTGCAGAAAGGCTCCGCTGTCCACTACTAGTGTTTGCAACCAACGTATATGGATACGGATGGAAGCACACTAGATTGAAATTATGTAAAAAATGCAGCTCAAAAATTAAAAGATGTATGAGGCAGCAGTGATCACACTGGGTGGCCTACAGCCTGACGTGGCTGCAGGACCCACTCCACAGCGTGAGCTGCACTCACACAGCCCTTGCAGACAGCTGTGAACACTGCTGCTAGGGCAAAGAAGGCTACAGTGGTGGTTTATGTAGCCTGGGTAAAGAACTAGATGTTTGGTGGAATCGCTATTTCTAACTGTCCCTCACAGTCTTCTACAGCAGCCTGTCCCTAACTGAATTCACAGCAGAGTGAACCAGAAATGGCGGCTGCGGTAGCTTTTAGAGTGCATCATGACATCATTTCGGCAGCCAATCACAGCCATGCCAATAGTTAACATGCCTACATGCCTAACAGGATGTGCCCACACTTCGGAGGATTCCCATTGGCTTAATCAAAGCAAGCAGGCTCATAGCATGATGGGAACTTCCGATTCCGATTCCGGAATCCGATATGACAAAAGTATCGGAAGTCAGTATCGGAATTCCGATACCGCTAATATCGGCCGATACCTGCGGTATCGGAATGCTCAACACTACTTGTTAGATGTTAACAAATTGGCACGCAATTTTACCATTAAATGTCATTTTTCTGATGATAATGTTACAAAGTTATATGATGATATTCCTATTATAGATGAAGATATCATGTTGTCCTATGAAGAACAAAAAACACTTTTGTCTGCAAAAAAGCTACAATGTGAAAGTACAGATAGTTATATAGATCTGAATTCAACCTTTCATACAAAAAATCCTCAATTTTATCCCCTGACGTCACGTCCACCAGTCCTGGATTCCTTCCAAGAGCTGGTGGAAAGCGAACTTATAGAGCTGGACAAGGAAATTAGAAATAATCCTATAAATAGAAATAATTTATCTACAAAAGAAAGAATGGCTTTAAAGGATTTAATAAGTAATAAAGATCTGTTAGTACGTGAGGCTGACAAAGGGGGAGCAGTAGTTATTCTTAATGCAGGATTGTATGAAAGGCTGAATTTATTAGACCTCGAGAATTCTAATGCTTATCAAGAAATATTCTATGATCCTACTATTGAATGTAATGGGGAGCTTAAAGCATTGCTAGAGGAGGGCTTATTCAATGGGGCTCTGACACAGAGGTTATTTGACTATTTACATGTCACCTGTCCAATTGTTCCTATTTACCATTCCCTCCCTAAGGTCCATAAGGATGTATTTCCACCTCCACTACGTCCTATAGTGGCAGGCATTGGATCTTTGGGAGAGAGATTAGGAGAATGGGTGGATCATTACTTACAGCTTCTGGTGAATGAAATCCCTAGTTACATCAGAGATACCAAACTTTAGTTACCATGATGGAAAATTCTGTATGGGAGGATCAATACTCCTGGATCACAAGTGATGTAGTTTCATTATATCCATCGATCCCTCATGGGGTGGCCATAGATTCCTTAATTTATCACTTAGAAGCATTTAGTAATTATGCTATAGAAGTCAAGGATTTTTTGGTAATGGCAGTAAGGTTTTTACTCAGTCACAATTATTTTTCTTTTAATAGCAGATTTTTTCTGCAGAAGACTGGAGTCAGCATGGGGGCCAAGTTCTCCCCATCTCTGGCAAATCTAGTTATGGCCAGATGGGAGGAATTGGTCCTTTATGCTGACTCCAACCTTTTTTCTAAAAGCCTGGTGTGGACAGGGCGTTATATAGATGACTTAGTCATTATATGGAAAGGAACACAGGAGGAAGCCTCCAGTTTTATAAACAGCATTAATGTGAATGATTTCAATTTAGCCTTTCCACATTTTTGGAATAAAAATTCAGTGAATTTTCTAGATGTCACATTAACAGCAGGTCTAGATGAAAATGACAACAAAAAAATCTTTATTAGCCCCTACCGCAAAAGCACTGCCAAAAATACATTACTGGCAGCTGATTCTTGCCATCCTCAACATGTGATAAAAAACATCCCCATAGGAGAGCTCATAAGGTATAAACGAAACTCGACTGATCCAAAAACATACAAAAATGCACAGGAATTAGTCAATATGAGACTAAAAAATAGAGGATATCCAAATTGGATGTTACTGAGAGCAACCAAAATAGTCAAGGATATTGATAGGAAGGATTTAATAATAAATAAAAAAAACAACAAAAAAAAAATCACAATTTTCAAATAATAAAAATTTTTTTTCTCTACTCCATATAGTCTTCAGTATAACAGCATAGTCTCTATTATAAAGAAATATATTCCAGTGTTATGCCAGGATCCAAAACTAAAACAAATTATTGCAGAAAACCAAATTACTTATGTAGCAAAAAAAGCTCCTACTTTGCAGGATAAACTATCGCCCAGTCTGTACGCTGGAAACCAGGGACACCCGGCTGAAATTAAAGGGGTTTTCTAAATGTGGAAATAAGAGATGTACTTGTTGTCAATATGCAGATAAAACCAACACATTCTCCTCATTCCATAGCAACAAAGAATATCCTATTAACAGTTTTCTGAACTGTAATTCCACCTACATAGTATATCTGATTGACTGCACATCATGTTGTAAACAGTATATAGGTTGTACAACGGGAAAACTGAGGAAAAGAATCAGAAGACACATTTCTGATGCCATTAACCCCTCCAGCTTCAATCCATCAGCGGTCTCCAGGCATTTCTCACAATATCATTCTGGCAATTTTGATAGCTTCAGGTTTAAAGCAATAGAGTCAGTAACACGGTCTACCAGAGGGGGCGATAGAAAACGCAAACTACTTAACAGAGAATCTGCTTGGATTTTTACTTTGGAAACTAGGATGCCAATTGGCTTAAACAATAGACAAGATCTAATTAGAATTTATTAAAAATCCTAAAATTATGATTCTTATGTTAATAATTACAACCTGCTTTGTTCTAAGTTTATAAATAAACTTTTTTGAGCAATAATTATATTATAGAAGTATTGTGGCGGATAATATGAGAATAAAATCTCTGTACATATGTTCTGTTATATCATGTATTGTAAAATATTTGTAAAATATATGGAAAAATTACTGCTAGCGTATTAGCTTTTGTTAGGGTTAACACTTGTTTTTAAATAATTAATCTTATAGGTGGATGCCCACAAGTGTGATCTATTAGCGCTTAATCAACTATAGCACCTCCTATCTTAGGATCTTTTCCTTCTTATAGCCCAGAAAAATAGCAATGTGTATTATGGCAATGATAAAGGTCTAGCCGAAACGCGTCTTGCCGTGCGCTTTGCAGCAGTAATTTTTCCTATCTCTGCCTATATCTATAATATGCTGCTATGGATAAATATTTTTAATCTACGTTTGAAATAAAGAAAAAGATTTTTTAAGTACTTCAAACTTGGCTTGCTGGATTTATCTCCTTTTCGCTATTTACTTACTCCACAGCGCCGTGAATTCACTGCGCTGTAGTTTAAGTACCGTTAATTACTGCCGTTAAAAGGCGTATCGGCGGTCGTTAAGGGGTTAATTTTGCACTCACGTAATTGACCAAAGGATTTCACTAAATGACTCTTTTTAATAGATTTAGTTAGCAAAATGTTTACTGGGAATGTGTTACGAACCTTTTATGTTAAGGGAATTGACCACTCTGGTTTTTGTTAACCAATGTGTTTGAGATGATTAAAAGCCACTTAGTGCAGGTATTCCGCATAGCCTATATTTCTGTTTCCCATTCTTCAGATTTGATGCCAAAATTCAAGAAAGACCATATTAGTAAGCGCCTTAACTCAAACACCTTTGTCAACAATAACCATAACATGTCCAATCCTTGTAATAGTTTAACGTTATGGAAGAATTTACTTTAAAATATGTTATCACTTTTATCATTAAATAATTAACAGGTTTTCTAGTAGGCTAAAGGGCCTGTCATACTAAGCGATATCGCTAGCAATATCGCTATAACTAGTGACGTTATAGCGATATCGCTGTGTCTGATACTTACCTACGACCGGCTCCCCCGCTGGTTATCGCTGATTGCGCGAGAACGTCCTGGACTGTTTCTCGTCGTCAGCTTCCTGCGGCGCTTCCTGCTATGACGACGAGGGACGCGTGGAGCCGGGCGGGAGGACGCAAGATCGTCTGGTGTGACAGGTAAGTAGCGACCCCCGTCCACAGCGATGTCGCTGGTGAGATCTGCCTGTGTGGCAGCTCACTAGCGACCACTTAACGATGTACCAGCGATCCTGACCGCGTCATATCGCTGGTTGCGATCGCTGGTACATCGCTAAGTGTGACAGTACCTTTACACTTCCATAAGAGATCCCTTTTCAGCTGTTTCCTCTATCATAACTGCCAAGATTACAATCACAGATAACAGAATCCACCATTCAAAATTGGTAGTGTCATGATTACCTCTTCCCCTTCCTGCACAGCTACATATGCATGTCAGTATAAATGATGAGAAATGAACATGTATAGGAAAGTCTCCCAAGGAAAGAGTCTCCTATTATGTCTTAAGATAGATATACACACATGTGCATATGTCCATATCTCTAAACAGGCGATAGAGCAGTTTCCATAAATATACAGAAAACAGAATACAATAATCTGCAACCAGAAATACAGAATATAATTGTATATTTTTTAAATTAGTTTAAAAAATGTATGTGATGTGACACAGTCCCTTGAAAGATAATTAAAATATACCCAAAAAAAGTTTACAAAAAAATTACAAAGAAGATTACCAACAAAAAAGTTTACAACAAAGTTGTCAAACAAAAAAGGTTACCAAAAAAAGGTTACCAACAAAAAAGGTTACCAACAAAAACTTTTACCAAAAATAAGTTTACAAATGTTTAATAGGTTAGAGTAGAGTAGGGCCCTGCCAATAGAGTCTACATTGTCATGGTGGCAGGCTTAAAAAAATCCTTTGGTCAAAAAAAAACTGATAGCTAGGTATGTGATATGGTGTTAATGTGTGATTGATGAGGGCATGGTGAAGTTTTTCGATGAAAGGGCGGAAGAATTTTGGAAGGTTCGCATGGTGGAGGAGGAGTTAGGGTGGAGGTAGAAATGGGGGTGGAGCCTGGGCAGAGTCTCAAAGGGGGCCCATAAATAGAGATGAGCGACTTTGCCTTTTTTCGGGTCGAGTTGGGTTTCGCGAAACCCGACTTTTGTCGGGTCGAACGAAATCGGCTGACTATAGGGAAAAGTCGGGGGTCCGACTGAAACACGAAACCCAATGTAAGTCAATGGGGAAGAAAAGTCGGCAGCGAGAGGAGGACAGGAAACACACTTATAGTGCCCATTTGAATGCCAAAAGCATAAATTCTTATTACTGAAGCTTGTCACCCTTTATTTACTTCATAATACTAGTTATGCACTGAAAAATGGGGGTTATTTGGCTAAAGTTGTGGGGGGGTAGGGCTGGCTCCAGGTTTTCATGTGCCCTGGGCGAAAGAGCGCCCCTTTAACACATACCACAACTCATGCTGCTCCGATACGGCAGAGAAATAGTGGTATACTACAAAGAAAAATACTTCACTTTTTACATCTCATGACAAGGCCCATCTATTTCTCCATACAGAAACATTGGTCCCATATAATGTTTGAAACAGTATATGATGAGCTCCACATAATGCTACAGTATATGTTGGTCCCCATGGATGAAGCTCCACTGTCTTATGGGCCCAAATAATGCTCCATACATAATGGGCTCCATTTCTAATGCTCTAGTGTATAATGGGCCCTGTAAATGCTGCTCCAGTGTCTGATGTCCACCTTTGGAATGTTCCAGTGTATGGTGGGCCCCATCTATCATTCTCCAGAGTATAGTGCTCCCCAAAAATTGTGGTCCCAACATTGAAAACAATGAAATAAGTCTCCTCGCTAGGGAATCCCTGTACTAGTCTGGACTCCTCGTCGTCCCCATCTTCCATCTCACTGCACAGTATTTCAACCTTGCAAGTGCTGTGATCCTGAGCAAGCAGGGGGGGCCCACTCATTGGCGACGGCACTGGCACAGGGCCCCTGATAGTACAGTGGTGTGTCTGATGGCGGGTGGGCCGAACCTGCACTTTCATCTGAAGCTTCCTCTTTGTCACCGTGTAAGATGGAACAGTATATGGGAAGGATAACCTGAGTTTCATCAGGGTCAGATTCAGGCCGTGTAGAGTGCAAGGGGAATGTAGTGGTCTGGGTCAATGTACCAGCAGATTCATCGAGCAGTGGCTGGGCATCGGTGCACTTGTGTTGCCCCCAGGAGTACGGTCACCACAGTGGCATTACCTTCCTCCTAGGGAGTGTGATGTCATGCTTGCGAGCAACGAAGGATCTCTCTAGCAGGTTAACTGATTGGGCGGCGTTATTCCCATGAGTCACGACCCTCCAAACAGCGTTCATGAAGGCAAAGTGTTTGTTTTACGTGGGCAGTATGGTTGCAAAGCTGAACCTTAAAGGAATGTCCAGAAGGGCACCACCTGGAGTGGAGCCTGCGGTGTAATTTGACTCAACACGGGCAACCTCAACCATCCAGCAACAAAAAAGATGCACACATTGCAAGCTTAATTCCGTTAACGAACGAGACTCCGTCATGCCCCGCGGTCCGAGTCCGGCTTACTAGAGGGACACGCGAGGCTCTGGCATGTGAGATTGACCAATAACTGGTGTGTCATGCCCTTACATGTCCGTGGCTGCATGTGCGCTACACTGAAAAGGCCAGCGTCTGTCGCTTACAGGTGCAGATAACCCGCTGAACACCGTTAGTGATGGGGATCTGGGATTACAATTATTACCCGCGAACGATGATTTCCCAGTAAGTGCAGGTCAACCGCAGTTCTGGAATTAGGCCTAACCATCATTCCTGAAAAAATGAAAAACTTACGTGTGCAAACCGCAGGTGCTGTAGCTTGCTTAACAGCTCGACAGCCGTTCTCAGGCCCAGTATGGATTACACATGATTGCACAAAGGTGAGAAAGGGTACCGTATCACCGGATAACATGTATGGATAGCATAGTGTACACATTCAAAATATATGTCTATAGCTCAGGAGGCAGGCTCAGACGGTGTCAGGCCCAGTATGGATTACACGTGATTGCACAAAGGTGAGAAAGGGTACCGTATCACCGGATAACATGTATGGATAGCATAGTGTACACATTCAAAATATATGTCTTTAGATCAGGAGGCAGGCTCAGACAGTGTCAGGCCCAGTATGGATTTGACGGCCCAGACTACACAGCAGAGGATCAGGGAGAGGTAAAGATTGCAAATGCTGGGGCCCTGCCCAAGCAAGGGGGGCACACTCATGGGCGTCGGTACTGGCACTGGGCCCCTCAAAGTACGGCAGTGTGTCTGATGGCGGGTGTGCACCACCACCGTCAGAGACACTTGATTGCTCTATAAGGGACCCTGTGCCAGTGCCCGCGCCCAAGAGTCGGCCTACCCACCTATCCAGGGCAACGGCACTCACACGGTTTCGTGCACTAGGTGGTGACCCCGGCCATGGGGGGGGCAGCACAGTTAGCGAGTTTTAGAAAGTGGCATATGTTGATGTTGGACATTCAGCTGATGCAAAAGGTGAAATTGTTCAAGTCCCAGGAAGAGAAGGACCAAAGCAAGCCATTTTTCTGTCAACCTATGTGTCATCAGGGGAAGGTGGGACAAAATCCTTGGAAACCCATGCATGGTTCATTTTAATGAAGGTTAGATCATCCACATTTTGGGTCAACAGACGGGTCCTTTTTTCTGTCAGGATTGATCCAGCAGCACTGAAGACTCTTTCCGATAGCACACTTGCAGCTGGGCAAGCGAGCTCCTGGAGCGCATATTGTGCCAATTCAGGCCAGGTGTCCAGTTTAGCGGCCCAATAGTCAAAGGGGAATGACCTGTGAGGGAGAACATCGACATGGGAGGAAAAGTCATTTGCAACCATAGTTGACAAGTGCTGTCTCCTGTCACTTTCCATCGATGCAGTATTACCAGTCGTGTGAGCGTGACTTGAGAAATCAGTCTACAACATGGTCATGAAACCCCTGTCTCCAACGCCACTTCTGCTGTGTGCACCACGAACACCTCTTCCTAGCTGCCCCTGGCCCCTATGGCTCGTGTGAGAACCATCACCGCTGCTGTGTGCTGGGAATGCCTCAACCAACCGGTTTACCAGAGTAGCTTGTTTGTTAGCCAATATTAGGTCAAGGTTCTCCTGTGGCATGATGTTTTGGAATTTGTCTTTATAGCGTGGATCCAGGATGCTGGCCAACCAGTAGTCGTCATCGTTCATCATTTTGGCAATGCGGGGGTCCCTTTTTAGGATTTGCAAGGCATAATCTGACACGTGGGCCAATGTTCCCGGTGTCAATGATGCAGTGCGACTGCTTGGTGGAAGAGCACTTTCTGGCAAATCCACATCCCTCCAGTCACGCACATACCCTGTACCAGACCTTGCCATGCCAACATTTTCTCTGGACACACAAGAAGCATCCTCCTCCCCTAAATAATCATCCCCATCATCACCCTCCTCCTCCTCTTCCTCCACCTCGTCCAGGAGAGGTCCCGGAGCAGACAATGGCTGTGTTATGAAAGAGTCACCGTAGGAGGCAGACACAAAAATAGAAGCTACGTCCAGAAAACCAGAGAAGTTGGCAACTATCAGATTGCAGACCCCTGAACCTATCAACACAACTAGCAGTAGCCGTGGGGGGTTCCTACGGTGCCCTAGACCCCTCGATCACAGCCGGAGAGCTAAATAGCCTAAAGACAGAAAAGGAAATCTAAACTGCCCCAGAGCAGACCCCAAAGTAAAAGGCAGCCCCCAACATATAATGACGGTGAAGCAAGATGAAAAAACACTCACACAGATAGAAAGATAGGCTGAGCAAACGATGGGGCCCAAGCTAACTAAACAGGACAGGAAAGGAAGGTTGCTGTCTGCAATCTGCCAAAACCCTATCAAAGACATAAGCCAACAGGCTGATATGGAAAAAGTCCCTGAAGCAGCTAGGCTTCAAAAACTATATCAGCACTCAGGTATTTTCTGAAGACAGAGCTAAAGGAAATCAGCTCACCCCAGCAGGGAATGGCAGAAATCCAGAAAAACAAAGCAAAACAAAGTCAAAGCACAAATGCAAAAAGCAGAGCAGAAAACTTAGCTTTAGAAGAGCAGGAATTCAGACTGGTCTCCAAGAATCCCTCAGAGAAATCACCCGCAGGGCATAAGGGCGTTGACGGCCTTATATGAAAATGAACTCACAACAGGCTGACTGTCATCAAGGATTTCCTCCTCCTCTTCCTCTTCGTCAACCTCGGCTGCAGACGCCTGTTCCTTAATGTGCGTCAAAGTTTGCATGAGCAGATGCATAAGTGGGATGCTCATGCTTATGATGGCGTCATCTGCGCTTACCAGCCGTTTGCATTCCTCAAAACACTGAAGGACTTTACCGAGGTCTTTCAGCTTTGACCACTGCACACCTGTCAACTCCATGTCTGCCCTCAACTTGCCTGTCCGGGTATCCTCCCACAAATGCATTATGGCCTGCCTCTGCTCGCACAGCCGCTCCACCATGTGCAGGGTGGAGTTCCACCTTGTTGCAACGTCGATAATTAGCCGGTGCTTGGGAAGGTGTAGCAATCTCTGCAGCTTCTGCATACGACTGGAGTGTACGGGCGACCGGCGAATGTGCGAGCACAGTTTTCGAACCTTCTGGAGCAGGCCTGTTAACTCTGGATAATTATTGAGGAAGCACTGCACCACCAGGTTCAAGGTGTGAGCCAAGCAAGGTATGTGTCTGAGTTTTGAAAGGGCTATGGCAGCCACAAAATTATGGCCGTTATCGCTGACTACCATGCCTGCCTCAAGATGTAGACTGCCCAGCCATGACTCAGTTTGTTGCTGAAAGTAGTCAGCCAGTACCTCCGCGGTGTGTCTGTCGCCCAAACACATCATCTTCAACACAGCCTGCTGACGCTTTCCACTAGCTGATCGATAGGGGGACACCTCGTGTGCAACACTGTCAGCTGCGGATGGAGTGCTGCTGCGACTGCGCTCTGGGAACGAGCTTTCGTTTCTAGAGGAGTAGGAGGAGGAGGGTCAAACGCCTACAGCCGACTGTTTCCTATACCGTGGGCTTGGCAGCACAGTCCCACCACCGCTGTCCCCTGTGGACCCTGCATCCACCACGTTAACCCAGTGCGCAGTGATGGACACGTAACGGCCCTGGCCATGCCTACTGGACCATGCATCAGTTGTGAGGTGCACCTTTCCACTCACTGATTGCTTGAGTACATGGACAATTCACATGAAGGTGGAGGGCTGGGATGGCTTTGCGAGAGAAGAAGTGGCGACTGGGTAGTTCATAGCGTGGTACTGCGTAGGCCATGATTTCGAGGAAAGCTGCGCTTTCCACCAACCGATAGGGCATCATCTCTAACGAGATTAGTTTGGCAATGTGGGCGTTCAAACCCAGTGTACGCGGATGAGAGGATGAGTACTTTCTTGTCCTACTCATAGTCTCTGGCAGGGTGAGCTGGACTTGAGAGATGCCTATGGTGGAACTAGCGGTGGACAGGGCGGACTGAGAGAGGGTTGATGATGGTGATGGAGTTGGTGTTCTTTCTGATGGCTTAGATTCAGTCTTTCGTTGATATAACATTGTGATTCCCTGACAGCTTTGGCCTTGCAACAACACCTCAACATTTGCTGCTGTGCTAACCGGTGGGCTTACAGTGGGGGAAACAATGTAGCGTTGCTGACTACCTTCTTTGGGAGCATTTGCACATGTGGTACTTGAGGTTTGGTGTTGTGTCCACGCTTGCAAGTGCATGCTGGTTAAATGTCTAAGCATGCAACTGGTATTCAAATTTTTCAGATTTTTCCCTCGGCTAAAGGTCTTTGCGCACTTCTTACAGATAACCTTGTCCTGATCATTAGGATTTTGTTCAAAAAAGTGCCACACTGCACTCTTCCTACTATGGAAGACATTTTGCGTCCTTGCACGCTGTGCTATTTTGACCGTCTGGTCAAGCAGTCCAGCAACTTTTTGGCTTTTTGTAACCCGTTTTTGGACTGCTCCATGCCTGCCAGATAACAGCTGTTGCGATTTCGATGCCTGCTGTGGATGCTCCTCCTCCTCTTCAGAGCTATTGGCAGCGGCACCCTCTTCCACCAATGGATGCCAATCTGGGTCAACAAGTGGGTCATCCATCACCTCCTCTTCAATGTCATGTGCACCTTCCTCTGTGTCACCGTGTATGGTGGTATAGTATGCGGGAAGGGGCACCTGAGTTTCATCAGGGTCAGAATCTGGCTCAGTACACTGAGAGGACAATGTTGTGCTCTGAGTGAATGTACCAGCAGAATTATCTATCAGTGGCTGTGCATCAGTGCACTCTATGTCAGATTCATCTTGGCCTGGGTAATTCACCATTTCACTTGATAACCCAGGCATGGTATGTGAAAACAGCTCCATGGAGTAATCTGTTGTGTGGCCTGCCACATTCTTCAATTTTGGTTGGGGTGAAGGACACAAAGAAAGGTGTGGTTCATGACCATGAGCCTCCAAAGATGACTCAGTGCTTTTATTTTTTACAAGTTCAGAAGAGGCGATAGAGCTGGAGGCCGAGTCAGCAATGTAGGCCAAAACTTGCTTTAAAAGCGGTTTACCTTCTCCCAGAAAAGGGAGCCTTCGAGGCCTTGTGGAGCCAGACAATGACGCAGGCTCAACACCTCCTGCATTAGGTGTTATTTTGCTTTTGCCACTACCAGCAGATCCAACACCAACACCATCATTAACAGCTGGCACCCGCCGCCCACTAACACGGCCTCTTACACCACACTTCCTCATTTTTTTGAAAAATGTACCCACAATTCCACCATCGATATGGAACTGTAAAACAAGGTACAAGGTATATATAGGACAGGGGAGAATTTAATTCTCCTACCACTTCTGGACACTGATGTATTGTGTCAGGCCAGTGTATATCACACCGCTGTATGACAGGCTGAATTTGGCTGGTGTGAAAAATGTGGCACAGGACGGCAGAAATGGATTGTCCTTACACACTTCTGGACACTGATGTATTGTGTGAGGCCCAATGTATATCACTCCGCTGTATGACAGGCTGAATTTGGCTGGTGTGTAAAATGTGATATATGACGGGAGAAATGGATTGTCCTTACACACTTCTGGACACTGATGTATTGTGTCAGGCCAGTGTATATCATACCGCTGTATGACAGGATGAATTTGGCAGGTGTGAAAAATGTTATATAGGACGGGAGAAATGGAATGTCCTTAAACACTTCTGGACACTGATGTATTGTGTCAGGCCCAGTGTATATCACACCGCTGTATGACAGGATGAATTTGGCAGGTGTGAAAAATGTTATATAAGACGGGAGATATGGAATATCCTTACACACTTCTGGACACTGATGTATTGTGTCAGGCCCAGTGTATATCACACCGCTGTATGACTGTATGAATTTGGCAGGTGTGAAAAATGTTATATAGGACAGGGAAGAATTGGAATCTCCCTAGAGTGTAGGTCTGTAAGAACGGAACAACTCCTCGACTTATCCTTACAGAGTCACACCCTTAGCTTCACTGTGGCCGTGATAACAGCCGTTACACGGTACTGAGAGAGCAGCGTGCACGTACACCGCTGTCCGGTGTATGTTAAATTGTCAAGCTCCGTGTTTTTTTAGTATACGGACTGACACACGCTGTCTCTCTATAGTTTTGAATGTAATCAAACAGCAAATAGACTAGACTGACTGTTTGAAAAACAGACAAAACTATAAAGTGGAGGTCTTTAAGAACGGAACAACTCCTCGACTTATCCTTACAGAGTCACACCCTTAGCTTCACTGTGGCCGTGATAACAGCTGTTACACGGTACTGAGAGAGCAGCGTACACCGCTATACGGTGTGAAAAAATGCACGCTCAGTATCTCACCAGGACAAAAAAAAAGGATTGCTTTTAAAAAAGCTGTTTGCAAAGCAGTGTGAAACCAGCAATGCAGCTATCAGGTAGCCTTATAAGGCAGCCTAACAACCAACAGAGCTGATCCACCAAAATATAGCCTCCCCTTGCACTGCACAGTGACTGGTGTGTTGTACAGGCAAAATCGCTAGCAGCAGCAGATGATTTTTTTTCTTCTTCCCTGCCTAACGCTCTCCCTACAGAATCTGCAGCAGCAGCATCTCTCCCTATACTGAGATCAGCAGAAGTAAGATGGCGGTCGGCGTGCACGCCCTTTTATACCCCCTGTGATGCCCCACAAAGCAAGCCAATCACTTGCATGCCCTTCTAAAAGATGGTGGGGACCGCTGCCTATATCATAGCATTGCCCACAGTGTCCGTTCTTCCTCATTGGCTGAAGAAGGGCGCTGAAGCATGTTTTGAAACGTGACTTTGGCGCTAAAGTCGCCGACCTCGTGGCCGACCTCACGCTGAGGTCGGGTTTCGTTTCATGAAACCCGACTTTGGCGAAAGTCGACGACTTTTGAATTTTTTCGACCCGTTTCGCTCAACTCTAGTCTTCACCTGTAATTGTGGAAAAGGCTTCCGATCTCCCACGAATGATCTCGGCAAGCAACGCAATCTGCTACTGCTGGTGTCTGAACTGGTCCTGTTGGTATTGCTGCTGTTGCTTTAACTGATGCTGCTGCTGTTGCATCTGCTGGATAAGCAGCTTACTTGTCTCCTGATGTGCCAGCTGCTGCTGCTGCTGTGCATTCACCAGATGCTTAATCAGGTCCGCCATACTGCCTGACTTTGTCTCCTGGCTTGTGGTCACCTTTATTCAGGACATGTGCTTTGTCCACAGCTGCTATTCGTGTTCCCAGAATGTTGCTCGCATCCAAAAACACCACTTGTGGCACGTTGGCTCACTCGACCGCTCCCCCGAAGTAAACGCACTTGGTATTAAAGTCTCTTGGTGGTTTACTGCTTCACACGTCACAAAACAAATAACACAAAAACAGCCTTACCGGCACAAATTAAAATAAAAAGTCCATGCAAACAGTCCTTACCAGTATGTCTCCAGCCCTTAGAGATACAGCACACTTCAGCTACAACTGAAGCTTGCATCTAGAGACGTCCTTCTTCCAAACATACAGCAGAAAAAAACAGTCGCTGGACATTTAACTCTGCCAATCACACCCTTGAGGTGGAAATAAAATGAGCAGGCATCCCGCCCATCTTTCACCTACTCACCAAAAACTCAAACCATTATATTGACTGGTTTAACCAATTTCCAACATTGGGCTTAAATTTATGCCGATGTCAGACTCCCTCTTTTTGATGTGGGATCCAGCGGTACGACCACATCTATCTCGGAACAGCTGACATGTGCCCGGAACAGCCATGGATGGAATCACGATTCACCAGCGGCTACTAACCCGCTAAATGCCGATGTCAAACTCTGACAGCGAAATTTAACATGCGCTTCAGGCAATTTGCCGGAAACCCGCCCATCGGTGACCCCTATCACGTTATCACGGGTCTCCGATGGGTTGGTATTAAACCAGAGGTCCCCTCTAGATCTCTATGGTTGTCAGTGCCGGATTGCTATGAGCGCCGCCTAGTGATCGGCACTCATACCAAGTGAGGTATTCTCCTACATACAGGTTATCTGATCATTGCCTGCATGCAGCTGAGCTGATCGGATTATGGCAGCTTCTAATCTCCCTTGGAGACTATTGAACCATACCAAAAGTGAAAAAAAAGTTTTAAAGATATAAAAAAATAAAAATATATAAAAGTTAAAATCACCCATCTTTCACCCCATTCAAAATAAAACAATAAAAAAATCAAACATAGACATATTTGGAATGATCTTGTTCAGAATTGCCCGATCAATAAAAAGGATTACCTGATCGCTAAACGGCGTAGTGAGAAAAAAGTGAAAACGCCAGAATTAAGTTTATTTGGTTATCTCAACATTGCATTAAAATGCAATAACGGGCGATCAAAAGATCATATCTGCACCAAAATGGTTTGATTAAAAACGACAGCTTGGCATGCAAAAAATAAGCCCTCACCCCAACCTGAGGTCACGAAAAATGAAGACGCTACGGGTATCAATATGGCACAATTTTTTTTCTTATCAAAGCTTGTCATTTTTTTTCACCACTTAGATAAAAAAGAACCTATACATGTTTGGAGTCTTTGAAATCGTAATGACCTAGAGAATCATAACGGTAGGTCATTTTTAGCATTTAGTGAACCTAAATTTCCAATTTCATCGCACTTGGAATTTTTTTCACGTTTTTGAGTACACAACAAGGTAAAACCAATGGTGTTGTTCAAAAGTACATTTTATCCCGAAAAAAATTAAGCCCTGCCATTTTGACCAAAAAATAAAAAAGTTATGGCTCTAGGAATAAGGGGAGCATAAAATGAAAATGCAAAACCAGAAATACCTCCGGTCGTTAAGGGGCTAACACCTTTGGCACATAGCATGCTGGAGAGAAAATTGTGGGTTTCAGACCACGGAAGAAAGCAAACTTCATGATACATATCTCCCCTCACACACAGCGCCAGTGACCAGAAGTTTACATACACTATATAAAATGACACATATGTATGTTATTCTCAATATCTGACTTGAAATCAGAATAAACCTTTCCTGTTTTAGGTCAATTAAGATTACCATTAATTTTTGCCAAATGCCAGAATAATAAGAGAGAGAATGTTTTAAGGCATATTTATTACTTACTGCAAAGTCAAAAGTTTACATACATTTCATTAGTATTTGGTACCATTGCTCTTAAGCTCAATAATTTGGGTCAAATGTTTGTGATATCCTTCCACATGCTCCTCACAATAGTTGGTTGGAATTTGGCCCATTCCTCTTGTCAAAACTGTTGGAAATATATTAAAGCTTTCTATAAAGAAACATTGCTGTGGCTTGTGGTTCAACACACAAGTAGATATAATATCACCTGTTGAGGAGAGGGATTTTATTGGTATTGTATTATGTGCACCAACGGATTCTGTAAGTGCGCCAACATTAGCAACAAATGGACCCCAACATGTTTTTTCCATTGACCAAAAAGTGGATACAAAATATCCTGAACAAACCACTCACAAAGAGATATATCATAAATAAAAAATAAATTTTATTAAGTAAATTAATTTCATAGATAAATAGACAAACGAAATACAAGTAAGAGGAAAGAATGCATACCCAAATGAAATACACACAAATACAGGAATAAAGGAATGGATACAGGTAATGGTAAAGTGAAAAAATATATCAGCATATAAGCATATATCCACCAGAATTCCTGGAGTCCGCCGCACGTTTCGCCTTTTTAGCTTTTTCAAGGAAATTGTGTGTGTCATGACTTGAGACCTGTTTGATTTATGTAGTAAACCCACCCAGTCATGGTCCAATCCTCCGTCGCGTACATCACCGCCACCCCCGGGTCTCAGGTGCAGCCGCTTTCAGCACTCAATTGTGGCATGCATGGAGGAAAACCCCAATAATGACGGCATATCCACACGCCACAAATGATAGAGTCTGTCTGCAAGAAGCAGGAGACTCAGGTGTGGTGCACATGCGCGTCGCCATCTTTTTGTAGCCCGATCACCATACTTTCAGAGCCTATATCTGAAGAGGCAAAACCTTTTACTTGCCGCGCCTGCAGCACATATTAAATGCAGGAATCTGGGAAAGTGCCGCTGCAGTGTAGAAAGGGCCCTATAACGCCATATGCAAAAGATAACAGAAAAGGTGAAGCACAGCAATGAAGAGCACACTCCACAACAGGTTATTAGTGAAACATTAACCATTTCAGAAAGGCTGTGCGACAAAGGATTCAAGCATTATAATAAAACATCCTCATTTAGAGCATTTAGTATCATTGCAGCTTCATATGACAGTGATTCCAACATGCAGAGTCTCCTAGCACAATTGTTCTCTGTATAGTATGGATAACAATAAAATCAAAAGAATGGATGTCTAAAACAATCCAATTGTATGCTTGTTATAATGCTCATTTGGGAGTGAACCTCAGCATTGTTGGAAAGGATCCTTTTCACAATGTAGCTCAGCATCAAGCACACACGTTTAACAATCCTGGGTAAGTATGTGAAACCACAGTTCAGACTATATCTGAAAGGGCAAAACCCTTTACATGCCGCGCCTGCAGCACATATTAGATGAAAAAATCTGGGACAATACCACTGCAGTGTGAAAAGGGCCCTATAAGTTGCACCATATGGAAAAGATAACATTAGGAATCGCCCAAAAGATGAAACACAGCAATACAGAGCACACTCCATAAAGGGTTATTAATGAAACATTAACCTTTTTGGAAAATTCATAGGTTGGGTGACAAAGGATTCAAGCATTGTAATAAAACACCATCATTTAGAGCATTTAATATCATTGCAGATTCATATGACAGTGATTCCAACATGCAGAGTCTCATAACATAATTGTTCTCTATATAAATATGAATAGCAATGAGATCAAAGGTGCAATGACAATAAGATCACAAGTACATTAGCCAAAAGATATCAGAACAGTCCAATTGTGTAATTCTTGTGATGATCATGTGAACCTCAGCATTGTTGGAGAGTCCTTTTCACAATGTAGCTCAGCATCAGATATGGTCACACATGTTTGGCAATCCTGGGTAAGTATATAAAACCATAACTCAGACAAGAAAGATACCAAAAATCACTAAAATATGAAAATAACAGAGAAAACAAGTTAAAACAAGACATGACAAAAAAGTTTAAAATCAGCAGAGTTACAAAAATGGAGCAAAACTAAGTGTTTCATTCAATCCCATGGGGGTCATAGTGCCCAACTCAAAAATCCATCTTGTCTCTGTTTGGGCCAAGAGCTTTTTCATGTTTCCACCCCTTATACCCCCATAGATCCGGTCAATTCCCCTGACCTTAAGGCCACTTGGATCTGAGTCATGATGCACCCTAAAGTGTCTAGCCAGAGTTTTTAACAGCGAGAGGTCTTCTACCTCCTTCGCTGCCACAATATCTCTTACGTGCTCTCTCATTCTAACTCGCAGCTCCCTGGAGGTCAAACCAATATATATTTTAGAACAAGGGCACTGTACAAAATAAATTACAAAAGAAGTTGTACACGAGATATAGTGAGAGATTGTGTATTCCCGGGTACCGTCGGCGGTTGTAAAGGTTTTTGTCCTGATAATATTATGTAAATTACACGCCAAACAATTCCCACAGGGAAAACAACCCCATCTCTGTTTCTTAATTCCAAAAGAGTCTTTTGGGGTACAACATAATGACTCCTGACCAAGTGGTCCTTGAGATTTCTACTTCTCCTGGCTGTAATAAGGGGTCTTCCTGAGATTTCTTTATTCAATATTGAATCAGTTTGAAGAACCGGCCAATGTTTGGCAAGAATTTTCCGCATAGTATCCCACTGGCAGTGGAATGTAGTGATAAACCTAATGTGAGTATCACAGTTCTCCTTTGAGGCAACAGAGTTATATAATCATTTTTGTCGTGGGGTATATTTGGCTCGATGGTACCCATGTTTAATATTTCTCTGGCAGTACCCCCTTGCCCGAAAACGCTCCCTCATATCTTTTGCCTGTTGTACAAAATTATCTGCCGTAGAGCAAGTACGTTTGGCCCTTAGGAATTGGCCAAAGGGGATGGCCTTTATAGTTGAGTGAGTATGTCCAGAGGAGGAGTAAAGAAAAGAATTAACTGAGGTCTCCTTTCGGTGGATGTCTGTCATGATTAGTGTTGAGCATTCCGATACCGCAAGTATCGGGTATCGGCCGATATTCGCTGTATCGGAATTCCGATACTGAGTTCCGATACTTTTTGCATATCGAATACCGGAATCAGAAGTTCCCATAATGCTATGAGCCAGTTTGATTTGATTCAGCCAATGACAATCCTCAGAAGTGTGGGCACATCCTGTTAGGCATGTAGGCATGTTAATTAATGGCATGGCTGTGATTGGCTGATGAAATGATGTCATGATGCACTATAAAAGCCGCCGCCATTTCGGGTTCACTCTGCTGTGAATTCAGTTAGGGACAGGCTGCTGTTCAAGACTCTGAGGGACAATTAGAGATAGCGATTTTCACAATCATAGTGTGCTTTACCCAGGCTACATAATCAACCACTGTAGCTTTCTTTTCCCTAGCAGCAGTGTTCACAGCTGTCTGCAAGGTCCGTGTGAGTGCAGCTCACGCTGAGTAGTGTGTCCTGCAGCCACGTCTGGTTGTAGTCCGCTCAGCGTGTCACTGCCTCACACATATTTTTCTTTTATTGCAGCTCATTTTTCATTAATTCTCCTATTAGTGTGCATCCATCCGTATCCATCTACATTGGTTGGTTGCAAACACTATATAGGAGTAGATAGAGGAGCCTTTTTTCTGGCTTGTGCCCTTCATCTGCAGCCAGATTAGTATTACCCTATTTTTTGGAGCCTCATCCTTTGCATTGTAGGTTACCTTCCTGCATTGTAATAGCTCCAAAAAGTTTGTGATACTATCGCTTTCAAATCTTTGGTCACATCCTTTTTTTTTTTTCGAAAAAAAACCAAAATAAAGTTCACCAAACACTCCATCTGACAGTTGTGTAGGCCACATTAGCTCCCATTAAAGTGTAGTCCACACACTTTATAAAATTATTGTTTCTTATACCTGTTAGCAGCTGTTCAGGAATAAGCACACTAAGCCCCCCCCTTTGTACTTTTCTGCCTATCTTTATCAGTCTACCAAGATGAAGAAGGCAGGGATTAAGGCACGTGGTCGTCGGCGTGGAGTTTCAGCAGGGAGAGGACGTGGGGATTCTGCAGGGAGAGGACGTGGGGATTCTGTGCCTGCTGCGGGCACCAGTGAGTCAGCATCCCCCAGTTTTACCAGGTAACTGTCCTTTATGCGCAGCTTTGTAGGACCTCGCCGTACCCCACTGCTGCGGGACGAACAAATTGAAGCCGTTGTCGAATGGATGGCAGCTAGCGCATCGACTTCAATGACTTCCACGTCCTCTCAGGGCTAGAGCACTGAAGAGCAACCATCTCTCTCTTCACCTGCCAAATTGCCCAGGCAGTCAGAGAGCCCTGTACAGGAGCCATCACAGTCTCTACTTCTGTTCTCTGAATCTGTTGGCTTGGAAACAGGGGGCCAGCCAAGCAGCATTCAAGAATGTGAAGAAGAGGGAGTATGCATTGATGCGCAACTGCTTTGTCCCTCTGAATCTGAAGAGGCAGGTAGGCCAGTGCCTATGGTCAGAACACCTCAGTACGCATCAGATGATGATGAGACTCAGGTGCCACTTTCTGGTGCATACGGTGCTGGCGAGACTACCCAGGAGAAGCAGGTGTTTGAAGAGGGGAGTGTAGATGATGAGGTCCTTGACCCATCATGGCGTGAGGAACATGAAGGTAGTGGGAGCAGCTCTGAGGAAGAGATTCCCCAAATGGCCAAAACAGGAGGGAGAGGGAGGGGGCAGACTTGGTTGCTTGTAGCCTCCACTTCGGCACCCGTTAGGAGCATTTGGGTCACCCTCCCAGGGCTGTGGGGTACTCGGTACCGGGTTGGTGTCAGAGGGATGTGTCACAGCAGCGGTGTCCCGGTCCGTGGCCTTGGGTGCCCAAATCAATGGTGGTTTATGATGTAGTTCATATGGATAGTTCGTGACGCCATCTGTGGTGTTTGGCAAGTTAGATGTTAAGCCAACGCTGCGTGCAGATCCACTGGGGCTGATGATGTGGTGCAGCAATGATGGTGTAGCTCTCCACAGGTGGAGCAGTAGCCCCAGGGCAGTGTAGATGTGGTGGGCACGGGGATGTAGCAGTGCCGGAAGGATAGGAAGCAGACAAAACACAGTGGGGTGCAATTTCTGTACCTTTACTTGATAACTGCAGTCCAGGGTCCTGATTACAGATGGTAACGGAGCAGGTTAGCCTGGAAGCAAATCTGGGATTCTCTCTCACAGATGGGCTGTGCAGTCTCCTTCCTAGCGCTTGTATGGTGTGAAGCACTCCAGTACTTAGTTACTCTGAAATTCCTGCTGTTAGATGCTCCTAGAACTCTACTTGCACGGCAGACAGCTGTAGCCTTTCTCAGGGACGTCTTAATCGAGGCTCTCTATCCTTTCTGCTGTTGTGCCTCAAGTCTTAGATGGGAGCAGGGCATTTACAGCCTCCTACTCCTCTGGTATCTGTGGCAGGACCTTTAGTATCCGTACCACCATGGAGACCAGGCTCCAGTTCGTGCGCTCTCAAGCTGAGGGAGCTCGCCTTCTGCAGCTCAACCTCCAGCTTCGCATTCCACGTCTGCACACTTCACCCTCCGCAGACTAACCAACTCTCCTCTCTCCTGGTCCTCAGAGGTCACTCCTCCCCTTAATCCTGGTTTAGAGTTCCCCCTGCTGACCCGGAGTGGAACTGTGCTGTATGTAAGGATTGACTGTCAGAGAGATCCATCATTGCCTCCAAGCCTGGCATTACCCTCCCCTGGAGGATGGAAAAGCCAGTGTGGCGACCATACTCCTGGGGGCGCCACATTCCCCCCTAGTGAAAGTCAGCACTCCTGGGTTGAACAAGAAGAAACATGAATAACATACAAACATTTGAACAATAATAATTGTACAAGATTGAAAAAGGGAAAAATGTACAAAAACCACATGTTTCCAAAAATGGTCTTATGATGACAAGTCCAACATCAATGTCCATGGTCCATTCCTGGGCAAATGGTAACTATTTATAAAGAAAGTTTTTGACCACACACAAGTCCTGTGGTTCAGTGTCCATAAAAGTTAAAAGGGAACTTCTTACAGGCTACCTGTAGGCACAAAACTTGGAAAACAGTTACATATTTACATTCAATTCCAATATTGACATTTACTTTATATGCAGAACCTAACTGGTAGAATTCCCTGTGTGGTACGAGTGGATCTACGTAACACTGGTGTTGTAGTGTGTGAGGTACTGGGTACACTACTGGGGATTCTACATGGTATAGGGGTACGTGATGGTCTGGTAACTCTTGGACTCACCAGGGGCACAACAGGTTCATCACTGGCAGGGCGAGGGTTCTCTGGCTCCACTGCTGGTGTGGCTTCTGCTACCTGATTCTCCTGATCCTCTCGAGTCACGTCCTCCTGTGCTTCCACTTGGGGAAATAACAACACTGGCACCACTATTGCATCATTAATTCTAGTCCAATTCGCGGGGAACTCCCCAAGCACTGTGCTGACCTTCTTTTCTGCCTCTACAGGTTGGATGTCCTCTGACTCTTCTGCTCTTACTTTCAACTGGTCAGGGCATAACTTCAAATGATCCCTGGATACCGCTGCCGAGGGGTCTCCTCCGTCTTTTCTCACAAGGCATACTTTAGCACTATCAAAGTTTGAGGGCAGAATGGTATAAGGTTCAGCCTCCCACTGATCATCCAGCTTGTGCAACCTCCTCTTCCTTTTGAGGACTTGTTCTCCTGGCGAAAAGGGGGCAGCAGGTGCATTCTGATTGTAAAGCTTCTCCTGCTTTTGCCTTCTTTTTCCATGACTGGGCCAGACTCTTCTCCACACACTCCTGTACTCTTCTGTACTGCTGCTGCCTTTCTGTGTCCCAATCAGCATCTGTGGACGCGGCTTCCGGCGTGAGGACTCCCATGTCCAAGTCAATAGGCAGCTTACCAGGTCTTGCTCTCATCAGGTATGCTGGAGTACAGTTGGTAGAGTTCACTGGGATATGGTTATAGAGATCCACCAGATCTGGCAACTTCTCTGGCCACAGGTTCATCTCCTCAAAGGGCAGTGTCTTCAGTAGGTCCATCACTACCTGGTTCATCTTCTCGCATATGCCATTGGTCTGTGGGTGGTAAGGTGTTGCCCGGATTTTCTTACAACCATACAAGTTGCAGAACTCATGGAACACTTCTGCTTCAAAAGATGGACCTTGAACTGTGAGTACTCTTTCTGGATGCCCATGTGGCCTACAGAAGTGCTATTGGAAGGCTCTGGCAGTTAGATCTTTGACAGGCACAACTACCAGGAATCTGGAGTAATGGTCCACAATGGTAAGAGCATAGGTGTAGCCCGACCGGCTTGGAACCAGCTTCACATGGTCCAGGGCTACCAACTCGAGGGGCTGCTTGATGATGATTGGTTGCAGGGGGGCTCTCTGGCTGTCTCGATCCTTTCTGCGTAGGTTACATTGTCCACACTCTCGGCACCACCTCTCAAGAGTCTTCCTCATACCAGCCCAATAGAACCTCTCTCGGAGCAATGTTTCTAACTTCTTCCATCCGAAGTGTCCAGCTCCATTGTGGTATGCTTCCAGGACCATTGGTGCCTCTCTCTTCAGGACTATCACCTGCCAGACCAGCTCATGTGTGCGGGCATTGATGCTCCTCCGGCACAGCTTCCTTTCATAAATGAACAGCCGACCCTTCTCCTTCCACAGCTGCTGGGTTTCTTCAGAAGCATCTGACTCTGGGCATGAGTCAGCTTGTGTCAGCAGCTCCTTCACCAGGCGGACTGCAGGGTCACTATCTTGTGCTTCTGCCCAGTCATGATGGGGCAATGGGTTCAGGGTGACCTCCTTCAAGCCAGACCGCCGGTTCCTCACTCCTTGAGCACGCTGGGCCGCAAGTGGCTGGTGGAAGGGAGGTAGTTCTATTTCTTCAAGAGCCTCTGGGTCTTCTCCTGCATCTGGTAGGTTCAGCATTCAGGACAGCGCATCAGCATTGGCATTCTTTTGCCCTGCCCAGTACTTGATGGTAAACTCATAGTTAGATAGCCGAGCCATCCATCTCTGCTCCAGGGCACCTAGCTTTGCAGTGTCCAAGTGAGTCAACGGATTGTTGTCCGTGAAGATTGTAAACTTGGCCGAGGCTAGGTAATGCTTGAATCTCTCGGTGACAGCCCAGACTATGGCAAGGTTCTCCAACTTGAAGGAACTGTAGTTGTCAGGGTTCCTCTCAGTGGGACGCAGCTTCCTGCTGGCGTAGGAAATCACTCTCTCTTTTCCATTCTGTACCTGCGCCAGTACTGCTCCTAATCCCACGTTGCTGGCATCCGTGTACAGCACAAAGTGTTTCTCATAATCTGGATAGGCCAGAACTTTGTCACCTGTGAGGGCCATCTTCAATCTGGTGAAGGACTTCTCCAATTCTTCAATCCATTCAACCGTGAAATTCTTCTGCTTGCCTTTCTTGGACTGCCCCACCAGAAGGTTTTGTATAGGGGTGGCTATTTCAGTGAAGCCCTTGATGAATCTTCGGTAGTAGCCTACCAGTCCAAGGAATTGGCGGACTTCATGAAGGTTGCTGGGCTTCAGCCAGTCCCGGATGACTGTGACCTTATCAGGATCTGGTGCCACACCTTCTGCACTGACCATGTGACCGAGGTACTGCACCTTGGGCTTCAGGAGGTGGCATTTGGAAGGCTTCACCTTCAGGCCAAAATTGGACAAAGCTTCAAACACTTCAGTCAGGTGTTCCAGATAATCTTCATAGGTTTTAGAGAAAATAATGACATCATCCAGATACAACAGGACTGTCTCAAAGTTCATGTGTCCCAGGCAGCACTCCATCAGCCGTTGAAATGTTCCTGGGGCAGTGCAGAGCCCAAATGGCATGTAATTGAACTCACAGAGACCCATTGGAGTGGTAAATGTGGTTTTCTCCTTATCTGCATCTGCCACAGGAACCTGCCAATACCCACTGGTGAGATCCAAGGTGGAAAAGTAATTAGCAGTTTTAAGTGCAGCTAAGGATTCCTCAATCCTAGGCAATGGGTAGGCATCTTTATGTGTAATGCTGTTAATTTTCCTGTAATCAACACACATTCTCATGCTACCATCCTTTTTCTTTACAAACACTATTGGAGCTGCCCAGGGGCTACAACTGTCTCTGATAACCCCAGCCTCCTTCATCTCCCTCAACATACTCTTAGCACACTGGTACTATGTTGGGGGTATAGGTCTGTACCTCTCCTTTATGGGTGGATGGTCTCCAGTGGGGATATGATGTTGCACCCCTTTTTCCTGCCCAAAATCTAGTTTGTGTTTGCTGAATACCCGCTCATACTCTTGTGTCACTCTGTAGACCCCCATTTCTTTGGTATGAAGGTGTAGAGTCAGTTCCCACCTGCAGTTGCTGACACCACTCCTCTGGCTGTTTCACAGAGCCATTGTCCTCCACCTGATCGGATGAGACCAAGGGTTCTGCTGCCTGCAAAGAGTTGTTATTTACTGTGAGCAGCTTAGCAACTGTGGCGTACCGAGGTATTGTGGCTTCCTCTTCCCCACAATTCAAAAGACGTACAGGTACTTTCCCTTTTCTGACATCAACCACCCCTCTGGCTGTCAGGACAGTGGGCCTGCTTTCAGAGTATACTGGTTCTACCAATGCCTGGCAATCTCTTTCTCTAAGGCCTATAGCTGCCCGACACCATACCAACATTTCACATCTGGGGGTATTGCAATGGGGAAAGCATCACTCACTCTGACGCTGCCAATCTCTCCGCCAGAGAGTTCTACCTGTTGCCTTTGCATCAGGGCTCGGATCTCCTTCTGCAGGACTCATTGTTCTCCGGAACCAGCAGTCTCAGCCACCTGTTGCAACAAGACAATAACCTTGGACAGACAGTTTTCAATTACATTTGTGCCAAGAGTCATCATGGGATTACATTCACGTCGATCAATATCAACAATTATCAGACCTTGAGACTTTAGCTCCACCCTCCCCACTTTTACAGTAATCTCCTTACATCCAATCTGCGGTAAGGTCTGACCATTACTAGCAACTACTGTCAGTTCATCAGTGGGACCATGGGTGAGTTCAGAATCAGCCTAATACCTCTTGTAAAGAATATAGGGCATGGTGGTCACCTGGGAGCCAGTGTCCAGCAAAGCGTTCATGGGGATACCGTCAATCACCACTGGAAGGATTGGTCTCCCTCCCACATACTTGGCTCTCCAGTTCTTTGGGCCTGGGGATCCTACTCCTGGGGGTTGGCCCTCTGCCCCAGGGGTTGCTCGTTTAAAGGACAGTACCTTGCAAGATGACCTGCCTTGTAGCAGTGCCGACAGATGGGATGCCCGTCCTGGTCATATCGATCATTGTTCCTTCTTCGAAGCGGCGGGGCTCTCCTCCTCCGGAGCCACGGGACATCCTCTGGACTGGAAGCAAGCTGGAACTTTTCTTTGGAGAACACCTGCAGGGACTGCACAGTTTTAGGCAGTGCAGCCATTCCTTTGGTCTTTATCCAGAGTCTGGGCATCAGCCTCCACAGGGATGAAAGGAAAGGATGTTGCTTCCTGATGATAGGTGATCGCTGGATGCCTAGGGGGCGCTGGACGGCTGTCCGTGGATTCCTGCAGTATCCGAATAGCCCTGTCCTTGAAATTAGCAAAGTCCAGATCAGGGTCTTGCAGGGTTATAATGCACAACTGTCCTCTGTGGGTAATGGACAGGAGACCTTCGATGAACTGCTCCTTTAACAGCTTATCTTCTTCCTTTACACTGTCAGGGTCAACTCGTTTAACTGCTCGCCGCGCCTCCTGCAGGTTGAGGGCATAGTCCCTGATACTGTCCTGTGTCCTCTACTTACAGCCAAAGAACCTCATCTTGATTTCAACTGCAGTCGGGTGTCAAAAGTGCTCTTCAGCTTGGCCAGGACCTTTACAACAGTCTCTTTATCGGTGTCCTGCCAGGCTTTCACCTCTCTCAGTGCTGCACCCGTTAGCTGTCCAATTAGGATATTCACTTTCTGGCTTTCAGACAGGGGGTAAACTTTAAACAAGCTGCACAGTCTCTCTTTAAATTCACTCAGGGTATGTGACTCACCCGAGTATTGCGGTAGCCAGGCCGCTCCCGGTATGTAGGGCATAGACAGCGGCATGATGGGGACCACTGCAGCGTGTCCTCCTCCGGGCGGTGCCACGGGGTTGGCAACGGTGTCCGCCGCTGCATCGCCGCCTGGCACGGACATCTTCTCCCCCCTAGTTAACGCTAGCCAGGGCCGGGTGGTTGTAGGAGCTCACAGGCGGCCGCTCTGTAGGCCCGGTGCTCCGGCTTTAGGCCTCAGCTCTTTCTCCTCTCGCTAACTGTCCTCTCTTCCCGCGCGGCACTTCTGTTCGCCCTCTGCGGCAGGCTCTGCCCATGAAGGCCGTCCCTCTTTCTTAACGTGCGCACCAAGCAGCGTGGCAATGGAGGTAACTGGTGCCAAATTCACACAGATCACAATCACAGTCTATGGCACACAGGACCCGGGGATACCGGGCTCCGTAATCCTGTTCGTGACGCCAAATTGGGTCGCCCTCCCAGGTCTGTGGGGTACTCGGTACCGGGCCGATATCAGGGGGATGTGTCACAGCAGCGGTGACCCGGTCCATGGCCCTGGGCGCCCAAATCAATGGTGGTTTATGATGTAGTTCATATGGATAGTTCGTAACGCCATCTGTGGTGTTTGGCAAGTTAGATGTTAAGCCAATGCTGCGTGCAGATCCACTGGGGCTGATGATGTGGTGCAGCAAAGATGGTGTAGCTCCCCACAGGTGGAGCTGTAGCCCCAGGGCAGTGTAGATGTGGTGGGCACGGGGATGTAGCAGTGCCGGAAGGATAGGAAGCAGACCAGACACAGCGGGGTGCAATTTCTGTACCTTTTCTTGATAACTGCAGTCCAGGGTCCTGATTATAGATGGTAACGAAGCAGGTTAGCCTGGAAGCAACTCTGGGATTCTCTCTCACAGACGGGCTGTGCAGTCTCCTTCCTAGTGCTTGTATGGTGTGAAGCACTCCAGTACTTAGTTACTCTGAAGTTCCTCCTGTCAGATGTTCCTAGAACTCTACTTGCACGGCAGACAGCTGTAGCCTTTCTCCGGGACGCCTTGCTCCTGGCTCTCTATCCTTTCTGCTGTTGTGCTTCAAGCCTTAGATGGGAGCAGGGCATTTACATCCTCCTACTCCTCTGGTATCTGTGGCAGTACCTTTAGTATCTGTACCACCATGGAGACCAGGCTCCAATTCGTTCGCTCTCAAGCTGAGGGAGCTCGCCTTCTGCAGCTCAACCTCCAGCTTCGCATTCCACGTCTGCACACTTCACCCTCCGCAGACTAACCAACTCTCCTCTCTCCTGGTCCTCAGAGGTCACTCCTCCCTTTAATCCTGGTTTAGAGTTCCTCCTTCTGACCCAGAGTGGAACTGTGTTGCATGTAAGGATTGACTGTGAGAGAAATCCATCATAGCCTCCAAGCCTGGCATTACCCTCCCCTGGAGGAAGGCAAAGCCAGTGTGGCGACCATACTACTGGGGGCGCCACACATTCCTCTTCCAAAAGCCGAAAAGGGCGCTCCCAAGACTTGCAGTGCGTGGTCCTTTTCTGACACAGTTGCAGATGACATTTGCTTTGTCAAATGCAAGCTGTGTCATCAGAAAGTCAAAAGAGGGAAAAGTGTCAGCAACGTAGGACGTAGGCCAACCTACAGCACCACCTACCACCTCTTCAGCTCGTATTGTAGCTTCTTCCTTCAGCTCACACACAGCTGGTTCGGCTTTCTCACAGGATCGCCATGGAAGAACCTCTGGCACTGTTGTCCAGAGACCCAGTGACATTCCACCCACAGCACCACGTTCCTGTTCATTCTCCCACTCTACAGCCATCGGTAGCACAGGCATGGGAGAAAAGGTGGCCAAACTCGGCAAACCATCCCCAAGCACAGGCTCTGAATGCTGGCATTGCCAAATTACTGGCCCTTGAAATGCTCTTATTCAGGCTGGTGGAGACTGACACCTTCCGGAACTTCATGGCATTGGCAGTCCCACAATACACTGTGCCCAGCCTCTTTTATTTCAGCAGGCAAGCCGTCCCTGCCCTGCAAAAGCATGGGGAGGGAAAAATTAAACATGTGCTACTAAACGCCGTCAGTAGCAAGGTCCAACTGACCACAGATGCGTGGACCAGTACCCATGGACAGGGACGATACCTTTCCCTCAATGCCCATTGGGTCAATGTTGTGGAGCCGGGTACAGATCTTGAGAGTGGCGCTGTACGTGTTCTGCCAACTCCAAGGATTGCAGGAATCCAGTCTGTACACATTGACTCCTCCTCATACTCCAGTTCTTCTGAATCAGTGCTGCAGGAGCCTGTTACGACCGATATGAGCGCAGCCGTGGCCAAACGTCAACAGGCCATACTGAAATTAATTTCTTTGGGGAATCGAAGCCACACAGCGCAGGAGCTCTGGAATGCCATCGAGCAGGAGAGTGACGTGTGGTTTCTGCCAGCGAATCTCCAGCCTGGCTTGGTAGTGTGTGACAATGGCCGAAATCTGGTGGCAGCACTTGGCCTAGGCAACCTCACTCACATCCCATGTCTGGCACATGTGCTCAACTTGGTCATGATGAGCTTTCTGAGGGACTATCTGGATCTTGATGCACTGCTGCACAAGGTCCGCATAGAGTGCGCTCACTTGCGGCTTTCCAGCACGGCAAGATCGCGCATTGCAGCTCTGCAGCGCCGATTACGCCTTCCGGAACATCACATCATATGTGACCTACCCATCAGGTGGAATTCAATGTTACATATGTTGGAGCGGTTGTGTGAGCAGCAGGCAGCAGTAATGGAGTACCAGCTGCATCAGGCGCAAACAAGTCGCACTGTGCGCCGGTCACACTTCAGCACCACTGAGTGGGCCTCTATGAAGGACATCTGCCTCGTTTTGCGTGCCTTCGATGATTCCACGCGGATGGTGAGTGCAGATGATGCACTAGTCAGCATAACTGTCCCCCTTATCTGCCTGCTTCAAAAAACACTGCAAGCACTAAGGGAGGAGGTTTTGGAAGAGGTGGAGGATGAGGAGTCACAAATGCCATCTGCTTCTGGACAGTCTGCGCTACATGGTTCCTCACAAAGGCCTAGGCAGGGGACACTTTGTGAGGAGGATGAGGAGGAGTCAATGGAGGAGGAAGACATCTCTCAAGAGGAGGGAGGTACACAATGCTCTAGTCAGTATGTACAGCGAGGGTGGGGTGATGCAGAGCAGGCAGAGATGGCGCCTCAAGCAGCGGACAGCATTTCTTTGGCAGTTGGGAGTCTGCAGCACATGGTTGACTTCATGCTGCATTGCCTGAGAAACGACTGCCGCATCGCCCACATTCTCAACATGACTGATTATTGGGTGTACACCCTCCTAGATCCTCGCTACCGGGACAACTTATAAAGCCTCATAACACCGTTGAATCGGGAGCGTAAAATGCGGGAGTACCAAGACACACTGGTGCATTCCATCATGTTCTCCATTCCACCCGAGAGCAGTGCTGCTAGTGCTTTACAAAGCAGCTCTGTTCGTTGAGGCAATGGAGGAAGCTCTGCACAAAGAGGGAGCAGAGGCAGCGCCTCAGCACAAGGCAAGACCAGTATGGCCCAAATGTGGCAAAGTTTTGTGTGCCCACCACAAATGTCTACACCATCACAGACAGCTCCAGTCAGCAGGAGGCAACGTTTCGGTCAGATGGTGACATACTACATGTTTTGCCCTGTCAGTGTTCTCCCAGACAGCTCTTCCTCCTTCAAGTTTTGGGTCTCTAAGCTGGATACATGGCCAGAGCTTAGCCAGTATGCATTGGAGGTGCTGGCTTGCCCTGCTGCCAGTGTATTATCGGAACGCGTCTTTAGTGCCACAGGTGGTGTACTAACAGACCGTCGCACGCGACTATCCTCCGATAACGTTGACCGGCTTACTTTTCTGAAAATGAACAAGGCCTGGATCTCGCCAGAATTTGCCAGTCCTCTTCCAGAATAAATAATTGGTTGGCAACAGTATCCAGGTCTCCTGTTGTGTTAATGTTTCTACCACCTGAACTGTAATTCCTGGGCTTCAACACAGCCAGTTGTTGCTCAGAAGTGCCGTCTGCACAGAGAAAAACACTAGCTCCAGTGTTAGTGGGGTTCAGTAACGCCAGCTGCTCCCCTGCTGTGTGGACGACAATATCTTCAGCTGCCTCCACATTCAAACTAGATCATATTTTCAACTTGCTCCAAGTAGGCCTCAGCCTGCTGCATGATTGATCCTGGGCTTCAACACAGCCAGTTGTTGCTCGGAAGTGCTGTCTGCACAGAGAAAAACACATGCTCCAGTGTTAGTGGGGTTCAGTAATGCCTGCTGCTCCCCTGCTGTGTGGACGGCAATATTTCCTGCTGCCTCCACATTCAAACTGCATCACATATAAAACTTGCTTCAATTAGGCCTCAGCCTGCTTCATGATTGATCCTGGGCTTTAACACAGCCAGTTGTTGATCGGAAGTGCCGTCTGCACAAAGAAAAACACCAGCTCCTGTGTTAGTGGGGTTCAGTAACACCAGCTGCTCCCCTGCTGTGTGGACGGCAAAGTCTCCTGCTGCCTCCACATTCAAACTAGATCATATTTTCATCTTGCTCCAAGTTGGCCTCAGCCTGCTGCATGATTGATCCTGGGCTTCTACACAGCCAGTTGTCGCTCGGAAGTGCCGTCCGCACAGAGAAAAACACTAGCTGCAGTGTTAGTGGGGTTCAGAAATGCCAGCTGCTCCCCTGCTCTGTGTCCGGCAATGTCTACTGCTGCCTCCACATTCACACTACTACTGATTTTTAACTGTGCTCCAATTAGGCCTCTGGCTCCTCTGTCTCTAGTATTTCCCCTGGCCTCCAACACCGCCAATTGCTGCTCAGAAGTGGCGTCGGCACAATCCACACTTGTTCCTGTGTTACTAGTAGTGAGAATGTGGACAGAGCAGGAGACATTGCCGGACACACATCAGGGGATCAGCAGACGTTACTGAACCCCAGTAACATAGGAACAATTGATTGTGCAGACGTCACTTCTGAGCAGCAATTGGTGGTGTTGGAGGCCAGGGGAAATATTAGAGACAGAGTGGAGCCAGAGGCCTTGTTGGAGCACGTTTAAAATCAGTAGTAGTCTACAACAGATATAAAGCTTGATGAAACTAGGCCTCAGCCTACACCCTGATTGACCCTGGGCTCCAACATCGCCAGTTGCTGCTCAGAATGCTCAGAAGTGTTTTTGGCATAGGTACTCCCTCCTGCCCAGCCTGGTTCCAGCACGCCTGCTGTTTCCAGGAAGTGTCAATGTCATTTTGCCACCAATACGTTGTCCTGTCGTGTTGCGGTCGGGTTAGCCGAGTCTATAGTGCCTGCAGTTTAGGTGCTTCCTATGTGGGCTGCAGGTTCTGGTAATAAAGGCTGGTTCTGTAGTGCCAATAGGACAAGCACCCCCTGTAGGAGTGTGGGTTTCGGTAACTGCGGCCGGCTCGCGGCCTTGCAACTTTGTTTTTCATGGGTACCTTCTGCTACCCCTCCGGGTTCCAGTACCTTCAGCTGGTGCTCGGCAGTGCCTTTGGCTAAGGTGCCTCCTTCTTGGTATCCGAGTTCCAGCAACATCTGCTGGTCCTTGGTAGTGCTTTCTAGCACAGGCACCTCCTGCTTAGTAACCGTGTTCCAGCACCGTCAGCTGGTCCACGGTTGTGCCATTGGCTCTTCTTCCTTCTGCTGCCCCTCCGGGTTCCAGCACCGTCAGCTGGTCCTTGCTAGTTCCATTTGCTCATGTTCCTTCTGCTACCCATCCGGGTTCCAGTACCGTCAGCTGGTTCTCGGCAATTCTTCAGCCTTCTTGTACCTTCTGCTACTTTTCCAAGTTCAAGCTTGTGGAAATGGTTTTTGGTTCTCACTCTGGATCTCCCTGATGACGACCCTGAAGACGACAACCCTGAAGACCACACCGAAGAAGACCAAAAAGATGACCCTGAAGAAGATGACCAAGAGGACAAAGAACATGAAGACAACCACCAAGATGCAGAACAATAAGAGACAGAAGGCCAAGAAGCAGAAGAACAAAAAGCAGAAGAACCAAAAGCAGAAGAACATTAAGCATGAGACTAAAAATCAGAGCAAAAGATATCTAAATTATAAGCAGAAGAAGACTAAGCAGTGTATGGGGGTGAGTCCGTTCCTCCTCATGGTGCCCCTGGAAAATGCCTGCTGCTGCAGGCCAAACTGAACGCGGACAAGTCCTGTTGTAAATCTTTTGTGACAGCCAGAACGGAAGGTGTAATCTTCAAACTTTTATAGATAACAACTACAGGAATGCCTGTCACAAATAAGAATATGATGAAGAAGAATAGGAAGAAGATGAAGTAGAGTATGAAGAAGAATAATAGTTCAATAAGAAGAATATGAAGAATGTAAAAAAAAGAATAATTGCAAGAAGGTGAAGAAGAAGAAAATGAATAAGGTGAAGGAGCAGTTGATGAAAACCATGCTGCTGCTGCTGCTGAGGATCATGAAAGTGTGGGAGAGTAAAAAGAAGGTGAAGAGCATGGAAGTAGTGAAACATACATATCTGACAAAATATAACAAAGGTTAACATAGTCAATATGTTTGTAACTCCGAACGTCTTAAAAAAAAAAATATTCCTGCTGTTCCATCTGATTGGGCTAAACCTCTATGCCTTTAAAGTCTCCTCCACCTCCCCCAATACATTCTACATTATTCTTAGTTGTTTTCCTTCATGTAGAATTAACCTACAAGGAAAGAAAGGGTTTTTTTTAATTCCGATATTTCTGTCCCATTGACTTGAATGGGGCTTCCGGGATCGGAATCGGTGATACCCGATACATTTTGGGTATCGGTCCGATCCAATCCGATCCGATATTTCACGATATCGGATGGTATTACTCAACACTAGTCATGATGTATGCTGGATCAGGACTGATAAAAAGCACAGGTAACCTTTTTTTTCTTAAGCTGTGCTTAAGTTTGGTTTTTGCCCTCGGTGGCCATTAGGATTATTGCACTGTGGTGTCTTTTGCTCTAAATTTGCCCCTGGCGGTGGTGTGCGTCATTGCATTCTGGTTTCTTTAGTTATTGCACATGATTATAATGCAGGTGTGATTGCTCTAGCTCTGCTATAAAAGAGTCACAGGTGTTGCAATCAGTGTTGGTAATAGTGTTCATTTCAACCATCCTTGGTGGAAGAAGGAGCTGGAGAGCGTTCCTTGCAGCACTTCTTAGCCCTGGTGTGGAAAGAGTCAGAGGGGATTTCCTTGTAGCTCTGATAGAGCTTGGTGGCAGCTATTCAGGAGGAGAGCTGCATTCTGGTGGTGGAATCTGTTGGCAGGAGCAAGTGCAACCGAGTAAAGCTAAGTGGTGTTTCCCTGTTTGTGTTTTTCCTTAGTGTGTATTAGTACAGCGGTGGGGCCAGTGCCTGTGCCACCCAGCTCCCTAGCAAGGGATAGGTGTAGGGTGTGCTAGGGCGACAGGTTCCTGATCGGCGCCCGGTGCGGAACCGGCATAGGGAACGTTAGGAGCGTTAGGGACACTGATTCAGGGGAGTGCAGCAGGTCTCCACATCCCCTTACCCTATCACAGGGCCCACCGTTGTAACTGTTTCCTCTTTCCCCGTGTCTGGTTGTTGTCGTACCGGCCGGCTGGCCGTGTCACACAGGACAGTATCACGTGCCGCGTCTTGTAGTTTCAGTTACCGGCCTGCGGGTCGCATCACACAGGACGGGTCATCATGACATTATCAAAACCAAACTTAAGCACAGCTTAAGAAAAAAAAAGGTTACCTGTGCTTTTTATCAGTCCTGATCCAGCATGGATCATGACAATGTCAGTATGGACGGACCCTGAGGTATCAACTGACAAGTCGATATCTAGAAAATCAATTCTACTTTCATGCCATTTATAAGTCAATTTGATGTTATATGGATTATTATTTAAATTTGACATGAACCTATCCAGATCAGAGACCGGGCCCTGCCAGATAATCAAGAGGTCATCGATGAAACGAAACCAGCACTGCACATGGTCAGCATGCTCCCTCCTCACGGAAAACCTCCCTCTCCCAGAAACCGAGAAAGAGGTTTGCGTAGGCAGGCGCACACGCTGCACCCATGGCAGTGCCACGCCTCTGCAGGTAATATCGGTCTCTGAACGTAAAAAAATTGTGATGTAAAGCGAACTGTAAAAGTTCCAAAATTAAATCAGCAAGGGGTCCGTCTATATTGCTCATCTCTAAAAAGAAACGCACAGCCCGTAGCCCATGACTATGCTCAATGCGCGTATAAAGTGACTCGACGTCCGCGGTGACAAATAGCATGTCTGAGTCCAAGGATAAACCATCAACCCTAGCCAGGACATCCACAGAGTCCCTGACATAGGAGGGCAGCGTCTCCACTAGGGGTTTCAGATAAAAATCAATAAATTTACATATGGGATCACATAGCCCTTCCATGCCAGAGACTATGGGATGCCCCAGGGGATCAATGGGGTCCTTGTTGACCTTCGAAAGGAGGTATAGAGTGGGCACTTTTGGAAATTTTGGCAGCAATCCATCCAAAACTTTTTTGGGGATAATCCCTTCTTCCCAAGCTTGGGTTAAAATGACCTCCAGTTGAAGAGAGAATGTGGCCAATGAATTAAACGGAAGAACTGAATAATAATCTTTATCCTTGAGCTGTTTAAAAGCTTCCTTCTCATATTTATCAATTGGCCAGATCACGACTTTTCCCCCCTTGTCCGCCTGTTTGATAACTACATCATCCAATGCCTTAATTTCCCTCAAGGCACGTCTATGTTTGGGTTCAAGATTATCTCTTCTTATTTTAGTAGATATTTTTCTAAAATCCTCAGTAACCAGGCGTGCAAAAATGTCAACCTGTGGACAGATGGACAGGGGGGGGAAAGCCGTTGATCTGGGTAACACCGATTGAGGGAAATTGACCACATTCTCAGAACTCTGTTCATCAAGTAACCAGACCAGAAGTTTACAAACACTATATAAAAAGATAAAAAGACACATATGTATGTTATTCTCAATATCTCACTTGAAATCAGAATAAACCTTTCCTGTTTTTGGTCAATTAAGATTACCATTAATTTTTGACAAATGCCAGATTAATGAGAGAGAGAGAGAATGTTTTAAGGCATATTTATTACTTACTGCAAAGTCAAAAGTTTTCATATATTGCATTAGTATTTGGTACCATTGCTCTTAAGCTCAATAATTTGGGTCAAATGTTTGTGATTTCCTTCCACATGCTCCTCACAATAGTTGGTTGGAATTTGGCCCATTCCTCTTGTCAAAACTGTCGGAAATATATTAAAGCTTTCTATAAAAAAACCTTGCTGTGGCTTGTGGTTCAACACACAAGTAGACATAATAGCACCTGTTGAGGAGAGGGATTTTATTGGTATTGTATTACGTGCACCAACGGATTCTGTAAGTGCGCCAACATTAGCAACAAATGGACCCCAACATGTTTTTTACATTGCTGCGGCCTATTGTAGATTTAGGATATTATGAGTTGGCCTTTTGTAATTTAAGGGGGAAGTGTCATCCCTAACATTCAGGTTTACCGCAAAGCCCCATATTGCATCTGTACTTGTAGATTCTGTAATTCAGTTTGTTTCTCTGATACTTGCTATTCCTCTTACAATATTCACCATTTATCCCCCTCTATAAATAAACCTGTTAAGTGCTTCACCCTCATCTCTTGTGTCTGTGTAAGGATCATGCACAAAGGATTCCTGAGTCGACCCGTGGCAGAAGAAGACCCTCTTGTATCACACCACAGCTCCCAGAAAGATTCCGGTAGACCCACTGTGCTATATTGAGGTGAGAACTATCAGACATCCTTCCCCCACAGACGGCTTAGTGGGGTGCTACAATAACTGAAAATTATGGTGCACAAATGTCGCCACAGTCATGTTATACAATAAGAGAACCTCAAAAGGGGTTAATGGACATTCTGATGATTGAGAAATGAGTTTGTGTTAAAGCAACAGAAAATAAGTTTCATTACAAGAGCAAATAAAAAGTCTTATTTCTGTTCCTTCATCTTATTCTTCAATTATCCAGAGTAAAGACGGTTCAGATCACAATCATTGGGGAGCGGATCCAGAATACTGTGTGATGAGATCAGACAATGTAAAATATATCCCATCATTCTGTATAAAAAGAGGGGAGATGATCGGCGTCTTCATGTCACTGATCCTATGAGCCGTGTGCTTTGTGTCACTGCTGCTCGAGCGTCTTCATCACGTATCACTTAGAATAGAATCTACTTCTTATTCAATTATATTATATATAAGGAGATGATCAGTTTCCTTATTATATTGCTGCTTCCATGGCTTCCTTTAGCAAAATTTGTCTGTGATCTCAAGATAATAGATTTTTTCAATAGGCTTGGAGGTATTTACCAGGATGGAGATTTCATCATCGGTGGGCTGTTAGCAGGTGATAAAATGGTAATGGATCCAAGATATCTAGATGACTTCCATGCAGAAATATACTGTAAATCGTAAGTCATGATCTTATGTCTGTAGTGTCCATACGTGGTGAGAATAGTGACTGCTGCAGACCTCGCTCCACCAATCGATCAGTACTGGCTTCTATGTATGACATTTCAGAAACACTAAATGAGGCTTACGGGGTCCTGGGTCACCAACTGTCTGTAAATTCTTGGTCGGTCTGTACAAATCAGGGACTTTTTACTAATCACCATATAATATCTGACAAGTCCATGATTATTTTGGGGTCGGAGGAGCTTGTGCCGGTTATTGAGATTGTAGCTGTCATCATGTTCCAGTTCTCAGTAATTGCTACTAATGTGTCTTATCAATGTGCTCATCATCTGTCTGGGTTACACATGGTCACATCTTTTCAGATTTGAATTTATTTGGTTCAGATAATTTTTCCCAACAAAAGCAGATATTCATCATTTTCCTGAAATTGCAGGTCCTCTGATTGTCCTGGAATAATATGTATAATAATAAGAGTAAGAGGGACAATTAGCAGTAAAAAAGAAAGAATTTACACTACTAAAGCAGGATGGCACCACTGAAGATCTAAAAAACTATAGCGAGAAAAATACTTGATCTAAAAAGTAATTAAAGCTGCCAAAAAGGAAATGGAGAAGCACATTGCTAAGGAGAGTAACACTAATCCATAACTGTTGTTCAATTATATTAATAGTAAAAGAATCATAAGTGAAAGTGTAGTCCCCTTAAAGAATTGTGATGAAAAAATGGTAGTGGCAAAAGCACAATAGCAGCTAAGGCAGGAGGTGTTGAGCCTGCGTCATGGTTTGGCTCCGGAACGCCTGGAAGGCTACCTTTTCTGGGAGTAGGCTAACCGCTTTTAAAGGCAGAGCATGAGAAACTGGTTTTGGCTTACACTGCCGAAACAACAGACTCCAGCAAATATGCCCTCCTCTCCTGAAGTTTCAAAAAATGCAAGCACTGAGTCGTCAAGTGCTGGCTCCTGGTCAGGAAGAACTCCGTTCCTTGTGTCCTGCACCCCCACCCAAAGTGAATGATGCAGCAGGCCACACTTCACATTAGTCCTTGTAGCTCTTTCTATCATACCATGCCTGGGTTATCAAGTGAAATCGTGAATTCCCAAGTCCAAGATGAATCTGACATGGGAGTGTGGGTGGCCAGCCAGGGCAGGGGGGTAATCGGTACTGGGCCGGTGTCTCACAGGGATGTGTCACGGTGGTGACCCGTTCCGTGGCCCTGGGCGTCCATGCAAAGGGGTGAATTACGTTTATAGGTGAATGATACGTGACGCCACCTATGGTTTCTGATTAGATTGACCAGCGCTGCAGTGTCGCTTCTCTGGGACAGATGTTGTGGTGCAGCTAAGATGTAGAAGCCCTGCACAGGTAGGGCCGTAGTCGCAGGGCAAGTGAAAGAGTTGGTAGATGGTGTGCAGTGCAGGATGTAGCAGAGCCGTGCGCCAGGCACATGAGAAAGATGCAAGACACAGTCATGCAGTTACTTTACCTGTACTTGGTAAGTGCCGTCCAGGACCCAGAGTACAGATGGAGAAGGAGTTGGTCAGCCTTGAAGCCAATTTCGAATTCTCTCTCTGCATATAGGTTGTGTGGCCTCCGTTCTAGCGCTTATCTGAGGTACTCGCAGTGCTGAGTTCAAGGAAGTTCCCCCTGTTGACTCTCTTTTGGAACTTTCTCGTATGGCAAGCAGCCATAGCCTTTTCCTTCTGGCTCCTACACGTCGATGCTGGGGCCTCCGTGCCTTAGGCTAGTTTCACACTTGCTTTTTTTTGCAGCGCGTTTTTCCCGCAAAAAAACGCATTAAAAAAACGCATACAAATGCATACAAACGCTGCGTTTTTTTCAAGCATTTTTATGCGCATGCAGGAAAAAAACGCAGCGTTTTTGCGCGTTTGTATGCGTTTTTTGTGCGTTTGCGTTTTTTTACAGATTTTGGAAAAACCCCACAAAAATGAAAAAACAACCATTCAACAACACACAAGACCAATGGGACTTCATTGTGGGTGTGGTATGTTAATATATAGACCCTGTCTACAGTATTCTTCACATTTGCTTGATTCTTCTCGTGACCATGGATCTGCGCTGGAAGAGTTTTCACTTCAACTTGGATTTAGACATCGCGATGGCTCAGGCGTATGCAGTTGCTTGCCATGAACAAAGGAAGAGAGAGAGGCAGCGAAGACGGCGGCGTATGTGGATACATCCGATTGTTGAACTCCGGGAGAGCCGTGGGGCATACCACACCCTCTACAGCGAGCTACAGGCAAACCCGGAGAAATTTACAGATTATATCAGGATGTCCCACGAAAGTTTCATGGATTTGCTTGCTCGTGTCCAACAATCCATCCGGAGACAGGACACACAGCTCCGTCGTGCGATTCCTCCTGAGGAACTGCTACTGGTGACATTACGGTATGTTTTAAAAACCAAGGGTTGCGGTCTGATGGTTTTTTTTTAAATTTAGTATTCAAAACCTTGGGTAATTAGTTTTCGTGAATTTACTAATATTTTATTTTATAGTTTTTTAAAATAATATACATAAATATTAATTTTACTTCTTTGTCTGTTCACAGATTCCTGGCGACTGGAGAAACCCTATCTTCACTACACTTCCAGTACCGTATTGGAATCTCTACCTTGTCTGGAATTGTTGCTGACACCTGCCGGGCTCTCTGGAATGTTCTTTGCCCAGAATTTATGCCCCTGCCCACCGCTGAAAAGTGGATGGAAATTGCTGACAAATTCTGGACAGTATGCAATTTTCCCAACTGTTTGGGAGCTGTTGATGGTAAACACATACGGATCATCAAACCCCAAAGAACGGGATCTGAGTACTATAATTACAAAAAGTACTTTTCAATAGTACTCATTGCGATTGCGGATGCCGGATGTATGTTTGTAGCAGTGGACATTGGAGCATTTGGCCGTGGTAATGACTCACAGGCTTTTAAAAACTCAGACATGGGCCGGAGGTTGTATGGCAACCAATTTAATTTCCCTATGCCACGGCCTCTTCCTCACACCGAAGCTCCGCCACTGCCCTTTGTAATGGTTGGCGATGAGGCTTTTCAAATGTGCGGAAACTTACTGAAACCCTACTCCAGCCGGGACTTGGACCACGCCAAAAAAATATTTAATTACAGGCTGACCAGGGCCAGAAGAACTGTCGAGTGTGCTTTTGGGATTCTTGTTTCCAGATGGCGAATTCTCGGCACAGCCATTAATCTTAAACTTGAAACAGTCGATGAGGTGGTGAAGGCCTGTGTGGTTCTACATAACTTTGTGATGGCTAAAGAGCACCCGACCTTTGAACTGGACGATGATGCTCCTAACCCATTGCCTGAATTCACTCAGCACACTCTCAGGTCATCCGTTGAAGTTGGCCAAATGAGGGACCAATTTGCGGCCTACTTTATTTCTGATGTAGGACGGGTGCACTGGCAAGATGAAATGGTGTAATGTTTTTGTTTGTTTATGGTAATAAAAAACCTTATTTGATACCATTACTGAGTGCACTATATTTTTTAAACTCCAATTAAATAAAAAACTTCCCATGTATAACTGAATTTTTTGATGTTCACACACCTGGGCAGGTAAATACACATATGAGTTAAAATGCAGCATTGCTAGTCTGCGTGAAATATATTGGAACGAGCAAAGCTGCAGGCCATGAATCAGGAAACAATTTTTTTTCAAGAGAAAATTGTGCAACTAGTTGAAAACAAAGTATGTGATTTTCTCAAAACACAACCCTCAAAACCCAACCCCAATGAAAGTCCATGGGGAATACAAGTCAGCATTGAGTGGATGAATGTAATCTGCTCCATTCCAACTTACAAGTTATTACACTAGGCCTTGGAATGACTATACTAGGCCGTGGTATTTCAAATATGAGTATAGTAGGCCTTGGGCCTACTAGTATAGTCATATGTGAAATACCACGGCCTAGTATAGTCATAACAAGGCATACTCGATTTTTGCCAACTAGGATCTTGTTTCACGAAAAACAAACGGGTGAAACTTGACAAGTTTCAACAGTTTGTTTTTCATGAAACCAGATTCTAGTTGGTAAAACTAGAGTTATTACACTAGGCCTTGGAAAGACTATACTAGGCCGTGGTATTTCAAATATGAGTATAGTAGGCCTTGGGCCTACTAGTATAGTAATATGTGAAATACCACGGCCTAGTATAGTCATACCAAGGCCTACTCGAATTTTACCAACTAGGATCTTGTTTCACGAAAAACAAACTGGTGAAACTTGACAAGTTTCAACAGTTTGTTTTTCATGAAACCAGATTCTAGTTGGTAAAACTAGAGTTATTACACTAGGCCTTGGAATGACTATACTAGGCCGTGGTATTTCAAATATGAGTATAGTAGGCCTTGGGCCTACTAGTATAGTAATATGTGAAATACCACGGCCTAGTATAGTCATACCAAGGCCTACTCGAATTTTACCAACTAGGATCTTGTTTCACGAAAAACAAACTGGTGAAACTTGACAAGTTTCAACAGTTTGTTTTTCATGAAACCAGATTCTAGTTGGTGAAACTAGAGTTATTACACTAGGCCTTGTAATGACTATACTAGGCCGTGGTATTTCAAATATGAGTATAGTAGGCCTTGGGGCTAGTAGTATTGTAATATGTGAAATACCACGGCCTAGTATAGTCATACCAAGGCCTACTCGAATTTTACCAACTAGGATCTTGTTTCACGAAAAACAAACTGGTGAAACTTGACAAGTTTCAACAGTTTGTTTTTCATGAAACCAGATTCTAGTTGGTAAAACTAGAGTTATTACACTAGGCCTTGTAATGACTACACTAGGCCGTGGTATTTCAAATATGAGTATAGTAGGCCTTGGGGCTAGTAGTATAGTAATATGTGAAATACCACGGCCTAGTATAGTCATACCAAGGCCTACTGTAATAACTCGATTTTTAACAACTAGCATCTTGTTTCACAAAAAACAAACTGGTGAAACTAGAAAGAAACTTATTTTTAAGACAAGTTTCAACAGTTTGTTTTTCATGAAACCAGATCCAAGTTGGTAAAACTCGAGTTATTACACTAGGCCTTGGTATGACTATACTAGTCCGTGTTATTTCACATATGACTATACTAGGCCTTGGGTTGGTTTTTAACATGTATTTACCCATCAGTGTGTGTGAGCGGCGCAAACAACATTAATGAAACTTAGTAATGGTGAACCACAAATGTAAATTTATTTTTTATCACAAAAATAAACCAAAAAATTATTTTTTCCGGCGTTTGGGGGCAGATGGTTTCAATTTGGGGGTGTGCAGGGAATATGCAACACTTGCAGTTGAAGACGGTGTTTGAGGGGAAGGGGCAACAAAACTTGTGGGGGAAGGTAGTCCAGTTAAGGGAATTAAACTAGGAACACTTGGAGGAGAGGAAATCTGTTCAGGTACATTAGTTGTAATGGCATGTCGCCGTAGGCTTGTGTGCCTGGACCGACTTTGGCCCAATGCCCGCCTTGATAGATTTCGCCTTGAACTAGGGGCAAATATTGAATGTAGGTCCCCCGTCTGCTGGTATGGCTGCTGCTGCTGCTGAGGTGGCGGCTGCTGCTGCTGAGGTGGCGGCTGCTGCTGAGGTGGCGGCTGCTGCTGAGGTGGCTGCTGCTGCTGAGGTGGTTGCTGCTGCTGAGGTGGTTGCTGCTGCTGCTGAGGTGGCTGCTGCTGCTGCTGAGGTGGCTGCTGCTGCTGCTGAGGTGGCTGCTGCCGAGGTGGCTGCTGCTGCTGAGGTGGCTGCTGCTGCTGCTCTTCGTTGGCAGTGCTCGTCCTTGCAGGAGGACTGGTGGCGGCAGTGATGGTCCAGGTTTGCAGAGTGGTGGTGGCAGGGCTACTACATGTTGTTGTAGCGGCAGGGCTGTTCCATGTTTGCCTAGTGGTGGCTGAGCTCCACGCATGCATGGGAGTGGCGGTGGTGCTCCAGACAGGAGCAGCGCTTGCCATGGTGGTGTCGGTGAAGTGACCAGCTGCACTCAGACTTGTGGTGGTGTAACGGTGGGTGTCCTGGCTTTGAATAGAGGTGTCCGTGCAGTGGTATGCAGCACAAGTCGGTAGTGAGGTGAAGCGAGTCAATGGTGGCACAGGTGGAAAGGACACCACTGACTGCTGACCGTACCGATTATGCTGCATAGCCTGCAAGAAAGCATTGTTGCAGGCCTGCAGCACATTCAGCTGTTGCTCAGGACTAAGGTGTTCCGCCATGCCCTTTTCAATCTTACTAAAAAAATGGTGTGCTGGTCTGTTGAGGTCGGCCTCCAGACGGTCAAGGCGCTGTTCTACAGAATTGAAGCGGTGTTCAAAGTGGTTAAAACCACGTTCCATGAGTGCAAAACCGCTTTCAACTCTGTCGGACAGTGACTTGAGGCTGGAATTAAATGTCTCGCTCAAATGCATAAACTCGGGCAAGACATTCCTGTCCAAGGCCCTCTGCCGCTGGCGGGTAGTGCCCGCATAACCAGTGGCAGAGACCTGGGACAGGGGAACACCTGATGGCCCAGCTTCCTGGTCACCAGCTGTGTGTGTGGTTGACCTGCAAGGTGCTTCCTGGCTGTCGGATGGCTGGGACGGGTCAGAGGACGTCCGAGGAAGGACCGCTCCAGGGCCAGGTTGCAGGGTGCTGCTCCAGGTGCTGTGGAAGAAAGGAAAATCATTACTACCATGCCTTTACAAGAAGCATCAGCTGTGGATTAGAAAAACACAGATTAATAAAAATAAAAACCCAAAATTTATAATACTTACGATCTCGTGGCAAGGACCGGTCTTAGGAACTGCAACGCGTGATAGTGACGGTATCTAGTTCTGGTCCTTGACGCAGATCCACTGCGAACCTGGCACTCAGCACGAACATCACTGTTGAAGCGGTCCTTGATCGAACGCCAACGTGTTCGGACTTTGTCCACTGTTGATAAAAAAAAAACAGTGCCGTCAAGGACAACAGTCACTGCGGCACAATGTAGCAATACAATGCTCAAAGCAGTCACTGTAGACCCCGATGACACTGTTGGGTTTCCTGCTAGAATATGCCTAGCACGAAACCCAACAGTGCCGTCAAGGACAACAGTCACTGCGGCACAATGTAGCAATACAATACTCAAAGCAGTCACTGTAGACCCCGATGACACTGTTGGGTTTCCTGCTAGAATACACCTAGCACGAAACCCAACAGTGCCGTCAAGGACAACAGTCACTGCGGCACAATGTAGCAATACAATACTCAAAGCAGTCACTGTAGACCCCGATGACACTGTTGGGTTTCCTGCTAGAATATGCCTAGCACGAAACCCAACAGTGCCGTCAAGGACACAAGTCACTGCGGCACAATACAGAGCAGGGAAATACTCACTAAATGCCTTTTTGGAGGATGCTGTGGCGCTGTCCCAGCCATCCATCAACGCTGCGGCCACCTCATTCCATAGCCGCCGGGTCACCACAATGTCCTTGTGCAGCCGGTCACGGCTGTCCCACAACGGCGAACGCTCCTGGACCAGGCTGATGAGCTGCTCATTATCCAGGTAGACGTCTTCATCCCGTTGTGGAACCTAGACAAAACACATTCATTAGAATAATCAAATTTAAATTGAATAAAAAGTTACAAAAAAAGAAACATAAAAAAGAGTAAAAATAGAAGATAAAAAATAAAGAACATTACAAATCATTTGATACTTACATTCCGTATCACCACCGGGACTTGGCTTCGCTGCTCCTGCTCTTCGCCCTCACTAGTCCCGTCCGCAGAAGATGATGATGACGATGTCTTAAAAAAGTTGAAAAAAACGTAAGAGATTTGGAGAAGCAGCAGATATACTTACCAGATGCACGAAAATAATCACCTCACGGTCTGCTTGCGCCAATTCCTGCCGCGATGGGGAATACTCGGATTCTGAAGACATACTGCATGTAAAAATAATAAAAATCATTAGTACACACATAATTTAAAAGGACAGGCATATAATGTAATATACTCACATTCTTCACTGATATAATGGGTTCTTGGTTGACTGTCTGCTCTTCAATCTGTCAGTGTAGTAGTGGCAGAGTTTTGGCAGGCACCTCCTTTATATAGACTTTTTTTTTTTTACTTTAGAAGATTATAACTAGGACAACAAGTGGACACCACCAAAAAAACGCAGCGCTAAAAAAACGCATATATGCGCATGCCAGTGCGCACGTATGCGCATCCATAGGCTATAATGGCCAATTTTAGCGCAAAACGTGCGCATACGTGCGCATGCGCTTTTTTCCAGGGCCAAAAAATGCAACATGCTGCGTCTGGAAAATACCAACGCACACCCCAAAAAAACGCAGCACATGAAAATCGCATACGTGCGCATGCCAGCGCGCAGGTATGCGCACCCATGTTAAATATAGGGGAAAAAACGCATGCGCACGTATGCGTTTTTTTCCAGCGCTAAAAAACGCAAATGTGAAACCAGCCTTAGTTGGGTACAGAACATTTACAGCTGCTACTTCTTCCGGTTTCTGCTGCAGAAACGTCAGTGTCCCTACAAACTCGGAGACCGGAATCCGGACCATGCGCTCAATCTAGGAGTGAGCCTTAACTCTGCTCATCCTCCAGCTCCCCTTCTCACGACCACACACTTCCCCTTCCCTGCACAGAGTGCCCTAACTTACCTCCTCCCGACCACAGAGAGCAGATCTGCAGCAGTTAGGTTCAGAGGTCTCCCTGCTGGCCTGGAGTGGGAAATGTGTTGTGTGTTGGTTTAACTGCTAGAGAGATCCTTCGTTGCTCCCAAGAATGACATCACACTCCCTAGGAGGTAGGTAATGCCACTGTGGCGAACGTATTCCTGGGGATGCCAGAAGTGCACTGATGCCCAGCAACTGCTAGATGATTCTGCTGGTACATTGACCCAGACCACTACATTCCCCTAACACTCTACACAGCCAGAATCTGACCCTGAGGAAACTCAGGTTCCCCTTCCCGCATACTATACCACCTTACACGGTGACAAAGAGGAAGGTGCAGATGAAAGTGCAGGTTCCTTGAGCAGGTGGGGGGGGCATACTCTGGCATAGGGCCCCTCATAGTATGCAAAAGTGTCTCTGCTGGTGGGAGGGTGCAAAAGTGTCTCTGCCGGTGGGAGGGGCCCACCCGACGTCAGACACACCACCACATGGGAGGGGCCCACCTGTCGTCAGACACACCACCACACACCGCCGTACTATGAGGGGCCCTGTGCCAGTGCCGTCGCCAACGAGAGGGCTCCCCCTGCTTGCTCAGGATCACAGCACTTGCAAAGTTGTAATACTTACCTCTCCCTGCTCCAACGCCATGACATCTTCCGCGTGTCCTGACAGTGACATTCTGATCAGAGAGCGCAATGACATCACGTCTGTATGCCCTCTGCCTTAACAGCCAAGTGCAGTGAGATGGAAAATGGGGACGACGAGGAGTCCAGACTAGAACAGGGAATCCCTAGCGAGGAGACTTATTTAATTGTTTTCAAAGTTGGGACAGCAATTTTTGGGGAGCACTATGCTCTGGAGAATGATATATGGGGCCGACCATACACTGGAGCATTCCAAAGGTGGACATCAGACACTGGAGCAGCATTTACAGGGCCCATTATACACTAGAGCATTAGAAATGGGGCCCATTATATATGGAGCATTATTTGGGCCCATAAGACAGTAGAGCTTCATCCATGGGGACCAACATATACTGTAGCATTATGTGGAGCTCATCATATACTGTTTCAAACATTATATGGGACCAATGATTCTGTATGGAGAAATATATGGGCCTCATTACTCTGTATAGCGCACTATGCGGTGCCCATAATACTGTATGGAGTAATATACTGTCCGTTTTTGGAGCTATTGGAGAATTTAAAATCGATATCAGTCATGTGATGTAAGAAGTGAAGTATTTTTCATTGTACTATACCGATATTTCTCTACCTTATCAGAGCATCATGAGTTGTGGTATGTGTTAAAGGGGCGCTCTTTGGCCCAGGGCACATGAAAACCTGGAGCCAACCCTAGCCCCCACAACTGTAGCCAAATAACCCCCAGTTCTCAGTGCATTACTATTATTATGAAGTAAAATAAGGTTGACAAGCTTCAGTAATAAAAATTGATGTTTTTGGCATTCAAATGGGCACTGTAGGTTTGTTTCCTGTCCTCCTCTTACTGCCGACTTTGCTTCCCCATTGACTTGCATTGGGGTTCGTGTTTCAGTCGGCCTTCGATTTTTCCCTATAGTCGGCCGATTTCATTCGACCCGACTTCAAAAGTCGGGTTTCATGAAACCCGACTGGACCCGAAAAAAAGGCAAAGTCGCTCATCTCTACTGTGCACAGTTTTGAGCACCGGTGCTCAAGAAGGATATAATGGAACTAGAACGAGTACAAAAGAGGACAACAAAATTAATAAAGGGGATGGGGGAACTACAATACCCAGAGAGATTAGGAAAATTAGGATTATTTAAAGTCGTCTAGAAAAAAGACGACTGAGGGGCGATCTAATAAACATGTATAATTATATAAGGGGACAATACAAATATCTCTCTGTTTATCTGATTATACCAAGGAAGGTGACGATCACAAGGGGGCATTCTCTGCGTCTGGAGGAGAGAAGGTTTTTCCACCAACATAGAAGAGGATTCTTTACTGTTAGGGCAGTGAGAATCTGGAATGACCTGCCTGAGGAGGTGGTGATGGCGAACTCAGTGGAAGGGTTCAGGAGAGGCCTGGATGTCTTCCTGGAGCGTAACGATATTGTATCTTACAGTGATTAGGTTCTGTGGAAGGACGTAGATCTGGGGATTTATTCTGTCAGTATATAGGCTGAACTGGATGCATAAATGTATTTTTATGGCCTTGCTAACTACGTTACTATGTTAGTATGTTAATCTGTGGTCTCCTAGGATTGTGTCCAATCCATTTCATGCTCTTTAAAGGGAACCTGATGGCTGATACCTGGTGCCCGATCACAGGCAGCATTTATCAGACATTGGCTGCTTGATTTCTCCAGGAATGTTTGACTTTCAGAGAAAAACATACTATAAAAGCCGCCGGGGTTCTAGCCGCACTGGTGACTAGAGGGAAAGGCCTGACCATGGCAGCCTCTGCCCGCCCGATAACACTGACTGCCAGGTCTCTGCCTCTACATGCATGCTGGGAGAGACCGGTCACTCACGGGGGACGGGCAGGGAGAAGATGACGGGGAGAGAACTCTTAGACAGGTCTCCATGAGGTTTTGTCTCTCAGCTGCTCTTACATTATTTTTTCTCTGAAATACCGCATGCTTTCAGAGTCATACATACATGGCAGAAATCATACAGACAATGTGTGACACATGATGGCCGTGTTTATGAGCTGTCATGTTCCCTTTAACGAAAACCCATCCTAGTTATAATAAAGTCACTGCACCATAATGACCGATGGGAATCTGATAGTGGCCAACAGCCTAATCCATAACGCAGGACACTGAGATTTCTCTATTTCTTTATTTATTTAAATTAGTTTTTTGCGATCAGACCTCCAGTTCTGCGCAGATCACTGACTCAAAATCACGTTTTTCCCATTAGATGTAACATATTCCTGCTGTGAGAGAGATGAGTGATGAGCCGTCTTTACCATAACGGCCTCCGCTAGTTCCCCACAATACACTTACCAGAAGCAAATGAGCCCAGTGCAGTCTGTTTGGTAATACTAACGCCCGGGCGGCTGGTCCCAGTGGTCGTCGGGGTTCTGTGAGTCACACATTTTTAGTCGTTGTACAGAGTTTTTTCTATTGAGGTTTTTTTCTTTTACTATACATTTTGTAGAATACTATAATTAACTTTTGACAATAATTTCAACCCCAAAATTCAACCCTTGCAAAATGCTATTGAAGTATTCACACAATTGTGTGAAAAAGCGTTTGCCTCCTTCCTGATTTTCTATTCTTTTGCATGTTTTTCATTTTCACACTTAAATGTATCAGATCACCAAACAAATGTAAATATTATACAAAGATAGCACACGTAAACACTAAATGAAGTCTTGTAAATGAAGGTATTTATTTTTAAGAGAAAAAGAAATCCAAACCTACAGGGCCCTGTGTGAAAAAGTGATTGCCACCTAAACCTATTAACTGGTTGGGCCACCCTTAGCAGTAAACACTGCAATCAAGCATTTGCAATAACTGGAAATGAGTCTTTTACAATGTTCTGGAGGAATTTTGGCCAAAGGTGAATTGTTGTAATTCAGCCACATTACAGGGTTTCCGAGCATGAACCGCCTTTATAAGGTCACCCATAGCATCTCAATTGGATTATGGTCAGGACTTTGACTACGTCACTCCAAAGTCTTACTCTTGTTTTTCATAAGCCATTTATAGGTGGACTTGCTGCTACATTTTGAATCATTGTCCTGCTGCATATCCCAAGTGTTCTTCAGCTTCAGGATTTTTTGGTAGATGGCAGAATTCATGGTTCCATTTGTCACAGCAAGTCTTCCAGGTCCTCAAGCATCAAAACAGCCCCAGACAATCACACTGCCACCACCGTATTTTACTGTTGGCATGATGTTTTTTTCTGAAATGCTGTGTTACCTCTACGCCAGATGTAATGGGCCATACACCTTCCAAAAAGTTCAACTTGTGTCTCACAAGTCCAAAGAGTATTCTCCCAAAAGTCTTGGGAATCATAAAGATGTTTTCCGTCAAAACTGAGATGAGTCTTTATGCTCATATTGCTCAGCAGTGAGGTTTGAACTTGGAACTCTGCTATGCAGTCATTTTTGCCCAGTGATTTTGTTATGATGGAGTTATGAACACTGACCTTAACTGAGTCAAGTGAGGCCTGCAGTTCTTTAGATTTGGGGTCTTTTGTGATATCTTCAATGAGTTGTCGCTGTGATTTGGGGATAATTTTGGTCAACAGGCCACTCCTGGGAAGATTCATTACAGTTTTTTTTCAATTTGTGGATAATTGCACTCATTGTGGTTTGCTGGAGTCCCAAAGCTTGAGAAATTGCTTTATAACATTTCCATACTGATAGATCTCAATTACTTTGTTTCTCATTTTGTCCAATTGAAAAGTCCTTGTTTATAATTGTAACAATAATGTAAAATATGATGTAAGATTCCCCTGATTATCACATTGTAGAATCTTCTATTCACATACTGAACACTTCTGTGTCAGTGGTGAGGGTTTGAACCTCCCTCCTTCCTCTTGTCAGCCTGCTAGCAGCTGCTGATTTCTGCTCACTGGCAGCCTGTAACCTGAGACGGCAGCCACTCACGCCCCTTGTTCCTCCCCTTCAGCTCACACACACAACCAGTCTAACCTGAATTACCAGTGTGAGCCCCTTCCCGCCTCATAGCAGGGGGTCTCTTTGTCTCCAAAATGTGCAGCTAATCTCAGAGACAATAATGAGAATCTAATCACTTGGTCATAGAACACCTTTAGATTAAGATGGAAATATGAAAATGACATATTGGGACGTGCTCCGATTGGGCTTCACTACAGTGGTTCTTGCTAAATTCTAGCACCAACAGAACCAGAGAAATGGATTTCTCCTGAACAGAGCGTAATTGACAGCTAGTGTTTGATGTCATCAGAAAACTAATTTTAATACAAGATGAATGATAGTTCTGCCGATATTCTGCTGGTTCTCGAGCCCAGATATGATGGTTATAAGTTTTCAGAACCCAAATCTGTACTTTGATAAAGGGGAGGACTGTCACAAGACAACCCGTTTAGTATTGTCACAAGCCCAAAGGTATAAGGAATTTTCCTCTACCCCCCAGTCACTCGAACTTGGGATGCCGTGGCAATAGGATCTCAAATGCATGGTGAAGTTTGGCTCCTCCCCCAGCATGGTTCTGTGCTATGAACTCATTTTCTGGTCTGCCTCTGGTTTCTGGTGAGGGAGCTGGTTGTGCTGACAGAGGAGTTGCGAGTTCTCTTTCCGGGCACCCTCTGGTGGTGGCAGGAGGTAATGAAGCTGATCTAATTCACAGAGACCTGCCACCTGATAATGAAGATGAGGATTGGACATATGGAGTCTCAGACTGGATTTAAGACAGCCGAATCCCTATTCCCATGCTGGTAATTTTTTCCTGCCTCCTGAGGTCTTAGTTTCCAGTTCAATTCCTGCCTTCTCAAGCTAAGTGTTCTCTGCTAATGTTCACATTTCATTTGGTTTGATCTATTCAGTTTTTGTGTGGTCAGCCAGCCACGGCTGGGGCTGTGCTGAATTTCCATTATTTTGTCACTGTATGTGCCAGTTTGCTTTTTGTCCCTTACTAGATTGGCCTCTTTTTGCTCTGTTCTCAAAATATGCCAGAGTGCTGATATTGTGGGAAAAGTCTAGTGACTTCAGGGTTTTTTTGCTATCAGAAGTGTTGGACATTTTTGCAGGGTTTTTTGGCATGATTGTAGACATTATCATTCCTTTCCTGTCCTTTCTAGTTAGTGTGGGCCCCATCGTTTGCTCAGCCTATTTTCCTACTTGTGTTTGAGCTTTCATCTTGTCTCACTGTCAATACATGTGTGGGGGCTGTCTATTCCTTTGGGGTCTGCTCTGGGGCAGTTTAGATTTCCCCTTTTCTTGCTTTAGGCTTATTTAGTCCTCCGGCTGTGACGACGCATCTAGAATCATCGTAGGTATGGTCCACGGCTACTGTTAGTTGCATGGTCAGGATCAGGGTTCTGCTGTCCACGTAGTTATGAACCTCTCTGGCTTTTCTGTGACTTGGCATGGTCTTGTTTTCCTCCTCGGAGACTCATTCATAACAGAATCACTACCCATACTGCAGATTCTAGGGTACTCAAAAACAGGAAAGAATTGTTTAAAAAAGTGTCAGAATTTTTTTTTTTATATGTGTTTTTTCTTCTTTTTCTCTGGGGCTGTAGGAGGATTTTTTCTCTAATGGAGACTAAACAATTGCCTGATCGTGTGGAGCAGCTCGCTGCTGAAGTGCAGGGAATTTCCACCTATCTCACTCAGTCACATGCTGTTGAACCAAAGATCCCTACTCCTGATGTGTTTTCTGGAGATCGGTCTAAATTTTTCAATTTTAAGAATAATTGGAAAGTATTTCTTGCCTTGAAGCCTAACTCATCGGGGAGCTCTGTGCAGCAGGTTAAAATTGTCATCTCCTTGCTGCGCGGCGATCCCCAGGATTGGGCTTTTTCTCTGACACCTGAAAATCCTATTCTGAATAATGTGGACGCATTATTTCAAGCCTTGGGGTTGTTGTATGATGAACCTAATGCTATTGATCAAGCTGAGAAAACCCTATTGGCATTGAACCAGGGTCAGGATTCTGCAGAGTTATACTGTCAAAAATTCCAAAAGTGGGCGGTCCTTACTACATGGAATGATGGTGCATTGGCAGCTCTCTTTCGGAAGGGTTTATCAGAGACCGTAAAAGATGTTATGGTGGGATTTCCTGTTCCCTCTGGTCTGGATGATTCTATGTCATTAGTAGTGTTGAGTGATACCACCTGTATTGCCAACTGTTCAGCAATAAGGTTCGGATAGGGCTTTAAAGAAGGCTACTACTTGCATATAACACAATTTTATTATACAATGATCAATCCAAGTGACAAAACACTAAATCAATGGAATGTATGACAATGATATCGAAATAGAAAATAGTATGATATTGCGTATACTTATATATTCAAATTACAAAGGTTTTGGTACATATACTTACATCAGAAAGAAGAAAAGAAAAGAATCTTCACTAGGGGCATTTACGTCTGTCTGGAAAATACTTCAACTGGTAGGAGCAGTCAGTGAAGACAGAGAATGCTGTCCTAGGATCTACACTGTGCCTCTCACACAGGTCCACAAGCTCCCGCCTTCAGTGACTGCTTCACCAGCTTTTATATGCTTTAAACAAAGGCTTACTCAATATAATATTGTGCAAACGTGAAAATACACAAGTTAGTTGTTTGATGTTCCAATCACATGACAGTGGCCACCTATCATGAATAAATAACATCAAACAAATCTTGTGTCTTCGGACTATTTACTCTTGCCCTGAAATTTACATATGATAAGAACAAAGTTTCCAACAACTTTCTATGACCAAAGCCCTAGCACAATATATATATATTTCAGACTACGGTTAAAGAGATCTCTAAGATTGAATATACTATAATGGTTTCAGATCGCCAACTATATTCATTAGGCTCCTGCATCCATATTTCTATGACCTTATGTATAATAATGTGCAACTGTCCATATGCCTAGTCCACTTTTTAACCTCCACATGACACAAATATCAGATGATGTCTTGTCAATATACTGCACCATTCACTGATCTTAAAATTCAAGTAAGTCAACAGCATACACAAAGGTTAATCTTTTCCAGTAATCCAGATTAAACATACTGTTTCAACAAGCATTGTCTTTCAGTATACTCAGCACACAGACTGCATTTCAATAGCCATTGCAGGTCTGACCTCATGAACTCTGGTACTGGATATGGGGCCTTCTAATGCTGACATTACAGGTTAATTTCAATATGGACTAATCAATATATTACAATATGTAGGCTATAAGATATCCATATTTTTATTAGCACCACACCACCCGATACTGAAAAATATCGTATCGGAATGGATCGGCCGATCTAAAAAAAAGTATCGGGTATCGCCGATTCCGATCCCGGAAGTCCCATTGAAGTCAATGGAACAGAAATATCGGAATTAAAAAAAATCCTTTCTTTCCCTATTGGTTAATTCTACATGGAGAAAAACAACTAATAATAATGTAGAATGTATTGTGGGAGGTGTAGGAGACATTAAAGCCATAGAGCTTTAGCCCAATCAAATGGAATAGCAGGATTTTTTTTTTTTTAAAGACGTTCGTAGTTACAAAGATACTGACTATGTTAAAGTCTTTAATTTTTTGTCAGATATGTATGTTTCACTACTTCCATGCTCTTCACCTTCTTTTTTACTTCTCCCACACTTTCTCCTTCATCATCTTCAGCAGCAGCAGTATCTTCTTCTTCTTCTTCTTTTATTCTTCTTCTTTTCTTCTTCTTTTATTCTTCTTCTTTTATTCTCCTTCTTTTATTCTTCTTCATATTCTACTTCTTCATCTTCTTCCTATTCTTCTTCATCATATTCTTATTTGTGTCAGGCATTCCTGTAATTGTTATCTATAAAAGTTTGAAGATTACACCTTCCGTTCAGCCTGTCACAAAAGATTTACAACAGGATTTGTCCGCGTTCAGTTTGGCCTGCAGCAGCAGGCCTTTTCCAGGGGCACCATGAGGAGGAACGGACTCACCCCCATACACTGCTTAGTCTTCTTCTGCTTATAAATTAGATAATATCATTTGCTCTGATTTTTAGTCATATGCTTCATGTTCTTCAGCTTTTGGTTTTTATTCTTCTTGGTCTTCTGTCTCTTGTTGTTCTGCATCTTGGTGGTTGTCTTCCTGTTCTTTGTCCTCTTGGTCATCTTCTTCAGGGTCATCTTTTAGGTATTCTTCTGTGTGGTCTTCAGGGTCATCGTCTTCAGGGTCATTGTCAGGGAGATCCAGAGTGAGAACCAAAAACCATTTCCACAAGCTTGAACTTGGAAAAGTAGCAGAAGGTACAAGAAGGCTGAGGAACTGCCGAGAACCAGCTGACGGTACTGGAACCAGGAGGGGCAGCAGAATGAACAAGAGCCAATGGCACAACCGTGGACCAGCTGACGTTGCTGGAACACGGTTACTAAGCAGGAGGTACCTGTGCTCCAAAGCACTACCAAGGACCAGCAGACATTGCTGGAACTTGGATACCAAGAAGGAGGCACCTAGGCCAAAGGCACTGTTGAGAACCAGCTGATGGTGCTGGAACCCGGATGGGTAGCAGAAGCTGCAAGAGCAAATGACACTAGCGAGGACCAGCTGACGGTGCTGGAACCCGGTGGGGCAGCAGAAGGAACAAGAACCAATGGGAGAACCGTGGACCAGCTGACGGTGCTGTAACACGGTTTCTAAGCAGGAGGTACCTGTGCTACAAAGCACTACCAAGGACCAGGAGACGTTGCTGGAACTCGGATACCAAGAAGAAGGCACCTAGGCCAAAGGCTCTGCTGAGAAACAGCTGACGGTGCTGGAACCCGGATGGGTAGCAGAAGGTACCCAGGAAAAAAACAAAGTTGCATGGCCGTGAGCCGGCCGCAGTTATGGAAACCCACAGTCCTACAGGGGGTGCTTGTTGCTTGTCCTATTGGCACTACGGAACCAGCCGTTATTACCAGAACCCGCAGCCCACATAGGAAGCACTGAAACTGCAGGCACCATAGACTCGGCTAACCCGACCGTAACACGACAGGACAACGTATCAGTGGCAAAGTGACGTTGACACTACCCGGAAACAGCAGGCTTGCTGGAACCAGGCTGGGCAGGAGGGAGTGCCCGTGCCAATGACACTTCTGAGAACCAGCTGACGGTGCTGGAACCCGGATAGGTAGCATTAGCTACAAGAGTCAATGGAACTACCGAGAACCAGCTGACGGTGTTGGAACCCGGAGGGGCAGCAAAAGGAACAAGAGCCAATGGCACAACCGTGGACCAGCTGACGGTGCTGCAACATGGTTTCTAAGCAGGACGTACCTGTGCTAAAAAGCACTACCAAGGACCAGCAGACGTTGCTTAAACTCAGATACCGACAAGGAGGCACCTCAGCCAAAGGCACTGCCGAGAACCAGCTGACGGTGCTGGAACCCGGATGGGTAGCAGAAGGTACCCATGAAAAACAAAGTTGCAAGGCCGCGAGCCGGCCGCAGTTACCGAAACCCACAGTCCTACAGGGAGTGCTTGTCCTATTGGCACTATGGAACCAGCCTTTGTTACCAGAACCCGCAGCCCACATAGGAAGCACTGAAACTGCAGGCACCATAGACTCGGCTAACCCGACCGCAACACGACAGGACAATGTATCAGTGGCAAAGTGACGTTGACACTACCCGGAAACAGCAGGCGTGCTGGAACAAGGCTGGGCAGGAGGAGTGCCCGTGCCAAAGACACTTCCGAGAACCAGCTGACGGTGCTGGAACCCGGATGGGTAGCATTAGCTACAAGAGTCAATGGAACTAACGAGAACCAGCTGACGGTGCTGGAACCCGGAGGGGCAGCAAAAGGAACAAGAGCCAATGGCACAACCGTGGACCAGCTGACGGTGCTAGAACACGGTTTCTAAGCAGGAGGTACCTGTGCTAAAAAGCACTACCATGGAACAGCAGACGTTGCTTGAACTCGGATACCGACAAGGAGGCATCTCAGCCAAAGGCACTGCCGAGAACCAGCTGACGGTGCTGGAACCCGGATGGGTAGCAGAAGGTACAAATGAAAAACAAAGTTGCAAGGCCGCGAGCCAGCCGCAGTTACCGAAACCCACAGTCCTACAGGGAGTGCTTGTCCTATTGGCACTATGGAACCAGCCTTTGTTACCAGAACCCACAGCCCACATAGGAAGCACTGAAACTGCAGGCACCATAGACTCGGCTAACCCGACCGCAACACGACAGGACAACGTATCAGTGGCAAAGTAACGTTGACACTACCCGGAAACAGCAGGCGTGCTGGAACCAGGCTGGGCAGGAGGGAGTGCCTGTGCCAAAGACACTTCCGAGAACCAGCTGACGGTGCTGGAACCCGGATGGGTAGCATTAGCTACAAGAGTCAATGGAACTACCAAGAACCAGCTGACGGTGCTGGAACCCGGAGGGGCAGCAAAAGGAACAAGAGCCAATGGCACAACCGTGGACCAGCTGACGGTGCTGGAACACGGTTTCTAAGCAGGAGGTACCTGTGCTAAAAAGCACTACCAAGGACCAGCAGACGTAGCTGGAACTCGGATACCAAGAAGGAGGCACCTAGGCCAAAGGCTCTACCGACAAACAGCTGACAGTGCTGGAACCCGGCTGGGCAGGAGGGAGTACCCGTGGCAAACACACTTCTGAGCAGCAACATGCGATGTTGAAGCCCAGGGGTCAATCATGCAGCAGGCTGAGGCCAACTCGGAGCGAGTTTTATATTGGTTGTACACAACTACTGATTGTAACCGTGCTCCACTTTGGCCTCTGGCTCTACTGTCTCTAGTATTTCCCCTGGCCTCCAACCATGGCAGTTGCTGCTCTGTAGAGTTGTCTGCACAATCCACACTTGTTCCTGAGTTACTGGGGCTCAGTCACGTCAGTTGATCCCCTGATGTGTGTCCGGCAAGGTGTCCTGCTCTGTCAACATTCCCACAACTATTAATGGGAATGGGGACAGAGCAGGAGACATTGCCGGACACACATCAGGGGATCAACTGACGTGACTGAGCCCCAGTAACACAGGAACAAGTGTGGATTGTGTAGACGGCACATCAGAGCAGCGACTGGCGGGGTTGGAGCCCAGGGGAAATACTAGAGACAGTACAGCCAGAGGCCTAAGTGGACCACGGTTAAAAGTCAGTAGTAGTGTGATGTTGGAGGCAGCAGGAGACTTTGCCATCCGCACAGCAGGGGAACAGCTGGCGTTACTGAACCCCACAGACACAGGAGCGAGTGTTTATATCTGTGCGGATGGCTCTTCCAAGCTACAACTGGCTGTGTTGAAGCCCAGGATCAATGCTCCGAGCAGGCTGAGGCCTACTTGGAGCAAGTGGAAAATAACATGTAGTGTGATGTTGGAGGCAGCAGGAGACTTTACCATCCGCACAGCAGGAGAACAGCTGGCATTACTGAACCCCACTAACACAGGAGCTAGTGTGTGTTTATCTGTTAAGACGGCACTTCTGAACACCAACTGGCATTGTTGAAGCCCAGGATGAGGCATGGAGTTGGCTGAGGCCAACTTGCAGCACGTTTTATAGAGGATGTAGACTACTACTGATTGTAACCATGCTCCACTTAGGCCTCTGGCTCCACTGTCTCTAGTATTTCCCCTGGCCTCCAACCCCGCCAGTGACAGCTCTGAAGTGGCGTCAGCACAATCCACACTTGTTCCTGTGTTACTTGGCCTCAGTCCCGTCAGTTGATCCCCCGACGTGTGTCCGGCAAGGTCTCCTGCTCTGTCCTCATTCACACTACTAGTAATGGGAATGTGGACAGAGCAGGAAACCTATTACGGACACACATCAGGGGATCAACTGACGTGACTGAGGCCAAGTAACGCAGGAACAAGTGTGGATTGTGCAGACGCCACTTCAGAGCTGTCACTGGCGGGGTTGGAGGCCAGGGGAAATACTAGAGACATTGGAGCCAGAGGACTAAGTGGAGCAGGGTTAAAAATCAGTAGTAGTTTGAATGTGGATGGAGCAGGAGACTTTGCCGTCCACACAGCGGGGGAGCAGCTGGCATTACTGAACCCCACTAACACAGGAGCGAGTGTTTATATCTGTGCGGACAGCACTTCCAGGCTACAACTGGCTCTGCTGTAGCCCAGGATCAATGCTCCGAGCAGGCTGAGGCCTACTTGGAGCGAGGAGAAAAAGCGTTGTAGTGTGAAGACGGCACTTCTGAACACGAACTGGCGTTGTTGGAGCCCAGGATGAGACATGGAGCAGGCTGAGGCCTGATGGTGTTGGCATGTGGAGGCAGCAGGAGACTTTGCCATCTACACAGCAGGGGAACAGCTGGCATTACTGAACCCCACTGACACAGGAGCGAGTGTGTTTTTCTCTGTGAAGACGGCACTTCTGAACACCAACTGGCGTTGTTGGAGCCCAGGATGAGGCATGGAGCAGGCTGAGGCCTGATGGTGTTGGCATGTGGAGGCAGCAGGAGACTTTGCCGTCTACACAGCAGGGGAACAGCTGGCATTACTGAACCCCAGTGACACAGGAGTGAGTGTGTTTTTCTCTGTGAAGACGGCACTTCTGAACACCAACTGGCGTTGTTGTAGCCCAGGATGAGGCATGGAGCAGGCTGAGGCCTGATGGTGTTGGCATGTGGAGGCAGCAGGAGACTTTGCCGTCTACACAGCAGGGGAACAGCTGGCATTACTGAACCCCAGTGAAACAGGAGCGAGTGTGTTTTTCTCTGTGAAGACGGCACTTCTGAACACCAACTGGCGTTGTTGGAGCCCAGTATGAGGCATGGAGCAGGCTGAGGCCTGACGGTGTTGGCATGTGGAGGCAGCAGGAGACTTTGCCGTCTACACAGCAGGGGAACAGCTGGAATTACTGAACCCCACTGACACAGGAGCGAGTGTGTTTTTCTCTGTGAAGACGGCACTTCTGAACACCAACTGACGTTGTTGGAGCCCAGGATGAGGCATGGGGCTGGCTGAGGCCAACTTGCAGCACGTTATGTAGAGGTAGTAGACTACAACTGATTGTAACCGTGCTCCACTATGGCCTCCGGCTCCACTGTCTCTAGTATTTCCCCTGGCCTCCAACCCCGCCAGTGACAGCTCTGAAGTGGCGTCAGCACAATCCACACTTGTTCCTGTGTAACTGTGGCTCAGTCCCGTCTGTTGATCCCCTGATGTGTGTCCGGCAAGGTCTCCTGCTCTGTCCTCATTCACACTACTAGTAATGGGAATGTGGACAGAGCAAGAGACCTTGCCGGACACACATCGGGGGATCAACTGACGTGACTGAGGCCAAGTAACACTGGAACAAATGTGGATTATGCAGACGCCACTTAAGAGCTGTCACTGGCGGGGTTGGAGGCCTGGGGAAATACTAGAGACAGTGGAGCCAGAGGCCTAAGTGGAGCAGGGTTAAAAATCAGTAGTAGTTTGAATGTGGATGGAGCAGGAGACTTTGCCTTCCACACAGCGGGGGAGCAGCTGGCTTTACTGAACCCCACTAACACAGGAGCGAGTGTTTATATCTGTGCGGACGGCACTTCCAGGCTACAACTGGCTCTGTTGTAGCCCAGGATCAATGCTCCGAGCAGGCTGAGGCCTACTTGGAGCGAGGAGAAAAAGCGTTGTAGTGTGAGTTTGGAGGCAGCTGGAGACTTTGCCGTCCACACAGCAGGGGAACAGCTGGCGTTACTGAACCCCACTAACACAGGAGCGAGTGTTTATATCTGTGCAGACGGCACTTCCAGGCTACAACTGGCTGTGTTGTAGCCAGGATCAATGCTCCGAACAGGCTGAGGCCTACTTGGAGCGAGGAGAAAAAGCGTTGTAGTGTGAGTTTGGAGGCAGCTGAAGACTTTGCCGTCCACACAGCAGGGGAACAGCTGGCGTTACTGAACCCCACTAACACAGGAGCGAGTGTTTATATCTGTGCGGACGGCACTTCCAGGCTACAAATGGCTGTGTTTTAGCCCAGGATGAAGCATGCAGCAGGCGGAGGACAACTTGCAGCTGGTTTTATAGACGTTGTAGACTACTACTAATTGTCACCGTGCTCCACTATGGCCTCCGGCTCCTCTGTCTCTAATATTTCCCCTGGCCAACAACCCCGCCAGTTATAGCTCTGAAGTGGCGTTTGCACAATCCACTCTTGTTTCTGTGTAACTGTGGCTCAGTCCCGTCTGCTGATCCCCTGATGTGTGTCTGGCAAGCTCTCCTGATCAGTCCTCATTCACTCTACTAGTAATGTGAATATGGACAGAGCAGGAGACCTTGCCGGACACACATCAGGGGATCAACTGAAGGGACTGAGCCACAGTAACTCAGGAACAAGTGTGGATTGTGCAGACTCCACTTCACAGCTGTAACTGGCATGGTTGTTGGCCAGGGGAAATACTAGAGACAGTGGAGCCAGAGGCTTAAGTTGACCAAAGTTACAAATCTGTAGTAGTTTGCATGTGGATGGAGCAGGAGACATTGCCGTCTACACAGCAGGGGAACAGCTGGCATTACTGAACCCCACTGACACAGGAGCTAGTGTGTTTTTCTCTGTGAAGACGGCACTTCTGAACACGAACTGGCGTTGTTGGAGCCCAGGATGAGGCATAGAGCAGGCTGAGGCCTGCCGGTGTTGGCATGTGGAGGCAGCAGGAGACTTTGCCGTCTACACAGCAGGGGAACAGCTGGCATTACTGAACCCCACTGACACAGGAGCGAGTGTGTTTTTCTCTGTAGACGGTACTTCTGAACACCAACTGGCGTTGTTGGAGCCCAGGATGAGGCATGGAGCAGGCTGAGGCCTGATGGTGTTGGCATGTGGAGGCAGCAGGAGACTTTGCCGTCTACACAGCAGGGGAACAGCTGGCATTACTGAACCCCACTGACACAGGAGCGAGTGTGTTTTTCTCTGTGAAGACGGCACTTCTGAACATCAACTGGCGTTGTTGGAGCCCAGGATGAGGCATGGAGCAGGCTGAGGCCTGATGGTGTTGGCATGTGGAGGCAGCAGGAGACTTTGCCGTCTACACAGCAGGGGAACAGCTGGCATTACTGAACCCCAGTGACACAGGAGCGAGTGTGTTTTTCTCTGTGAAGACGGCACTTCTGAACACCAACTGGCGTTGTTGAAGCCCAGGATGAGGCATGGAGCAGGCTGAGGCCTGATGGTGTTGGCATGTGGATGCAGCAGGAGACTTTGCCGTCTTCTCAGCAGGGGAACAGCTGGCATTACTGAACCCCACTGACACAGGAGTGAGTGTGTTTTTCTTTGTGAAGACGGCACTTCTGAACACCAACTGGCATTGTTGGAGCCCAGGATGAGGCATGGAGCAGGCTGAGGCCTGATGGTGTTGGCATGTGGAGGCAGCAGGAGACTTTGCCGTCTTCTCAGCAGGGGAACAGCTGGCATTACTGAACCCCACTGACACAGTAGCGAGTGTGTTTTTCTTTGTGAAGACGGCACTTCTGAACACCAACTGGCGTTGTTGGAGCCCAGGATGAGGCATGGAGCAGGCTGAGGCCTGACGGTGTTGGCATGTGGAGGCAGCAGGAGACTTTGCCGTCTACATAGCAGGGGAACAGCTGGCATTACTGAACCCCACTTACACAGGAGCGAGTGTGTTTTTCTCTGTGAAGACGGCACTTCTGAACACCAACTGACGTTGTTGGAGCCCAGGATGAGGCATGGGGCTGGCTGAGGCCAACTTGCAGCACGTTTTGTAGAGGTAGTAGACTACAACTGATTGTAACCGTGCTCCACTATGGCCTCCGGCTCCACTGTCTCTAGTATTTCCCCTGGCCTCCAACCCCGCCAGTGACAGCTCTGAAGTGGCGTCAGCACAATCCACACTTGTTCCTGTGTAACTGTGGCTCAGTCCCGTCTGTTGATCCCCTGATGTGTGTCCGGCAAGGTCTCCTGCTCTGTCCTCATTCACACTACTAGTAATGGGAATGTGGACAGAGCAGGAGACCTTGCCGGACACACATCAGGGGATCAACTGACGTGACTGAGGCCAAGTAATACTCGAACAAGTGTGGATTATGCAGACGCCACTTAAGAGCTGTCACTGGTGGGGTTGGAGGCCCGGGGAAATACTAGAGACAGTGGAGCCAGAGGCCTAAGTGGAGCAGGGTTAAAAATCAGTAGTAGTTTGAATGTGGATGGAACAGGAGACTTTGCCGTCCACACAGCAGGGGAGCAGCTGGCGTTACTGAACCCCACTAACACAGGAGCTAGTGTTTTTCTCTGTGCAGATGACACATCTGAGCGACAACTGGCTGTGTTGAAGCCCAGGGATTATAGTTCAGGAGGTAGAAACATGAACACAACAGGAGACCTGGATACAGTTGCCAACCTATTGTTTAGTCGGGAAGAGGACTGGCAAATTCTGGGGACATCCAGGCCTTGTTCATTATCAGAAAAGTAAACCGGTCGACGTTATCGGAAGAAAGTCGCGTGCGATGGTCTGTTAGTACACCACATGTAGCACTAAAGATGCGTTCCGATAATACACTGGCAGCAGGGCAAGCCAGCACCTCCAATGAATACTGGCTAAGCTTTGGCCATGTATCCAGCTTAGAGACCCAAAACTTGAAGGGGGAAGAGCCATCTGGGAGTACACTCACAGGGCAAGACATGTAGTCTGTCACCATCTAACGGAAACGTTGCCTCCTGCTGACTGGAGCCGTCAGTGATGGTGTAGACAATTGTGGCGGACACACAAAACTTTGCCACATTTGGGCCATAGTGGTCTTGCCCACTCTTTGTGCCGAGTTTCCTCCACTGGCTCGACGCACAGAGGTGCTTTGTAAAGCACTACCACCACTGCTGTCGGGTGGAATGGAATACATGATAGACTGCACCAGGGTGTCTTGGTACTCCCGCAGTTTACGCTCCCGGTTCAACGTTGGTATGACGGTTTGCAAGTTGTCCGGGTAGCGAGGATCTAGGAGGGTGTACACCCAATAATCAGCCGTGTATAGAATGTGGGCGATGCGGCGGTCGTTTCTCAGGCACTGCAGCATGAAGTCAACCATGTGCTGCAGACTCCCAACTGCCAAAGAACCGCTGTCCCCTGCTTGAGGCGTGATCTCTGCCTGCTCTGCATCACCCCACCCTCGCTGTACATACTGACTAGCTTTGTGTACCTCCCTCCTGTGGAGAGATGTCTTCCTCCTCCATCGACTCATCCTCATCACAAAGTGTCCCCTGCCTAGGCCTTTGTGAGGAAGCACGTAGCTCAGACTGTCCAGAAGCAGATGGCATTTGGGACTCCTCATCCTCCACCTCTTCCAAAACCTCATTCATTAGTGCTTGCAGTGATTTTTGAAGCATGCAGATAAGGGGGACAGTCATCCTGACTAGTGCATCATCTGCACTCGCCATCCGCGTGGAATCATCGAAGGCACGCAAAACGAAGCAGATGTCCTTCATAGAGGCCCACTCAGTGGTGCTGAAGTGTGACCGGCGCACAGTGCAACTTGTTTGCGCCTGATGCAGCTGGTACTCCATGACTGCTGCCTGCTGCTCACACAACCACTCCAACATATGTAACGTTGAATTCCACCTGGTTGGTAGGTCACATATGATTCGATGTTCCGGAAGGCGTAATCGGCGCTGCAGAGCAGCAAGGCGCGATCTTGCCGTGCTGGAACGACACAAGTGATCGCACTCTATGCGGACCTTGTGCAGCAGTGCATCAAGATCCGGATAGTCCCTCAGAAAGCTCTGCATGACCAAGTTGAGCACATGTGCCAGACATGGGATGTGAGTGAGGTTGCCTAGGCCAAGAGCTGCCACCAGATTTCGGCCATTGTCACACACTACCAAGCCCGGCTGGAGATTCGCTGGCACAAACCACACGTCGCTCTCCTGCTTGATGGTATTCCAGAGCTCCTGCGCTGTGTGGCTTCGATTCCCCAATGAAATTAATTTCAGTACGGCCTGTTGACGTTTGGCCACGGCTGTGCTCATATCGGTCGTAACAGGCTCCTGCTGCGCTGTTTCAGAGGAACTGGAGTAGGAGGAGGAGTCAATATGTACAGACTGGATTCCTGCAATCCGTGGAGTTGGCAGAACACATAGAGCGCCACTCTCCAGATCTGTACCCGGCTCCACAACATTGACCCAATGGGCAGTGAGGGAAAGGTATCATCCCTGTCCATGGTTACTGGTCCACGCATCAGTGGTCAGGTGGACCTTGCTACTGACGGCGTTTAGTAGCGCATGTTTTATGTTTGCCTCCACATGTTTCTGCAGGGCAGGGATGGCTCGCCTGCTGAAATAAAAGCGGCTGGGCACGGTGTATTGTGGGACTGCCAATGCCATGAAGTCCCGGAAGGTGTCAGTCTCCACCAGCCTGTATGACAGCATTTCAAGGGCCAGTAGTTTGGCAATGCCAGCATTCAGTGCCTGTGCTCTGGGATGGTTTGCCGAGTATGGCCGCCTTTTCTCCCATGCCTGTGCTACCGATGGCGGCCGAGTGGCCTGGGAGTGTGAGGATGACTTTGAACGTGGTGCTGTGGGTGGAATGTCACAGGGTCTCTGGACAACAGTGCCAGTGGTTCTTCCTTGGCGATCCTGTGAGGAAGCCGAACCAGCTGTGTGTGAGCTGGAGGAAGAGGCCCCAACACGAGCTGAAGAGGTGGTAGGTGGTGCTGTACGTTGGCCTACGTCTTCAGTGTGTCTGTGTAACTCCAGCTCGTGCTTGGTCCGCACATGTTTCCACATATTAGTGGTATTGAGGTTGCTGACATTTTTCCCTCTTTTGACTCTGTGATGACACAGCTTGCATTTGACAAAGCAAATGTCATCTGCAACTATGTCAAAAAAGGACCACGCACTGCAAGTCTTGGGAGCGCCCGTTTTGCCTTTTGGAAGTGGAATGCTCCTAACGGGTGCCGAAGTGGACGCTACAGGCAACCAAGTCTGCCCCCTCCCTCTCCCTCCAGTTTTGGCCGTTCGGGGAATCTCTTCCTCCGAGCTGCTCCCACCACCTTCCTGTTCCTCATGCCGTGATGGGTCAAGGACCTCATCATCTACACTCCCCTCTTCAAACACCTGCTTCTCCTGGGTTGTCTCGCCAGCACCGTATGCACCAGAAAGTGGTAACTGAGTCTCGTCATCATCTGATGCGTACTGAGGTGTGCTGACCATAGGCACTGGCCCACCCGCCTCTTCAGATTCAGAGGGACAAAGAAGTTGCGCATCACTGCATACTCCCTCTTCTTCACATTCTGGAATGCTGCTTGGCTGGCCCCCTCTTTCCAAACCAACAGATTCCAAGAACAGAAGTAGAGACTGTGATGGCTCCTGTCCAGGGCTCTCTGACTGCCTGGGCACTTTGGCAGGTGGTGAAGAGACAGATGGTTGCTCTTCGGTGCTCTGGCCCTGAGAGGATGTGGAAGTAATTGAAGTCGATGCGTTATCGGCCATCCATCCGACAACGGCTTCAATTTGTTCCTCCCGCAGCAGTGGGGTACAGTGAGGTCCTACAAAGCTGCGCATAAAGGACTTGCCTGCTAAAACTGGGGGATGCTGACTCACTGGTGCCAACAGCAGGCACAGAATCCCCATGTCCTCTCCCTGCAGAATCCCCACGTCCTCTCCCTGCAGAATCCCCACGTCCTCTCCCTGCTGAAACTCCACGGCCACGTGCCTTACTCCCTGCCTTCTTCGTCTTGCTAGACTGAGAAAGATAGGCAGAAAAGTACAAAGGGGGGCCTTAGTGTACTAATTCCTGAACAGCTGGTTACAGGTATAAGAAGCACTAATTTTATGAAGTGTGTGTGGCGACTACACTTTAGTGGGATCTAATGTGGCCTACACAACTTTCAAATGTAGTGTTTGGTGAACTTTGTTGCTTTTTTTTTGGGGGGGGGAAACTAAAAGGATGTGACCAAAGATTTGAAAGTCAGAGTATCACCAACTTTCTTGAGCTATTACAGTGCAGGCAGGTAACCAACAATGCAAAAGATGAGGCTCCAAAAAAATTGGGTAATACTAATCTGGCTGCAGCTGAAGGGCACAAGCCAGAGAAAAGTCTCCTCTATCTACTCCTATATAGTGTTTGCAACCAACCAATGTAGATGGATACGGATGGATGCACACTAATAGGAGAAGAAAAAATGAGCTGCAATTAAAGAAAAATATGTGTGAGGCAGTGACGCACGCTGAGCGGCCTACAACCAGACGTAGCTGCAGGACACACTACTCAGCATAAGCTGCACTCACACACAGTCAGAGACCTCTCAGACAGCCGTGAACCATGCAGCTAAGTGGGCACTAGCACTGACAGGCTGCAGAAAGGCTCCGCTGTGTACTTCTAGAGTGTTTGCAACCACCGTATATGGATACGGATGGATGCACACTAATAGGAGAAAAAATGAGCTGCAATAAAAGAAAAATGTGTGAGGCAGTGACACGCTGAGTGGCCTACAACCAGACGTAGCTGCAGGACACACTACTCAATGTGAGCTGCACTCACACACAGTCAGAGACCTCTCAGACAGCCGTGAACAGTGCAGCTAAGTGGGCACTAGCACTGACAGGCTGCAGAAAGGCCCCGCTGTCTACTACTAGTGTTTGCAACCAATGTATATGGATACGGATGGAAGCACACTAGATAGAATTTTTTAACAATAAGCAGCTCAATAAGAAAAATATGTATGAGGCAGCAGTGAGGCACGCTGGGCGGTGTACAACCAGACATGGCTGCAGGACCCACTCCACAGCGTGAGCTGCACTCACACAGCCCTTGCAGACAGCTGTGAACACTGCTGCTAGGGAAAATAAAGCTACAGTGGTGGTTTATGTAGCCTGGGTAAAGCACAATATTGTTTTGAGAATCGCTATTTCTAACTGTCCCTCACAGTCTTCAACAGCAGCCTGTCCCTAACTGAATTCACAGCAGAGTGACCAGAAATGGCGGCGGCAGTGGCTTTTATAGTGCATCATGACATAATTTCAGCAGCCAATCACAGCCATGCCAATAGTTAACATGCCTACATGCCTAACAGGATGTGCCCACACTTCTGAGGATTCCCATTGGCTGAATCAAAGCGAGCGGGCTGATAGCATTATGGGAACTTCCGATTCCGGTATCCGATATGAAAAAAGTATCGGAAGTCAGTTTCGGAATTCCGATACAGCTAATATCGGCCGATACCCGATACTTGCGGTATCGGAAAGCTCAACACTAGTCATTAGCCATTCAAGTTGATCGGCGTTTACGTTAACGTAAAACTACACGAGAGGAGTTGCCACCTTTTGAAAAAAAGTCTGAACCTGTGCAATGTGATAGGGTTTTGTCTAGGGCGCAACGTCAGGAGTTTAGAAGGCGTAATAAGCTGTGTTTTTTCTGTGGAGATGCCTCTCATACTATTGCTGTCTGCCCTAAATGAGAGAAACGTTTTGCACACACATTTGCTGTGGGCAGTGTAAAATCTAAGTTCCTTTTGGCAATTACTCTGATCTGCTCCTTATCCAGATTTTCCTCTAAGGCTTTTGTAGATTCAGGAGCAGCTTTGAATCTGATGGATTTGGACTTTGCTAAACATTGTGGCTTTCCTATGATACCTCTGCGGATGCCTATTCCTTTGAGGGGTATTGATGCTACTCCTTCGGAGGAGAATAAACCTCAGTTTTGGACCCAGGTGATAATGCGAGTTGCCCCAGCCCACCAAGAAAATTGTAAATTTTTGGTGCTGCACAATTTGCATGATACTATTGTTCTGGGTTTTCCATGGTTGTAAACTCATAATCCAGTTATGGATTGGAAATCTGTGTCTGTGGTGAGTTGGGGCTGTCAGTGTGTTCTTAGGGACACTCCTGTTTTCTCCACCTCTCCTCAATCTCATGATATTCCTGATTATTTGGCTGATTTTTATGATGTACAGTATTTAGTGAGAATAAGTCTGCGTCTTTGCCTCTGGGTCACACTCCCAGGGCTATGGGGTACTCGGTACCGGGCCGGGGTCAGTGGGATGTGTCATAGCAGCAGTGACCTGGTCCATGGCCCTGGGCGCCCAAGTAATGGGGGTTGTAGTTAATGGGATAGTTTGTGACGCCACCTGTGGTGTTCGGCAAGGGAGGTGTTAAGCCGACGCTGCATGCAAATCCACTGGGACTGATGATATGGTGCAGCAAGGATGTAAAAGCTCCCCACAGGTGAAGCTATAGTCCCAGGGCAGTGTAGTGGTGGTTGGCATGGAGATGTAGCAGTGCTGTAAGGGTAGGAAGCAGACAAGACACAGCGAGGTGCAATTTCTGTACCTTTACTTGATAACTGCAGTCCAGGGTCCTTATTACAGATGGTAACGGAGCAGGCCAGCCTGGAAGAAATTCAGGGATTCTCTCTCAGCAGATGGGCTGTGCAGTCTCCTTCCTAGCGCCTTTAAGTGTGAAGATCTCCTAGTACTGAGTTACACTGGAGTTCCTCCTGTCAGATGTTCTCAAGAACCTTACTTGCACGGCAGACAGCTGTTGCCTATCTCGGGGACTCCACTCTCCTGAGTCCCGGCTCTCTATCCGAGCTGCTGTTGTGCCCTCAAGTCTTAGATGGGAGTAGGGCAATTCCAGCCTCCTACTCCTCTGGTGTCTGTTGCAGGACCGTTAGTATCAGTACAACATTGGAGACCAGGCTCCAGTTCATGCGCTCTCACCGTGAGGGAGCTCTCCTGCCAGAGCTCAACCTCAGCGCTCCTTCCACACGTCTGCACACTTCACCCTCCGCAGACTAACTGCCTACTCCTTCCTCTTGGCCCTCAGAGAGCACTCCTACCTTCAGTTTCGGTTCAGAGTCCCCCCTGCTGGCCTGCAGTGGAACTGTGTTGCATGTATGGATTGACTGCTGGAGAGACCCTTCACTGCTTCCAAGCATGACCTCACCCTCACTTAAGGAAGGCAAAGTCACTGTGGTAGCTATACTCCTGGGGGCGCCACAGCTCCTAATAGGAGTTATGACTGTGCAATTAAGTTGATGCCTGGGTGTAAATTTCCCAAGGGTCGGCTTTTTAACTTATCAGTAACCGAACATGATGCTATGTGATCCTATATTAAGGAGTCATTGGAGAAGGGTCATATTAGACTATCCTCTTCACCCTTAGGTGCTGGTTTTTTTTGTGGCCAAGAAAGATGGTTCATTAAGACCTTGTATTGACTATCGTTCCCTTAACAAGATGATGGTTGAATATCAGTACCCGTTACCCCTGATGTCTGATTTATTCTCGAGAGTTAAAAGTGCCTGCTGATTTACTAAGATTGACCTCAGGGGGGCGTATTATCTTATTCGCATCAAGCACGGGGATGAATGGAAGACGGCGTTTAATACTCCGGAGGGACATTTTGAGTACCTGGTGATGCCTTTTGGGCTCACTAATGCCCCTTCTGTCTTCCAGTCCTTTATGAATGATATTTTCCGAGACTTTGTGGATAAGTTTTTGATCATCTATCTGGATGATATTTTGATCTTTTCCAGTGATTGGGATTCTCATGTGGAACATGTCCAGACTGTGTTCCGGGTTTTGAGGGAGAATTCCCTGTTTGTTAAGGGATCGAATGCCTCTTTGGTGTACAGAGGATTTCATTTTTGGGATTTATTTTGTTTCCGTCGACTATTGAAATGGACCCAGCCAAGGTACAGTCCATTTATGATTGAGCTCAGCCCACTTCTTTGAAGGCTCTCCAGAAGTTTTTGGGTATTGGTAATTTCTATCGTAAATTTATAGGTAATTTTTCTGGTATTGTCAAACCACTGACTGATCAGACCAAGAAGGGAGCTGATGTGCTGAATTGGTCTCCAGAGGCTGTCTCGGCATTTCAGGAGCTTAAGCGAAGATTCATTTCTGCTCCGGTTTTACGGCAACCTGATGTCTCACTTCTAGAGTTGAGCGTAATGGGTCGAAAAAATTGAAAAGTCGTCGATTTTCGCCAAAGTCGTGTTTCATGAATTAAAACCCGACCTTAGCGTGAGGTCGGCCACGAGGTCGGCGACTTTAGTGCCAAATTCGCGTTTTAAAAGATGCTTGAGCGCCCTTTTTGCAGCCAATCTGGAAGAACGGACACTGTGGGCAACGTGATGACATAGGCAGCAGTCACCACCATCTTGGAGAAGGGCATGCAAGTTTTTGGCTTGCTTTGTGGGGCGTCACAGGGGGTATAAAAGGGCGGGGACGCCGACCGCCATGTTACTCATGCTGATCTCAGAATAGGGAGAGCTGCTGCTGCTTCTGTAGGGAGAGTGTTAGGCAGGGAAGAAGATACCAAAAACTGATTCTGCTGCTACCGATTTTGCCTGTACAACAAACCAGTCACTGTGCAGTGCAAGGGGGAGGCTATATTTTGGTGCATCAGCTCTGTTGGTTATTAGGCTGCCTTTTAAGGCTACCTGGTAGCTGCATTGCTGTGTGCCCACTGCTGAGCAAACTGCTTTTTTCAGAGCAATCCAGATTTTATTGTTTTGTTCTTGTGAGTTACTGAGCGTTCATTTTTCACACACCATACAGCGGTGTACGCTCCTCACACAGTACCGTGTAACGGCTGTTATCACGGCCACAGTGAAGATATCTGTGTGTGACTCTGTAAGGATAAATCGAGGAGTTGTTCCATTCTTACAGACCTCCACCTTACAGTTTTGTCTGGTTTTCAAACAGTTTAGTATATTTGCTGTTTGATTACATTCAAAACTATAGAGAGACAGCGTGTGTCAGTCCGTATACTAAAACACGGAGCTTGACAATTTTACATACACTGGACAGCGGTGTATGTGCATGCTCCTCTCTCAGTACCGTGTAATGGCTGTTATCACGGCCAAATTGACGCTAAGTGTGTGACTCTGTAAGGATAAGTCGAGGAGTTGTTCCGTTCTTACAGACCTCCAACTTATAGTTTTGTCTGGTTTTCAAACAGTTTAGTATATTTGCTGTTTGATTACATTCAAAACTATAGAAAGACAGCGTGTGTCAGTCCGTATACAAAAACACGGAGCTTGACAATTTTACATACACCGGACAGCGGTGTTGTGAGTTCATTCCCCTTCATCACTGAGGCCCGAGGAACTTCCTCTTCTGGTAAGGAGAGGTAGTGAGTCTGATTATCAGACACCTGAGATTAATGATGATGACTGGCTGAGTGGAGTCACAGACTGGATATAAGGCTGCATACGCCCATTCTCCCTGCGGGTGATTTCTTTGTGGTATCCTTGGAGTCCAGTCTGAATTCCTGCTCTGCTAAAGCTAAGTTTTCCTCCTGGCTTTTTGCATTTGTGCCTTGCTTTGTTTTTTCTGGATTTCAGCCATTCCCTGCTGAGGTGTTGCCACCTGTTGAACAAATGACTGAACCTATGCAATGTGATAGAGTTTTCTCCAGAGAGCAGCGTCAGGAGTTCAGAAGGCGTAATAAGTTGTGCTTTTTCTGTGGAGATGCCTCGCATATTATTTCTGTCTGTCCTAAACGAGAGAAACGCTTTGCACACACGTTTTCTGTGGGTGGTGTTCAACCTAAGTTTCTTCTGGCTATTACTCTGATCTGCTCCCTGTCCACATTTTCCGCCAAGGCATTTGTGGATTCGGGAGCAGCTCTAAACCTAATGGACTTGGATTTTGCTAAACGTTGTGGATTTCCTATGACACCTCTGCGGACGCCTATTCCTTTGAGGGGGATTGATGCTACTCCTTTGGCTAAAGATAAACCTCAGTTTTGGACCCAGGTGGTGATGCGGGTCGCCCCAGACCATCAAGAAAATTGCAGATTTTTGGTGTTGCATAATCTGCATGATACCATTGTTCTGGGGTTTCCCTGGTTACAAATCCATAATCCAGTTCTGGATTGGAAATCTTTGTCTGTGGTAAGTTGGGGTTGTCGGTGTGCCCTTAGCGATGCTCCTGTTTTCTCCACCTCTCCCCAGTCACATGATGTTCCTGACTATTTGGCTGACTTTTATGATGTATTTAGTGAGAATGAGTCTGCGTCTTTGCCTCCTCAAAGGAGTTATGACTGTGCTATTGAGCTGAACCCGGGGTGTAAATTCCCCAAGGGTCGGCTTTTCAACTTATCTGTACCCGAGCACGAGGCTATGCGATCCTATATTAAGGAGGCATTGGAGAAGGGTCATATTAGACCATCCTCTTCACCCTTAGGTGCTGGGTTTTTTTTTGTAGCCAAAAAGGATGGATCATTAAGACCTTGTATTGATTATCGTGCCCTCAACAAGATTACTGTTAAATATCAGTATCCGTTACCCCTGATTTCGGATCTATTCTCTAGAGTTAAAGGTGCTTGCTGGTTTACCAAGCTTGACCTCAGGGGGGCGTATAATCTTATTCGCATTAAGCATGGGGATGAATGGAAGACGGCGTTTAATACTCCGGAGGGACATTTTGAGTACCTGGTGATGCCTTTTGGGCTCACTAATGCCCCTTCTGTATTCCAGTGCTTCATGAACGATATTTTCCGAGATTTTGTGGAAAAATTTTTGATTATCTATCTGGATGATATTTTGATCTTCTCCAAGGATTGGGATTCTCATGTGGAACATGTTCGGACTGTGTTCCGGATCTTGAGGGAGAATTCCCTGTATGTCAAGGGATCTAAATGCCTTTTTGGGGTACAGAGGATTTCATTTTTGGGATTTATTTTGTCTCTGTCAACTATTGAAATGGATCCAGTCAAGGTACAGGCCATTTATGATTGGGTTCAGCCCACTTCTTTGAAGGCCCTCCAGAAGTTTTTGGGTTTTGCTAATTTTTATCGGAAATATATAGCAAAATTTTCTAGTATTGCCAAGCCATTGACTGATTTGACTAAGAAGGGTGCTGATGTGTTAAATTGGTCTCCGGAGGCTGTTTCTTCCTTTCAGGAGTTGAAGCGAAGATTCACCTCCGCCCCGGTTTTGCGGCAACCTGATGTCTCACTTCCGTTCCAGGTAGAGGTGGATGCTTCTGAGATTGGTGCAGGAGCTGTTTTGTCCCAAAAGGATCCTGTAACATCTAAAATGAATCCCTGCGCTTTCTTTTCCCGAAAGTTCTCTCCATCTGAACGTAACTATGACGTGGGGAATCGGGAACTGTTGGCCATGAAATGGGCATTTGAGGAGTGGAGACATTGGTTGGAGGGAGCTAAGCATCAAGTCGTGGTCCTCACCGACCACAAGAATTTGATTTATCTAGAGTCGGCTAAGCGCTTGAACCCTAGACAGGCTAGGTGGGCCTTGTTTTTTACACGTTTTGATTTTGTGGTTTCTTTTCTTCCTGGAACTAAGAATGTCAAGGCAGACGCACTCTCTAGGAGTTTCTTTGCTGATTCTCCTGTGGTGACCAAACCTGCTACCATCTTAGGTTAAGGGGTAGTTCTTTCTGCCATCTCGCCCGATTTGAGACGTGCTCTGGAAGAATTCCAGAGAGACAAGCCTGAATGTTGTCCCAGTGGAAAGTTGTATGTTCCTGACCAGTGGAAGAAGAGAGTGATGTCTGAAGTTCATTGCTCTGCTTTGGCTGGTCATCCAGGTATTTTTGGTACTAGAGATCTTGTGAGTCGGTCTTTTTGGTGGCCCTCCTTGTCTCGTGATGTCAGGAATTTTGTGCAGTCCTGTGGGACGTGCTCCCGGTCTAAATCATGCTCCCGCTCTAGTGGGTTGTTGATGCCTTTGCCTGTCCCCAAGAGGCCATGGACCCATATTTCAATGGATTTCATCTCCGATATGCCTGTCTCTCAAAGGATGACTGTTATTTGGGTGATTTGTGATAGGTTCTCTAAGATGGGTCATCTTGTACCACTCCCTAAGTTGCCGTCTTCCTCTGAGTTGGTGCCCCTGTTTTTGCAACAGGTGGTTCGCTTGCACGGGATTCCTGAGAACATTGTGTCTGACAGAGGAGTTCAGTTTGTGTCTAGATTTTGGAGAACTTTCTGTTCCAAGCTGGGAATTCAGTTGTCCTTCTCCTCTGCCTTTCACCCTCAGACCAATGGGCAGACAGAGAGAACAAACCAGACCTTGGAGTCATATTTGAGATGTTTTATTTCCGCTGATCAGGATGATTGGGTTTCATTTTTACCCTTGGCCGAATTTGCTTTAAATAACAGAGCTAGTTCTGCCACTTTGATGTCACCTTTTTTTTTGTAACTTTGGGTTTCATCCTCGATTTTCTTCAGGGCAGGTGGAGCCGTCTGCCTGCCCAGGTGTTGACACTGTGGTGGAGAGAATGCACCAGATCTGGGACCAAGTGGTGGATAAGTTATCTCTCTCCCAGGAAAAGGCCCAGCGGTTTTCCAACCAACATAGGACCATTGGTCCCCAGTTGAAGGTTGGTGATTTGGTGTGGTTATCATCAAAAAATATTGCTATGAAGGTGGCTTCTCCTAAGTTTAAGCCTAGATTTTTTGGACCTTACAAGATTTTGGAGATTATTAATCCGGTCTCTTTTCGTTTGGCTCTTCCTGTCACATTTAAAATCCATAATGTGTTTCATAAGTCCTTGTTGAAGAGATTTGTTGAACCTGTTGTTCCGGGAGTGGCACCTCCAGACCCTGTATTGGTTGAAGGTAACATTGAATATGAGGTAGAGAAAGTACTGGATTCTCGTCTGGCTAGACGGAGACTCCAGTATTTGGTTAAGTGGAAGGGTTATGGTCAGGAGGATAATTCCTGGGTCTCTGCCTCTGATGTTCATGCTAAAAGACTGGTGCGTGCCTTTCATCAGGCACACCCTGATCGCCCTGGTGCAGTGGTTGAGGGTTCGGTGACCCCTCCTCAAGGGGGAGGTACTGTTGTGAGTTCATTTTCCCCTTCATCACTGAGGCCCGAGGAACTTCCTCTTCTGGTAAGGAGAGGTAGTGAGTCTGATTATCAGACACCTGAGATTAATGATGATGACTGGCTGAGTGGAGTCACAGACTGGATATAAGGCTTCATACGCCCATTCTCCCTGCGGGTGATTTCTCTGTGGTATCCTTGGAGTCCAGTCTGAATTCCTGCTCTGCTAAAGCTAAGTTTTCCTCCTGGCTTTTTGCATTTGTGCCTTGCTTTGTTTTTTCTGGATTTCAGCTGGGGTGAGCTGAACTCCTTAGCTCTGTCTCCTGAAAATACCAGAGTGCTGATTTAGTTTTGAAGCTTAGTTGCTTCAGGGTCTTTTTCCATTTCAGCTTGCTGGCCTATGTTTTTGATAGGGTTTTTTGCCGATTGCAGACAGCAGCTTTCCTTTCCTTTCCTGTTTAGATTAGATTGGGCCCCAACGTTTGCTCAGCCTATCTTTCTATCTGTGTCAGTGTTTTTTCATCTTGCTTCACCATCATTATATGTTGGGGGCTGCCTTTTACTTTGGGGTCTGCTCTGGGGCAGTTTAGATTTCCCTTTCTATCTTTAGGCTATATAGTCCTCTGGCTGTGTTCGAGGGGTCTAGGGCACCGTAGGTACCCCCCACGGCTACTGCTAGTTGTGTTGATAGGTTCAGGGGTCTGCAATCGGATAGTTGCCAGCTCCTCTGGTTTTCTGGACATAGCTTCTATTTTTGTGTCTGCCTCCTACGGTCACTCAATCATAACACAGCGGTGTACGTGCACGCTCCTCTCTCAGCACCTTGTAGTTTGTCATACACTAGGCAATTTCTGCCGGTCACATTGCGGTTTAAAATAAACAGGGCCTGACTGAATCCCACAGTGTCCTGAAGTGTAGAGACATTCCAATTCTCCACAGTCCTCTGTACACCTTTCTAACAGCATAGACAATTTGCCTGTCACATTGCGGTGTTAAATAAACAGGGCCTGACAGAATCCCACAGTGTCCTGAAGTGTAGAGACAATCCAATTCTCCACAGTCCTCTTTACACCCTTCTAACAGCATAGAGAATCTGCCTGTCATATTGCAGTGTTAAATAAACAGGGGCTGACTGAATCCCACAGTGTCCTGAAGTGTAGAGACATTCCAATTCTCCCCAGTACTATATACACCTTGTACCTTGCTTTACAGTACCAGAGAGTTGGTGGAAATTTGGTACATTTTTCCAAAAAATGAGGAAGTGTGGTGGAAGAGTCTGTGGAAGTGGGCGGGGGTTGGCAGCTGGTAATGATGGTGTTGGTGTTGGTGGTGGATCTGCTGGTAGTGGCAAAAGCAAAATAGCACCTAATACAGGAGGTGTTGAGGCTGTGTCATCTTCTGGCTCCACAAGGCCTCGAAGGCTCCCTTTTCTGGGAGTAGGTAAACCGCTTCTAAAGCCCGAGCTTCAGGAACAAGTTTTGGCTTACATTGCTGACTCAGCCTCCAGCTCTATTGCCTCCTCTTCTGAAGTTTTAAAAAATGAAAGCACTGAGTCGTCATTGGAGGCTCATGGTCATGAACCACACCTTTCCTTGTGTCCTTCACCCCTACCAAAATTGAAGGATGCGGTAGGCCACACTACTGATTACTCCATGGAGCTGTTTTCACATACCATGCCTGGGTTATCAAGTCAAATTGTGAATTACCCAGGCAAAGATGAATCTGATATGGAGTGCACTGATGCACAGCCACTGATAGATGATTCTGCTGGTACATTGACCCAGACCACCACATTCCCCTCGCACTCTACACAGCCTGAATGTGACCCAGATGAAACTCAGCTTATCCTTCCCATATACTATACCACCTTACACGGTGACAAAAAGGAAGGTGCAGATGAAAGTGCAGGTTCGGCCCACCCGCCGTCAGACACACCGGCGTACTATGAGGGGCCATGTGCCAGTGCCGTTGCCAATGAGTGGGCCCCCCTGCTTGCTCTGGATCACAGCACTTGCAAAGTTGAAATACTTACCTCTCCCTGCTCCACCGCCATGACATCTTCCGCGTTTCCTGACAGTGATATTCTGATCAGAGAGCGCAATGACATCACGTCTGCTCGCCCAGACTAGTACAGGGATTCCCTAGCGAGGAGACTTATTTGAGGAGACTTATTTAATTGTTTTCAATGTTGGGACAGCAATTTTTGGGGAGCACTATACTCTGGAGAATGATATATGGGGCCCACCATACACTGGAGCATTCCAAAGGTGTACATCAGACACTGGAGCAGCATTTACAGTTCCCATTATACACTAGAGCATTAGAAATGGGGCCCATTATATATAGAGCATTATTTGGGCCCATAAGACAGTGCAGCTTCATCCATGGGGACCAACATATACTGTAGCATTACGTGGAGCTCATCATATACTGTTTCAAACATTATATGGGACCAATGATTCTGTATGGAGAAATATATGGGCCTCATTACTCTGTATAGTGCACTATGCGGTGGCCATAATACTGTATGGAGTAAGATACTGTCCGTTTTTGGAGGTATTGGAGAATTTAAAATGGATATCAGTCATGACATGTAAAAAGTGAAGTATTTTTCATTGTACTATACCGGTATTTCTCTACAGTATCAGAGCATCATGAGTTGTGGTATGTGTTAAAGGGGCACTCTTTGGCCCAGGGCACATGAAAACCTGGAGCCAGCCCTACCCCCCCACAAATTTAGCCAAATAACCCCCATTTTTCAGTGCGTAACTAGTATTATGAAGTAAATTAAGGTTGAAAAGCTTCAGTAATGAGATTTGTTGTTTTTGGCATTCAAAAGGGCACTGTAGGTGTGTTTCCTGGCCTCCACTCCCTGCCGACTTTGCTTCCCCATTGACTTGCATTGGGTTTCGTGTTTCAGACGGCCTTCGACTTTCACAAAAATCGGCCGATTTCGTTCGACCCGACTTTTGCGAAAGTCGAGTTTCATGAAACCCGACTCGACCCAAAAAAAGGCAAAGTCGCTCATCTCTACTCACTTCCATTTCAGGTGGAGGTAGATGCTTCTGAGATTAGTGCAGGAGTTGTTTTGTCCCAAAAGGATCCTGTTACTTCTAAGATGAATCCCAGTGCTTTCTTTTCTTGAAAGTTCTCCCCATCTGAACGTAACTATGACGTGGGGAATCGGGAATTGTTGGTCATGAAATGGGCGGAAACATTGGTTGGAGGGAGCTAGACATCAAGTTGTGGTCCTCACCGACCACAAGAATTTGATTTATCTGGAGTCGGCCAAGCGCTTGAATCCTAGACAGGCTAGGTGGGCCTTGTTTTTCATGCATTTTAATTTTGTGGTCTCTTTTCTTCCGGGCACTAAGAATGTTAAGGCAGACGCCCTTTCTAGGAGTTTCTAGGAGTTTCTTTGCTGATTCTCTTATTGTGACCGAGCCTACTACCATCCTAGGTGAGGGGGTAGTTCTTTCTGCCATTTTGCCCGATTTGAGATGTGCCCTGGAGGAATTTCAGGAGGATAAACCTGAGCATTGTCCTATGGGAAGATTGTATGTTCCTAACCAGTGGAGGAAGAGAGTGATGTCTGAAGTTCATTACTCTGCATTGGCTGGTCATCCAGGTATTTTTGGTACCAGAGATTTTGTGAGTTGGTCTTTTTGTTGGCCTGCCTTATCTCGTGATGTCAGGAATTTTGTGAAGTCCTGTAGGACTTGTTCTCAGTCTAAACCCTGTTCTCGTTCTAGTGGGTGTTGAAGCCCCTGCCTGTGCCCAAGAGGCCATGGACCCATATCTCGATGGATTTTATTTCTGATCTTCCTGTCTCTCAGAGAATGACTGTTATCTGGGTGATTTGTGATAGATTTTCTAAGATAGTCCATCTTGTACCACTCCCAAAGTTGCCATTTTCCGCTGAGTTGGTGCCCTTGTTTTTACAACAGGTGGATCGGTTGCATGGGATTCCTGAGAACATTGTGTCAGACAGAAAAGTCCAGTTTGTTTTCAGATTCTGGAAAGCCTTTTGTTCCAATATGGGAATTCAGTTATCTTTCATCCTCAGACCAATGGGCAGACAGAGAGAACAAACCAGACTTTGGAGTCCCATTTGAGATGTTTTATATCTGCTGATCAGGATGACTGGGTCTCATTTTTGCCCTTGGCCAAATTCGCGCTAAACAATAGAGCTAGTTCTGCCACTTTGATGTTGCCCTTTTCTGTAACTTTGGGTTTCATCCTCGATTTTCATCAGGGCAAGTGGAATCTTCAGCCTGCCCAGGTGTGGACACAGTGGTAGAGAGAATGCAGCAGATTTGGGACCAAGTGGTGGATAAGTTGTCACTCTCTCAGGAAAAGGCCCAGCGGTTTTCCAACCGGCATAGGACCATTGGTCCCCGGCTTAAAGTGGGTGATATGGTTTGGTTGTCGTCAAAGAATATCTCTATGAAGGTGGCTTCTCCAAAATTCAAGCCAAGATTTATTGGATCTTATAAGATTTTGGAAATTCTTAATCCTGTTTCTTTTCAAATTGGTTCTTCCCATTATGTTTAAGATCCATAACGTATTTCACAAATCTCTGTTGAAGAGGTTTGTTGAGCCAGTAGTTCCTATGGCGGCACCTCCTGACCCTGTATTGGTTAAAGGCAATGTGGAATATGAGGTAGAGAAAATATTGGATTCTCGTTTGGCTAGACGGAGACTCCAGTATTTGGTCAAATGGAAGGGTTATGGCCAGGAGTATAATTCTTGGGTATCTGCCTCTGACATTCATGCCAATAGATTGGTTCGTGCTTTTCACCGGGCCCATCCTGATCGGCCTGGTGGGTGGATGAGGGTTCGGTGACCCGTCCTCAAGGGGGGGTACTGTTGTGAACTCATTTTCTGGTCTGCCTCTGGTTTCTGGTGAGGGAGTTGGTTGTGCTGGCAGAGGAGTTGTGAGTTCTCTTTCTGGGCTCCCTCTGGTGTTGGCAGAAGGTAATGAAGCTGATCTAATTAACAGAGACCTGCCACCTGATAATGAGGACGAGGATTGGACATCTGGAGTCTCAGACTGGATTTAAGACAGCCGATTCCCTATTCCCATGCTGGTGATTTTTTCCTGCCTCCTGAGGTCTTAGTTTCCAGTTCAATTCCTGCCTTCTCAAGCTAAGTGTTCTCTGCTAATGTTCACATTTGATTTGGTTTGGTCTATCCAGTTGTTTTTTGTGTGGTCAGCCAGCCCCGGCTGGGGCTGTGCTGAATTTGTATTCTTATGTTACTGTATGTGCCAGTTTGCTTTTTGTCCCTTATTAGATTGGCTTCTTTTTGCTCTGTTCTCAGAATATGCCAGAGTGCTGATATAGTGGGATGTTGTGAGTTCATTTTCCCCTTCACCATTGAGGTCTGATGAACTCCCTCTTCTGGTGTAGGAAGGTAGTGATGCTGATTACAAAGCACCTGAGCAGAATGATGATGACTGGGTGACTGGGATTGCTGACTGGATATAAGGCAGCCGACGCACTTCTGCCTTGCGGGTGATTACTCTGAGGGATTCTTGGAGACCTGTCTGATTCCTGCTCCTCAAAAGCTAAGTTTTCTGCTCTACTTTTTGCATTTGTGTTTTGGTTTTGTTTTGCCTTGTTTTTCTGGATTTCTGCCTTTCCCTGCTGGGTGAGCTGAATTCCTTTTTGCTCTGTCTTCAGATAATACCTGAGTACTGATATAGTCTTTTTGAAGCCTAGCGTCTTCAGGGCTTTTTCCCTATCAGTCAGTCTGTTGGCTCTTGTTTTTGAGAGGGTTTTGGCGAATTGCAGACAGCAGCTTTTCTATTCTGTCCTATTTAGTTAGCTTGGGCCCCATCATTTGCTCAGCCTATCTTTCTATCTGTGTGAGTGTTTTTTCATCTTGCTTCACCATCATTATATGTTGGGGGCTGCCTATTGCTTTGGGGTCTGCTCTGGGGCAGTTTAGATTTCCCTTTCTGTCTTTAGGCTATGTAGTTCTCCGGCTGTGATCGAGGGGTCTAGGGCACCGTAGGAACCCCCCACGGCTACTGCTAGTTGTTGTTGATAGGTTCAGGGGTCTGCAATCCGATAGCTGCCAACTTCTCTGGTTTTCTGGACTTAGCTAGTATTTCTGTTTTTGCCTCCTACGGTGACTCATTCATAACAGAATCACCCGCCATACCACAGATCCTAGGGTACTCAATAGCAGGAAAGAATTGTAGAAAAAAAAAAAAAAGGTGTGTATATTTTTTCCTCTATATCTCTGAGGCCGTAGGGGGAATTTTTTTTTCTCTCATTGGAGATAAAGCAATTGTCTGATCATGTGGAGCAGCTCGCTGCGGAAGTGCGGGGAATTTCCGCCTACCTTGCTCATTCACATGCTGCTGAACCAAAGATCCCTACTCCTGATGTGTTTTTTGGGGATCGGTCTACATTTTTGAATTTCAAAAATAATTGTAAATTATTTTTTGCCTTGAAGCCTAACTCGTCAGGGAGCTCCGCGCAGCAGGTTAAAATAGTAATCTCTTTGCTGCCTGGCGATCCCCAGGATTGGGCATTTTCTTTGAAACCAGATGATCCTATTCTGACTAATGTGAATGCATTTTTTCAAGCCTTGGGGTTGTATGACGAACCTAATGTTATTGATCAGGCTGAAAAGACCCTGTTGGCATTGAGCCAGGGTCGAGATTCTGCAGAATTGTACTGTCAAAAATTCCAAAAGTGGCCGGTCCTTACTACCTTGAATGATAATGCCTTGACAGCTCTCTTTCGGAAGGGTTTGTCAGAAGCCGTAAAAGATACTATGGTGGGATTTCCTGTTGCCTTTGGTCTTGACGATTCTATGTCATTAGCCATTCAGGTTGATCGCCGTTTACGTGAATGCAGGACTGCACGAAAGGTGTTGCCACCTGTTGAACAAGTGTCTGAACCTACACAATGTGATAGAGTTTTGTCCAGGGAGCAACGTCAGGAGTTCAGAAGGCGTAATAAGCTGTGTTTTTTTTGTGGAGATGCCTCGCATATTATTTCTGTCTGTCCTAAACGAGAGAAACGTTTTGCACACACATTTTCTGTGGGTGGTGTTCAACCTAAGTTTCTTCTGGCAATTACTCTGATCTGCTCCCTGTCCACATTTTCCTCCAAGGCTTTTGTGGATTCGGGAGCAGCCCTGAATCTAATGGACTTGGATTTTGCTAAACGTTGTGGATATCCGATGACACCTCTGCGGACGCCTATCCCTTTGAGGGGGATTGATGCTACTCCTTTGGCGAAAAATAAACCTCAGTTTTGGACCCTGGTGGTAATGCGGGTCGCCCCAGACCATCAAGAAAATTGCAGATTTTTGGTGTTGCATAATTTGCATGATACCATTGTTCTGGGGTTTCCCTGGTTGCAAATTCATAATCCAGTTTTGGATTGGAAATCTGTGTCTGTGGTGAGTTGGGGTTGTCGGTGTGCCCTTAGTGAGGCTCCGGTTTTTTCCACCTCTCCTCAGTCGCATGATGTTCCTGACTATTTGGTGGACTTTTATGATGTATTTAGTGAGAATGAGTCTGCATCCTTGCCTCCTCATAGGAGTTATGACTGTGCAATTGAACTGAGCCCCGGGGTGTAAATTTCCTAAGGGTCGGCTCTTCAATATATCTGTACCCGAGCACGAGGCTATGCGATCCTATATTAAGGAGGCGTTGGAGAAGGGTCATATTAGACCATCCTCTTCACCCTTAGGTGCCGGTTTTTTTTTCGTGGCCAAAAAGGATGGTTCATTAAGGCCTTGTATTGATTATCGTGCCCTCAACAAAATTACTACTAACCCTGCTGTTCTGTTCGCATTTGCTATACACTTGTACTGTTCCCGGGTCAATATGACCCGACCTATTAATTCTTGATTTTTAGCTACTCTAATTGTTTTATTTGAATACTTTTTTCATTAAAATACTGTATGTGAACATGGTTGATCATAAACAAATGAAAAATTCAAATTCAAACTTAATTATTTTTTTTCATAAAAAGGTTACACAGGCTTTTTGCAATTATCTTCGACTGTTGACATTCTGCACACAAATAACAAAGAAGCTTTACATTACTATTACTTAAACATGAAATTTAACTTTTTGAAAACAAATTTTATAAATCAACAAATGAAAAATCATAAAAACTTCAACATTTTTAGAAAGAAAAAAGAAAAAACTGAACATGTTCATGCGTTTTTACACTGAACACAATAATAAGACACATGTCCTTTACACAGATATTTTGAACATGCAGCACATGTCAGATTAGTCTTATTGTCACAGGAAGATGGACAGAAGCTACATCTCTTCCTTTTTTTGCTGGTAGCTGTGCTGGTGGAGGCCGTGGATGTGGAGTCTCTTTCTTGAGCATGCAGAACACTTTTTACAATGGCTGTTGCTCCATCACTTCTGGGGGTCACATTTCTGCTCTCAATATATGGCCTCACCAGGGATTTTCCCAATTCCTTAAGAAATAATCTTCTTTTATGCAGCTTATTCAGGTTCCAATCGGGGTCGATTTCTCTCCATAAGACAAATGCATTGTATGCAGAAACGTCCAGTATGTTATAAAATAAAATCATTGGCCACCGATTGGTTTTGCGTTTGCATGTATATGTTGATATTGCTTGGTCTAAAGTATCAACTGCTCCCTTTGTGGCATTATAATCCAAAATAATGTCAGGCTTTCTGTCTTCTCTATCACTTACGGCATTGTCATGGTGCATTGTGCTCATTAGAATTACCTGTTTGGGTTTTTTTGGAACATAAGAAACAACAATTGTATTTCCAGAAAAATAAAAAGTAGAACTGTACACCTCTCTCTTGCTAAGGATACCTTGCGGTAGTTCAGGTTTGTTTTTTCTCATAGTACCCAGCATGGTAAGTTGTTTTTTCTTCAACATCTGGCCTAGTTGATAGGATGTAAAAAAGTTGTCACATGTCACATTTTGTCCTTCTAGTCCATGAGTCAAATCGAGAACAACACGCATACCCTGATTATTTTCAGGTCTTTCATCAGAGGTTTTTCCTGTATACACTTGAACATTTAGAGCATATGAACTTTTGCTGTCGCAAAGTGTCCAGATCTTGATGCCATATTTTGCTGGCTTACTTGGTATATATTGTCTGAATGGGCACCTACCTCGGAATGCCACCAGTTGCTCATCAACAGTTACAGTTTCACCACTATTATACAATTTTGGTAGAATCTCTACCCATTGATTCCAAACATTTCTAATAGGGGCTAGTTTATCTTTAGCTCTTCTTTCCATTCTATCTGTTTTAGAATCAAACCGCAGTACTCTAGAAATTTCATGAAACCTTTCTCCTCTCTCACAAACAGACTAGATAATGACTTTCTTACTGATAAGAACAGTGAAACCAACACCATTTTGAGATGAAGTACACATAAAAAAACATAACTTTTGCAGTCAGAAATAATCAGAGACCTGCAGAACAGTATAAAATGCTGTCGGGTCATATTGACCCGAACAGTACAAGTGTAACAATCATAAAAACATATGCACAGAGGCGCGGGTTCCTAGGTGATAATGCCTGCAGCTGCAAATAGGGACAACAACCACCCAATTTGTCCAACAATAAAAGTTAATTAAATAAAAATAGATAATTTGCGCTAACAGGATAAGTGCTGAACGAACAGTATATGAACTCGCACAGTGTGTAAGCACACACAAGACCCTTCTCACACCTGGGGTAGTCCGGTTTAAACGTTACAAAGAAATACCCACAGTGGAACTGGTTTACAAAATGTATATAGCAATACCTTCGTTCGGATGAATAAGGAGCTAGTAGAAGACTCCTTCCTCAAGCAGGGTCCCGGTGAAGAAATAACGTTGCAAGCAGTGGTGAAAATGACGGTGGTAAGCTTTAGAGCGTAGAAGCTCAGTTGGAGAGTGCAGGTACCGGACGCTGCTCCGGCCGGTAGCAAGCGTCCTTCTAATCGCGTGGCCGCCGCCGACACCCAGCCAGTATAACCGCGCGAATAGAATTCAAAAGCCGGCAAGGTAGCAAAAGGTGCAGGACCTTGCGTGACGTCACGGTCACGCGGAATACCACGTGACTGGCTAGTGAGCGCAAAAAAGACCAAAAACTATCTTACGCGTTTCGGAATCACCGGATTCCTTCCTCAGAGATGGTCCATAGGAATCAAATTGGCGCTTATATACCCACAATCTCCAGGCTCCATATTCATTGATTAAAGGCAAACAATTCAATCTCGCTGTTTAAGCCGTTAGGGACAAGTGTGTTCATTTCAAAAATCAGTCTACTTTCTTCTCTTGACATTTGTTGGATAAAGTTCCCCTTTCGCCAGCTTTTTTTAACCACTCTAATACCCGTAACTTTAACATTTTTAATAGAGCCTCCATGCTGATTAGCAAAATGGTGTGAAAGTGGGTGACCCATAAATCTGTTTCCAATATTGCGCAGATGTTCTGCTACCCGGACATGCAATGGGCGTTTTGTGCGTCCTATATACAATTTCCCACAGGGGCATGTAATACCATATATAACCCCTGTAGTGTCACAGGTTATGAAATCTTTAATTTTTACCTCCGCAAATTTATTAATAATCACTCCTTGTTTTTTAGAGGTCAGTTTTTTGCAGGGGCCACACTTTCTGCACGGAAAAAAACCCCCTGGTAATTTCTCCAGATTTGATGTGATGCTACTTAATGGTTTGGAAATAGAGGGGGCTATAAGGTTGCCCAAATTTTGCGCCTTCCTAAAAATAAACCTAGGGTTTATTGGTAAAGATTCCCCTATAACCTTATCATTTCTCAGAATATTCCAATGTCTCCTGACAATTTTTTTAAAAATAATACTGTTAGAATTATATTGTGTAATTATAGGGGTGTCTTCCATGAGAACATTACCATTTTTTATCTTCCGTTGTTCCAGTAATTGGTCCCTTGGAATTTTTTCCACTAGTTTTTTTGTTTTTACTAAAGATGTTGGGTCATAACCCTTATTGGTGAACTTCTTCATCATTGCCTCTGCTTCTCTATCAAAATCCTCCCTTTCCGAACAATTGCGATAAGCTCTAATTAGTTGGCTTTTTGGAACATTTAGTAGCCAGCTAGGTAAATGGCAGCTATCAAGTGAAATAAAATTATTAGAGTCGGTAGGTTTATGGTATAATCGTGAGCCAATGACATTGTTGTCTACAAAAATTTTTAAATCTAAAAAATTAACTTCTTTTAAACTGGTGGTCATGGAAAATTTTAAAAAATAAGAATTTTTATTTAGTGAATTAAAAAATTGTTCCAATAGCACGGGACCACCAGACCATATAAAAACAATATCATCTATGAATCGATGCCATAGCACGAGGTTTGCTAATAGTCTGCCGTCAGGATAGATGGTTTCCTGTTCCCATCTTCCAACGTACAGATTTGCATAACTAGGCGCAAACCTCGTGCCCATGGCTGTACCCCACTGCTGGGAGTAGTAGTTCATCCCGTATCGAAAAAAATTATGGGTTAAAATAAAATTTATGCACTCAAGGAGATATTCAATTTGATCAAGCGGCAGTGAACCGTCCTTCCTCAGGAAGTATTCCACTGCTTCGCATCCCTTTTTATGCTGAATAACTGTATACAGGGAAGTTATATCCAGTGTGCCCAAAATATAGTGGTCACACCATTGTAAATCCTTTAAAATACCTAAAATGTGGGTGCTATCCTTGAGATACGCTGGGAGATCAGGTATCAGTCTTTGTAGATGACAGTCAACAAATTTAGATAGATTTGATGTTAACCCCCCAATGGCAGAAATAATAGGTCTCCCGGGTGGTTGACTCATATTTTTGTGCACCTTAGGTAAATAATAAAAGTACGGCACTCTAGGATGAGGTGTATTAATAAAATCCATTTCTTTTTTATTTAAAAAACCTTTTTCAAAACCCTTTTTTAACAATTCCCGCATATCGACCAGATACTCATTAGAAGGATCATGGGTTAATAATTTATAGGTTTGTTTGTCGTCCAAAATCCGGAGTGCTTCTTTCTCATAGTCAGACGTATTTAATATTACTATCCCACCCCCTTTGTCTGCTGGTCTGATAGTAATCTCCCTATTTTCCTGGAGTTGCTTAATGGCCATTCTTTCCTTATGTGACAAATTGTGTTTAAATTTATTACATCGCCTGTCCGAAATTTTTCTAATTTCGTGTATAACATTATTTTGAAAGGCTTCAAATGCCTCTGGATACTCCTGTATTGGATTAAAGTTAGATTTTTTCTTTAAATCAGTGTGTATGTATAGATCAGGAGTACTCATGGGGTCATCTATATTGTTACTAATTCTCTTTTTCATGTAATGTTTCCTCAGGGCTAATTTCCTCATGAACAATTTTACACCCACAAATGCCTGAAATTTATCAAATTTAACACTGGGAGCATACTTCAGACCTCTATTCAGTAAACGAGATTCATTTTCTTGTAGGGGTATTGACTTAAATTGAATATTTTTTGTTCAGGGGCCACTAATTGATCTATCTTTGATGGGGATTGTTGTATGTTCTTTTTTTTGGTAGATTCCCCGCCCCTACACCCCCTTTTTCGTTTCTTTTTTGGCCGACCTGAAAAAAAGGAAGGTGACTCTGCTTTGTTTTTAATTGTTGTTTTTTATGTTCCCTCGGACCAGCCTTGTCCTTTCTAATGACTAATGGAGGATTGTCTTTATATTTATCACTCCCCATAGAGGGAATATTTTCTATATTTTCTATAACCGTGAATCGGTTATGGGTACTAATAGAGGGTAGTGGTGTTGAGATAGCTGGTGATTCTGCCCCCTGTGTAGCAATAGTACCTCCATTATTAGCTATTTCCATATGGATGGGATTTTCCATATCGGAAGTAAGATGAATAGAAAATCTTTCACTCGATGTAAGAAGGGAAGTGTCCTCTCCATGTATCTCATCTAGAGTTAACAGAGGACCTGAAGATTTAGGAGAGCGTGGTTCTTCATACTGAGGTACAGCATCGCCTCTAGTTATTTGACTATCCCCATAATTAGATGTTATGGATGTTAAGTTTTTATTAGTAGTGAAAACCGAGTCCCTCCCAAATTTCCTACGTTTTTTCTCTACTATTTCCTTTTCCTTATTACGTATCCTCTTTTTAATGTTATCAGAGAGGTGTATGATTTCAGGATGGAGCTCGTATGGTTTGATCTCCTCAAATAGATTAGTGATTTCTCTGCGTATCCTCAGTAGTTCACTCCTCCTCTTCTCAATAATGAAGGATACGGTTCTTTTAGAGAAGTCCTTAAACATAGCATCCCATTCAGCTACTGTTTCTGAGTCCCCAATGTCGCCCGTCAGGGGTTTATACACCGTTAACCCCTTTGGTATACAGTTCGAGGCTAAATATCTTTCCAGCGTCGATATCTCCCACAAGTCTCTCATTTCCTTTAACAAATATTGTTCCAAGGTCTTAAGTGATTTAATAATCTGAGATATTTCCCCCTTATCGGGATTGTCAACAGGCACATACTGTTCGGAGTTAAAAAATCTCTGGATATTATATATCCTTTCCTTCCTATCAGACCATAGACTGGCCATAATATGCAAATAACCTGTAAATATGCTCTAAACAAATGGCTCCGCTGTAACAATCAGCTTGTAGCAAAAAGTAAAAAACAAAAAAAAACAAAAACAAAAAAAATGTAGAGCTCCACAAATGAGGAGAAGTCAAGGAACCACTAGTTTCAAATCCTCATTAAAAAAATCTGCAGGGTCTCAAAAATCATTTTGGGTCATATTGACCCGAACAGTACAGCAGGGTTAAATATCAGTATCCGTTACCCTTGATTTCTGATCTATTCTCCAGAGTTAAAGGTGCTTGCTGGTTTACCAAGCTTGACCTCAGGGGGCGTATAATCTTATCCGCATTAAGCATGGGGATGAATGGAAGACGGCGTGTAATACTCCGGAGGGACATTTTGAGTACCTGGTGATGCCTTTTGGGCTCACTAATGCCCCGTCTGTCTTCCAGTGCTTCATGAACGACATTTTCCGAGACTTTGTGGATAAATTTTTGATTATCTATCTGGATGATATTTTGATCTTCTCCAAGGATTGGGATTCTCATGTGGAACATGTTCGGACTGTGTTCCGGATCTTGAGGGAGAATTCCCTGTATGTCAAAGGATCGAAATGCCTTTTTGGGGTACAGAGGATTTCATTTTTGGGATTTATTTTGTCTCCGTCAACTATTGAAATGGACCCGGCCAAGGTACAGGCTATTTATGATTGGGTCCAGCCCACTTCTTTGAAGGCCCTCCAGAAGTTTTTGGGTTTTGCAAATTTTTATCGGAAATTTATAGCAAAATTTTCTAGTATTGCCAAGCCATTGACTGATCTGAGTAAAAAGGGTGCTGATGTGTTGAATTGGTCTCCGGAGGCTGTTTCTTCCTTTCAGGAGCTGAAGCGAAGATTCACTTCTGCCCTGGTTTTGCGGCAACCTGATGTCTCACTCCCGTTCCAGGTAGAGGTGGACGCTTCTGAGATTGGTGCAGGAGCTGTTTTGTCCCAAAAGGATCCTGTAACATCTAAAATGAATCACTGTGCTTTCTTTTCCCGAAAGTTCTCTCCATCTGAGCGTAACTATGATGTGGGGAATCGGGAACTGTTAGCCATGAGGAGTGGAGACATTGGTTGGAGGGAGCTAAACACCAAGTTGTGGTCCTCACTGACCACAAGAATTTGATTTACCTGGAGTCGGCCAAATGCTTGAACCCTAGACAGGCTAGGTGGGCCTTGTTTTTTACACGTTTTGATTTTGTGGTCTCTTTTCTTCCTGGCACTAAGAATGTCAAGGCAGACGCCCTCTCTAGGAGCTTCTTTGCTTATTCTCCTGTGGTGACCAAGCCTGCTACCATCTTAGGCGAAGGGGTAGTTCTTTCTGCCATCTCGCCCTATTTGAGACGTGCTCTGGAAGAGTTCCAGGAGGACGAACCTGAGCATTGTCCCAGTGGAAAGTTGTATGTTCCTGACCAGTGGAAGAAGAGAGTGATGTCTGAAGTTCATTGCTCTGCATTGGCTGGTCATCCAGGTATTTTTGGTACTAGAGATCTGGTGAGTCGGGCTTTTTGGTGGCCCGCCTTGTCTCGTGATGTCAGGAATTTTGTGCAGTCCTGTGGGACTTGCTCCCGGTCTAAACCTTGTTCTCGCTCTAGTGGGTTGTTGATGCCTTTGCCGGACCCCAGGAGTCCATGGACCCATATTTCAATGGATTTCATCTCTGATATGCCTGTCTCTCAGAGAATGACTGTTATTTGGGTGATTTGTGATAGGTTCTCTAAGATGGTTCATCTTGTACCACTCCCTAAGTTGCCGTCTTCCTCTGAGTTGGTGCCCCTGTTTTTGCAACAGGTGGTTCGCTTGCACGGGATTCCTGAGAACATTGTATCTGACAGAGGAGTTCAATTTGTGTCTAGATTTTGGAGGACTTTCTGTTCCAAGCTGGGAATTCAGTTGTCCTTCTCCTCTGCTTTTCACCCTCAGACCAATGGGCAGACAGAGAGAACAAACCAGACCTTGGAGTCATATTTGAGATGTTTTATTTCCGCTGATCAGGATGATTGGGTTTCATTTTTGCCCTTGGCTGAATTCACTTTAAATAATAGAGCTAGTTCTGCCACTTTGATGTCACCTTTTTTTGTAACTTTGGGTTTCATCCTCGATTTTCTTCAGGGCAGGTGGAGCCTTCTGCCTGCCCAGGTGTTGACACTGTGGTGGAGAGAATGCACCAGATCTGGGACCAAGTGGTGGATAAGTTATCTCTCTCCCAGGAAAAGGCCCAGTGGTTTTCCAACTGACATAAGACCATTGGTCCCCAGTTTAAGGTTGGTGATATGGTTTGGTTATCATCAAAAAATATCGCTATGAAGGTGGCTTCTCCTAAGTTTAAGCCTAGATTTATTGGCCCTTACAAGATTTTGGAGATTATTTTCGTTTGGCTCTTCCTGTCACATTTAAAATTCATAATGTGTTTCATAAGTCCTTGTTGAAGAGGTTTGTTGAACCAGTTGTTCCTGGGGTGGCACCTCCGGACCCTGTATTGGTTGAAGGTAACATGGAATATGAGGTAGAGAAGATACTGGATTCCCGTCTGGCATGTGTGTCCGGCAATGTCTCCTGCTCTCTCCACATTCCCACTACTAGCTGACATGACTGAACCCCAGTAACACAGGAACAAGTGTTGATTGTGCAGACCGCACTTCTGAGCAGCAACTGGTGGTGTTGGAGGCCAGGGTAAATACTAGAGATAGTGGAGACAGAGGCGTAATTGGAGCACGGTTAAAATCAGTAGTAGTCTACAACCGATATTAAACTTGATGAAATTAGGCCTCAGCCTACACCCTGATTGACCCTCGGCTCCAACATCCCCAGTTGCTGCTCAGAAGTGTCTCCCTCCTGCCCAGCCTGGTTCCAGCACGCCTGCTGTTTCCGGGTAGTGTCAACGTCACTTTGCCACCAAAACTTTGTCCTGTTGTGTTGCGGTCGGGTTAGCCTAGTCTATGGCGCTTGCAGTTTAGATGCTTCCTATGTGGGCTGTGGGTTCTGGTAATAAAGGCTGGTTCCGTAGTGCCAATAGGACAAGCACCACCTGTAGGACTGTGGGTTTTGGTAACTGCGGCCGGCTCGTGGCCTTGCAACTTTGTTTTTCACGGGTATCTTCTGCTACCCCTCCGGGTTCCAGCACCGTCAGCTGGTTCTCAGCAGTGCCTTTGGTTGAGGTGCCTCCTTCTCGGTATCCGAGTTCCAGCAATGTCTGCTGGTCCTTGGTAGTGCTTTCTAGCACAGGTAGCTCCTGCTTAGTAACCGGGTTCCAGTACCATCAGCTGGTCCTCAGTAGTGCCATTGGCTCTTGTTCCTTCTGCTGCCCCTCCGGGTTCCAGCACCGTCAGCTGGTCCTCGCTAGTTCCATTTGCTTTTGCAGCTTCTGCTACCCATCCGGGTGCCAGCACCATCAGCTGGTTCTCGGCAGTGCCTTTGGCTTAGGTGCCTCCTTCTCGGTATCCAAGTTCCAGCACCGTCTGCTGATCCTTGGTAGTGCTTTCTAGCACAGGTACCTCCTGCTTAGTAACCGGGTTCCAGCACCATCAGCTGGTCCTCGGTAGTGCCATTGGCTCTTGTTCCTTCTGCTGCCCCTCCAGGTTCCACCACCGTCAGCTGGTCCTCGCTAGTTCCATCGGCTCTTGCAGCTTCTGCTACCCATCCAGGTGCCAGCACCATCAGCTGGTTCTCGGCAGTGCCTTTGGCTTAGGTGCCTCCTTCTCGGTATCCAAGTTCCAGCACCGTCTGCTGATCCTTGGTAGTGCTTTCTAGCACAGGTACCTCCTGCTTAGTAACCGGGTTCCAGCACCGTCAGTTGGTCCTCAGTAGTACCATTGGCTATTGTTACTTCTGCTGCCCTTCCGAGTTCCAGCACCATCAGCTGGTCCTCGCTAGTTCCATTGGCTCTTGCAGCTTCAGCTACCCATCCGGGTTCCAGCACCGTCAGCTGGTTCTCGGCAGTTCCTCAGCCTTCTTGTACCTTCTGCTACATTTCCAAGTTCAATCTTTTGGAAATAGTATTTGTTTATTATCACTATGGATCTCCTTGACGACAACCCTGAAGACAACGACCCTGAAGAGCACCACGAAGAAGACGACGACCACGAAAACGATGACCCTGAAGATGACGACCCGGAACAGCACCCCCGAAGAAGACCAAAAAGATGACCCTGAAGAAGATGACCAAGAGGACAAAGAACATGAAGACAACCACCAAGATACAGAACAACAAGAGACAGAAGACCAAGAAGCTGCAGAACAAAAATCATAAGAACATTAAGCATAAGACTAAAAATCAGAGCAAAAGATATTATCTAAAGTATAAGCAGAAGAAGACTAAGCAGTGTATGGGGATGAGTCCGCTCCTCCTCGTGGTGCCCCTGGAAAAAGCCTGCTGCTGCAGGCCAAACTGAACGCGGACAAATCCTGTTGTAAATCTTTTGTAACAGGCAGAACGGAAGGTGTAATCTACAAACTTTTATAGATAACAACTACAGGAATGCCTGTCACAAATAAGAATATGATGAAGAAGAAGAATAGGAAGAAGATGAAGTAGTAGAATATGAAGAAGAATAATAGTTGAATAAGAAGAATATGAAGAATGTAAAAAAAGAATAATAGCAAGAAGGTGAAGAAGAAGATGAATAAGGTGAAGAAGAAGTTGATGAAAAAGATGCTGCTGCTGCTGCTGCTGAGGATCATGAAGGAGAAAGTGTGGGAGAAGTAAAAAAGGTGAAGGGCATGGAAGTAGTGAAACATACATATCTGACAAAATATAAAAAAGGTTAACATTGTCAATATCTTTGTAACTCCGAACGTCTTTAAAGAAAAAAATTAATTCCTGCTATTCCATTTGATTGGGCTAAACCTCTATGCCTTTAATGTCTCCTCCACCTCCCCCAATACATTCTACATTATCCTTAGTCGTTTTTCTTCATGTAGAATTAACCTACAAGGAAAGAAAGGGTTTTTTTTAATTCCGATATTTCTGTCCCGTTGACTTGCATTGGTTTCCGGTATCGGAATCGGCGATACCCGATACTTTTTGGTATCGGTCCGATCCAATCCGATCTGATATTTCACGATATCGGATGGTATCGCTCAACACTACTGTTCAGGAAGGGACTGTCAGATTGCTTGAATGATGCTCTGGCTCTCCATCCACCTCCCAGCTCATTGGAGGAGGCTATGACTCAGGCTATCCATATGCATAGTAGACTGCGGGAGAGAGGTGTTACTCAGCGAGGGTTTCCGTTTTTCCCTGCTAACCCTGAAGTTTTGCTTCCATCTGAACCTATGGAGGTGGGAGCCACCCAGGAGAAGGAGAGGAAACGGCGACGTGATGGAAAGTTGTGTTTTTACTGCGGAGATCCCGGACATTGGAAAAAAGACTGCCCCTCCTGTCCTCCGACTAACAAGCGGCTGAGTCTGGGTGATAATCGTGGAGGTCACCTTGACTCTCAGGTACCTTTTTCTTCATTTTCAAAGATACTGCTAAAGGTGGAACTTGGTGTTGAGAACGGCTTTATCCATACGTCGGCTTTTGTAGACTGTGGGTCATCCCTGAACCTGATTGACTCTAAGCTGGTGGCTTGCTGTAGATTAGGGACAGTTTGGTTGGGGACTCTGCTATGAATGGGTCACCGAGGAGAAAAAAAGCAACACACGCTAAGTCTCAGAAAACCAGAGAGGTTGGTAATTATGCAGATTGCAGATCCCTGATCTTAGCACACAACTAGCAGCAGTCGTGGAGCGTGCCTACGTTGGTCCTGGACGCCTCGTCACAACCGGAGGGCTAAATAAGCCTAAAGTAAGAAAAGAGGAAAACTAACTCCCCCAGAGCAGACCCCAAAGGAAAGACAGCCCCCCACATGTATTGACGGTGAAGCAAGATGAAAACACAAACAAAGGCAGAAAAATAGGCTGAGCAAACGATGGGGCCAAACTAACTTGAAAAGACAGGAAAGGAAAGATACTGTCTGCAATCTGCCAAAAAACCCTACCCAAAATAATGTCCAACACTTCACAAAATTAACCTTGAAGTCGCTAGACTTCTCCCACTATATCAGCACTCTGAAATATTCTGAGACAGAGCAAAAAAGAGGTCAATCTAATAAAGGACAAAAAGTCAAATTGGCAAATACAGATAAATAAGAGTGGAAGTTCAGCACAGCCCAGCCGGGCTGGCTGACCACAAAAAAACTGAGTTGACCAACAAGAGCAAGTGTGAACATTAGCAAAAACAAACTTAACTTGAGAAGACTGGAGCAGAGTTGAAGTCCAAGACCTGAGAAGCAGACTGAATCACCAGCAACTGGATTGGGCGTCGACTGTCTTATATCCAGTCTGATACTCCAGAGATCCAATCATTAATCTCCTCGTCAGGTGGCAGACCATTACCAATTAAACCAACTTCACTACCTCCTGTCACCACCAGAGGGAGAACGGAAGGAGAACTCCCAGCTGGTGGAGCAGAAAATGAGCTCATAACAGTACCCCCCCATGAGGAGGGGTCACCGAACCCTCAGCCACGCCACCAGGCCAATCAAGATGGGCCCGGTGAAAAGCATGAACCAATTTATTGGCATGAATATCCGAGGCAGAGACCCAAGAATTATCCTCCTGGCCATAACCCTTCCATTTGACCAAATACTGGAGTCTCCGTCTGACCAAACGAGTATCCAATATTTTCTCTACCTCATATTCCACATTGCCTTTAACCAAAACAGGGTCAGGTGGTGCCGCCACAGGAACTACTGGCTCAACAAACCTCTTCAACAGTGATTTTGAAGTACGTTATGGATTTTGAACGTAACTGGACGAGCCAATCGAAAAGAAACAGGATTAAGAATCTCCAAAATCTTATAAGGTCCAATAAATCTTGGCTTAAATTTTGGAGATGCAATTTTCATAGGAATATTCTTAGACGACAACCAAACCATATCACCCACTATAAACCGGGGACCAATGGTTCTATGCCGGTTGGAAAAACGCTGGGCCTTTTCCTGAGAGAGTGACAACTTATCCACCACTTGGTCCCATATCTGCTGCATTCTCACAACCACAGTGTCCACACCTGGGCAGGACAAAGATTCCACTTGTCCTGAAGAGAATCGAGGATGAAACCCAAAATTACAGAAAAAGGGTGACATCAAAGTGACAGAACTGGCTCTATTGTTCAGCGCAAATTCGGCCAAGGGCAAAAATGAGACCCAATCATCTTGATCAGCAGATATAAAACATCTTAAATAAGACTCCAGGGTCTGGTTTGTTCTCTCAGTCTGCCCATTGGTCTGGGGATGAAACGCGGAGGAGAAGGATAACTGAATTCCCAGATTGGAACAAAAGGCTTTCCAAAATCTGGAAACAAACTGGACCCCTCTATCGGACACAATGTTCTCAGGAATCCCGTGTAACCGAACCACCTGTTGTAAAAACAAGGGTACCAACTCAGCGGAAGATGGCAACTTTGGGAGTGGTGCAAGATGGACCATCTTCGAAAATCTATCACAAATCACCCAGATAACAGTCATTCTCTGAGAGACAGGAAGATCAGAAATAAAATCCATTGAGATATGGGTCCATGGCCTCTTAGGCACCGGGAGGGGCATCAGCAACCCACTAGAACGAGAACAGGGTTTAGACCGAGAACAAGTCCCACAGGACTGTACAAAATTCCTGACATCATGAGATAAGGCAGGCCACCAAAACGACCGACTCACCAAATCTCTATTACCAAAAATACCTGGATGACCAGCCAATGCGGAGCAATGGACTTCAGACATCACTCTCTTTCTCCACTGGTCAGGAACATACAATCTTCCCATAGAGCAATGCTCAGGTTTATCCTCCTGAAATTCCTCCAGGGCGCGTCTCAAATCGGGCGAAATGGCAGAAAGAACTACCCCCTCACCTAAGATAGTAGTAGGCTCAGTCACATTAAGAGAATCAGCAAAGAAACTCCTAGAAAGGGCGTCTGCCTTAACATTCTTAGTGCCCAGAAGAAAAGAGACCACAAAATTAAAACGCGTGAAAAACAAGGCCCATCTAGCCTGTCTAGGATTCAAGCGTTTAGCCGACTCCAGATAAATCAGATTCTTGTGATCGGTGAGGACCACAAATTGATGTCTAGCTCCCTCCAACCAATGTCTCCACTCCTCAAATGCCCATTTCATGGCAAACAATTCCCGATTCCCCACGTCATAGTTGCGTTCAGATGGGGAGAACTTTCGAGAAAAGATGGCACAGGGATTCATCTTAGAAGTCACAGGGTCTTTTCAAGACAAAACAGCTCCTGCACCAATCTCAGAAGCGTCTACTTCCACTTGAAATGGAAGTGAGACATCAGGTTGCCGTAGAACTAGAGCTGAAGTAAATCTCCGCTTAAGCTCCTGAGATGCTGAGACAGCCTCAGGAGACCAATTCAGTATACCATCTCTTGGTATTCATCTCTGCTGTTACGTTCCCTCTCTGGCATCTGACCCCCCAGCTTGCACCCCGACCACGTTTTTCGTCTCACGTTTTGGACCCTGTGCTCATGTTCTGGCTTTCTGACTCTCGGGATGGTATTTTGACTACGTGTATTGCTGCTCCTTCTGGTACGTCTGTTCCTGCTAGTTTCTGACTCGATTCGTCTGATTATTCTCTCTCGTTACCTGTGACACCTGTGCTGTTGCTCAGGGTTGCTGCTCTTAAGGTACTGTCACACTAAGCAATATCGCTAGCAATATCGCTATAACATGTGACGTTATAGCAATATTGCTAGCGATATCGCTGTGTCTGATACTTACCTCCAACCCGCTTCCCCGCTGGTTATCGCTGATCGCGCGAGAACAGGCTGGACTGTTTCTCGTCGTCAGCTTCCTGGGGCGCTTCCTGTGGAGAGACGAGCGACGCGTGGAGCCGGGCAGGAGGACGTCAGGATCGCTTCGTCTGACAGGTAAGTAGCGATCCCCGTCCCCAGTGATGTCGCTAGTGAGATCTGCCTGTGTGGCAGCTCACTAGTGACCACTTAGCAATGTACCAGCGATCCTGACCGCGTCATATCGCTGGTCGGGATCGCTGGTACATCGCTAAGTGTGACAGTACCTTTAGTGTGTAACATCTCTTCCCTCACCAGCTCCCCATGGTGGAGGTTTCACTACATGAAGTTACTTTATTTGTACTTAGTAATTCTGGTGGAGCGGCCTGGATGTGGATAATGCCACATGAGGATGTCATGTGATTTTTGGAGGGAGAGATAAGGCCATGACATCATCTCAGGTCCTTCTGAACACAGTAATGAGCTGTGTAGAGAGTAATGAGGACAGTATACACTGTGAGCTAATTGTGAAGGACCTGACATAAGATAAGATGTTGAGAAGAAGTCTGATTCAGTTTCAGTTTCTCCGATTCTAAGAAGCCTGCAAAGGGTAAAACTGTTGAGCTACAGACATCCAGAGAATTGTACAACACCTAAAAGAAAGTATAAAAGGTAAGAGTGGGTGAGAGGAGGGAGGTGGCACTTTACACTTACAGTGTGTCACACACAAGCAAAGAGTGGACAACCCTGATTGTGTTCATTGTTTTTTCTTTTAGTTTGCGAACATCTAGTCAGCAATGGCACCGTCTTCCTCCAAGCGTCTGAGTGTCCAAGAGATTGAAGCAATTGTGTTTCGAAGTGATGATGAAAGTGAACTATCTTTGTCCGATGACGAGTACCTGCCACCAGAGAATCAAACATCCTCAAGTGATTCTTCTTCTGATGATGATGAAGAAGTGAATACAGTGGATCCTCAAGAAGTGATATGTAGAACATCCAAAACTAATGTTTTTTGGGACAGTAATCCTAAATTAGTCGGACGTACTGCAATCCATAATATTGTGAGACAGGCTCAAGGAACTGTGGGAAGTCCCAGTTACTTTTCCCCTAAAGACGTATTCTGTCCTTTTTTTTTTGACAATATTGCAGAAGAGGTCCTTTTATGTTCAAACCTAGAAGGAAGACGTATCGCTTCTGCAAAAAATAAGTCCTTGAAAAATATCTCAAAAGAGGAACTTTATGCATACATTGGACTTTTACTACTGGCAGGGAGTCAAAAATCGTATGATGTTCCAATACGAGAATTATTTCTGGACCCACTTTCTGATCCACACTATAAGTCGACAATGTCAGTGGGCAGATATGAGGAAATTAGAAGACACATTCGATTTGATGATAAGCGAACACGTGCATTGAGGTTTGAAACAGACAAATTAGCCCCTATCAGTTATATCTGGAACATATTTATCAAAAATTGCACCAAAATTTACAATCCTAGCACTAATGTTACAGTAGATGAGCAACTTCTACCGTTCAGAGGACGCTGCAAGTTCATATACTACATGCCCAGCAAGCCAGCCAAATATGGAATCAAATCTTCTGGGTGTGTGATTCTGCAAATTATTATGGCATAAATGGCGTAATCTACTGTGGCAAAGAGGTTGGTGCACCAGTACAGAAGGATCTGGGGTCTGAAATTGTCAAAACTCTTGCTGTTCCAATATTCAATTCAGGTAGAAACATTGCCATGGACAATTATTTCACCAATTATTTCACCAATGTTGCACTAGGCAATTTTCTGCTTCAAAAAGCTATTACACTTGTTGGTACTATCTTACAAAGCGAAGAAGGAGAAAGGAGAAATCAGTGATTTTACTCAGTACCATGCATCACAAATGCAGTATTGACAGCAATGACAGAAAATGAAAACCAGAAATCATCCTGCATTACAACAAAGCAAAAGGAGGTGTAGACAAAATGGATGAGATGGTGGGAGAATATTCATGCAAGAGGCAAACAAAACGATGGCCTGTAGTACTATTTTCAAATTTGCTTGATGTAGCAGCCCTCAATTCATTCATCATTTATACAGAAACTCATCCAGAATTCCATGCACGGAGGACGGACAGGAGATGCCTATTTTTGAAGGACCTTTGTCATGAACTTGTAATGCCTCACATGATACAGCGAAGCGACATGAAAGGCTTGCTAAAGCAAACTAAAGAAGCAATGAAACAGTGCGGCGTACAGTTTCAGATGATTCCAGGGCCAGGAGAAAGAAAAAGAAAGCGCTGTTTCATTTGTCCAAGAAACTTAGAAAGGAAAACTGAGAGATTTTGTTCAATTTGTAAGGAAAATGTCTGCAAAGAGCATTCTTCCGGAAAAATAATTTGCCAAAATTGTTTGGAAGACTAATATAATAGAAAAGAAACATACTAGAAATGTAGCTGCAGCTAGTTTGGTATAGATTTCTATGCGTTTTTGTTCACTTTTTCATATGTTTGTGTGAAATTTGGAAAATAAAAATTTGGGGGAGTTTTTGGTGAAAAATTATAATTAAAATTTTGTTCACTAATCATATTTTACTTAGCAGTTTTAAAATAAACTTGTAAAAGTTATATAAGTGTTTTTCCATATGATTTGCATGGGGGGCCTTAGGCTCCCTATACGTTAATATGAAGATTTCTGATGTCACGCATACTAGGGATAAGAGACCTGCCACCTGATAATGAGGATGAGGATTGGACATCTGGAGTCTCAGATAGGATTTAAGACAGCTGACTCCCTATTCCCATGCTGGTGATTTTTTCCTGCCTCCTGAGGTCTTAGTTTCCAGTTCAGTTCTTGCCTTCTCAAGCTAAGTGTTCTCTGCTAATGTTCACATTTGTTTTGGTTTGGTCTGTTCAGTTTTTTGCGTGGTCAGCCAGCCCCGGCTGGGGCTGTGCTGAATTTCCATTCTTATGTCACTGTATGTGCCAGTTTGCTTTTTGTCCCTTATTAGATTGGCCTCTTTTTGCTCTGTTCTCAGAATATGCCAGAGTGCGAGTGCTGATATAGTGAGAGAAGTCTAGTGACTTCAGGGTATTTTTTGCTATCAGAAGTGTTGGCCATTTTTGCAGTGATTTTTGGCGTGATTGCAGACAGTATCTTTCCTTTCCTGTCTAGTTTGGGGCCCATCGTTTGCTCAGCCTATTTTCCTACCTGTGTTTGTGCCTTCATCTTGTCTCGCTGTCAATACATGTGTGGGGGCTGTCTATTCCTTTGGAGTCTGCTCTGGGGAAGTTTGGATTTCCCCTTTTCTTGCTTTGGGCTTGTTTGGTCCTCCGGCTGTGACGAGGCATCTAGAATCATCGTAGGTATGCTCCACGGCTGCTGTTAGTTGTGTGGTTTGGATCAGCGGTCTGCAATCTGCGTAGTTACCAACCTCTGGTTTTCTGTGACTTAGTTTGGTCTTGATTTCCTCCTCGGTGATCCATTTATAACATCTGAGTGTGGCAAGTAATTTGAAACCAGCTTCCTTTTTCCAAAGATGTATTAGACCATAGAAAATGTATGTTTTAAAGGGGGATCACTTTTTCACACAGGGCCCTTTTAGGTTTGTTTTTTTTTCCTATTAATAATAAAGACCTTAATTTATAAACTGCATTTTGTGATTACTTGTGTTATCGTTGTCTAATATTTACATTTGTTTGGTGATCTGAAACATTTCAGTGTGACAAACATGCAGAAGAATAGGAAATCAGGACGGAGCAAACACTTTTTAACACAACTGTACTTATAGAAAACAGATTGTGCCACCAGTATGAAATATAGGTGTGGTGTGTATCACTCTCCAATTAACACAACACTCCAGCATTTTTATGGCAGCGCTGGAGTGCTGCTAATAATCTAAGCTCCCTGCTCCTAGTATGATACACACCACCCTCCATCTTCATCTACATCTTGTGACGGCAGCTTCTATCTGACCGGGAATCAGAGGTAATGGTCACAAGCTCTCAGTGTGAGTCTATGGGAGTCTCGCTCTGGCCTCATAGACTTGCATTGAGTAGTGACGTCCAGCTCATTAGTCACGCAAAAGAGCAATCAGACAGGTCACAAACTGCTGAAGACCGACGGGTGCAGCGCTGCGAGCAGATGAAGATGGCACCTGCTAAGTATGAGACTAAGTGCAGGGAACTTACATCAGTAGCATCACTGCAGTGCTGCAAGAGAAAAAGCTGGAGTGGCGCTTTAAGATGGTAAAACAGACATATACAGGTATATGTTTGCATTTGTTTATATCTTTTCAACAAAATTCAACCATCTTCCAAAAAAAAGACAAAATAAGAAATTCCAAGAAAACAGTTGTGGCCAAAAGTATTGACACCCCTGCAATTTTGTCAGATAATACTCAGTTTCTTCCTGAAAATGATTGCAAACACAAATTCTTTGGTATTATTATCTTCATTTAATTTGTCTTAAATGAAACAACATAAAAGAGAATGAAGCAAAAAGCAAAACATTGATCATTTCACACAAAACTCCAAAAATGGGCCAGACAAAAGTATTGGCACCCTCAGCCTAAGACTTGGTTGCACAACCTTTAGCCAAAATAACCGTGACCAATCGCTTCCGGTAACCATCAATGAGTTTCTTACAATGCTCTGCTGGAATTTTAGACCATTCTTCTTTGGCAAACTGCTCCAGGTCCCTGATACTTGAAGGGTGCCTTCTCCAAACTGCCATTTTTAGATCTTTCCACAGGTGTTCTATGGGATTCAGGTCTGGACTCATTGCTGGCCACCTTAGAAGTCTCCAGTGCTTTCTCTCAAACCATTTTCTAGCGCTTTTTGAAGTGTGTTTTGGGTCATTGTCCTGGTGGAAGACCCATGACCTCTGAGGGAGACCCAGCTTTCTCACACTGGGCCCTACATTATGCTGCAAAATTTGTTGGTAGTCTTCTGACTTCATAATGCCATGCACAGGTCAAGCAGTCCAGTGCCAGAGGCAGCAAAGCAACCCCAAAACATCAGGGAACCTCCACCATGTTTGACTGTAGGGACCATGTTTTTTTCTTTGAATGCCTCTTTTTTTCTCCTGTAAACTCTATGTTGATGCCTTTGCCAAAAAAGCTCTACTTTTGTCTCATCTGACCAGAGAGCATTCTTCCAAAACGTTTTAGGCTTTTTCAGGTAAGTTTTGGCAAACTCCAGCCTGGCTTTTTATGTCTTGGGGTAAGAAGTGGGGTCTTCCTGGGTCTCCTACCATACCGTCCCTTTTCATTCAGACGCCGACGGATACTGTTGTACCCTCGGACTGCAGGGCAGCTTGAACTTGTTTGGATGTCAGTCGAGGTTCTTTATTCAACATCCGCACAATCTTGCGTTGAAATCTCTTGTCAATTTTTCTTTTCCGTCCACATCTAGGGAGGTTAGCCACAGTGCCATGGGCTTTAAACTTCTTGATGACACTGCGCACGGTAGACACAGGAACATTCAGGTCTTTGGAGATGGACTTGTAGCCTTGAGATTGCTCATGCTTCCTCACAATTTGGTTTCTCAAGTCCTCAGACAGTTCTTTGGTCTTCTTTCTTTTCTCCATGCTCAATGTGGTACACACAAGGACACAGGACAGAGGTTGAGTCAACTTTAATCCATGTCAACTGGCTGCAAGTGTGATTTAGTTATTGCCAACACCTGTTAGGTGCCACAGGTAAGTTACAGGTGCTGTTAATTACACAAATTAGAGAAGCATCACAAGATTTTTCGAACAGTGCCAATACTTTTGTCCACCCTCTTTTGTATGTTTGGTGTGGAATTATATCCAATTTGGCTTTAGGACAATTCTTTTTGTGTTTTTTCATTTAAGTCAAATTAAATGAAGATAATAATAACAAAGAATTTGTGTTTGCAATCATTTTCAGGAAGAAACTGAGTATTATCTGACAAAATTGCAGGGGTGTCGATACTTTTGGCCACAACTGTATAGAAAACAGCAAAAAGGTTTACCCGTCCAGGCCTCCAGACAAATGCACTATCACGATGCAGTGGACCCATATAATTAAGATGGAAACACAGGTGCAAGAATACCGATGAAACAACCGCTCACAGCCTACCAATACATGGAGGGGGCGGTGGCCTGGTATGTTGATGCACAATAAAAAACTTGTATGCGGCGCTGTTCACACTATGGCCATGCACAGCATCCAGGCCAGCCTAGTAGTGACACCCTTCTATTAGCTCAGGCGGGCTGGCCCAGCGCTATCAAAATGCATGCCATGTGAACAGACACCGCAGTTTACAAGACCAAATGGGCCCAACTGCACCCTGAATAAAAAGTGCAAAAAAACACATTAAAAAATGTGGAGTATACCATAACTGTATACCATAAACCAGGACCAGCTAGAAGACCGTGTATTGGCACGGTGATAATGGAGGTAAAATGTAACTAGTAATACAGATGGGCAGCAATCACTGTCTGCGCTGCGCACACGCTCTGAATTAGACAGTCACAGTCAGTCAGTTACTGTCATCTCCTATCTCAGGAATGGGAAAGTCTTCACTGAACTCCAGTGTTACCTTAGAGGTGAGAACTTTAATAGACTCTGATCAGTTCTGGAAGAGAGAGAAGTGGCCTCCTTGGATTAGATATCTTACAAAGCTGCTTATTTAACCTACTCAAACTGAGTGAATAAACCAGATGAGAAAAAACATAAAATATAGAAAATTGAATAATTAATAATATTAAAATATAGATGACATAAAATAGGGAAACAAAAGGACAAAATAAGCAAGAGCACATCACAATAATTGTAGTGGGTACAAGGACACAGTTATAATCTCATACTTAAACAAACCCCCATAACATTAGCCTATAAATTGATTTTAACCCTAGCATGCGTATTGGGGGCCTTTTAGACCCCCATGCTTACTTTTTTGCTATTATCTACAAAATTACTTAAGTTAGAATATTGAAACTCCAGGTAATCCTCAAGTATGTCGCTGTTGGTAATATCCAGTTGTTCATATAATTTTTTTCATAAGCATTTCGGTGTAACAATGCTTTTTTGGTGAAAACCACATCTATACGGATTGGGGGCCTTTTAGGCCCCCATGAATTTTTTATCATGTTCTCAGTAGTGTTTGTGTCTCAAGTTACTTTATTTGTACACAGTAATGCTGGTGGAGGGGCCATGGTGGAGGTTTCACTACATGAAGTTACTTTATTTGTACTTAGTAATTCTGGTGGAGCGGCCTGGATGTGGATAATGCCACATGAGGATGTCACGTGATTTTTGGAGGGAGAGATAAGGCCATGACATCATCTCAGGTCCTTCTGAACACAGTAATGAGCTGTGTATAGAGTAATGAGGACAGTATACACTGTGAGCTAATTGTGAAGGACCTGACATAAGATAAGATGTTGAGAAGAAGTCTGATTCAGTTTCAGTTTCTCCGATTCTAAGAAGCCTGCAAAGGGTAAAACTGTTGAGCTACAGACATCCAGAGAATTGTACAACACCTAAAAGAAAGTATAAAAGGTAAGAGTGGGTGAGAGGAGGGAGGCGGCACTTTACACTTACAGTGTGTCACACACAAGCAAAGAGTGGACAACCCTGATTGTGTTCATTGTTTTTTCTTTTAGTTTGCTAACATCTAGTCAGCAATGGCACAGTCTTCCTCCAAGCGTCTGAGCGACCAAGAGATTGAAGCAACTGTGTTTAAAAGTGATGATGAAAGTGAACTATCTTTGTCCGATGACGAGCACCTGCCACCAGAGAATCAAACATCCTCAAGTGATTCTTCTTCTGATGAAGAAGTGAATACAGTGGATCCTCAAGAAGTGATAAGTAGAACATCCAAAACTAATGTTTTTTGGGACAGTAATCCTATATTAGTCGGACGTACTGCAATCTATAATATTGTGAGACAGGCTCAAGGAACTGTGGGAAGTCCCAGTTACTTTTCCCCTACAGACGTATTCTGTACTTTTTTTCTGACAATATTGCAGAAGAGGTCCTTTTATGTTCAAACCTAGAAGGAAGACGTATCGCTTCTGCAAAAAATAAGTCCTGGAAAAATATCTCAAAAGAGGAACTTTATGCATACATTGCACTTTTACAACTGGCAGGAAGTAAAAAATCGTATGATGTTCCAATGCGAGAATTATTTCTGGACCCACTTTCTGATCCACACTATAAGGCAACAATGTCAGTGGGCAGATATGAGGAAATAAGAAGACACTAGAGATGAGAGACTTTGCCTTTTTTCGGGTCTAGTCGGGTTTCATGAAACCCGACTTTCTCAAATGTCGGGTCAAACGAAATCGGCCGATTATCGTGAAAAGTCGAAGGCCGACTGAAACACGAAACCCAATGCAAGTCAATGGGGAGGAAAAGTTGGCAGTGAGTGGAGGACAGGAAACACACGTTCGGTGCCCATTTTAATGCCAAAAACATCAATTCTTATGACTTAAGCTTGTCAACCTTAGTTTACTTTATAATAATAGTTAGGCATTGAAAACTGGGGGTTATTTGGCTAAAGTTGTGGGGGGGTAGGGCTGGCTCCAGATTTTCGTGTGCCCTGGGCCAAAGAGTGTCAATGGGCTCCTTTAACACATGCCACAATTCATGATCCTGTGATACGGCAGAGAAATAGCGGTCTAGTACAATGAAAAATACTTGACTTCTTACTGTCAAATTAGTACTATAGGTTCTATGGAACTCAGTGGCATGGGTCAGAGAAGACAAACACAGTATATGTCCAAAGGTTCAGTATTGTATTGTAGCAATAGATCTCAGTACTATGCAGATGTAGTTCAGGGTATTATAGTAAACAAGCTTCAGTATTGCACGGTACGTAGATATAAGTTCTGGCAACAGGTAAAGTCTGTGCGAACCAACTGGCGAGAGTCTGAGGTCCAGGCGCACACAGTCCTAATATCCTGAGACTGGACCGGGCTCCAAGCGGAGAGCAGGCCGCAGAGATGACAGAAGCAGAGCAGATCCGGACAGGAGAGGCGGTCAGGTAGGACGGCAGGTAAGTAACAAACGGGGAATCCTGAAGTTTAGAAGAAGCAGGCACAATGCAAGTTCTCCAAGCTTGGCAGCAGGTGAAGATCCAGATACACAAGCACAGGTATAATGTGCAGAGTCCCTTAAGTACACAGCAGGCAGGAAACGTCAAACAGGAACAAGATGGCCCCTTGTGAAGCTACTCACTCCATCTTTGATAAGGGCAAAATTAAGGGCAAAGTCAGGCAGAACAGAAACATGGCTCAGAACCTCACACCATTCCCTCCTTCAAGGATGTCCTCCGGACGACCTTAGATCTGGTTTACTGGGGTATCGGCTATGGAACTGTTGGATCAGACGAGGAGCTCAAATGTTCTCCTGAGGTTCCCAGGAATTCTCCTCCAATGGGTAACCCTGCCATTTCACCAAGTATTGAAGTTTCCTCCTATGGATCCGAGAGTCAATGATCCATTCCACAATAAATTCTTCTTGCCCGTCAATGAGAACCGGACCACGCGGAATGGATGTACGTCCGGGAAAAGGATTCGGTACTACTGGTTTAAGCAGGGAGACATGAAAAACAGGATGTATTTTCAAAGATGTAGGCAATTTAAGATGGCAGGCTACGGGGCTTAATATGTTGTTGATTTTGTATGGGCCAACATATTTCTGTCCCAACTTAGATGTTGGAATCCTTAATTTTAAATTTTTTGTCGAAAGCCAGACCATGTCTCCTACCTTGTATGTTGGTGCTGGTTTACGGTACCTGTCTGCAGCCTTCTTGTATCTCTCCTGAGCTGTAGCCAGCGTTTGTTTCAAAGACTCTAAATTCTGTTGTAAATACATAATTCGGTCAGCTGCTGCGGGTACGGACGTGTCTATCGGGAGTCGAGGGAGAATGCTGGGATGATACCCCTTATTAGCAAAGAAAGGAGACTGCTTGGTGGAGGTACTCTGCGAGTAGTTATACGTGAATTCGGCCATCGGGAGTAAGTTTACCCAATCATCTTGTAAGTGGCATACATAGCAACGCAAGTACTGCTCCAAGGTTTGATTAGTCCGTTCTGTTTGTCCGTTAGACTGCGGATGGAAAGCAGATGATAGCTTTACCTTGATGTCCAGGGTGGCACAGAAGCTTCGCCAAAATCTTGAGGTAAATTGGACCCCTCGATCTGATATCACTTCGTCAGGAACTCCATGTAGCCGAAAAACATTTTGTACGATGAGGTCCGCTGTCTGTTTGGCTGTCGGGAGACCGATACAGGGAATGAAATGGGCAGCCTTGGTCAAATGGTCGATCACTACTAGGATAGTGTTTTTCCCCTTAGAAGTAGGCAACTCTACAATAAAATCCATTGAAATAGACCCCCAGGAGCGAGATGGAATAGGGAGGGGTTGTAGCAGTCCCGTAGGGGAGGAGCGGGGAACCTTTGATCTTGCACATACCTCACATGACGAGACGTAATGCTGAACGTCTCTCCGGTAGGTCGGCCACCAAAAGAAGCGAGACAAGAATTCCTTGGTCTTCTGGACTCCTCTATGACCGGCGATCTTTGAGTCATGTATTAATTTTAGTACACTTAGTCTGACCGCTTCCGGAATATACAGGCGTTGTCCCTGAAACCAAAGTCTGTTTTCAATGTTAGGTTTACCTGATTGGGGGGTCGGATCAGTAGTGGGTCTCCAGTGTGGGCTTCCTTAATACTTGTTAATAGATCTTGATTGTGTAACACCCCTATGAAGTTTGTTTCTGAGAGTATGGTCCTCGGAGGTAATACTGGAGTTACGTTACCTGAGTGAATCCTAGATAGTGCATCGGCCTTCCCATTATGAGAGCCTGGCCTGTAGGAAACAATGAAGTCGAACTGATTAAGGAATAAAGTCCATCAGGCCTGTCTGGGCTTTAGACACCTTGCCGATCTCATGAATTCGAGGTTCCAATGGTCCGTAAGTACGACAATCTGGTGAGATGCTCCTTGCAGTAGATGCCTCCATTCCTTGAATGCGGTTATAATGGCCAATAGCTATTTATTTCCGACATCATAATTCTTCTCTGCAGGCGATAATTTCTGCGAAAGAAAGGCACAAGGATGTAAAAGATCTTTCTCACCTGTTCTTTGCGAGAGAATGGCCCCTATCGCACAGTCGGAAGCGTCTACTTCCATTATGAAAGCTCGATCCGGATGTACGAGGATCGGGGCTGATGTAAATTTAGCTTTCAATTTGGAAAATGTCGTCCTGCGCTTGCGGTGACCAGACAAATGGTATCTTCTTCTGGGTCAATTGGGTGATGGGTATGACGATCTCCAAAAAATTTTTAATGAATCGTCTGTAAAAATTGGCGAATCCAATAAATCGTTGTACTTCCTTCACGGACTTGGGAATTGGCCACTCCTGGATGGCTTGAGTTTTACTGGCATCCATGCTGAGACCCTGAGGAGAGATAACATACCCCAAGAATTGGATTTCCGTTTTGTGGAACTCACATTTCTCTAGCTTGATATACAAGTGATTCTGCCGTAGGCGATCCAAGACTATTCTCACGTGCTGCTGATGCTCCTTGATGTTGCTGGAAAAGATTAAAATGTCATCTAAATAAACAACAACAAAAATATCGAGTATGTCCCTGAAAATGTCATTCACCAAGTGTTGAAACGTAGCCGGCGCATTACGGAGACCAAAAGACATGACGAGGTACTCAAAATGTCCATAGCGGGACCGGAAGGCTGTCTTCCACTCGTCACCGGGACGAATCCGTACTAGATTGTATGCTCCACGGAGATCTAATTTCGTGAAGATTTTAGAGTGTCGCACCCTTTCCAGTAATTCAGGAATTAATGGAAGTGGATAGGAGTTCCTGATTGTAATTTTGTTAAGCTCTCGGTAATCAATACATGGGCGGAGTGAGCCATCCTTCTTTTTCATGAAGAAGATCGGGGCACCCGCCGGGGAGGAGGATGGTCGTATAAATCCCTTGGCTAGGTTTTCATCGATGTACCCCTTGAGGGCTTTTAATTCTGGCCCAGCCAAAGGGTAAATGTTACCGAACGGAATCGCGGCACCAGGTAGCAGTTCCACGGGGCAATCGTACGGCCGATGTGGAGGCAATTTGTCTGCATTTTTCTTGTCACATACATCGATGAAATCCTGATACTCTATTGGTAGATTTAAGTCAACAGAGCATGCTGACCCAACTGAAGCTGGTTCCTTCGATGATATCTGTCTTCTAGGAAACTGTATTTCCTTCATCTCCCAATTGATAGTAGGGTTTTGCAGTCGTAGCCATGGTAATCCTAGGATTATGGGAAAATGAGGGGAGGAAATTAACAAGAAGGACAGTCGTTCTGAGTGATCCGCCCCCATACAGACTTTCAGTGATGTTGTTTCAAGATCTACGGGCCCGGACACCAGTGGGGAACCATCCACAGTTTCCATCAATACCGGAGAGATCCTCTTTTGTGAACATATACTGTGTTCTTTAGCGAATGTAATGTCCATAAAATTGCCACTGGCCCCTGAGTCCACCATAGCGAAACTAGCAATCCATTGGGACTGGGTCCATATCTTGATTGGGATATAACAGTGTGAGTCCTTCCTTGAGCCGTCCAAGGTCGAAGTAGTGGGACTCACTGAAGAGATGGCTGCATTCACCGGTGAGGATATTTCTGAAGTACAGTCAGAGAAGTCATGATTCCAGTCGACTATTTCTTTCCTAGGAGGATTTGAGTGGGAAACTACTGAAGATACGTCCGAAAAGTCGCATTCAATTACCGCAGCCGTGGTCTTGCGATTCTTACCGGGACAATTCGAAATATAGTGACCTGATTTTCCGCAGTAGAAGCATAAATTTTCTCTAAAGCAGTGCTCCTTGCGTGGGTCAGGAGGACTTCTCCGGACTGCATCGACCTGCATAGGTTCTGACTCTACTGGGAGGAAGGACTTGCTCTGGGCTTCCCTGGAGGGAGCCGGCAGGGTTACAAAATTACTGCGGTTAGCGTCTGCCCATCTCTCTTGCCGGCGTTCTGCAAGACGGATATCAATCCGAATGCAATGATTTATGAAGTCTCCCAGGGCAGCGGGTGACTCGCCTCTAGCCAGTTCGACTTTAATTGTGGCAGATATACCCCTCCTAAACACTGCGTATTTTGCTGAGTCGCACCACGTAGTGTCCAATACCCACCTCCGAAATTCCATTGCGTATTCTACGACAGGGAGCTTTCCCTGATGGAAGGCTAGCAATGCGGTTTCTGCCATGGTACTTCGGTTAGGGTCATCGAACATCTGACACATTGCGGAAATAAAATCATTTAAAGAATTCAAACAGACATCATTAGTTTCAATCAGGGGATTTGCCCAAGCAAGAGCCTTGTTGGTTAACAGCATTATCATAGCCAACACCTTGTCTCGTCCTGTTGGAAACTGAGCCGCATGCGCAGCAAAATACAGCTGACACTGATTTAGGAACCCTCAGAATTTTTCTCTTTCGCCACCGAACCTGAATGGCGGGAGTTTAGGGAAAGCTGGAACCGAAGGTGGGGTTGCGGCTGAGGCTGAAACTGTAGTCTCCAGCTTTGAGAGACGAGTAGCTAACGCCTGAATGGATGTATCGGCTATAGTAGCATTATGGTTAGCTTGAGTCTCTAGTGCTGACAATTTTGTTTTGGTAGCCTGAAGCTCCCCTTGAAGTCCTGAGATAAATGTGCATATCTTTTTAAGGCGTACATCCACAGAATCTGACCCAGCGAGCTCCATATTTGATGGCTTGTGTATCCTGTCAAATTAGTACTATAGGTTCTATGGAACTCAGTGGCATGGGTCAGAGAAGACAAACACAGTATATGTTCAAAGGTTCAGTATTGTATTGTAGCAACAGGTCTCAGTACTATGCAGATGTAGTTCAGGGTATTATAGTAAACAAGCTTCAGTATTGCATGGTACGTAGATATAAGTTCTGGCAACAGGTAAAGTCTGTACGAACCAACTGGCGAGAGTCTGAGGTCCAGGCACACACAGTCCTAAGGTCCTGAGACTGGACCGGGCTCCAAGCGGAGAGCAGGCCGCAGAGATGACAGAAGCAGAGCAGATCCGGACAGGAGAGGCGGTCAGGCAGGACGGCAGGTAAGTAACAAACGGGGAATCCCGAGGTTTAGAAGAAGCACGCACAATGCAAGTTCTCCAAGCTTGGCAGCAGGTGAAGATCCAGATACACAAGCACAGGTATAATGTGCAGAGTCCCTTAAGTACACAGCAGCCAGGAAACAGGAAAAGTCAAACAGGAACAAGATGGCCCCTTGTGAAGCTACTCACTCCATCTTTGATAAGGGCAAAATTAAGGGCAAAGTTAGGCACAACAGAAACATGGCTCAGAACCTCACACTTACATCTCATGACTGATATCCATTTTAAATTCTCCAATAGCTCCAAAAAACGGACAGTATATAACTCCATACAGTATTATGGCGACCGCATAGTGCACTATACAGAGTAATGAGGCCCATATATTTCTACATACAGAATCACTGGTCACATATAATGTTTGAAACAGTATATGATGAGCTCAACATAATGCTACAGTATATGTTGGTCCCCATGGATGAAGCTCCACTGTGTTATGGGCCCAAATAATGCTCTATATATAATGGGCCCCATTTCTAATACTCCAGTGCATAATGGGCCCTGTAAATGGGGCTCCAGTGTCTGATGACCACCTTTGGAATGCTCCAGTGTATGGTGGGCCTCATATATCATTCTCCAGAGTATAGTGCTCCCCAAAAATAGCTGTCCCAACATTGAAAACAATTAAATAAGTCTCGCTAGGGAATCGCTGTACTAGTCTGGACTCCTCGTCATCCCCATCTTCCATCTCACTGCCCTTGGACTGTTTAGGCAGAAGGCGTACAAACGTGATGTCATCGCGTTCTCTGACCAGAATGTCACTGTCAGGAAACGCGGAAGACGTCACGGCGGTGGAGCAGGGAGAGGTAAGTATTTCAACTTTGCAAGTGCTGTGATCCTGAGCAAGCAGGGGGTCCACTCGTTGGTGATGGCACTGGCACAGGGCCCCTCATAGGACACCGGTGTGTCTGACCGCGGGTGTGCACCCGCACCGTCAGAGACACTTGATTCTACTATGAGGGACCTTGTGCCAGTGCCGTTGCCAAACAGTGTGCCCACCCACCTGACCAGGCCAATGGCACTCGCACGGGTGCGTGCGCCAAGTGGTGACCCCGGCCCTGTGGGGGGAGGCAGCCCAGTTAGGGAGGTGGAAAAATTGGCATATGTTGATGTTGGACATTCAGCAGCTGCAAATGGAGAAATTGGAGAAGTCCGCGGAAGAGGAGGACAAAAGCAAGCCATTTTTCTGGCAACCTACGTGTCAGCAGTGGAGGGTGGGACAAAATCCTTTGAAACCCATGCATGGTTCATTTTAATGAAGGTTAGATCATCAACATTTTGGGTCGACAGACGGGTCCTTTTTTCTGTCAGGATTGATCCAGCAGCACTGAAGACTCTTTCAGATAACACACTAGCAGCAGGGCAAGCGAGCTCCTGTAAGGCATATTGTGCCAATTCAGGCCAGGTGTCAAGTTTACTGGCCCAATAGTCAAAGGGGAATGACCGGTGAGGGAGAACATCGATATGGGAGGAGTAGTAGTTTGTTACCATAGCAGACAACTCCTGTCTCCTGTCACTTTCGATCGATACAGTATTACCAGTCGTGTGAGCGGTACTTGAAAAATCAGTCCACAACATGGTCATGAAACCCCTGTGTCCAACGCCACTTCGGCTGTGTGCACCACGAACACCTCTTTCATGTTGCCACCTACGGCTTGTTGGAAAAACATCACCGCCGCTGTGTGCTCGGAATGCCTCAAACAAACGGTTTACCAGAGTTGCATGCTTGTTAGCCAATATTAGCTCTAGGTTCTCCTGTGGCATGATGTTTTGGAATTTGCCTTTATAGCGTGGATCCAGGATGCTGGCCAACCAGTAGTCATCATCGTTCATCATTTTGGCAATGCGGGGGTCCCTTTTTAGGATCTGCAAGGCATAATCACACATGTGGGCCAATGTTCCAGGTGTCAATGATGCACTGCGAGTGCTGGGTGGAGGAGCACTATCTGGCAAATCCACATGCATCCAGTCACACACAAACCCTGTACCTGACCTTGCCATGCCAACATTTTTTCTTGCCCCCTGAGAAGCATCCTCCTCCCCAAAATAATCATCCCCATCATCCTCCTCCTCTTCCTCTTCTTCCTCCACCTCATCCACGAGACTTCCCTGACCAGAAAATGGCTGACTGTCATCAAGGCTTCCCTCCTCCTCTTCCTCCTCAGCTGCAGATGCCTGCTCCTTAATGTGCGTCAAAGTTTGCATGAGCAGATGCATAAGTGGGATGCTCATGCTTATGATGGCATCATCTGCGCTTACCAGCCGCGTGCATTCCTCAAAACACTGAAGGACTTTATAGAGGTCTTTCAGCTTCGATCACTGCACATCAGACAACTGCCTGCAAACTGCCTGCCCGTGTATCCTCCCACAAATGAATTACAGCCTGCCTCTGCTCGCATAGCCTCTCAACCATGTGCAGGGTGGAAGTCCACCTTGTTGCAACGTCGATAATTAGGCGGTGCTTGGGAAGGTGGAGCAATCACTGCAGCTTCTGCATACAACTGGAGTTTACGGGCGACCGGTGAATGTGCAAGCACAGTCTTCGCACCTTATGGAGCAGGGGTGTTAACTCCGGATAATTATTGAGGAAGCACTGCACTACCAGGTTCAAGGTGTGAGCCAGGCAAGGTATGTGTCTGAGTTTTGAAAGGGCTATGGCTGCCACAAAATTCCGGCCGTTACCACTAACTACCTTGCCTGCCTCAAGATGTAGACTGCCCAGCCATGACTCAGTTTGTCGCTGCAAGTAGTCGGCCAGTACCTTCGCGGTGTGTCTGTTGTCTCCCAAACACATCATCTTCAACACAGCCTGCTGATGCTTACCACTAGCTGTTCAATAGTGGGACACCTTGTATGCAAAACTGGCAGCTGTGGATGGAGTGCTCATGCGACTGCCCTCTGTGGACGAGCTTTCGCTTCTGGAGGAGGAGGAGGGTCGAACGCCTACAGCCAACTGTTTCCTATACCGTGGGCTAGGCAGCACTGTCCCACCGCCGCTGTCCCCGTGGACCCTGCATCCACCACATTAACCCAGTGCGCAGTGATGGACACGTAACGGCCCTGGCCATGCCTACTGGACCATGCATCTGTTGTGAGGTGCACCTTTCCACTCACTGATTGCTTGAGTGCATGGACAATGCGGCCTTTCACATGCACGTGGAGGGATGGGATGGATTTTCACAAAAAGAAGTGCCGACTGGGTAGGTCATAGCGTGGTACTGCGTAGGCCATGAGCTCGCAGAAAGCTTTGCTTTCAACCAACTGGTAGGGCATCATGTCTAACGAGATTAGTTTGGCAATGTTGGTGTTCAAAGCCAATGTACGCGGATGAGAGGATGAGTACTTTCTTGTCCTACTCAGAGTCTCTGGTAGGGTGAGCTGGACTTGAGAGCTGCATATGGTGCAACTAGCGGTGGATATGGCAGACTGAGAGAGGGTTGGTGATGGTGTTGGTGGTGTTGCTGATGGCCTAGATTCAGTCTTTCGTAGCCATAACATTGTGATTCCATGACTGCTTTGCCCTTGCGACGACACCTCGATATTTGCTGCTTGTGGTGTGCTAACCGGTGGGCTTACAGTGGGGGAAGCGATATAGCGTTGCTGACTACCTTCATTCGGAGCAGGTGCACATGTGGTACATGAGGTTTGGTAGTCCGTCCACTCTTGCAAGTGCATGGTGGTTAAATGTCTAAGCAGGCAAATGGTATTCAAATTTCACAGATTTTTCCCTCAGCTAATGGTCTTAGCGCACTTCTTACAGATAACTTTTGCCTGATCATTAGGATTTTGTTCAAAAAAGTGCCACACTGCACTCTTCCTACTATGGAAGACATTTTGAGACCTTGCACGCTGTGCTAATTTGACTGTCTGGCCAAGCTGTCCTGCAACCCTTTTGGTTTTTGTAACACGTTTTTGGACTGCTACGGTCCTGCCAGATAACAACTGTTGCGATGTTGTTGCCTGCTTGAATCCTCCTCCTCCTCTTCTGAGCTATTGGCAGCGGCACCCTCTTCCCCCAATGGATGCCAATCTGGGTCAACAACTGGGTCATCCTTCACCTCCTCTTCAATTTCATGTGCACATTCCTCTGTGTCACTGTGTAAGGTGGTATATTATGTGGGAAGGGGCACCTGAGTTTCATCAGGGTCTGATTCTGCCTCAGTACACTGCAAGGACAATGTAGTGCTCTGAGTGAATGTACCAGCAGAAAAATCTAGCAGTGGCTGTGCATCAGTACACTCCTTGTCAGATTCTTCTTGGACTGGGGAATTCACGATTTGACTTGCTAGCCCAGGCATGGTATGTGAAAAGAGCTCCATGGAGTAATCGGTAGTGTGGCCTGCCACATCCTTCACTTTTGGTAGGGGTGAAGGACACAAGGAAAGGTGCTGTTCCTGACCAGGAGCCTCCAATGATGACTCAGTGCTTTTATTTTTTGAAGCTTCAAAAGAGGAGGCAAGAGAGCTCGAGACTGTGTCAGCAATGTAAGCCAAAACTTGTTCCCGCATCTACGGCTTTAAAAGTGGTTTACCTACTCCCAGAAAAGAGAGCCTTCGAGGCCTTGTGGAGCCAGACGATGACGCAGGCTCATCACCTCCTGCCTTTGGTGCTATTGTGCTTTTACAACTACCAACAGATGCAACACCACCACCACCATCGGGACCAGCTGGCAACCCCCGCCCACTTCCATGGCGTCTTCCACCATACTTGCTCATTTTTGTAAAAATGTACCCAAAATACCACACGCTATATGACACTGTAAAACAAGGTAGAAGGTGTATCTACTATTGGTGAGAATTTGAATCTCACTATAGATTTGAGGATGCACAACTATTGTCTCTGGCCCAGTAGAGATTACACCTCAATGTAACAGACTGAAATTGGTTGGTGTATGACAAGGTGGAGGGTGTCTATAGGATTGGTGAGAATTTGAATCTCACTATAGATTTGAGGACGCTGAACTATTGTCTCAGGCCCAGTAGCGATTACACGTCAATGTAACAGGCTGAAATTGGAAGGTGAATGACAAGGTGGAGGGTGTCTATAGAGTTGGTGAGATTTAGAATCTCACTATAGATTTGAGGATGCTGAACTATTGTCTCAGGCCCAGTAGAGATTACACCTCAATGTAACAGGCTGAAATTGGATGGTGAATGATAAGGTGGAGGGTGTCTATAGGATTGGTGAGATTTTGAATCTCACTATAGATTTGAGGACGCAGAACTATTGTCTCAGGCCCAGTAGAGATTACACATCAATGTAGCAGGCTGAAATTGGATGGTTTGTGACAAGGTGGAGGGTGTCTATAGGATTGGTGAGAATTTGGATCTCACTATAGATTTGAGGATGCTGAACTATTGTCTCAGGCCCAGTAGAGATTACACCTCAATGTTACAGGCTGAAATTGGATGGTGCATGACAAGGTGTAGGGTGTCTATAGGATGGGTGAGAATTTGAATCTCACTATAGATTTGAAGACGCAGAACTATTGTCTCAGGCACAGTAGAGATTACACCTCAATGTAACAGGCTGAAATTGGATGGTGTGTGACAAGGTGGAGGGTGTCTATAGGATTGGTGAGAATTTGGATCTCACTATAGATTTGAGGACGCTGAACTATTGTCTCTGGCCCAGTAGAGATTACACCTCAATGTAACGGGCTGAAATTGGATGGTGTATGACAAGGTGGAAGGTGTCTATAGGATGGGCGAGAATTTGAATCTCACTATAGATTTGAGGACGCAGAACTATTGTCTCAGGCCCAGTAGAGATTACACCTCAAGGCAACAGGCTGAAATTGGATGGTGTATGACAAGGTGTAGGGTGTTTATAGGATGGGTGAGAATTTGAATCTCACTATAGATTTGAGGACGCTGGACTATTGTCTCAGGCCCAGTAGAGATTACACCTCAATGTTACAGGCTGAAATTGGATGGTGTATGACAAGGTGTAGGGTGTCTATAGGATGGGTGAGAAATTGAATCTCACTATAGATTTGAGGATGCAGAACTATTGTCTCAGGCCCAGTAGAGATTACACCTCAATGTAACAGGCTGAAATTGGATGGTGTGTGACAAGATGAAGGGTGTCTATAGGATTGGTGAGATTTTGAATCTCACTATAGATTTGAGGACGCTGAACTATTGTCTCAGGCCCAGTAGAGATTACACCTCAATGTAACAGGCTGAAATTGGATGGTGAATGACAAGGTGGAGGGTGTCTATAGGATTGGTGAGATTTTGAATCTCACTATAGATTTGAGGAAGCAGAACTATTGCCTCTGGCCCAGTAGAGATTACACCTCAATGTAACAGGCTGAAATTGGATGGTGTATGACAAGGTGTAGGGTGTCTATAAGATGGGTGAGAATTTGAATCTCACTATAGATTTGAGGATGCAGAACTATTGTCTCAGGCCCAGTAGAGATTACACCTCAATGTAACAGGCTGAAATTGGATGGTGTGTGACAAGGTGGAGGGTGTCTATAGGATTGGTGAGAATTTGAATCTCACTATAGATTTGAGGACGCAGAACTATTGTCTCAGGCCCAGTAGAGATTACAACTCAATGTAACAGGCTGAAGTTGGATGGTGTGTGACAAGGTGGAGGGTGTCTATAGGATTGGTGAGAATTTGGATCTCACTATAGATTTGAGGACGCTGAACTATTGTCTCAGGCCCAGTAGAGATTACACCTCAATGTAACAGGCTGAAATTGGATGGTGTATGACAAGGTGGAAGGTGTCTATAGGATGGGTGAGGATTTGAATCTCACTATAGATTTGAGGACACAGAACTATTGTCTCAGGCCCAGTAGAAATTACACCTCAATGTAACAGGCTGAAATTGGATGGTGTATGACAAGGTGTAGGGTGTTTATAGGATTGGTGAGAATTTGGATCTCACTATAGATTTGAGGCGCAGAACTATTGCCTCAGGCCCAGGAGAGATTACACCTCAATGTAACATGCTGAAATTGGATGGTGTATGACAAGGTGGAGTGTGTCATAGAATCATAGAATCGTAGAGTTGGAAGGGACCTCCTGGGCCATCTGTTCCAACCCCCTGCTCAAAGAAGGATTTGTTAAATCATCCCAGTCATATGTCTGTCCAGCCTCTGTTTGAAGACTTCCATTGAAGGAGAACTCACCACTTCTTGTGGCAGTCTGTTCCACTCATTGATCACTCTAACTGTCAAAAAGTTTTTTCTAATATCTAATCTGTGTCTCCTCCCATTCAGTTTCATCCCATTGCTTCTAGCCTTTCCTTGTGCAAATGAGAATAAAGATGATCCTTCTACAATGTGACAGCCCTTTAGATATTTGTAGACAGCTATTAAGTCTCCTCTCAGTCTTCTCTTTTGCAAACTAAACATTCCCAAATCCTGCAGCCTTTCCTCATAAGACAGGGTTTGCAGACCAATCACCATTCTGGTCGCTCTTTTCTGAACTTGCTCCAGTTTGTTGATGTCTTTTTTAAAATGTGGTGCCCAAAACTGGACACAATATTCCAGATGAGGTCTGACCAAAGAGGAGTAGAGGGCAATAATGACTTCACGTGATCTAGACTGTATGCTTCTGTTAATACATCCTAGAATTGCATTTGCCTTGTTTGCTGCTGCATCACACTGTTGACTCATATTCAGTCTGTGATCTATTAGTATGCCCAAGCCTTTTTCACATGTGCTGTTGCTTAGCCCTATTCCTCCCATTCTGTATATGCTTTTTTCATTTTTATTGCCCAGATGTAGTACTTTGCATTTTTCCCTGTTAAAAACCATTCTGTTAGTTGCTGGCCACTGCTCCAGTTTATTTATATCTTTTTGAATCCTCTCTCTTCTCTAGTATTAGCTATAGGATTGGTGAGAATTTGGATCTCACTAGAGATTTGCGGATGCTGACAATGATGCTCTCAGTCCAAGTATGGACGCAGGCAGCCTAAAAAGCAGGACTGCTGCACAGTGCACACACAAAAGGGTGGAAAAATGAACCCTTGGTAACTGTGCAGAAAAGAGGAAGAAAAGTATTTTTGCTTTTAAAAAATCAGTTTGCACAGCAGTGTGCAAACAGCAATGCAGCTATCAGGGAGCCTTATAAGGCAGCCTAATAACCAACAGAGCTGATGCACCAAAATATAGCCTCCCCTGTCACTGCACACAAAGTGTTGTGTTGTAAGTGGAAATCGCTAACAGCAGAAGCAGTTTTTTGTATCTTCTTCCCTGCCGAACGCTCTCCCTTATTCAGAATCAGTAGCTGCAACCTCTCCCTAATGCTAAGATCGGCAGAAGTAAGATGACGGTCAGAGTGCACGCCCTTTTATAGCCCATGTGATGCCACACAAAGCCAGCCAATCACTTGCATGCCCTTCTCAAAGATGGTGGTGACCGATGCCTATGTCATCGCATTGCCCACAGTGTGCGTCCTCCATCATTGGCTGAAAAAGGGCGCTGGAAGCATCTTTTGAAACGTGACTTTGGCGCTCTGGTCGCCGACCTCATGGCCGACCTCCCGCTATGGTCGGGTTTCGTTTCATGAAACCCGACTTCAGCGAAAGTCGGCGACTTTTGAATATGACCGACCCGTTTCGCTCAACTCTAGAAGACACATTCGATTTGATGATAAGCGAACACGTGCACTGAGGTTTGAAACAGACAAATTAGCCCCTATCAGTTATATCTGGAACATATTTATCAAAAATTGCACCAAACTTTACAATCCTAGCACTAATGTTACAGTAGATGAGCAACTTCTACCGTTCAGAGGATGCTGCACGTTCATACACTACATGCCCAGCAAGCCAGCCGAATATGGAATCAAATCTTCTGGATGTGTGATTCTGCAAATTATTATGGCATAAATGGCGTAATCTACTGTGGCAAAGAGGTTGGTGCACCAGTACAGAAGGATCTGGGGTCTGAAATTGTCAAAACTCTTGCTGTTCCAATATTCAATTCAGGTAGAAACATTGCCATGGACAATTATTTCACCAATGTTGCACTAGGCAATTTTCTGCTTCAAAAAGCTATTACACTTGTTGGTACTATCAGGCCAAACCGACGAGAAATTCCAGAAGTACTGAAACACAATCGTCAGCGAGCACTTTATGAGAGTGTCTTTGGAGTCAATAACAAAGCGACTTTGGTATCTTACAAAGTGAAGAAGGAGAAATCAGTGATTTTACTCAGTACCATGCATCACAAATGCAGTATTGACAGCAATGACAGAAAATGAAAACCAGAAATCATCCTGCATTACAACAAAACAAAAGGAGGTGTAGACAAAATGGATGAGATGGTGGGAGAATATTCATGCAAGAGGCAAACAAAACGATGGCCTGTAGTACTATTTTCAAATTTGCTTGATGTAGCAGCCCTCAATTCATTCATCATTTATACAGAAACTCATCCAGAATTCCATGCACGGAGGACGGACAGGAGACGCCTATTTTTGAAGGACCTTTGTCATGAACTTGTAATGCCTCACATGATACAGCGAAGCGACGTGAAAGGCTTGCTAAAGCAAACTAAAGAAGCAATGAAACAGTGCGGCGTACAGTTTCAGATGATTCCAGGGCCAGGAGAAAGAAAAAGAAAGCGCTGTTTCATATGTCCAAGAAACTTAGAGAGGAAAACTGAGAGATTTTGTTCAATTTGTAAGGAAAATGTCTGCAAAGAGCATTCTTCCGGAAAAATAACATTGTTTGGAAGACTAATATAATAGAAAAGAAACAGAAATGTAGCTGCAGCTAGTTTGGTATAGATTTCTATGCGTTTTTGTGGAGTTTTTTCATATGTTTGTGTGAAATTTGGAAACAAAAAATTTTGGGGTGTTTTCGGTGAAAAATTTTAATAAAAATTTTGTTTACTAATCATATTTTACTTAGCAGTTTTAAAATAAACTTGTAAAAGTTATATAAGTGTGTTTTTCCATATGATTTGCTTGGGGGCCTAAAATTATATATTATATTGCAAACATGCATTATACATAGAAAGGCAAAAGAAAGATGGAGTAAGAGAATACATAAAAAATGCCAATAGTCTGTACCCCGTGACTCCTGTGACTCCAACGCACGTTTCGTCTAGTGGCTTTCTCAAGGAGTGTCCTTGTCGTCCTCGAGTAGGTGATATCATTGTTTGTGAGCGAATATCCTATACTAGATTATGGCCCGATGCTATCGCATCAGGAGGATGCGATAGCATCACACCTCTGGCCATGTTAACCCTCAACACACACTCCTCTCACCTTTCACCATCTCCACTCACTCTTTCACTCCACATACGACCCCTTCTCTCACTCCATCTCTCATACTCACGCCGTCATCGCCGCTGCTCCACGATCCCCGACATCTTCCGCCGGCGCCATCCTGGATCCAGACGTTGTCCACGCCGGCGACATGTTCTTGCGGAGACGCCATCTTGAAATCCCGCGATACTCAAGATGGCGTCGCCGGAAGAACATGTCGCCGGCGTGGACGACGTCGGGATCCAAAATGGCGTTGGCGAAATCGAGCGAGTTTTCGCCGACGCCATTTTGGATCCCGACGTCGTCCTCGCCGGCGACATGTTCTTGCGGCGACGCCATCTTGACTATCGCGGGATTTCGCCGATCCAAAATAGCGTCGCCGCAAGAACATGTCGCTGGCGTGGAGGACGTCTGGATCCAGGATGGCGCCGGCGGAAGAAGATGCCGGGGATCGTGGATCAGCGGCGATGACGGCGTGAGTATGAGAGACGGAGTAAGAGAAAGGGTCGTATGTGGAGTGAAAGAGTGAGTGGAGATGGTCAAAGGTGAGAGGAGTGTGTGTGTTGAGGAGGAGTGGTGTGTTGAGGGTTAACATGGAAAGAGGTGTGCGGTGACGTCACCGGTTACAACTGGACGGAAGTTGTTACAACCCGGAAGCTGCTTAGGGCATTTATTATTATTAATACTTCATTATTATTATGAGCTAATCTCAGGTAGTTGTGTCAAAGCTGCTTATTTTCAAATGTACTATTGGTTTATGAAATAAAATTAAAACGAAGGTTACGTTTTAAGTTGACGAGTGTGACTTGAGAAAGTGGAAAAGTTCACAGAAAAGGAATACTTTTACAAAGCACTGTGTATATATGTCTAATATTTAAAGCTAAGAGTATGTATGTATTTGTGTGTGTATCAGCCACGCCCACTCCACATAGCCTCACCCAATCATCAAGCATCGTTCATTTCACCAGAGCTGTTTAAACGAAGCTAAGCTGTGATTGGTTGCTATGAGCAACAGTTTTCCCACTCCATAACACCTTAGCAGTCACTGTCCAGGTGGTGGAAGTCTATCATCCCCGGGAACATAAGCTCCAGCCATTGTCTGCCCCCCAGAAAGGAGCAGAGAGCACATGACAGAAATGAATCACCTCCTCCCCTTACTGCCGTGCTCTATTGTTACCGGCCTAGAAAATTGCATCATCAGCGGCCGCACACAGAGCCGCACTGCCAGGGTACATAACAACAACACATTTCCAGAAACTCCCTGCTCAGCGCCACCCAGCTCGGGACTATGGGATGGAGGATGTGTGATGGGTATATGGGCACGGGACTATGGGATGGAGGATGTGTGATGGGTATATGGACACGGGACTATGGGATGGAGGATGTGTGATGGGTATATGGGCACGGGACTATGGGATGGAGGATGTGTGATGGGTATATGGACACGGGACTATGGGATGGAGGATGTGTAATGGGTATATGGGCACGGGACTATGGGATGGTGGAGGTGAATGATGGGTATATGGGCACGGGACTATGGGATGGAGGATATGTTTGATGGGTATATGGGCACGGGACTATGGGATGGAGGATGTGTGATGGGTATATGGACACGGGACTATGGGATGGAGGATGTGTGATGGGTATATGGACACGGGACTATGGGATGAAGGATGTGTGATGGGTATATGGGCACGGGACTATGGGATGGTGGAGGTGAATGATGGGTATATGGGCACAGGACTATGGGATGGAGGATATGTTTGATGGGTATATGGGCACGGGACTATGGGATGGAGGATGTGTGATGGGTATATGGACACGGGACTATGGGATGGAGGATGTGTGATGGGTATATGGGCACGGGACTATGGGATGGTGGAGGTGAATGATGGGTATATGGGCACTGGACTATGGGATGGAGGATATGTGTGATGGGTATATGGGCACGGGACTAAGGGATGGAGGAGGTGAATGATGGGTATATGGGCACGGGACTAAGGGATGGAGGAGGTGAATGATGGGTATATGGGCATGGGACTATGGGATGGAGGATGTGTACGATGGGTATATGGGCACGGGACTAAGAGATGGAGGATGTGTGATGGGTATATGGGCATGGGACTATGGGATGGATGATGTGTGATGGGTATATGGGCACGGGACTATGGGATGGAGGATGTGTATGATGGGTATATAGGCACTCGACTATGGGATGGAGGATGTGTATGATGGGTATATGGGCACGGGACTAAGGGATGGAGGCTATATGAATGGTATATAGCTACATAGTAACATAGTATTTAAGGATAAAGGGAGACTTTAAGTCCATCTAGTTCAATGCATAGCCTAACATGTTTATCCAGAGGAAGGGAAAAAAAAACATGCAGCAAACACTAAGCTCCACATACGGCAATCAGACTAGCTCCCTGGATCAACGCCCTGTTGAGGTACCTAATATATATATATACCCTGTAACATTATACTTTTCAAAAAAGGCATCCAGTCCCCTCTTAAAATTTAGTAGGGAATCACTCATTACAACATCATATGGCAGAGAGTTCCATAGTCTCACTGCTCTTACAGTAAAGAATCCGCGTCTGTGAGTATGCTTAACCCCTTCACCCCCAAGGGTGGTTTGCACGTTCATGACCGGGCCAATTTTTACAATTCTGACCACTGTACATTTATGAGGTCATAACTCTGGAACGCTTCCATGGATCCCGGTAATTCTGACATTGTTTTCTCGTGACATATTGTACTTCATGTTAGTGGTAAAATTTCATTCAAATAACTTGCGTTTATTTGTGAAAAAAATGGAAATTTGGCAAAAATTTTGAAAATTTCGCAATTTTCCAACTTTGAAGTTTTATGCCCTTAAATCACAGAGATACGGCACACAAAAAACTTGATAAGTAACATTTCCCACATGTTTACTTTACATCAGCACAATTTTGGAACCAAAATTTTTTTTTGTTAGGAAGTTATAAGGGTTAAAAGTTGACCAGCGATTTCTCATTTTTACAACACCATTTTATTTTTAGGACCACATCACATTTGAAGCCACTTTGAGGGGTCTATATGATAGAAAATACCCAAAAGTGACACCATTCTAAAAACTGCACCCCTTAAGGTGCTCAAAACCACATTCAAGAAGTTTATTAACCCTTTAGGTGCGTCACAGGAATTTTTTTGAATATTTTAAAAAAATGAACATCTAACTTTTTTTCATAAAAAAAATAATTCAGGTTCAATTTTTTTATTTTACCAAGGGTAACAGGAGAAATTTGACTGCAAAAGTTATTGTGCAATTTGTCCTGAGTACGCAGATACCTGATATGTGGGGGGGAACGACTGTTTCGGCGCATGGCAGAGCTCAGAATGGAAGGAGCACCGTTTGACTTTTTCAATGCAAAATTGGCTGGAATTCAGATTGGACGCCATGTCACGTTTGGAGAGTCCCTGATGTACCTAAACAGTGGAAACCCCCTACAAGTGACCCCATTTTGGAAACTAGACCCCCTAAGGAACTTATCTAGATGTGTGGTGAGAACTTTGAACCCCCATGGGCTTCACAGAAGTTTATAACATAAAGCCATACAATTAAAAAATCATATTTTTTCCACAAAAATGATCTTTTCACCCTCAATTCTTATTTTTCCAAGGGTAACAGGACCCTAAAAGTTATTGTGCAATTTGTCCTGAGTACGCTGATACCCCACATGTGGGGGTAAACCACTATTTGGGCGCATGGCAGAGCTCGGAAGGGAAGCAGCGCCATTTGACGTTTTGGGCTGGAATTGAGATCGGACTCCATGTCGCGTTTGGAAAACCCCTGATGTACCAAAACAGTGGAAACCCCCCACAAATGACACCATTTTGGAAACTAGACCCCCTAAGGAACTTATCTAGATGTGTGGTGAGAACTTTGAACCCCCATGGGCTTCACAGAAGTTTATAACATAAAGCCATACAATTAAAAAATCATATTTTTTCCACAAAAATGATCTTTTCACCCTCAATTCTTATTTTTCCAAGGGTAACAGGACCCTAAAAGTTATTGTGCAATTTGTCCTGAGTACGCTGATACCCCACATGTGGGGGTAAACCACTATTTGGGCGAATGGCAGAGCTCGGAAGGGAAGCAGCGCCATTTGACGTTTTTGGCTGGAATTGAGATCGGACACCATGTCGCGTTTGGAAAACCCCTGATGTACCAAAACAGTGGAAACCCCCCACAAATGACACCATTTTGGAAACTAGACCCCCCAACGAACTTATCTAGATGTGTGGTGAGCACTTTGAACCCCCCAGTGCTTCACAGAAGTTTATAACGCCCGGGCGTGAAAATAAAAAATTCGTATTTTTTCCACAAACATGATCTTTTAGTCACCATTTTTTTATTTTCCCAAGGGTACCAGGAGAAATTAGACCTTAAAAGTTGTTGTCCAATGTGTCCTGATTATGCTGATACCCCATATGTGGGAGAAAACTACTGTATGGGCACACGTCGGGGCTCGGAAGGGAAGTAGTGACGTTTTGGAATGCAGACTTTGATGGAATGGTCTGCGGGTGTCATGTTGCCTTTGGAGAGCCCCTAATGTACCTAAACAGTGGAAACCCCCCACAAATGACACCATTTTGTAAACTAGACCCCCCAAGGAACTTATCTAGATGTGTGTTGAGCACTTTGAACCCCCCAGTGCTTCACAGAAGTTTATAATGCCCGGGCGTGAAAATAAAAAATTTGTATTTTTTCCACAAACATGATCTTTTAGTCACCATTTTTTTATTTTCCCAAGGGTACCAGGAGAAATTGGACCCCAAAAGTTGTTGTCCAATTTGTCCTGAGTATGCTGATACCCCATATGTGGGATAAAACTACTGTATGGGCACACGTCGGGGCTCGGAAGGGAAGTAGTGACGTTTTGGAATGCAGACTTTGATGGAATGGTCTGCGGGTGTCATGTTGCCTTTGGAGAGCCCCTAATGTACCTAAACAGTGGAAACCCCCCACAAATGACCCCATTTTGAAAACTAGACCCACTAAGGAACTTATCTAGATGTGAGGTGAGCACTTTGAACCCCCAAGGGCTTCACTGAAGTTTATAATGCCAGGGCATGAAAATAAAAAAATCGTATTTTTTCCAGAAACATGATCAATTAGTCCCCAATTTTTTCATTTTCCCAAGGGTAACAGGAGAAATTGGACCCCAAAAGTTGTTTTCCAATTTGGCCTGAGTACGCTGACACCCCATATGTGGGAGAAAACTACTGTATGGACACACGTCTGGGCTCGGAAGGGAAGCAGTGACGTTTTGGAATGCAGACTTTGATGGAATGGTCTGCGGGTGTCATGTGCATTTGGAGAGCCCCTGATGTACCTAAACTATTGAAACTCCCCACAAGTGACCCCATTTTGGACACTAGACCCCCCACGGAACTTATCTAGATGTGTGGTGAGCACTTTGAACCCCCAAGTGTTTCACAGAAGTTTATAACACTCGGACGTGAAAATAAAAAAATCATTTTTTTCCACAAAAATGATATTTTTGCCCCCAATTTTTTATTTTCCTAAGGGTAACAGGAGAAATTGGACCCCAAAAATTGTTTTGCAATTTGTCCTGAGTAGGCTGATACCCTACATGTGGGGGTAAAACACTGTTTGGGCGCATGGCAGAGCTTGGAAGGGAAGGAGCACCATTTGACTTTTTCAACTCAGAATTGGCTGGAATTGAGATCAGACGCCATGTTGCATTTGGAGAGCGCCTGATGTGCCCAAACAGTGGAAACTCCCAATTATAACTCCAACCCTAACCCCAACACACCCCTAACCCTAATCTGAGCCCTAACCCTAGCCCTAACCCTAGCCCTAACCCTAGCCCTAACCCTAGCCCTAGCCCTAACCCTAACCCTAACCCTAGCCCTAACCCTAAGGCTGTGTGCACACGCTGCGGATTTTGCTGCGGTTCCGCAGCAGTTTTGGCCGCTGCGGACCAGCAGCAGTTTTTGCTGCGGTGTACAGTACCATGATTCCCTATGGGAATCAAAAACCGCAGTGCAGACGGTGCGGAATTTTCCGCGCGGATTATCTGCGGTTTTCAATCCGCAGAAAGAATTGACATGTCAATTCTTTCTGCGGATTCTCCTGCGGTTTGCCATCTCCTCTATTGAGGAGATGAAAAACCGCAGGACAAAACCGCAGAGCAATCCGCAGGTAAAACCGCAGGTCTTTTGACCTGCGGTTTCACCTGCGGATTTTACAAAATCTGCGCGGGTGAATCCGCACCTAATCCGCAGCGTGTGCACACAGCCTTACCCTAACGGGAAAATGGAGATAAATACTTTTTTTTTAGTTTTATTATTTTTCCCTAACTAAGGGGGTGATAACGGGGGGTTTGACTTACTATTTATGGCGGTTTTTATGTTTGGCGGCTGTCAGACGCTAAAAGACGCTTTTTATTGTAAAATAGTTTTTGCATCACCACATATTGAGAGCTATAATTTTTCCGTATTTTGACCCACTGAGTCATGTGAGGTCTTATTTTTTGCGGGACGAGTTGATGTTTTTATTGGTACCATTTTCGGGCACGTGACATTTTTTGATCGCTTTTTATTCCTATTTTTGGGACGCAGAATGAACAAAAACCAGCGTTTCATGAATTTCTTTTGGGGGGGTGCGTTTACACCGTTCCGCGTGCGGTAAAATTGATAAAGCGGTTTTATTCTTCGGGTCAGTACGGTTACAGCGATACCTCATTTAGGTCGTTTTTTTATGTTTTTGTTGGTTTTATGCAATGAAAGCTATTTTATATAAAAAATAATTATTTTTGCATCGCTTTATTCTGTGAGCTATAACTTTTTTATTTTTTCGCTGATGATGCTGTATTGTGGCTCGTTTTTTGCGGGACAAGATGACGTTTTCAGCGGTACCATGGATATTTATATGCGTCTTTTTGATCGCGCGTTATTACACTTTTTGTTTGGCGGTATGATAATAAATCATTATTTTTTGCTTCGTTTTTTATTTTTATTTTTTAAGGGGTTCACTTAAAGGGTTAACTAATGGGACAGTTTTATAGGGCTGGTCATTACGGACGCGGCGATACCTAATATGTGTACTTTTATTGGTTTTTTTTATTATTATTTCCAAAAAATGGATTTATTGGGGGAATTTTTTTTTTTTTTTTTCTAATTTATTTGGCGATTTTTTTTAATTTATTTTTACATTTTTTTTTAATTTTTTTTTACTTTATTACATAGTCCCAGGTGGGACATCACTGTCCTGTGACAGATCGCTGATCTGTCACATCACAGATCACTGTGACAGATCAGCAATCTGTCACAGGCATTGAAGCAGACTTCCTCTTGCCTGCGCTTTGCAGGCCCTGAGGAAGCCAGCTTCCTCAGGTCCCCGAAGGCCCCCGTCGCCATCTTGGATTCGGGGGCCTGGAGGATAGGAGCCCCCCGCAGCAGCGCTGCACTTTGCGCTGCCGTGGGGGGCTCAGGGAAGCACGGAGGGAGCCCCCTCCCTCCCGATGCTTCCCTTTAACTCCCGGTACACCGCGATCATGTTTGATCGCGGTGTGCAAGGGGTTAACGTGTCGGGGGCGGTCCGTGACCGCCCCTGACACATAGTGCCGGGTGTCAGCTGTGATAATCAGCTGACACCCGGCCGCGATCAGCGGCGCTCACCACGTGGGCGCCGCTGATCGCGGTAGACGTACTATCCCGTCCACGGTCATACGGGCCCGGGTACCGTGGACGGGATAGTACGTCGGATGTCAGGAAGGGGTTAAACCTTCTGTCCTCCAGACGTAGAGGATGCCCCCTTGTCCCCGTCACAGGTCTAAGAGTAAAAAGATCATTAGAAAGGTCTTGGTATTGTCCCCGCATATATTTATACATTGTAATAAGATCACCCCTAAGCCTTCGATTTTCCAAACTAAATAACCCCAAGTGTAATAACCTGTCTTGGTATTGCAGACCCCCCAGTTCCCTAATAACCTTGGTCGCTCTTCTCTGCACCCGCCCCAGTTCAGCTATGTCTTTCTTATACACCGGAGAGCAGAACTGTACACAGTATTCTGAGTGTGGTCGCACTAGTGACTTGTATCGGGGTAAGATTATGTTCTCCTCATTAGCATCTATGTCTAATAGCCTCAGCTTTTTTCTGTTTTGCGTTTTCGTTTTTCGCTCCCCTTATTCCCAGAGCCATAACTTTTTTATTTTTCCATCAATATGGCCATGTGGGGGCTTATTTTTTGAAGGATGAGTTGTACGTTTGAAACACATCATTGGTTTTACCATATCATGTACTCGAATACAAGAAAAAAATTCCAAGTGCGGTGAAATTGCAAAAAAAAGTGCAATCTCATACATGTTCTTTGTTTCCCAATAAACTCTATACCAGGCTATTTGCGCTCCCGTAGTTGTAGGAGCCAAGGCTTCTTATTATCCAAAAAGGGTTTTATTAATTCTCAAGAAAAAGCTCATACAACGCGTCTCGACAGTATAAAATGTCTTCCTCATTGTTCACAATATACCTGACGAAGACATTTTATACTGTCGAGACGCGTTGTATGAGCTTTTTCTTGAGAATTAATAAAACCCTTTTTGGATAATAAGAAGCCTTGGCTCCTACAACTACGGGAGCGCAAATAGCCTGGTATAGAGTTTATTGGATAACATTCCGACGGTTACTTGGATATCTACCAGGGATTTGCCAGGGATTATCTGCGTAATATCCAACAGGGATTTGCAGCATACCGACCAAAGGAGAAATCCACCTTTGACCACCTAATGGTCCTAAGTGTCCTATATGCAAGATGTCAAGATTTATAAAAGGTGAGTGACACCTACGATCTAATTATACTTTTACATTTACATATACATTCTTCTTTTCCTTCCCTTTTACTAAAAATGTTTTTTGCTTGGCTTTTTTTCTATTTTTGCTAAATGCTAAAACTGACCTGCCATTATGATTCTCCAGGTCATTACGAATTCATACACACCAAACATGTCTAAGTTCTTTTTTATACAAGTGGTGAAAAAAAATCCCAAAATTTGCTAAAAAAAAAAAAAAAAATTGTGCTATTTCCACGACCCATAGCATCTCCATTTTTCATGATTTTGGGTTGAGAGGTGGCTTATTTATTGTGTGCCTAGCTGATGTTTTTAAGGATACCATTTGTGTGCTGATACGATCTTTTGATCGCCCGTTATTGCATTTTGGTGTTTTGATTTTTTCCCGCTGCACCGTTTAGCGATCAGGATAATCTTTTTATTATTGATAGATCGGGTGATTCTGAACCCCAGCGATACCTAATATGTGTATGTATGATTTTTAATATTATTTTATTTTGAATGGGGTGAAAGGGAAGTGATTTAAACTTTCATATTTTTTTATTTTTTTAATATTTTTTAAAACTTTTTAAAAAATTTTGCCATGCTTCAATAGTCTCTATGAGAGACTAGAAGCATCCAATACTTGATCGGCTCTGCTACATATAGGCGATCAGCAGATCGCCTATATGTAGCTGAATTACAGCATTGCTATGAGCGCCAACCACCGGCCGTCACGGCCGGAGGACTACATAAGCTTAAAGCAAGAAAAGGGAAAACTAACTGCTCCAGAGCAGACCCCAAAGGAAGAGATAGCCCCCACACATGTATTGACGGTGAAACAGGATGAAGGCACAAACACAGGCAGGAAAATAGGCTGCGCAAATGATGGGGCCCAAACTAACTAGACAGGAAAGGAAAGGCAAGTCACTGTCTTCAACCTGCAAAAAACCCTACAAAAATAATGTCCAACACTTCCGATAGCAAAATTAACCCTGAAGTCACTAGACTTCTCCCACTATATCAGCACTCTGGAATATTCTGAGACAGAGCAAAAAGAGACTGAACTAGTAAGGGACAAAAAGCCAAAATACTGATAAATAAGAGTGGAAATTCAGCTCAGCCCCCAGCCGGGGCTGGCAGACCACACAAAAAACTGAATAGACCAACAAAATCAAGTGTGAACATTAGCAGAAAAACTTAGCTTTAGATGACTGGAACAGAGCTGAAAACCAGGAGCTGACAAGCCAGAAGGAATCACCAGCAACTGAATAGGGCGTCGGCTGTCTTAAATCCAATCTGAGAATCCCGAGATCCAATCATCATCCCCATCCTCAGGTGGCAGATCTCCACCGATCAAACCAGCTGCACCACATCCTGACACCACCAGAGGGAATTCAGAAGGGGAACCCGAGAATGAACTCACAACACCTCCCCTTGTGCAGCACGATAGCTCCATAGCCTCCCCTTATGCAGCACAACACCCCTGTAGGTTCCCCTTGTGCAGCACGACACCCGCATAGCCTCCCCATGCCCACCCAGACATCCCATACACATGAAAAAAGTGAACACCACATACTCACCTCAGTCCCGTTCCCTGGCGCTTTGCTTGTTTCCTTGCCTCCACTGCGCCGACTCTCTGCAGCACACAGCTGAAGAGATGAAATGATGTCTTAGTGTCAGCTGTCTCACACGCTGATTGGTGGAGGAAGAGGCCAGAGGCCCCTCTTACACTAATGAATTCAGCGCAGATGGAAACAGCAAGTGGATGGGCATGGTGCAGCCTGTGGATCTCTGTTTTCCAGCCCCTCAGCTGTCTCGGTTGGCGGGCCAGACTGAGACAGCCGAAGGGCCAGGTGTGGCCCGCGGGTCGCACTTTGCTCAGGTCTGGGATGGAGGATAATCATTATAATTTGTTATACCTAACCACAGATAGTTACTATGCCTGAGCAACACCGGGTTCTTCAGCTAGTGTATATATACTGTATGTATATACATATATATTTAAAGATTTTTTTAAAAATCTTTTTACAGGACAGATCTTGAGAGAATAACGACTTTTCAGATTTTTCTTTCTGCCATCGAAAATATCAACAAAAATCCTGACATTTTACCCAATATTACTCTGGGATATCATCTTCATGACTCGTGCTCTGATGGACGACTGGCAGTACGACATGTGTTACATTTTCTGTCTGGCCCGGGTGGGATAATACCGAATTACTCTACTATGGGCCGTGGTCAGCTGGTTGGTGTCATTGGTGATCAGCACTCATCTCCCACTATTGCAGCAGCACAAATCCTTGGACTATATGGATACCCTCAGGTACTGGATACTCTCTGCACTTTTTTAGTACAAATGTAGCACCCCAGGGGTGCGGTTGTCACAGTGGCATTGCCTCTCTCACAGGGGGTGGTGTCATGCCTGGAAGCAAGGAGGAGTTCCCTGGTCAGGTAACATCAGCATTCAACACTTTTCCTGACTCCAGACCTGAAGGGGGAGCTCAAAACCCCTGTTAGTTCTGGTCTAGAGGTGGGGTTAGTCAGTCAGTGATGGGGACTGGAAGAGTGAGGAGCTCGTCCCCAGACTAGACTTGTAATCTGAGTCAGACAACAGTTATAGAGGAAGAGAGAAGTCTAGGAAAAGCAGGGGAGTGGAACTGTGACCAAGCTCACACCAGAACAGAGCGCCAGAACCGGACACCAGAGTCTGTGGCTGCACGGGTATAACAGTCTCAGCAGCTAAATCTGGAGGGCAGGGAACTGCAGGTCCCCTGGCCCATCAAACCCTCAGTGCACAGCAGCATATCAGAGCCCGGAGCCTTCACAAAGGAGCGACACCTGCAATAGGCTCAAGCTGCCTGCCATACCGGCAAATACTAGGACAATAAGGAACAGAGGCTGAAGCATAGCTTTAAGCAGCAAGAACCTCAGAGGACAGGGCAGCAAGCAGGCCTCCAACTCTATCTGGCTTAGGGGTCCCTAAATTGCTTCCAGGCTGTCCGGAACTCCATTTCTATCTGTTAGCAGTGCTCCGGTCTGTATTCCAAACCATCAAGTAAAGGTAAAGGAAACTACAGTTCATGTGTCTGCAGTTACACATTATACCCTCAGTCCTGCACCCCAATGTCACTATCTATATATATAATTGCCTTAAATTGTCCATTATCCACTTCTGTCTGTATGTCCCCGAATCCCACATTCCACCGCGCCGACCGGAAGTACGCCGACCGCCATATTAGAATACCCAAGTGATGGGTATTCCAATATGGCACCCGCTGTTGGTACCAGGCCCTTCCACAGTACCATCAGCGGGACACCGCTGGACCCCCCCACCGCCACCGGACCCCCCCGCTGCCACCGGACCCCCCGCCACCACTGAACCCACCGCCAGACCCACTGCCGCCGCTACTGGACCCGCCACCACCGGACCCCCCGCAGCTGGACCTACCGCCACTGCTGGACCCGCTGCTGCCTGCCCACCCACCTCCGTGCAGTCACAGCTGGCAGCAAAGACTGTGACTTGCGGCCTATGATGGAGATGGGGTGCGGGCCGCAAAACACAGTCTTTCCTGTTGGCTGTGAGAGGGGTATAATGAGAAGGGTGTAACGAGGGGGTCTAATGAGAGGGGTGTAACGAGGGGGGTATACTGAGAAGGTGTAATGCGGGGGTGTATAATGAGAGGGGGGTATAATGAGAGGGGTGTAATGAGGGGGGTATAACGAGAGGGTATAACGAAAGTGGTATAATGAGGGGGTATAACGAGAGGGGTGTAATGAGGGTGTATAATGAGAGGGTGTAATGAGGGGGGAGCAATGAGAGGGATGTCGCTAGGACCCATCGCCTGACTACACGCACCAGAAACTGCCACTGCCTGCCCACCCACCTCTGTGCAGTCACAGCCAGCAGGAAAGACCGCTACTTAAGGCCTATGCTGGAGATGGAGTGTGGCCACCCTTTTGTGGCGCCGCACCCCATCTCCAGCACAGGTCGCAAAGCACCGTCTTTCCTGCTGGCTGTGACTGCACAGAGGTGGGTGGGCCGCCACCCCCAGCGCCACACAGCTGCCCCCATAGTGATGTCACTGCCCTCCCAACGCGATAGCATCGGGCCCACATCTAGTCCTTTATAAGAACTATAACTGCCCTATGGCTTAGCTCTACCTGTGGAGAGCTGTAACTGGGTCGCCCCCACTCCACCAAGGGCTGTGGGGTACTCGGTACCGGGCCGGTGTCAGGGGGGATGTGTCACAGCAGCGGCGACCCGGTCCGTGGCCCCAGGGCGCCCAATATCAATGGCGGTGGATGCTTAATATCGTTTATATGGATAGTTCGTGACGCCACCCGTGGTGTTTGGCAAGTATGATGTTGAGCCAACGCTGCATGCAGATCCACTGGGACTGATGGTGTGGTGCAACAAAGATGGTGTAGCTCCCCACAGGTGGAGCTGTAGTCTCAGGGCAGTGTAGGTGCAATGGATGAGGAGAGGCGCAGAATGGTGTAGATGTTGGTGTTAGCGGCGAATGAATGGAGGACACCAGGGCTTGCAGTTTCAAAGCTTTACTCACATTTCGTGGTACCAACTGGTGCCTGCCTCCGTGCCGTGTCCTCCGGGGTAGAGACTCAATCAACCTCCCGGGCAAGTCAGGCTTCTCCTCTCCAGCACTCCGCCAACATGTACCTTTCCTGAACGACTCCGCCAAAGCGCCTTTTGGGGCGAAGCACTCCAGTACTTAGTTACCCTGGAATGCCTCTCTCTAGATGTTCCTAGTCTTTACTTGTATGACAGACAGCTGTAGCCAACTTCAGGGACTCCCTTCTCCTGAGTCCTGGCACTCTATTCAGATGCTGTTGTGTCCCAAGTCTTGGATGGGAGTAGTGCATTTACAGCCAACTACTCCACTGGTGTCTGCTGCAGAACCATAAGTGTCTGTACAACCTCAGGGACCGGGCCCCGGCCTTGCGCTGAGATCCTATAGTCAGGGTATTCTTCAAACCCACAACTCCTCTCTGTTCTCTCTCCTCCTTCATTCCATACGTGTCTTTCTCTCTTATGGAAGTGCAGGTTACAGTTCTACGTCTCTCCTCTCTCTCTCTCTCGTGCCAGCTGGCTCGGGTCGCTGAGGCAGCAGTAGCACTCCTTCTTCTCTCTTTCTTTTCCCAGGGAGCTCATTCCACTAAGACCAGTCCTCAGCCTCGCCTGACTGACTGTCTTCCTCCGCCTTGAGCTCCCCTCAGACTGACCCTCTGTCAGACTGGCCTCCTTCTTTGGGACTCACCCCAGACTGACCTGTAAATCCTATCCTTCCCCTTCTTTTATACTAACTCCACCCACCTCCCAGCACATCTCGTGTTATGAAGCAGGGTCCAACGAAGGGTGTTCTGCTACCCCCAGCCTGCTGTGTGGACCTACTGAACTATCCTGTGTGTGGGATGCAGGTGTTGGAGTGTGGAAAGAAGTTTCCGACTTACCTAGTTGGTGGGGCACTACACCTTAGGAAAAGGTGCAAAACCTCTGTGGCGACTGAGCCTCAGGGGCACCACATACCCCCCGGTTAAACACAGCACGTCCGTGGGCTGCAAGACAGCAAAGTAGACAGCAAAGAAACATACAAAAATTTTGTAATGCATAACAAACTTTTCTTATACTAATCTTCCTAGTATAGGAGGTACTCATCTTGAACGTTACAAACAATTCTATCTTAAACTCTATCTAAAATTTTTAATTCTAAGTGCAATTCTCAATTCAAAGTGCTATTCTCTGTAACACATTTTCTCACTCTAGTGCACATTTATTTTTCTACTTTCACTGTCTCTTCTTGATGCAAGACGCTGACCGCAAGTACCTGGTCCGCACCTGTGTTATGAATGAGTCACCGTAGGAGGCAGACACAAAAATAGCAGCTAAGTCCAGAAAACCGGAGAAGTTGGCAACTATCAGATTGCAGACCCCTGAACCTAGCAACACAACTAGCAGTAGCCGTGGGGGGTTCCTACGGTGCCCTAGACCCCTCGATCACAGCCGGAGAAACTAAATAGCCTAAAGACAGAAAAGGAAAACTAAACTGCCCCAGAGCAGACCCCAAAGTAAAAGGCAGCCCCCAACATATAATGACGGTGAAGCAAGATGAAAAAACACACACACAGATAGAAAGATAGGCTGAGCAAACAATGGGGCCCAAACTCACTAAAATAGGACAGGATAGAACAGCTGCTGTCTGTAATCTGCAAAAACCCTGAAAAGACATAAGCCAACAGGCTGATATGGAAAAAGGCCCTGAAGCAGCTAGGCTTCAAAAACTATATCAGTACTCAGGTATTTTCTGAAGACAGAGCTAAAGGAATTCAGATCACCCCAGCAGGGAATGACAGAAATCCAGCAAAACAAAAACAACGTACAAATGCAAACGGCAGAGCAGAAAAACTTAGCTTTTGGAGAGCAGGAATTCAGACTGGTATCCAAGGATCCACAGAGAAATCACCCGCAGAGTTTACCTTGTTTTTTGAGTTCAGCCATCCCTGGCCGGGGTGTGTGCTGGATTCTTATTCCTTGATCAGTGCTCTCTTTTGCTCTGCTTTCAGAATATTCTGACTGCTGATATAGGGTTTGAAGTCTAGTGACTTCAGGGTCCTTTTTGCTTATCAGTTGTGTTGGTAATATTTTTAGCAGGGTTTTCTCGGCTTGCAGACAGCAGCTTTTCTGTCCCGTCCTTTTTAGTTAGCTTGGGCCCCATCATTTGCTCAACCTATCTTTCTATCTGTGTTAGTATTTTCATCTTGCTTCACCGTCATTATATGTTGGGGGCTGCCTATTGCTTTGGAATCTGCTCTGGGGCAGTCAGTTTTTCCCTTTTCTCTCTTTTGGCTTATTAAGATCTCCGGCTGTGACGAGGTATCTAGGATCACCGTAGGAACACTCCACGGCTACTGCTAGTTGTGTGATAGGATTAGGGGTCTGCAATCCGCTAGTTTCCAACCTCTCTGATTTTCTGGGCTGAGCTCGTGTTTTGTTTTTTCCTCCTCAGTGACTCAATCATAACAGAATCACCAGCCATACCGCATATTCTAGGGTACTCAAAAGCAGGAAGGAATTGTTAGAGAAAAAAAAAGTGTCAGAATTTTTTTTGTGTATATTTTTTCCTCTTTTTCTCTGAGGCCGTAGGAGGAATATTTTTTTTCTGATGGAGTTTAAGCAATTGTCTGATCGTGTGGAGCAGCTTGCTGCTGAAGTGCGAGGAATTTCCGCCTATCTTGCTCATTCACAAACTGCTGAACCAAAAATCCCCACTCCTGATATGTTTTTTGGGGATCAGTCTAAATTTTTGAATTTTAAGAATAATTGTAAATTATTTCTTGCCTTGAAGCCTAACTCATCGGGGAACTCTGCGCAGCAGGTTAAAATTGTCATCTCCTTGCTGCGCGGCGATCCCCAGGATTGGGCATTTTCTTTAGTACCAGATTATCCCATTCTAACAAATGTGGAAGCATTTTTTCAGACCTTGGGTTTGTTGTATGATGAACCTAATGCGATTGATCAAGCCGAAAAGACCCTGTTGGCATTGAGCCAGGGTCCAGATTCTGCAGAACTGTACTGTCAAAAATTCCGAAAGTGGGCGGTCCTCACCACTTGGAATGATGGTGCCTTGGCAGCCCTCTTTCGAAAGAGTTTGTCAGAAACCGTAAAAGATACTATGGTGGGATTTCCTGTTCCCTCTGGTCTTGACGATTCTATGTCATTAGCCATTCAGGTTGATCGGCGTTTACGTGAACGTAAAATTACACGGGAAATGCTGCCACCTGTTGAACAAATGTCTGAACCTATGCAATGTGATAGAGTTTTGTCTAGGGCGCAATGTCAGGAGTTTAGAAGACGTAATAAGCTGTGTTTTTTCTGTGGAGATGCCTCTCATATTATTTCTGTCTGCCCTAAATGAGAGAAACGTTTTGCACACACATTTGCTGTAGCTGGCGTACAACCTAAGTTTCTTCTGGCAATTACTCTGATCTGCTCCCTGTCCACATTTTCTGCTAACGCCTTTGTGGATTCAGGAGCGGCCTTGAACCTAATGGATTTGGATTTTGCTAAACGTTGTGGTTTCCCTATGACACCCCTGCGGACGCCTATTCCTTTGAAGGGTATTGATGCTACTCCGTTGGCAAAGAACAAACCTCAGTTTTGGACCCAGGTGGTAATGTGGGTCGCCCCAGACCATCAATAAAATTGCAGATTTTTGGTGTTGCATAATCTGCATGATACCATTGTTCTGGGGTTCCCCTGGTTGCAAATCCATAATCCAGTTTTGGATTGGAAATCTGTGTGTGTGGTGAGTTGTGGTTGTCGGTGTGCTCTTAGTGACGCTCCTGTTTTCTCCACCTCTCCCCAGTTGCATGATGTTCCTGACTATTTGGCTGATTTTTATGATGTATTTAGTGAGAATGAGTCTGCATCTTTGCCTCCTCATAGGAGTTATGACTGTGCAATTGAGCTGAGTCCGGGATGTAAATTTCCCAAGGGTCGACTTTTTAATTTATCTGTACCCGAACATGAGGCTATGCGTTCTTATATTAAGGAGTCATTGGAGAAGGGTAATATTAGACCATCCTCTTCACCCTTGGGTGCTGGGTTTTTTTGTGGCCTAGAAGGATGGTTCATTAAGGCCCTGTATTGACTATCACTCCCTTAACAAAATTACTGTTAAATATCAGTATCCGTTACCCCTGATTTCTGACCTATTTTCTAGAGTTGAGGGTGCTTGCTGGTTTACCAAGCTTGACCTCAGGGGGGCGTATAATCTTATTCGCATTAAGCATGGGGATGAATGGAAGACAGCGTTTAATACTCCGGAGGGACATTTTGAGTACCTGGTGATGCCTTTTGGGCTCACTAACGCCCCTTCTGTCTTCCAGTGCTTCATGAATTATATTTTCCGGGACTTTGTGGATAAGTTTCTGATCATCTATTTGGATGATATTTTAATCTTTTCCAGGGATTGGGACTCTCATGTGCAACATGTTCGGACTGTGTTCCGGATTTTGCGGGAAAACTCCCTGTATGTTAAGGGATCGAAATATCTTTTTGGTGTACAGAGGATTTCATTTTTGGAATTTATTTTGTCTCCGTCAACTATTGAAATGGACCCGGCCAAGGTACAGGCCATTTATGATTGGGTTCAGCCAACTTCTTTGAAGGCTCTCCAGAAGTTTTTGGGGTTTGCTAATTTTTATCGTAAGTTTATAGCCAATTTTTCTGTTGTTGCCAAACCATTGACTGATTTGACTAAGAAGGGCGCTGATTTGCTGAATTGGTCTCCAGAGGCTGTTTCTTCTTTTCAGGAGCTGAAGCGGAGGTTCACTTCTCCAGTTTTGCGACAACCCGATGTCTCACTTCCATTTCAGGTGGAGGTGGATGCTTCAGAGACTGGTGCAGGAGCTGTTTTGTCCCAAAAGGACCCTGTAACATCTAAAATGAAGCCCTGTGCCTTCTTTTCCCAAAAGTTATCTCCTTCGGAACGCAACTATGATGTGGGGAATTGAGAACTGTTGGCCATGAAGTGGGCATTTGAGGAGTGGAAACATTGGTTGGAGGGAGCTAGACATCAAGTTGTGGTCCTCACTGACCACAAGAATTTGATCTACCTTGAGTCGGCTAAGCGCTTGAATCCGAGACAGGCCAGGTGGGCCTTGTTTTTCATACGTTTTGATTTTGTGGTCTCCTTTCTTCCGGGCACTAAGAACGTTAAGGCTGATGCCCTCTCTAGGAGTTTTTTGGCTGATTCTCCTATTGTGACCAAGCCTGCTACCATCTTAGGTGAGGGGGTGGTTCTTTCTGCCATCTCGCCCGATTTGAGACGTGCACTGGAGAAGTTTCAGGAGGATAAGCCTGAACGTTGTCCCAGTGGTAGGTTGTATGTTCCTGACCAGTGGTGGAGAAAAGTGATGTATGAGGTTCATTGCTCCACATTGGCTGGTTATCCAGGTATTTTTGGTACTAGAGATTTGGTGAGTCGGTCTTTTTGGTGGCCCTCCTTGTCTCGTGATGTCAGAAATTTTGTGCAGTCCTGTGGGACTTGCTCCCGATCTAAGCCTTGTTCTCGTTCTAGTGGGTTGTTGATGCCCTTGCCGGTGCCCAGGAGGCCATGGACCCATATTTCAATGGATTTTATTTCTGATCTGCCTGTCTCTCAGAGGATGACTGTTATCTGTTTGATTTGTGATAGATTCTCTAAGATGGTCCATCTTGTACCACTCCCTAAGTTGCCATCTTCCTCAGAGTTGGTGCCCTTGTTTTTGCAACAGGTGGTTCGCTTGCATGGGATTCCTGAGAACATTGTATCGGACAGAGGAGTTCAGTTTGTCACTAGATTCTGGAGGACCTTTTGTTCCAATTTGGGAATTCAGTTGTCCTTCTCTGCATTTCACCCTCAGACCAATGGGCAGACGGAGAGAACAAACCAGACTTTGGAGGCTTATTTGAGATGTTTTATATCTGCTGATCAGGATGATTGGGTCTCATTTTTACCCTTGGCTGAATTTGCTTTAAATAATAGAGCTAGTTCTGCCACTTTGATGTCAGCCTTTTTCTGTAACTTTGGGTTTCATCCTCGATTTTCTTCAGGGCAGGTGGAGTCTTCTGTCTGTCCAGGGGTTGACACTGTGGTGGAAAGAATGCAGCAGATTTGGGACCAAGTGGTGGATAAGTTGTCTCTTTCCCAGGAAAAGGCCCAGCGGTTTTGTAAGCGGCATAGGACCATTGGTCCCCAGTATAACCCCTTACCTACAATGGACGTAATATTCCGTCCATGTGACCCTGGACCTAATTACCATAGACGGAATATTACGTCCCAGCGATCAGCGGCGCCCACGTGGTGAGCGCCGCTGATCGCGGCCGGGTGTCAGCTGATTATCACAGCTGACACCCGGCACAATGTGTCAGGGGCGGTCACGGACCGCCCCGACACGTTAACCCCTTGCACACCGTGATCAAACACGATCGTGGTGTACCGGGGGTTAAAGGGAGGCATCGGCAGGGAGGGGGCTCCGTCCGTGCTTCCCTGAGCCCCCCACGGCAGCGCAATGTGCAGCGCTGCTGCGGGGGGCTCCTTTCCTGCAGGCCCCCGAATCCAAGATGGCGACAGGGGCCTTCGGGGGCCTGCAGGAAGCTGACTTCCTCAGTGCCTGCAAAGCGCAGGCATGAGGAAGTCTGCAGAACTGCCTGTGACAGATTGCTGATCTGTCACAGTGATCTGTGATGTGACAGATCAGCGATCTGTCACAGGACATTGATGTCCCACCTGGGACAAGGTAATAAAGTAAAAAAAAAAAAAGTTAAAAATAATTTTAAAAAAATCGCTAAATAAATTAGTAAAAAAAAAAAAATATTCCCCAATAAATCCATTTTTTCAAAATAAAAAAAAAATAAAACAATAAAAGTACACATATTTGGTATTGTCGCGTCCGTAGCGACCCGCCCTATAAAACTGTCCCATTAGTTAACCTCGTTAGCGAACCCATTAAAAAATAAAAATAAAAAACAAAGCAAAAAATAATGATTTATTATCATACCACCGAACAAAAAGTGCAATAACGCGCGATCAAAAAGACGCATATAAATATCCATGGTACGGCTGAAAACGTCAAATAAAAAAGTTATAGCTCGCAGAATGAAGCGATGCAAAAATAATTATTTTTTATATAAAATTGTTTTCATTGCAAAAAAACGAGAAAACATAAAAAAACGACCTAAATGAGGTATCGCTGTAACCGTACCGACCCGAAGAATAAAACCGCTTTATCAATTTTACCGCACGCGGAACGGTGTAAACGCACCCCCCCCAAAAGAAATTCATGAAACGCTGGTTTTTGTTCATTCTGCGTCCCAAAAATCGGAATAAAAAGCGATCAAAAAATGTCACGTGCCCGAAAATGGTACCAATAAAAACGTCAACTCGTCCCGCAAAAAATAAGACCTCACATGACTCGGTGGGTCAAAATACGGGAAAATTATAGCTCTAAATATGTGGTGATGCAAAAACTATTTTTACAATAAAAAGCGTCTTTTAGCGTGTGACAGCTGCCAGACATAAAAACAGCCATAAATAGTAAATCAAACCCCCCGTTATCACCCCCTTAGTTAGGGAAAAATAATAAAATAAAAAAAATGTATTTATTTCCATTTTCCCATTAGGGTTAGGGCTAGGGCTAGGGTTAGGGCTAGGGTTAGGGCTAGGGTTAGGGCTAGGGCTCAGATTAGGGTTAGGGGTGTGTTGGTGTTAGGGTTGGAGTTATAATTGGGGGGTTTCCACTGTTTGGGCACATCAGGTGCTCTCCAAAGGCAACATGGTGTCTGATCTCAATTCCAGCCAATTCTGCGTTGAAAAAGTCAAATGGTGCTCCTTCCCTTCCAAGCTCTGCCATGCACCCAAACAGTGTTTTACCCCCACATATGGGGTATCAGACTACTCAGGACAAATTACAAAACAACTTTTGGGGTCCAATTTCTCCTGTTACCCTTAGGAAAATATAAAATTGGGGGGCAAAAATATCATTTTTGCGGAAAAAAATGATTTTTTTATTTTCATGCCCAGGCGTTATAAACTTCTGTGAAGCACTTGGGAGTTCAAAGTGCTCACCACACATCTAGATAAGTTCCGTGGGGGATCTAGTGTCCAAAATGGGGTCACTTGTGGGGAGTTTCAATAGTTTAGGCACATCAGGGGCTCTCCAAACGCACATGACACCCGCAGACCAATCCATCAAAGTCTGCATTCCAAAACGTCACTACTTCCCTTCCGAGCCCCGACGTGTGCCCATACAGTAGTTTTCTCCCACATATGAGGTATCAGCGTACTCAGGACAAATTGCACAACAACTTTTGGGGTCCAATTTCTCCTGTTACCCTTGGGAAAATAAAAAATGGGGACTAAAAGCTGATGTTTGTTGAAAAAATACAATATTTTTATTTTCACGCCCGGTCGTTATAAACTTCTGTGAAGCACTGGGGGGTTCAAAGTGCTCACCACACATCTAGATAAGTTCATTAGGGGGTCTAGTTTCCAAAATGGGGTCACTTGTGGGGGGTTTCCACTGTTTAGGTACATCAGGGGCTCTCCAAAAGCAACATGACACCCGCAGACCATGCCATCAAAGTCTGCATTCCAAAACGTCACTACTTCCCTTCCGATCCCCGACATGTGCCCATACAGTAGTTTTCTCCCACATATTGGGTATCAGTGTACTCAGGACAAATTGGACAACAACTTTTGGGGTCCAATTTCTCCTGTTACCCTTGGGAAAATAAAAAAATTGGAGACTAATTGATCATGTTTGTCGAAAAAATACGATTTTTTTATTTTCATGCCTGGGCATTATAAACTTCTGTGAAGCCCTTGGGGGTTCAAAGTGCTCACCACACATCTAGATAAGTTCCTCAGGGGGTCTAGTTTCCAAAATGGGGTCATTTATGGGGGGTTTCCACTGTTTATGTACATTAGGGGCTCTCCAATGGCAACATGACACCCGCAGACCATTCCATCAAAGTCTGCATTCCAAAACGTCACTACTTCCCTTCTGAGCCCCGACGTGTCCCCATACAGTAGTTTTCTCCCACATATGGGGTGTCAGCGTACTCAGGACAAATTGGACAACATCTTTTGGGGTCCTATTTCTCCTGGTACCCTTGGGAAAATAAAAAAAAAATGGGGACTAAAAGATGATGTTTGTGGAAAAAATACGATTTTTTTTATTTTCACGCCCGGGCGTTATAAACTTCTGTGAAGCACTGAGGGGTTCAAAGTTCTCACCACACATCTAGATAAGTTCCTTGGGGGGTCTAATTTCCAAAATGGTGTCATTTGTGGGGGGGTTTCTACTGTTTTGGTACAACAGGGGCTTTCCAAACGCGACATGGTGTCCGATCTCAATTCCAGCCAAAAACGTCAAATGGTGCTGCTTCCCTTCCGAGCTCTGCCATGCGCCCAAATAGTGATTTACCCCCACATGTGGGGTATCAGCGTACTCAGGATAAATTGCACAATATCTTTTAGGGTCCTGTTACTCTTGTAAAAATAAGAATTGAGGGTGAAAAGATCATTTTTGTGGAAAAAAATATGATTTTTTAATTGTACGGCTGTATGTTATAAACTTCTGTGAAGCCCTTGGGGGTTCAAAGTTCTCACCACACATCTAGATAAGTTCCTTGGGGGGTCTAGATTCCAAAATGGTGTCAATTGTGGGTGTTTCCACTGTTTTGGTACATCAGGGGTTTTCCAATCGCGACATGGTGTCCGATCTCAATTCTAGCCAAAAACGTCAAATGGCGCTGCTTCCCTTCCGAGCTCAGCTATGTGCCCAAATAGTCATTTACACCCACATATGGGGTATCAGCGTACTCAGGACAAATTGCACAATAGCTTTTAGGGTCCTGTTACCCTTGGAAAAATAAAAATTGGGGGTGAAAAGATCATTTTTGTGGAAAAAATATGATTTTTTAATTGTACCGCTGTACGTTATAAACTTCTGTGAAGCCCTTGTGGGTTCAAAGTTCTCACCACATATCTAGATAAGTTCCTTGGGGGGTCTAGTTTCAAAAATGGGGTCACTTGGGGGGGTTTCCACTGTTTAGGTACATCAGGGGCTCTCCAAACGCGACATGGCGTCCGATCTGAATTCCAGCCAATTTTGCATTGAAAAAGTCAAACGGCGCTCCTTCCCTATTGAGGTCTGCCATGCGCCGAAACAGTGGTTCCCCCCCACATATAAGGTATCCACGTACTCAGGACAAATTGTACAATAACTTTTGCAGTCCAATTTCTCCTGTTACCCTTGGTAAAATAAAAAAAATTGAACCTGAAGTATTTTTTTTGTGAAAAAAAGTTAAATGTTCATTTTTTTTTAAATATTCAAAAAATTCCTGTGACGCACCTAAAGGGTTAATAAACTTCTTGAATGTGGTTTTAAGCACCTTGAGGGGTGCAGTTATTAGAATGGTATCACTTTTGGGTATTTTCTATCATATAGACCCCTCAAAGTGGCTTCAAATGTGATGTGGTCCCTAAAAATAAAATGGTGTTGCAAAAATGAGAAATCGCTGGTCAATTTTTAACCCTATAACTTCCTAACAAAAAAAAATTTTGGTTCCAAAATTGTGCTGATGTAAAGTAAACATTTGGGAAATGTTATTTATTAAGTTTTTTGTGTGCCGTATCGCTGTGATTTAAGGGAATAAAAATTCAAAGTTGGAAAATTGCGAAATTTTCAACATTTTCGCCAAATTTCCATTTTTTTCACAAATAAACGCAAGTTATTTGATTGCAATTTTACCACTAATATGAAGTACAATATGTCACGAGAAAACATTGTCAGAATCACCGGGATCCATGGAAGTGTTTCAGAGTTATGACCTCATAAAGGGACAGTGGTCAGAATTGTAAAAATTGGCCCTGGAGTTAACGTGCAAACCACCCTTGGTAGTGAAGGGGTTAAGGTGGGTGATATGGTCTGGTTGTCATCAAATAATATCTCTATGAAAGTGGCTTCTCCAAAGTTTAAACCTAGATTTATTGGACCTTACAAGATTTTGGAGATTATTAATCCGGTCTCTTTTCGTTTGGCTCTTCCTGTCACATTTAAAATCCATAATGTGTTCCATAAGTCTTTGTTGAAGAGGTTTGTTGAACCTGTTGTTCCGGGGGTGGCACCTCCAGACCCAGACCCTGTATTGGTTGAAGGTAACATGGAATATGAGGTAGAGAAAATACTGGATTCCCGTCTGGCTAGACGGAGACTCCAGTATTTGGTTAAGTGGAAGGGTTATGGTCAGGAGGATAATTCCTGGGTCTCTTCCTCTGATATTCATGCCGAAAGATTGGTGCGTGCTTTTCATCGGGCTCATCCTGATCGCCCTGGTGGCTTGGATGAGGGTTCGGTGACCCCTCCTCAAGGGGGAGGTACTGTTGTGAGCTCATCTGTTCATTCTCCTTTTGTGTCCGAGGATCTCCCTCTTCTGGTGAAGGAAGGTAGTGAGGCTGATTTGGATGAAAGAAACCAAACACCTGATCTGGTGGATTGTGACTGGGTAACAGGAACTTCAGACTGGATATAAGGCAGCCGAAGCCCTTCTGAGTGGCTGGTGATTTCTCTGCTGGATTCTTGGAGACCAGTCTGATTCCTGCTTCCCAAAGTTAAGTTTTTGCTCTGCTATTGAACTTATTAGTTTTGGTTTTGTTTACCTTGTTTATTGAGTTCAGCCATCCCCGGCCGGGGTGTGTGCTGGATTCTTATTCCTTTATCAGTGCTCTCTTTTGCTCTGCTTTCAGAATATTCTGACTGCTGATATAGGGTTTGAAGTCTAGTGACTTCAGGGTCCTTTTTGCTTATCAGTTGTGTTGGTAATATTTTTAGCAGGGTTTTCTCGGCTTGCAGACAGCAGCTTTTCTGTCCTGTCCTTTTTAGTTAGCTTGGGCCCCATCATTTGCTCAACCTATCTTTCTATCTGTGTTAGTGTTTTCATCTTGCTTCACCGTCATTATATGTTGGGGGCTGCCTATTGTTTTGGGGTCTGCTCTGGGGTAGTCAGTTTTTCCCTTTTCTCTCTTTAGGCTTATTTAGATCTCCGGCTGTGATGAGGTGTCTAGGATCACCATAGGAACACTCCACGGCTACTGCTAGGTGTGTGATAGGATTAGGGGTCTGCAATCCGCTAGTTTCCAACCTCTCTGATTTTCTGGGCTGAGCTCGTGTTTTGTTTTTTCCTCCTCGGTGACTCAATCATAACAGTCACCCCCCAGGGCAGTAATAGTACCTGGCGTATCCAGCCGCGGTTGCGGTTCCGGTTCCCAGTAGTAGATGGCGGCTGCCGCAACTCCCGGAGTGACGGACAGGATGGACCGCAGTTACATCCGAGCCGGGGTCAGACCAGTCTCTGCCGGTGTCATTGGTGGAGTTCGGCGCAACCGTGCCCGGTCCAGGCGGGGACACGGTCCTGGGCCTCCATTCTTCTCCAACACCCTCATGTATCTTCTCCGAACGGGACTCACCCAATGGCAGTATCGGGGTGAGGTGGTGGTGGCCACTGCCAAGGATGTATCAGCGGTCGTAGCCTCCGCGTGAGCGGCCTAGGGGCGAGTGGTCTCTCCTCCCCCTGCTCTTCTGATTTCTCATCTTCTTTCATCATGGCGTTCTGGCGTTCTCCTTCCTGCCTTGGCCCCTTTCCCACCACTGGCTTCTTCTGCCCCTCCTTCTGGGGGTGGCGTCTTCTTCCAGCGCCTCCATACCAAGCCAGTATACGAACCCCTTGGGGGGTGGGCCATGTTGCTGTCACATAGTAGTACAGGCAGGGGAGGCCCAATACTCATCGCGGTCGTTTCCTAGGACCTCCCATCTCTTCACGCCCTTCTTCTCCACGCCAGCGGCCATTTCCAATGTCCATTTTACGGTCTATTAAATCAGGTCTTCTGCACATTTTCAAAAGCACAAAGTCTCACAAATTTCAGGCACACAGAACCCGATGGCATTGGGTCTCGTCATCCTGTTCGTGACACCAAAATTAGGTTGCCCCTGCTCCACCCAGGGCTGTGGGGTACTCGGTACCGGGCCGATGTCAGGGGGGATGTGTCACATCAGCGGCGACCGGGTTCGTGGCCCTGGCGCCCAATATCAATGGCGGTGATGTTTGTTGCGCTGACAACCTATAGGCAGGGTACTCTTCCAACCCACAACTCCTCTCTGGTCTCTCTCCTCCTTCGTTCCGTACGTGTCTTTCTCTCTTATGGAAGTGCAGGTTACAGTTCTACGTCTCTCTCCTTCTCTCTCTCTCTCGTGCCAGCTGGCTCAGGTCACTGAGGCAGCTGCAGCACTCCTTCTTCTCTCTCTCTTTTCCCAGGGAGCTCGTTCCACTAAGACCAGTCCTCAGCCTCGCCTGACTGACTGTCTTCCTCCGCCTTGAGCTCCCCTCAGACTGACCCTCTGTCAGACTGACCTCCTTCTCTGGGACTCACCACAGACTGACCTGTAAATTCTATCCTTCCCCTTCTTTTATACTAACTCCACCCACCTCCCAGCACATCTCGTGTTACGAAGCAGGGTTCCACAAAGGGTGCTCTGCTACCCCCAGCCTAAAGCTGCTATGTGGACCTACTGAACTATCCTGTGTGTGGGATGCAGGTGTTGGAGTGTGGAAAGGAGTTCCCAACCTACCTAGTTGGTGGGGCACTATACCTTAGGAGAAGGTGCATTACCTCTGTGGCGACTGAGCCTCAGGGACGCCACATAACAACTTTGCTGTATCACCAACAGCCCCAGCGGTCTCCTTAAGCAACGTCGGCTATCTCCTTATTGCTGAACACCACGGGTGGCATCACGAATTAATCCCCTATAAACTTTCCTCCTCATTTATTTTAATGGACGCCAAGGGCCACGGACCGGGTCACTGCCACTGCGACATTCCCTGAAGGACTGGCCATGTACTGAGTACTCCGGGGCCCTGTGGGGCACGCCATTTTGGCATCATGAACAGGATTTCGTAGCCCGGCATTATCGGGTACTGTGTGGCAGAGACTTTCTTGAATTATAACATCGCCACCATTACTGAGTCACATGGTGCGCGGGAAAAGAGGGGCATGTCGTCATGGGTGGAACCAGAAGAAAGAGCAAGAACTGAAGCCGGAGCCGCACTCTGTCGTGAACGGGGGGAAAAAGCAGGTTCCATCCCACCTGCGGAGCAGCCGCTGAAAACGGCAATGATAAACAGAGCCTAGCTGAGGTTCACAAGGGGAGAAGAAAATGTCCACCCAGGTGGAGATCCAGCGGAGGCCGCAACCGCAAGGTGCTGCCGATTCCAGCGGCGGCCACAGCCACAGCCCCCATAATGCCGCTATCAATGCCGTACATCCCAGGAGCGGCCAGGGGTCGCATACCCTGAGCGATATCAAGGAGACACAATGTAGTTTGTTTGAAGTGTACCCCCTGTCTGAGAGTCAAAACAATCAGCATCCTCACTGGCCAGTTAACTGGTGCGGCCCAGAGGGAAGTAAAATCCTGGCCAGACACTGATAAAGGAACTGTCAAGCAAATCTTGGCCAGGCTGAAGGACACCTTTGACATCTGTGGATCGCCCGCCAGGGCTGTGGGGTACTCAGAGCCGGGCCCATTGATTTCAATGGGAGATGTCACAGTGGCTGTGACCCGGTCCGTGGCCCTGGGCGGCCATGTAAAAGAAATAGTGTTAAGCGTGGCTGATGATTAAAGTTTATAAGTGGATGATTCGTGACACCACCTGTGGTGTTCGGCAATGAAGATGTTAAGCCGACACTGCAGACAGATCCTCTGGGACAGATGGTGTGGTGCAGCAATGATGTTGTGGCCCTCCACAGGTAGGGCTGTAGTCCCAGGGCAGTGTAATGTAGATAGAGAGGTAGTGAGGAGAGGAGAACGGTGTAGTGTTAAGCACAGAGATGTAGCAGTGCTGAGTGGGTTGGCGCAGGAATAAGCGGAGGACACCAGGGCATGTAGGTCCAAAACTTTACTAACAGTCTGTTGTGCATACAGGTGCCCGCCTTGGTGCCGTGTCCTCCAGGTCAGGGGCTCAGCCAACCTCCAGGCAAGATGAAGTACTCCGTTCCAACACTCCGCCAACATATGCCTTCTCCAAACGTCTCCTTTCTAGTGCTTGTAATGAAGTACTTGTGGTTGTGTGTTAAACCCAAGTTCCTCTTTTAAGATGCTCCTTTGAACTCTACTTGTACGGCAGACAGCTGCAGCCTGCTTCGGGGACTCCTTGCTCCCAAGTCCCGGCTCACTCACGTTGCTGTTGTGCCCCCAAGTTTTGTGTGGGAATAAAGTGGTGACAACTTCTATTCCTCCGGTGTCTGCTGCAGGACCATTAGTGTCCATACAACCTCGGGGACCGGACCCCGGCCATGCGCTTTGAACTTGAGGAAGGGTTCCACTCCGACCCTAGTCCTTAGTTCTCTTCTTCTCCTTATGTTCCGTACTAATCTTTCTTTCTTATGGAGAATCAGGCTTTCTATATCTCTTTCCAGTGCCAGCAGCTCCAGGTCACAGGAGACTGCTGCAGCACCTCCCTCCATCCATCCCACTCAGGGGATCTTCTCTCACAGACTGACCTAGTCCTAATAATCTCCTGCTCTCTTGTGCAGACTAAGCTCCACCCAACTCCGAGCACTCTTCATGTTCCAAGCAGGGAGCCACCAAAGGTACTTTGCTACACTACTATGTTGTGTGGGATGCAGGTGTTGGAGTGTGGTCAGGTGTCTCCACCTTACCTGGATGATGGGGAACCACACCTCAGGAGCAGGTGCAGCACCTCTCTGGCGACTGAACCATCAGGGGCGTCACGTCTGCACTATAGTAGAAATAAAAATGAGATTCTTTGGGTGCAAACAAAGGGTGCAGGTCAGTATACAGGACTCTGCCCTTAACCTTTAGGAGGTGCTACAGAACATGAAGCAGGTTGCTTCTGACAGCGTGCAAGATGAGGATAAGTTGTTAATGGAGCAGTTTATTGAGGGACTCCTATCTAACTGTGGTGCCCCTGAGGCTCAGTCACCACAGAGGTACTGCACCTTCTGCTAAGGTGTGGTACCCCACCATCCAGGTAATGTGGGAACTCCTGACCACGCTCCAACACTCGCATCCCACACAACAGGAGTTTGCAGCTCCTTGCTCAGAGGGTAGCAGAGCACCTTTGGTGGTTCCCTGCTTGGAGCACTAAACGTGCTGGGAGGTGGGTGGAGTTGAGAATACATACAAGAGCGGGAAGGTTTAGGATTACAGGACAGTTTGAGTCAGGTCAGTCTGACAGGAGGTTGGAGAAAGGAAGCCACTCGGAGAGGAGTGGAGATCCCTGGAAGAAGGGATGGAGGAAGGAGTGCTGCAGCTGCCTCAGTGACCTGAGCCAGCTGGCACGGGAAAGGAAAGAAGGAGAAAGACATTGAGATGAAACCTGAACTTCCATAAGAGAGAGAGATTAGTACGGAACTAAGGAGTAACAGAGAACAAAGAGGACGTGGGTTAGAGGAAGAACCCTGCCTAGAAGTTCTAAGCGCAAGGCCGGGGCCCGGTCCCCGAGGTTGTATGGACACTTGTGGTTCTGCAGCAGACAACGGTGGAGTAGTGGGCTGTAAACGCACTACTCTCATCTAAGACTTGGGGCACAACAGCAATTTTGATAGAGAGCCGGGACTCAGGAGTAGGGAGTCCCCGAAGCAGGCTACAGCTGTCTGCCATACAAGTAGAGTTCTTGGGAACATCTGTCAGGAGGAACTCAAGTGTAACTCAGTACTAGGAGATCTTCACACTTAAAGGCGCTATAGAGGAGACGTTCAGAAAGGCACATGTTGGCGGATTGTTGGAAGGAGCATACGATCTTGCCTGGAGGTTGACTGAGTCTCTGACCCGGAGGACACGGCCCGGAGGCAGGCACCTGTGTGTACTACGGACTGTGAGTAAAGCTTTGGAACTACAAGCCCCGGTGTCCTCCATCCATTCTTGCGCTAACACACTCAGCACCGCTACATCTGGGTACCAGTCTCTACACTGCCTGCGACTCTCCTGTTCCCCTACACCTACACTGCCCTGGGGCTACAGCTCCACTTGTGGGGAGCTTCACCATCTTGGCTGCCACACACCATTAGCCCCAGAGGATCTGCAAGCAGCGTCGGCCTAACATCTCACTTGCCGAACACCACAGGTGGCGTCACAAACTATTCATTTAACTACATTCCACCATTCACATCTTCCTATTACTTGGGCGCCCAGGGCCACGGTCCGGGTCACCGCTGCTGTGACACATCTCGCTGATACCGGGCCGGTACCGAGTACCCCACAGCCCTGGGAGGGCGACCCATAACGCCCCAAGGATACATCTGCCCATTCTGGCCTTATAAAACCCTGACCTGGACTTTGCGCACTTTAAGAATAGAGCCATCCGAGTGTGGCGTGAACCAAATTTTAGCGGCACAGCACCTTTTAGGTACACAGCAATTAAATATCATCAGGAGGCAGTATCCTTGCTCCAGACCCCTCTTGAGACTGACAGGCTGACCCAAGACAATGACTCTTCTGCACACCTATGTCTCCAGGTCCAGGAACTGACCAAAAGCGTGGCTGCATGCACTAAAACTGTGCAGTCCATGCAAGTGGCTCTGTTATAGCTGCTTTTTGTTCTGACCAAGCGTCAGATTATACCAGTGAGTCCGGATTACGAGGTTTTCGCTCTTCTGTTCACAAGCGCTTGGAGACAAAGAGACTCAACACACAAGCCATGGTCAAAGCACTTTATCTGACGTAATGCAACACAAGGCTGTTAGGGCTGGCAGAATGCACCAAATAATAAAGATGGTAATAAGGTGCGTTCGCAGCCCGGGGTCCACCGTGCAGGGGTGGTAACCTGCTGCTCAGTAATGGCAGATGCTATATGGCGGTGCACTATAAGAACACACGCAGGTTAACGTCACCCGGTGTGTACAGGGGCGGACTCTGTTGCTTCACAGAGCCGCACTACCGCTGAACATAAACGCCGGAGCCTGTTTTTGCTTACAGAGCTCGGCTAAAAGAGAGCACAGTGTACCGCCACAGAACTCTACCCCAAGGACACGGGGTTAGAGTCCTTCTAGGCCCACTGAACGCACGGCGTCGCTGCTGCGAGCGTCGCTATAGACGCTGGCAATGGAGCACATGCAATGAGGCCTGCCGAGTCCCTGGTGAGGCCTGATGCCTGACTCAACCTCAGACCTACCTACGCCTAAGCCTGGGCGCTAGCAGGCTAGGCTGCACAACACATGCGTACCAAGGGAAGGGGTTTCTTAATGAGTCACTCACCAGAGACATTCATATGTGCATACATCACTCACTCCACATAGTCTGTAAATACAGTCTATCCTAGCGCATGGGCGAGCGGCCATGCGAACCTTTTATAGCCACGGGCGTCCGGGACCTTCCTTGCTTCTCGGATGGGCCAATCCGAACACGAGCAGGACCTGAGCACGTGACCCTCGATCTCCAATGGGAGATCACTCCACAGGCATGCTCAGTGGCCCGACATGAGGACTTAGTCCCTGGAGAATCTCGCTACTGAGCAGCATGTGTGGCACCCCTGAGGCTTCAGTCGCCACAGAGGTACTGCACCTCCTCCTGAGGTGTGGTGCCCAACCATTCAGGTAAGGTGGGAACTCCTAACCACGCTCCAACACCTGCACCCCTCATCACAAAGTAGTATAGCAAAGCAACATTGCGGCTCCTTGCTTAGAGAGTAGCAGAGCACCTTTGGTGGTTCCCTGCTTGGAAACACGAAACATGCTGGGAGGTGGGTGGAGTTTAGGATGCATAAAAGAGTGGGAAGGTTTAGAATTTGAGTTAGTTAGTTCAGTCGGTCAAGAGAGTCACTCAGAGAGGAGTGAGGAGAGAAGATCCCTAAGAGATGGTTGGAGGAAGTAGGTGCTGCAGCAGATCTCAGTGACCTGGGTCTGCTGGCACGGGAAAGGAAAGAAGGAGAAAGACATTGAACTGAAGCCTGAGCTTCTATAAGAAAGAAAGACAAGTACGGAACGTAGGAGTAAAAGGGAACACAGAGGACGTGGGTTAGAGGAAGAACCCTGCCTAGAAGTTCTAAGCGCAAGGCCGGGGCCCAGGCCCCGAGGTTGTATGGACACTAATGGTTCTGCAGCAGACACCGGTGGAGTAGTGGGCTGTAAATGCACTACTCCCATCTAAGACTTGGTGCACAACAGCAACTTGGATAGTGAGCCAGGACTCAGGAGTAAGGAGTTCCCAAAGCAGGCTACAGCTGTCTGCCGTACAAGTAGAGTTCTTGGGAACATCTGTCAGGAGGCACTCCAGTGTAACTCAGTACTAGGAGTACTTCACTTAAAGGCGCTATAGAGGAGACGTTCAGAAAGGTACATGTTGGCGGAATGTTGGAAGGGAGCATCCTATCTTGCCTGGAGGTTGACTGGGCCCAGGACCCGGAGGACACAGCACGGAGGCAGGTATCTGTGTGAACTGCAGACTGTGAGTAAAGCTTTGGAACTAAATGCCTTGGTGTCCTCCACTTATTCCCGCACCACTACACCCCGCACTACTACATCTGGGCACCAGCCTCTACACCGCCTGTGCCTCTCCTCCATTGCTACATCTACACTGCCCTGGGACTACTGCTCCACCTGTGGGGAGCTTCACCATCTTGGCTGCAACCCACCACCAGTCCCAGAGGATCTGCATGCAGCGTCAGCCTAACACCTCACTTGCCGAACACCACAGGTGGCGTCACAAACTATTCATAAACTTTATTTCATTGTTCATTCATCCCCTTTTTGCCATGGAGCCCCAGGGCCACGGACCGGGTCACAGCTTTTGTGACAACTCCCATTGAGATCAACGGGCCCGGTACCAAGTACCCCGCTAGGCCCTGGTGGGGCGCTCCATTCTGGCGTCACGAACAGGATGACGAGACCCAATGCTATTGGGTTCTGTGTGCCTAAGATTTGCTGGACTTAAAACTTGTGAGAATGTGCCGATGACCCAATTTAATAAACTGTGAAATGAATATTAATAATGGCCGACAGCTTAGAGAAGAAGGGCGTGATAATATTGGCGGTCCTAAGAAAAGAGCGCGGACTGTCCTGGGCCTCCCCTGTCTGAACTTCTATGCGACAGCAACTTGACCCACCCCCCGAGGGGTTCGTATACTGGCTTGGTAAACGCCAGAATGCCATAATGGAAGGAGCGCGGAGGCCAGAAGAAAATGGCGGGGGGAAGCAACCCTCCCCCAGGCAGCGCTCGCGGAGCATACAGCCGCTTCGACACCCTTTATAGCGCCCGCCACTGCCTCCAGGCCGGTGCTGTCACTGAATGCGGCCTGCCAGGAGAAGATACATGAGAGGCCCGGAGACTGTGGGACAGGAGCGGAGTCCCAGCCCAAAGCCGGCGAGGCCACGCAGGCTCCTACCGGCCTGTCCTGGTCCTGAGCTGGGACGAATACAGCTACCGGCTGTATGACAGACAACCCCAGGGATTGCGGCCGCCATCATTCGCCATCCAGTGCCTCCGCAGGAGCCAGAACATCACCGGGAGGTAGCAGGTATGATGTCCACCCCTACCATGATCCTGGTATTAGGAACCGCACCCACAGACAGAAACCGTTCAGTGATCGCGCAGACATCATGTAGTGGCCCCCAAATTGCCTCATTCCTGCAACAACCGGCCGTAGTATCACTCGCTGTGGTACCACCTGCAATCGCAGAACAGCAGCTATCGGTACCCGCTACAGCTCTGGCCGAATTGCTGACAGCAGAGATACCGGCTGCAACCCCTGCAGAACCCCAAGTTCTACCCCTCAGCTACCACAGTATCCGCACAGGCAGCTGTCAATCTCACCCCTGAAGAGAGAGAATACATGCGTATGGCAAGCAACCAGCAACAAGATGAAGACACCCAAAGCATTTCATCTGGTAGCAGTTCCCAATCATCATCTTCCAGAACCCCAGGAGGGAACAACAATAACAATTAGTCAAGATGCTTCCTTTAAAGTAAATCTCGTTACCCAGGAGGGTATTTGCACAGTTGTGCCATTGTTTTCTATTTTTTGCACCAGTTTTCTGTTTTTGGTTATCACGTCCTAGTTTATTTTCCCAGAGTTGACCAGTTTTGTTGGCAGCCTTTACACTTGAACTGTGGAGATCATGAACGTTGAATGGTCCAGAACTGTTATTGTATATAGTTTGCACCGCTTTTGGTGCTCTCTCTTGGTTTTACATAGGTCTCTCTTTTTGAAAGATCTACCTCGACATAGGGACATTTCCAGACGCGATGGTCGGACCAGTGTCTATCGTTGCACTTGATAATAATGCTTAATGTTTTTCTCTGAATAAGAAGCTAGAACGTAATAGTGTATAATGAAAGTATTAATGACAGATTTTATAGAAGTATATTGAGAAAGAGACATAGTGAATGTTTTACAGAGTTTTCGAATAAAGATGCTGAGAATGTGAATGCAGAATTGAAAATTACAGGTGACGAACCAGGTATCTACGGTTGTCATCCTAAGTCTAGAAGAGACAGTGAAAAGTAGAAAATGTGAAAGATAATGGAAAGAGATGTGTTGCTAGAAAATGTGAATTGATATTGAGTTTGCTCCTGTAGCACTTTACATTAGGTAGCATAATTTAAAAGGTTTAGACAGTTAATTTGTTTGTAACGTTCAAGAAACCGTGCCTCCTATATTAGGAAGTTTAGTCTAAGAAATGTTTATTCAGCACTACCAAAATTTTGTATGTTCCTATATTGTTAACTCTGTTTGACTTGCAGCCCGCGGACGTGCTGTGTTTAACGGGGGGATGTGGTGCCCTTGTGGCTTCAGTCGCCACAGAGGTACTCCACCTCCTCCTGAGGTGTGGTGCCCCACCATCCAGGTAAGGTGGGAACTCCTAGCCACACTCAAACACCTGCACCCCTCACCACAAAGTAGTGTAGCAAAGCCACATTGCGGCTCCTTGCTGAGAGAGTAGCAGAGCACCTTTGGTGGTTCCCTGCTTGGAAACACGAAACGTGCTGGAAGGTGGGTGGAGTTTAGGATACAAATAAGAGTGGGAAGGTTTAGAATTTGAGTTAGTTTGTTAGTTCTGTTGGTCAAGAGAGTCACTCAGAGAGGAGTGAGGAGAGAAGATCCCTAAGAGATGGTTGGAGGGAGGAGGTGCTGCAGCAGATCTCAGTGACCTGGGTCTGCTGGCACGGGAAAGGAAAGAAGGAGAAAGACATTGAACTGAAGCCTGAGCTTCCATAAGAAAGAAAGACAAGTAAGGGAATACAGAGGACGTGGGTTAGAGGAAGAACCCTGCCTAGAAGTTCTAGGCGCAAGGCCGGGGCCCAGGCCCCGAGGTTGTAAGGACACTAATGGTTCTGCAGCAGACACTGGTGGAGTAGTGGGCTGTAAATGCACTACTCCCTTCTAAGACTTGGGGCACAACAGCAACTTGGATAGTGAGCCAGGACTCAGGAGTAAGGAGTTCCCAAAGCAGGCTACAGCTGTCTGCCGTACAAGTAGAGTTCTTGGGAACATCTGTCAGGAGGCACTCCAGTGTAACTCAGTACTAGGAGTACTTCACTTAAAGGCGCTATAGAGGAGACGTTCAGAAAGGTACATGTTGGCGGAGTGTTGGAAGGGAGCATCCTATCTTGCCTGGAGGTTGACTGAGCCCAGGACCCGGAGGACACAGCACGGAGGCAGGCATCTGTGTGAACTGCAGACTGTGAGTAAAACTTTGGAACTATATGCCTTGGTGTCCTCCACTTATTCACACATCACTACACCCCGCACTACTACATCTGGGCACCGGCCTCTACACCGCCTGTGCCTCGCCTCCATTTCTACATCTACACTGCCCTGGGACTACAGCTCCACCTGTGGGGAGCTTCACCATCTTGGCTGCAACCCACCAACAGTCCCAGAGGATCTGCATGCAGCATTGGCCTAACACCTCACTTGCCGAACACCACAGGTGGCGTCACGAACTATTCATAAACTTTATTTCATTGTTCATTCATCCCCTTTTTGCCATGGAGCCCCAGGGCCACGGACCGGGTCACAGCTTCCGTGACAACTTCCATTGAGATCAACAGGCCCGGTACCAAGTACCCCACTAGGCCCTGGTGGGGCGCTCCACATGCATTGTCATAGCTGTGTCAGAGGTGGCAGCAGCAAGCAGACCCACGGTGTTGGCCTGGGCAGAGTGCCGGGACCGATGAATCTGCTGAGCAGGCTCCACTGCGGCTGAAGAAGAATGGGAGACCGCTGGGTGCAAGGCTCTGGTTCCTGCTGGGCAGTGGCAGGAGACCAATGCCTAACATTACCCCCCCTCCTAGGGCCCCCTCCCCTCTGAGCCTCGCTACGCTCAAACGCCGCAATGAGGAGTGGAGCGTAGATGTTCTCCACTGGCTCCCTGGTCTGATCCTCTGGACCATGACCCTTCCAATCCACCAAATAAAACTTTTTGCCCCGCATCACCTTGCATCCCACGATGGCATTGACCACAAACTCATCCGAAGACAAGTCTGATGTCCCGGCAGATGACTCGGAGAACCAGGACAAGTGAACAGGCTTAAGGAGGGACACGTGGAATGTATCAGAGATAGCCAGGTGTGGTGGAAGGGCCAGACGGTAGACCACAGAGCTGATCCGCTCGAGGACCTTGAAGGGGCCAATGTAGTGAGGTGCGGACTTAGCGGACTCTACCCGCAGCCTGATGTTTTGGGCGGAGAGCCACACCAAGTCGTCAGGGGCAAAAGTCAGAGTAGGGCGCCGGTGTGTGTCAGCGGAGGTCCTCATTCTCTCCTTGGAAGCCTGGATAGCATCCTGGGTGCGATCCCAAATTTCACGTGCCTCCACCGCCCAGTCTGCCACCCTGGATTCGGTGGATGACAGGGGCATGGGCACAGGGATGCGCGGATGCTCACCGTAATTTAGAAGGAATGGGGTCTGACCGGTGGAGTCGGCCACAGCATTGTTCAAAGCTAACTCTGCCCACGGCAGCAAGGATGCCCAGTCGTCCTGCCTGGCCGAGACAAAATGTCGAAGATATGTGATCAGGGTCTGGTTGGATCTCTCTACCAATCAGTTCCTCTCGGAATGATAGGCCGAGGAGAGATTCAGCTCAATACTGAGCAGGGAACAAAGCTCTCTCCAAAACCAGGACGCAAACTGAGGACCCCGGTCACTGACAATCTTGTCCGACATGCCATGCAGGCGGAAAACATGCTTAATGAACAACACTGCCAGGCCCCGCGCAGAAGGTAACCGGGATAGAGGTACCAAGTGCACCATCTTAGAGAAATGGTCGGTGACAACCCAAATGACCGTGCTGCCACTGGACTTGGGTAGCCCCACCACAAAGTCCATACCGACCATCTCCCAGGGCCGTTCCGCTACCGGCAGAGGAAAAAGAAGCCCAGCGAGCTGCTGCGGAGAGGACCTATTTTTGGCGCAAGAGACACACGCCTGAATATAGTCCCTGACGTCACGGGCCATATGCGGCCACCAGTATGTCCTCGCCAAAAGCTCAGAGGTCCGTTTTGTCCCGAAATGTCCACCCACCCTGGACGAATGAGCCCAAGAGAGGACCTCCGGTCGCAGACGGGCAGGGACAAATGTCTTGCCCGGAGGTACTGACTCAAGGGCAACCAGAGCCACAGTACTCATGCTCTCGGATGGGACGATCAGCCGAGGCTCCTACTCCTCTTCCTCCGATGACACCACGGAGTGGGAGACGGCATCGGCCCGGACGTTCTTCTACCCGGAGAGAAAATGGAGGGTTAAGTGGAAGCGGGAAAAGAGCAAAGACCATCTGGCCTGGCGAGAGTTTAGCCGCTGGGCTGTTTGCAAATACACCAAGTTTTTGTGGTCAGTGAAAGGGTGGTGACCCCCTCCAGGAGGTGTCTCCACTTCGAGAAGGCCAACTTCATCGCTAGCAACTCCCTGTCCCCGATGGCATAATTCCTCTCCGCCGGTGTGAAGGTCTTGGAGAAAAAAAAGCATGGATGCTTCCGACCTTGCGTGTCCTTCTGAAACAAGACCACTCCAGCACCGACGGAAGGGGCATCCACTTCCAGAATGAAGGGCTTATCTACATCGGGGCGATGTAGAATGGGAGCGCTAGCGAAATGGAACTTAATGGAGGAGAAGGCCTTGGAACCCGTTTCCGACCACAACTTGGGATTTGCACCCTTCCTGGTGAGGGGTACCAAGGCTACCAAAGTCGAGAAGTGAGGGATGAATTGGCGATAGTAATTTATGAATCCCATAAAGCGCTGCACCGCTTTGAGAGAATGAGGTTCCTGCCAATCCATCACCGCCTGTAGCTTGGCAGGATCCTTGGCCAATCCCCGGATGGAGATGATATAGCCCAGGAAAGGCAAGGACTCCTGCTCAAACACACACTTCTCCAACTTGGCATAGAGGGAGTTTGCCCGCAGGCGATCGAAAACTTTGCAAACATCTCTCTGGTGGGAGTCAATATCTGGAGAGTAGAGTTGAGCGACTTTTGGTTTTTTAGGGTCGAGTTTCGTTTCGTGAAACCTGACTTTTCCAAAAGTCGGGTCGAGCAAGATCGGCCGATTATAGGGAAAAGTCGGGGTCGTCCCGAAACACGAAACCCAATGTAAGTCAATGGGGAATAAAAGTCGGCAGTGAGAGGAGGACAGGAAACACACCTACAGTGCCCATTTGAATGCCAAAAGCATCAGTTCTTCTTACTTAAGCTTGTCAACCTTAATTAACTTCATAATACAAGTTACGCACTGAAAAATGGGGGTTATTTGGCTAAAGTTGTGGGGGGGGAGGGCTGGCCCCAGGTTTTCATGTGCCCTTGGCGAAAGAGCGCCCCTTTAACACATACCACAACTCATCATGCTCCGATACGGCAGAGAAATAGCGGTATAGTACAATGAAAAATACTTCACTTTTTACATCTCATGACAAGGCCCATCTATTTCTCCATACAGAATCATTGGTCCCATATAATGTTTGAAACAGTATATGATGAGCTCCACATAATGCTACAGTATATGTTGGTCCCCATGGATGAAGCTCCACTGTCTTATGGGCCCAAATAATGCTCCAAACATAATGGGCCCCATATCTAATACTCTAGTGTATAATGGGCCCTGTAAATGCTGCTCCAGTGTCTGATGTCCACCTTTGGAATGTTCCAGTGTATGGTGGGCCCCATCTATCATTCTCCAGAGTATAGTGCTCCCCAAAAATTGCTCTCCCAACATTGAAAACAATGAAATAAGTCTCCTCGCTAGGGAATCCCTGTACTAGTCTGGACTCCTCGTCGTCCCCATCTTCCATCTCACTGCACAGTATTTCAACCTTGCAAGTGCTGTGATCCTGAGCAAGCAGGGGGGGCCCACTCGTTGGTGACGGCACTGGCACAGGGCCCCTGATAGTACGGTGGTGTGTCTGATGGCGGGTGGCCCGAACCTGCACTTTCATCTGCAGCTTCCTCTTTGTCACCGTGTAAGATGGAACTGTATATGGGAAGGGTAACCTGAGTTTCATCAGGGTCAGATTCAGGCCGTGTAGCGTGCGAGGGGAATGTAGTGGTCTGGGTCAATGTACCAGCAGATTCATCGAGCAGTGGCTGGGCATCAGTGCACTTGTGTCGCCCCCAGGAGTACGGTCGCCACAGTGGCATTACCTTCCTCCTAGGGAGTGTGATGTCATGCTTGCGAGCAACGAAGGATCTCTCTTGCAGGTTAACTGATTGGGCGGCGTTATTCCCACGAGTCATGACCCTCCAAACAGTGTTCAAAGTGTTTGTTTTACGTGGGCAGTATGGTTACAAAGCTGAACCTTAAAGGAATGTCCAGAAGGGCACCACCAGGAGTGGAGCCTACGGTTTAATTCGACTCCACCTGGGAAACCTCAACCATGCAAGCTACAGAAAAGATGCACACATTGCAAGCTTAATTCCGTTAACGAACGAGACTCCGTCATGCCCCGCGGTCCGAGTCCGGCTTACTAGAGGGACACGTGAGGCTCTGGCACATGAGATTGGCCAATAACTGGTGTGTCATGCCCTTACATATTCGTGGCTGCATGTGCGCTACACTGAAAAGGCCAGCGTTTGTCGCTTACAGGTGAAGATAACCCGCTGAACAACGTTAGTGATGGGGATCTGTGATTACAATTATTACCCGCGAACGATGATTTCCCAGTAAGTGCAGGTCAACCGCAGTTCCGGAATTAGGCCTAACCGTCATTCCTGAAAAAATGAAAAACTTACGTGTGCAAACCACAGGTGCTGTAGCTTGCTTAACAGCTCGCCAGCCGTTCTCAGGCCCAGTATGGATTACACGTGATTGCACAAAGGTGAGAAAGGGTACCGTATCCCCGGATAACATGTATGGATAGCATAGTGTACACATTCAAAATATATGTCTATAGATCAGGACGCAGGCTCAGACGGTGTCAGGCCCAGTATGGATTACACGTGATTGCACAAAGGTGAGAAAAGGTACCGTATCCCCGGATAACATGTATGGATAGCATAGTGTACACATTCAAAAAATATGTCTATAGATCAGGAGGCAGGCTCAAACGGTATCAGGCCCAGTATGGATTACATGTGATTGCACAAAGGTGAGAAAGGGTACTGTATCCCCAGATAACATGTATGGATAGCGTACACATTCAAAATATATGTCAATACATCAAGAGGCAGGCTCAGACGGTGTTAGGCCCAGTATGGCTTGCACGTGATTGCACAAAGGTGAGAAAGGGTACCGTATCCCCAGATAACATGTATGGATAGCGTACACATTCAAAATATATGTCTATACATCAGGAGGCAGGCTCAGATGGTGTTAGGCCCAGTATAGCTTGCACGTGATTGCACAAAGGTGAGAAAGGGTACCGTATCCCCAGATAACATGTATGGATAGCGTACACATTCAAAATATATGTCTATACATCAGGAGGCAGGCTCAGACGGTGTTAGGCCCAGTATGGCTTGCACGTGACTGCACAAAGGTGAGAAAGGGTGCCGTATCCCCGGATAACATGTATGGATAGCGTACACATTCTAAATATATGTCTATACATCAGGAGGCAGGCTCAGATGGTGTCAGGCACAGTATGGATTTGACGGCCCAGACTACACAGCGGAGGAGCAGGGAGAGGTAAAGATTGCAAATGCTGGGGCCCTGCCCAAGCAAGGGGGGCCCACTCGGGGGCGCCGGTACTGGCACTGGGCCCCTCATAGTACGGCGGTGTGTCTGATGGCGGGTGTGCACCACCACCGTCAGAGACACTTGATTGCACTATGAGGGACCCTGTGCTAGTGCCCGCGCCCAAGACTCGGCCTACCCACCTGTCCAGGGCAACGGCACTCGCACGGTGTCGTGCACTAGATGGTGACCACGGCCATGAGGGGGGGAGGCAGCACAGTTAGGGAGTTTTTGAAAGTGGTATATGTTGATGTTGGACATTCAGCTGATGCAAAAGGCGAAATAGGTCAAGTCCCAGGAAGAGGTGGACCAAAGCAAGCCATTTTTCTGTCACCCTATGTGTCATCAGGGGAAGGTGGGACAAAATCCTTGGAAACCCATGCATGGTTCATTTTAATGAAGGTTAGATCATCCATATTTTGGGTTGACAGACGGGTCCTTTTTTCTGTCAGGATTGATCCAGCTGCACTGAAGACTTTCCGATAGCACACTTGCAGCTGGGCAAGCGAGCTCCTGTATGGCATATTGTGCCAATTCAGGCCAGGTGTCCAGTTTAGCGGCCCAATAGTCAAAGGGGAATGACTTGTGTGGGAGAACATCGATATGGGAGGAAAAGTAGTTTGTAACCATAGTTGACAACTGCTGTCTCCTGTCACTTTCCATCGATGCAGTATTACCAGTTGTGTGAGCGGTACTTGAAAAATCAGTCCACAACATTGTCATGAAACCCCTGTCTCCAACGCCACTTCTGCTGTGTGCACCACGAACACCTCTGCCAAGCTGCCCCCGGCCCGTACGGCTCGTGTGAGAACCATCACCGCTGCTGTGTGCTGGGAATGCCTCAAGCAACCGATTTACCAGAGTTGCTTGTTTATTAGCCAATATTAGGTCAAGGTTCTCCTGTGGCATGATGTTTTGTAATTTGCCTTTATAGCGTGGATCCAGGATGCTGGCCAACCAGTAGTCATCATCGTTCATCATTTTGGCAATGCGTGGGTCCCTTTTTAGGAACTGCAAGGCATAATCTGACATGTGGGCCAATGTTCCCGGTGTCAATGATGCACTGCGAGTGCTGGTTGGAGGAGCACTTTCTGGCAAATCCACATCCCTCCAGTCACGCACAAACCCTGTACCAGACCTTGCCACGCCAACATTTTCACTTGCCCCACAAGATGCATCCTCCTCCCCTAAGTAATCATCCCCATCATCCTCCTCCTCCTCCTCTTCTTCCTCCACCTCGTCCAGGAGAGGTCCCTGAGCAGACAATGGCTGAATGTCATCAAGGATTCCCTCCTCCTCTTCCTCCTCATCAACATTGGCTGCAGACGCCTGCTCCTTAAGGTGCGTCAAAGTTTGCATGAGCAGACGCATAAGTGGGATGCTCATGCTTAGGATGGCGTCGTCTGCGCTTACCAGCCGTGTGCATTCCTCAAAACACTGAAGGACTTTACAGAGGTCTTTCAGCTTCGACCACTGCACACCTGTCAACTCCATGTCTGCTCTCAAAGTGCCTGGCCGTGTATCCTCCCACAAATGCATTATGGCCTGCCTCTGCTCGCACAGCCGCTCAACCATGTGCACGGTGGAGTTCCACCTTGTTGCAATGTCGATAATGAGGCGGTGGTTGGGAAGGTGGAGCAATCGCTGCAGCTTCTGCATACGAATGGAGTGTACAGGCGACCGGCGGATGTGCGCGCACAGTCTTCGCACCTTCTGGAGCAGGGCTGTTAACTCCGGATAATTATTGAGGAAGCACTGCACCACCAGGTTCAAGGTGTGAGCCAAGCAAGGTATGTGGCTGAGTTTTGAAAGGGCTATGGCTGCCACAAAATTACGGCCGTTATCACTAACTACCTTGCCTGCCACAAGATGTACACTGCCCAGCCATGACTCAGTTTGTCGCTTCAAGTACTCGGCCAGCACCTCGGCGGTGTGTCTGTCACCCAAACACAACATCTGAAACACAGCCTGCTGACGCTTTCCACTAGCTGCTCGATAGGGGGACACCTCGTGTGCAACAGTGGCAGCTGCAGATGGAGTGCTCGTACGACTGCGCTCTGTGGACGAGCTTTCGCTTCTGGAGGAGGAGGAGGAGGAGGAGGTGGGTCGAACGCCTACAGCCAACTGTTTCCTATACCGTGGGCTAGGCAGCACTGTCCCACCACCGCTGTCCCCTGTGGACCCTGCATCCACCACATTAACCCAGTGCGCAGTGATGGACACGTAACGGCCCTGGCCATGCCGACTGGACCATGCATCTGTTGTGAGGTGCACCTTTCCGCTCACTGACTGCTTGAGTGCATGGACAATGCGGTCTTTCACATGATGGTGGAGGGCTGGGATGGCTTTGCGAGAGAAGAAGTGGCGACTGGGTAGGTCATAGCGTGGTACTGCATATGCCATGAGTTTGCGGAAAGCTGCGCTTTCCACCAACCGAAAGGGCATCATCTCAAACGAGATTAGTTTGGCAATGTGGGCGTTCAAACCCAGTGTACGCGGATGAGAGACTGAGTACTTTCTTGACCTAGTCATAGTGTCTGGGAGGGTGAGCTGGACTTGAGAGCTGCATATGGTGGAAGTAGCGGTGGACAGGGCGGACTGAGAGAGGGTTGATGATGGTGATGGAGTTGTTGTTCTTTCTGATGGCCTAGAATCAGTCTTTCGTTGATATAACAGTGGGATTCCCTGACTGCTGTGGCCTTGCAACGACACCTCAACATTTGCTGCTGTGCTAACCGGTGGGCTTACAGTGGGGGAAACAATGTAGCGTTGCTGACTACCTTCGTTGTGATCAGTTGCACATGTGGCACTTCAGGTTTGGTGTTGTGTCCACGCTTGCAAGTGCATGGTGGTTAAATGTCTAAGCATGCAACTGGTATTCAAATTTTTCAGATTTTTCCCTCGGCTAAAGGTCTTTGCGCACTTCTTACAGATAACCTTGGCCTGATCATGAGGATTTTGTTCACAAAAGTGCCACACTGCACTCTTCCTACTTTGGCAGACATTTTGCGGCCTAGCACGCTGTGATCTTTTGACCCTCTGGACAAGCAGTCCAGCAACTCTTTTGATTTTTGGAACCTGTCTTTGGAGTGCTCCGGGCCTGCCAGATAACAGCTGTTGCGATGTCGATGTCTGCTGTGGATGCTCCTCATCTGAGCTATTGGAAGCAGCACCCTCTTCCCCCAATGGATGCCAATCTGTGTCAACAACTGGGTCATCCATCACCTCCTCTTCAATGTCATGTGCACCTTCCTCTGTGTCACCGTGTATGGTGGTATAGTGTGCGGGAAGGGGCACCTGAGTCTCATCAGGGTCAGAATCTGGCTCTGTACACTGCGAGGACAATGTAGTGCTCTGAGTGAATGTACCAACAGAATCATCTATCAGCGGCTGTGCATCAGTGCACTCCATGTCAGATTCATCTTGGCCTGGGTAATTCACCATTTCACTTGATAATCCAGGCTTGGTATGTGAAAACAGCTCCATGGAGTAATCAGTAGTATGGCCTGCGTCATCCTTCAATCTTGGTTGGGGTGAAGGACACAAGGAAAGGTGTGGTTCATGAACATGAGCCTCCAATGACGACTCAGTGCTTTTACTTTTTACAACTTCAGAAGAGGAGGCGATAGAGCTGGAGGCTGAGTCAGCAATGTAAGACAAAACTTTTTCCTGATGCTCTGGCTTTAAAAGCGGTTTGCCAACTCCTAGAAAACTAAGCCTTCGAAGCCTTATGGAGCCAGACGATGACGCAGGCTCAACACCTCCTGTTCGGTCCTATTTTGCTCTTGCCACTACCATCAGATCCACCACCAACACCATCATTACCAGCTGCCAACCCCCACCCAGTTCCACGGCCTCTTCCACCAGCCTTCCTCATTTTTTGTAGCAATTTAGACAAAATCCAACAAACTATATAGTAATGTAAAACAAGGTACAAGGTGTCTATAGGACAGGGGAGATTTTGATTTTCTGCACACACTTGTGGACACTGGACACTTTTGGATTGTGTGAGGCCCACTGAATATTAGAGCGCTATGTCACAGGCTCGATGGCACAGGTGTGAAAAAAGTGACTAGAGGATAAGGGAGATTTTGAATTTCTGCACACACTTGTGGACACTGGACACTTTTGGATTGTGTGAGGCCCACTGAATATCAGAGCGCTCTGTCACAGGCTCGATGGCACAGGTGTGAAAAAAGTGACTAGAGGATAAGGGAGATTTTGAATTTCTGCACACACTTGTGGACACTGGACACTTTTGGATTGTGTGAGGCCCACTGAATATCTGAGCGCTATGTCACAGGCTCGATGGCACAGGTGTGAAAAAAGTGACTAGAGGATAAGGGAGATTTTGAATTTCTGCACAAACTTGTGGACACTGGACACTTTTGGATTGTGTGAGGCCCACTGAACATCTGAGCGCTATGTCACAGGCTCGATGGCACAGGTGTGAAAAAAGTGACTAGAGGATAAGGGAGATTTTGAATTTCTGCACACACTTGTGGACACTGGACACTTTTGGATTGTGTGAGGCCCACTGAATATCTGAGCGCTATGTCACAGGCTCGATGGCACAGGTGTGAAAAAAGTGACTAGAGGATAAGGGAGATTTTGAATTTCTGCACACACTTGTGGACACTGGACACTTTTGGATTGTGTGAGGCCCACTGAATATCTGAGTGCTATGTCACAGGCTCGATGGCACAGGTGTGAAAAAAGTGACTAGAGGATAAGGGATATTTTGAATTTCTGCACACACTTGTGGACACTGGACACTTTTGGATTGTGTGAGGCCCACTGAATATCTGAGCGCTATGTCACAGGCTCGATGGCACAGGTGTGAAAAAAGTGACTAGAGGATAAGGGATATTTTGAATTTCTGCACACACTTGTGGACACTGGACACTTTTGGATTGTGTGAGGCCCACTGAATATCTGAGCGCTATGTCACAGGCTCGATGGCACAGGTGTGAAAAAAGTGACTAGAGGATAAGGGAGATTTTGAATTTCTGCACACACTTGTGGACACTGGACACTTTTGGATTGTGTGAGGCCCACTGAATATCTGAGCGCTATGTCACAGGCTCGATGGCACAGGTGTGAAAAAAGTGACTAGAGGATAAGGGAGATTTTGAATTTCTGCACACACTTGTGGACACTGGACACTTTTGGATTGTGTGAGGCCCACTGAATATCTGAGCGCTATGTCACAGGCTCGATGGCACAGGTGTGAAAAAAGTGACTAGAGAATAAGGGAGATTTTGAATTTCTGCACACACTTGTGGACACTGGACACTTTTGGATTGTGTGAGGCCCACTGAATATCTGAGCGCTATGTCACAGGCTCGATGGCACAGGTGTGAAAAAAGTGACTAGAGGATAAGGGAGATTTTGAATTTCTGCACACACTTGTGGACACTGGACACTTTTGGATTGTGTGAGGCCCACTGAATATTAGAGCGCTATGTCACAGGCTCGATGGCACAGGTGTGAAAAAGTGACTAGAGGATAAGGGAGATTTTGAATTTCTGCACACACTTGTGGACACTGGACACTTTTGGATTGTGTGAGGCCCACTGAATATCTGAGCGCTATGTCACAGGCTCGATGGCACAGGTGTGAAAAAAGTGACTAGAGGATAAGGGAGATTTTGAATTTCTGCACACACTTGTGGACACTGGACACTTTTGGATTGTGTGAGGCCCACTGAATATCTGAGCGCTATGTCACAGGCTCGATGGCACAGGTGTGAAAAAAGTGACTAGAGGATAAGGGAGATTTTGAATTTCTGCACACACTTGTGGACACTGGACACTTTTGGATTGTGTGAGGCCCACTGAATATTAGAGCGCTATGTCACAGGCTCGATGGCACAGGTGTGAAAAAAGTGACTAGAGGATAAGGGAGATTTTGAATTTCTGCACACAATTGTGGACACTGGACATTTTTGGATTGTGTGAGGCCCACTGAATATCACAGCGCTATGTCACAGGCAGAAATTGGCTAGTGTATCACAAACTACAAGGTGTATGTAGAATTGGGCAGAATAGGAATCTCCCTAGAGTGTAGGTCTGTAAGAACGGAACAAGTCCTCCACTTATCCTTCCACAGTTACACACAGATAGCTTCACTGTGGCCGTGATAACAGCCGTTACACGGTACTGAGAGGAGCGTGCATGTACATGGCTGTCCAGTGTACGTTAAATTGTCAAGCTCCATGTTTTTTAAGTATACGGACTGACACACGCTGTCTCTCTATAGTTTTGAATGCGATCAAACAGCAAATATATTTAACTGTTTGAAAGCTAGACAAAACTAGTAGGTGCAGGTCTGTAAGAACGGAACATGTCCTCGACTTATTCTCACAGAGTGACACAGATAGCTTCACTGTGGCCGTGATAACAGCCGTTACACGGTACTAAGAGGAGCGTGCACGTACACGGCTGTCCGGTGTACGTTAAATTGTCAAGCTCCGTGTTTTTTAAGTATACGGACTGACACACGCTGTCTCTCTATAGTTTTGAATACGATCAAACAGCAAATATATTTAACTGTTTGAAAGCTAGACAAAACTTGTAGGTGCAGGTCTGTAAGAACGGAACATGTCCTCGACTTATTCTCACAGAGTGACACACAGATAGCTTCACTGTGGCTGTGATAACAGCCGTTACACGGTACTGTGTGAGGAGCATACACCGCTGTATGGTGTGAAAAAATGCACGCTCAGTACCTCACCAGGACAAAAATAAAAATTGGGATTGCTTTTAAAAAAGCAGTTTGCAGAGCAGTGGGTAAACAGCAATGCAGCCGTCAGGAAGCCTTAGAAGGCAGCCTAACAACCAACACCACTGATACACCACAATATAGCCTCCCCTTGCACTGCACACACAGTGACTGGTGTGTTGTACAGGCAAAATCGCTAGCAGCAGAAGCAGTTTTTTTTTCTTCTTCCCTGCCTAACGCTCTCCCTACAGAATCAGCAGCAACCTCTCCCTATGCTAAGATCGGCAGAAGTAAGATGGCGGTCGGCGTGCACGCCCTTTTATACCCCCTGTGACGCCCACCAAAGCAAGCCAATCACTTGCATGCCCTTCTGAAAGATGGTGGTGACCCGTGCCTATGTCATCACGTTGCCCACAGTGTCCGTGGATCCTGATTGGCTGAAAAAGAGCGCAAAACAAAGTTTTGAAACGCGACTTTGGCACGTAAATCGCCGACCTCGTGGCCGACCTCATCCTAGGGTCGGGTTTCGTTTCATGAAACCCGACTTTGCCAAAAGTCGGCGACTTTTGAAATTTTTCGACCCGTTTCGCTCAACTCTACTGGAGAGTAGATGAGAATATCATCCAGATAGACTTCAACCGAGATGGTAAGCATATCCCGGAAGATATCGTTCACAAAGTCTTGGAAGACGGCCGGGGCATTACAGAGGCCGAAGGGCATCACCAGGTATTCATAGTGCCCATCCCTGGTGTAAAATGCCATCTTCCATTCGTCCCCATCACGGATGCGAATCAGGTTGTAAGCCCCCCACAGATCAATTTTGGGAAAACGCCCTCGCTCCCCGTAGCCTATCAAACAGCTCTGATATCGGGGCAGAGGATACTTATTCTTAATGGTGATGGCGTTAAGACCCCTGTAATCAATGCAAGGACGTAGTTCCCTACTCTTCTTCTGGACGAAGAAGAATCCCGCCCCCCGCTGGTGATACTGACTTCCTAATGAATCCTCTTGCCAGATTCTCCCTGATGTATTGAGACATGGCCTCTGTCTCCGGGAGAGATAGGGGTTAGACTCGACCCCGGGGAGTAGAGTTGAGCGACTTTAGTCAGATCGGGTTTCATGAAACAAAATTTGTTTCAGATGAAACTGGTCCGACTAGGGCAAAAAAAGTCGGAGTTTCATCCGAAACCCGACCCCAATGCAAGTCAATGGGAAATAAAAGTCGGCATTGAGCGGATGAATGTCACTCGCTCAATGCCGACTTTTATTTCCCATTGACTTGCATTGGGGTCGGGTTTTGGACGAAACTCCAACTTTTTTTGCCCTAGTCGGACCAGTTTCATCTGAAACAAATTTTGTTTCATGAAACCCGATCCGACTAAAGTCGCTCAACTCTACCGGGGAGGCTCAGCACCAGGCAAGAGGTCAATAGAACAGTCATAGGGGCGATGCGGTGGAAGGGTCTCCGCCGCCTTTTTGGAGAACACGTCCGCATACTGTCGATAGTGTTTGGGGAGCGAGGAGAGATCAGCGGGAACCTCGGTGGAGGCAACCTGAATGCATTCCCTCACAGACATTACTCCACCCAATAATCTTCCCTGAGGACCACTCTATATGGGGGGAGTGGTACCGCAGCCAGGGGACCCCTGGAAGTACCTGGTCAATACCCTCAGACATGATGAGGAGGAATAACGTCTCCTGATGAGATGGAGGCACTGAGAGTAACAAGGGGACAGTCTGGTGGGTTATCTGTGAGGGTGGAGTGGCGCCGTTCACCACTCTGACGGTGACTGGTGTAGACATCATAATCAGGGGTATAGCGTGCCGTTGAGCGAAGGCTGACGACATAAAATTGCCCTCTGCCCCGCAATCCATGCAAACCTCCACCGCCAGAGTGGAAGAATCAAACTCAAGTGTCCCCTTAAAGGACAGCTTGGAGGAAAACGTCGCTGATTCTAGTGCTCCGCCTCCTACGGCCACTAGGCGCGAGCGTTCTCCCAGCTGCTGTGGGCACCGGTTGGCAAGGTGACCGGACTGCCGGCAAACATGACAGCTCACAGGAGCTCGAGCGGACCGGGGCCTGGATCCCTCATGGGAAGCCCCCTGACGCTTGGACGCCCGATCGGAAGATTCCAGAGGTTTAGCAAAACTAGGTGCCAACCTAAATCTCTGCCTACACTGGTCCCGCTCCAACCTTCGCTCGGCGAAGCGAAGATCTATACGGGTGGAGACAGTGATAGCTCCTCCAGTGTAGCGGGAATCTCCCTGATGGCCAGAGCGTCCTTCACAAGGCCAGCCAAACCTCTCCAGAATGCCGGAATGAGGACCTTCTCTGACCACTCTAACTCAGAGACCAGCGTCTGGAACTGGATGGCAAAGTGGCTGACCATGGAGGAGCCCTGTGACAATGCCAGCAGCCAGAGCGCGGTGTCATGGGTGACTCGTGGTCCCAGGAAGACCTGCTTCAGAGTGTCCAAGAACCACGAGACACTCTGCACCACATGATCACCACGCTTCCACAGCGGTGTCGCCCACTCCAAAGCCCTGCCCGACAAGAGGGAAATAATAAATCCCACTTTAGCCCGCTCAGAGGGGAATCGTGCGGCCAGCAGCTCTAGCTGTATAGAACACTGGCTTACAAAACCCCTACAAGAAGCACTATCACCCGAGAACTTCTCGGGCAGCGGGAGGCAGGACAAAGTAGGGGCAGGGATGGTTGAGGTCACACAGGAGACAGCCTCTGTGGCTGCCTGAACAGTAACATCCACAGCTGAGGCTGAACGCTCGAGAGCCGCCAACCTGCCCTGCAGCTGCCGGATGTACTGCAGCAGTCGCTGTTCATCCGCCATTACTAGCCAGACCCTGGCGCAAGGATAATGTTAGGGCTGGCGGAACGCACCAAATAATAAAGATGGTAATAAGGTGCGCTCACAGCCCAGGGTCCACCGTGCAGGGGTGGTAACCTGCTGCTCAGTAATGGCGGATGCTATATGGCGGTATACTATAAGAACACACGTGGGTTAACATCACCCGGTGTGTACAGGGGCGGACTCTATTGCTTCACAGAGCCGCACTACAGCTGAGCGTAAACGCCAGAGCCTGTTTGTGCTCTCAGAGCTCGGCTAAAAGAGTGCACAGTGTACGGCCACAGAAATCTACCCTAAGGACATGGGGTTAGAGTCCTTCTAGGCCCACTGAACGCGCAGCGTCGCTGCCGCGAGTGCCGCTATAGATGCTGGCTATGGAGCACATGCACTGAGGCACGCCGAGTCCCTGGTGAGGCCTGATGCCTGACTCAACCTCAGACCTACCTACGCCTAAGCCAGGGCGCTAGCAGGCTAGGCTGCACAACACATGCGTACCAAGGGTAGGGGTTTCTTAATGAGTCACTCACCAGAGACATTCATATGTGCATACATCACTCACTCCACATAGTCTGTAAATACAGTCTATCCTAGCGCATGGGCGAGCGGTCATGCAAACCTTTTATAGCCACGGGCGTCCAGGACCTTCCTGGCTTCTCGGATGGGCCAATCCGAACACGAGCAGGACCTGAGCACGTGACCCTCGATCTCCAATGGGAGATCACTCCACGGGCATGCTCAGTGGCCCGACATGAGGACTTAGTCCCTGGAGAATCTCGCTGCTGAGCAGCATGCATTGTCATAGCTGTGCCAGTGGTGGCAGCAACAAGCAAACCCACGGAGTTGGCCTGGGCAGAGCGCTGGAACCGATGAATCTGCTGAGCAGCCTCCACTGCAGCTGAAGAAGAATGGGAGACCGCTGGGTGCAAGGCTCTGGATTCCTGCTGTGCAGTGGCAGGAACCCGACGCCTAACACAAGGCAATATTTTATACCATTTACAACAAATGTAACTCTGTGGAGCTCATGTATCCCCCATCATCACTTTCAGGGTTATATCATGTTTACAATGTGTCCAGAACATGTTGTAACTGACTATTGAGAACAAATATGATAACAAGTATAGTTTCCTTGAACACAGAGACTAGTAGTCTACATAAGAATAACTCGAGCAATAATAAGGCAGAAGGCATTAGAAGTCTTAAAGGCAATTAAAGGGATATAAAAGCAAACCATTAACTCTTCTATATCAATTTCCCCCTTTTGTAAATGGTATAACCTTTGCCACAGGGTCAGCTGATGTCCACAAAGGAGCTACTGTCTCATAGGTCTAGTACCCATAAGGGGTCTTCCTACCTGCTTCACCCATCCACCTTCAGTGTGGACACTCACTTTCCCCATCATCAATGGCCACCTGGGGTCTATGATACACTTCAGCCTTAGATTCTTTTTTTAGGCATAGATTATTCAGTAGCTTAAGTAATACATATATTAGCGCTTTTACGGCTACATAAAACAATAAGCAAGACAAAAAAATTTGCATACAAGTCTGTACAATGCCAAAAATCCATCCTGCAAGGCCATTAAACCAATTTGCTGGGTTTAGAAAAGAGAATGTGTTACCCCACCTGGAGTCTCTGTTTGCACTGTGTTGTTTTAACCATTGGTCTCTAAGTTCACCTATTTTGTCTATACTGGCCCTGATCTGGAGATTGCCAGCAGGGTCGATATAATTACAACAGGTGGGACCAATTATCTGACACATTCCTCCTTCTTTTGCTGTCAGGTAATCTAGTACTATAGTATAGTAAAACTCTGACTGTTTCTCTTATTCATTCTCGTCTCGACTATTGTAACTCTCTTCTAATCGGTCTCCCTCTTACCAAACTCTCCCCTCTCCAATCTGTCTTTAATGCTGCAACCAGGATCATATTCCTCACCAGTCGTTACACTGATGCCTCTACCTTGTGCCAGTCATTACACTGGCTACCCATCCACTCCAGAATTCAGTATAAACTTATTACCCTCACCCACAAAGCCCTCCATGGCTCAGCACCACCCTACATCTCCTCCCTTGTTTCAGTATACCACCCTACCTGCGCCCTCCGTTCTGCTGATGACCTGAGGTTAGCATCCTCAATAATCAGAACTCCTACTCCCGTCTCCAAGACTTTACATGTGCTGCGCCAATTCTTTGGAATGCACTTCCCAGGTCAATACGATTAGTCCCCCATCCCCACAATTTTAAGCATGCCCTGAAAACACATTTATTCAGACTGGCCTATCGCCTCAACATATTAACCTAATCTATCCCTGTGTGGCACAGCCAAAAGTTTTACCATAACCAGGTTCCCTGCATCATGTTCCCACATGCTTTATGCATCCATTAGCCCTCTGTGTCTGTACTGATACACACTTAACATTATGGCTGGTCCATACAATCAGGGCAACTGTTACCACCCACCTTTCGTGTCTCCCTTTTTTTTCCTCATAGATTGTAAGCTTGCGAGCAGGGCCCTCACTCCTCTTGGTATTTGTTATGATCTATGTGATTATTGTTATGCTGTAATGTCTATTGTCTGTACAAATCCCCTTTGAAATGTAAAGTGCTGCGGAATATGTCGGCGCTATAAAAATAAAATGTATTATTATTATTATATGTTGGTTAGTAACTATGAGTAATTGTCTCTGTATTGTATTAGTTTCATTAAGAACTTCAAGAATCTGGAAAATCTGATCGTCCAGGTAGTCGGTAGCTTCCACTAATTTATCTCACAGTTGTGTTATGAAGGGGTATATTAGCATACTACTGAATATTTTATATGTTATCCCCATTTCTAAGATGCGGCCTACCATTTGGCTGGGGCTTATAGTCTACAGCCCTTCTATACAAAGTATAAATTGGGACTGCTACTGTGTCTATTTTACTATGAGGAACTATGAAAGTGGCGGGTGTCAGTTTGGCAAGAGTGCAGACCCCTCTTATGTCCGGGCTCACCCACCTGTAGAATACAAGGGGGAGGACGAATCCAAAAACACAACTGAAAGTCAAATATCAAATTGCTTTATTAGCGTGGAAGGCAAGGTACAAATGTAATGTACTATGAAATCATAAAAACACAATCAGCGAAAAAGGACACTGATACCCTGTTGGCCAATGCTGCCCATAATTGTACAATTGAGTATGGGTCGCCCTCCCAGGGCTGTGTGGTACTCGCTACTGGGCCTGTGTCAGGGGGATGTGTCACAGCAGCGGTGACCTGGTCCGTGGCCCTGGGCGCCCAAGCAATGGGGAGATGTAGTTAATGGTAGAATAGTTTGTGACGCCACCCGTGGTGTTTGGCAAATATGGTGTTAGGCCAACGCTGCATACAGTTCCGCTGGGACTGATGGTATGTGCAGCTTAGATGGTAAAGCTCCCCACAGGTGGAGCTGTAGTCCCAGGGCAGTGTAGATGTAGCTGGCACGGGGATGTAGCAGTGACGAAAGCATAGGGAACAGACAAGACACAGCGGTTGTAGTTTGTGTACCTTTACTGAGTATATGCAGTCCAGAGTCCTGATTACAGATGGTATTGGAGCAGGTTAGCCTGGAAGCAGATCAGGATTCTCTCTCATTAGAAGGGCTGTGCAGTCTCCTTCCTAGCGCTTTGTAGTGTGAAGCACTCCAGTACTTGGTTACTCTGAAATGCCTCTCTTCAGATGTTCCTAGAACTTTACTTGTATGACAGACAGCTGTAGCCTCTCTCGGGGACTCGTCTCTTCAGTCCTGGCTCTCTATTCAATTGCTGCTGTGTCCCAAGTCTTTGGTGAGAGCAGGGCATTTACAGCCTCCTACTCCTCTGGTATCTGTGGCAGGACCATTAGTATCCGTACCACCATGGAGACCAGGCTCCAGTCTTTGCGCTCTAGTGGTGAGGGAGCTCTCCTCCCGGAGCTCAACCTCCACCCCGCTCCACACGTCCGCACATGTGGACCTCCTCACACTATCTGACTACTCCTTTCTCCTGACCCTCAGAGAGTACTCTGCTCCTCAATCCTGGTTCAGAGTTCCCCCTGGTGGCCCGGAGTGGAACTGTGTTGCATGCATTAGGTTATCTGCTGGAGAGACCCATCACTGCTTCCAAGCCTGGCATTACCTTCCCCTGGAGGAAGGCAAAGCCAGTGTGGTGACCATACTCCTGGGGGCGCCACTGTTGTGAGTTCATTCTCACAAGTTGTGAGTTCCCCTTCTGGACTCCCTCTGGTGGTGACGGGAGGTGGTGTGGCTGGTTTGATCGGTGGAGATCTGCCACCTGAGAATGAGGATGATGACTGGATCTCAGGTTTGTCAGATTGGATTTAAGACAGCCCACGCCCTACTCAGTTGCTGGTGATTCCTTCTGGCTTGTCAGCTCTTGGTTTTCAGCTCTATTCCAGTCATCTAAAGCTAAGTTTTTCTGCTAATGTTCACACTTGATTTTGTTGGTCTATTCAGTTTTTTGTGTGGTCTGCCAGCCCCGGCTGGGGGCTGAGCTGAATTTCCACTCTTATTTATCAGTATTTTGCCAATTGGCTTTATGTCCCTTACTAGTTCGGTCTCTTTTTGCTCTGTCTCAGGATATTCCAGAGTGCTGATATAGTGGGAGAAGTCTAGAGACTTCAGGGTTAATTTTGCTATCAGAAATGTTGGATATTATTTTTGTAGGGTTTTTTGCAGGTTGCAGACAGTGACTTGCCTTTCCTTTCCTGTCTAGTTAGTTTGGGCCCCATCATTTGCTCAGCCTATTTTCCTGCCTGTGTTTGTGCCTTCATCTTGTTTCACCATCAATACATGTGTGGGGGCTATCTATTCCTTTGGGGTCTGCTCTGGGGCAGTTAGTTTTCCCTTTTCTTGCTTTAGGCTTATGTAGTCCTCCGGCCGTGACGAGGCGTCTAGGAACATCGTAGGCACGCTCCACGGCTACTGCTAGTTGTGTGGTATGATCAGGGATCTGCAATCTGCATAGTTACCAACTTCTCTGGTTTTCTGTGGCTTAGCTTGTTTTTTTTTTTCTCCTCGGTGACCCATTTATAACATGCCACATTCCCCCCTAGTGCAAGTCAGCACTCCTGGGCTGAACAAAAACATCAAAAACAACATATAAACATTTAAACAACAATAATTGTACAAGATTTGAAAAAGAGAAAAATGTACAAAAACCAATTGCTGCAAAAATGGTCCTATGATGACAAGTCCAACATCAATGTCCATGGTCCATTCCTGACAAATGGTAAATATATACAAGGAAAGTTTTTGACCACACACAAGTCCTGTGGTTCAGTGTCCATGAACAAAACTTAGCAATTTCCAAGGAAACTCTTACAGGTTACCTGTAAGCACAAAAGCTTGAAAAACAGTTACATATTTACAAAATTTCAACAATTACATTACTTTACACTCACTGGCCACTTTATTAGGTACACCATGCTAGTAACGGGTTGGACCCCCTTTTGCCTTCAGAACTGCCTCAATTCTTCGTGGCAGAGATTCAACAAGGTGCTGGAAGCATTCCTCAGAGATTTTGGACCATATTGACATGATGGCATCACACAGTTGGCGCAGATTTGTCGGCTGCACATCCCTGATGCGAATCTCCCGTTCCACCACATCCCAAAGATGCTCTATTGGATTGAGATCTGGTGACTGAGGAGGCCATTTGAGTACAGTGAACTCATTGTCATGTTCAAGAAACCAATCTGAGATGATTCGAGCTTTATGACATGGCGCATTATCCTGCTGAAAGTAGCCATCAGATGCCTGTTCTTAGCTGAGAGGAGTGGTACCCAGTGTGGTCTTCTGCTGCTGTAGCCCATCTGCCTCAAAGTTCGACGCACTGTGCGTTCAGAGATGCTCTTCTGCCTACCTTGGTTGTAACGGGTGGCAATTTGAGTCACTGTTGCCTTTCTATCAGCTCGAACCAGTATGCCCATTCTCCTCTGACCTCTGGCATCAACAAGGCATTTCCGGCCACAGAACTGCCGCTCACTGGATTTTTTTTCTTTTTCGGACCATTCTCTGTAAACCCTAGAGATGGTTGTGCGTGAAAATCCCAGTAGATCAGCAGTTTCTGAAATACTCAGACCAGCCCTTCTGGCACCAACAATCATGCCACGTTCAAAGGCACTCAAATCACCTTTCTTCCCCATACTGATGCTCGGTTTGAACTGCAGGAGATTGTCTTGACCATGTCTACATGCCTAAATGCACTGAGTTGCCGCCATGTGATTGGCTGATTAGAAATTAAGTCTTAACACACAGTTGGACAGGTGTACCTAATAAAGTGGCCAGTGAGTGTATATACGGTATCTAACTGGTAGTATGCCTTGTGTAGTGCGGGTAGACCTGCGTAACTCTAATGGGGCAAACTGGGTAGCACTCTCCTACCGACTCTTAGACTCACCAGGGGCACAACAGGTTCACCACTGGCAGGGCGAGGGTTCTCTGACTCCACTGCTGGTGTGGCTTCTGTTGCCTGATTTTCTCGATCTTCAAGGTCTTCTTGAGTCCTATTCTCCTGTGCGTCTACTTGGGGAAATAACAACACCGGCACCACTATTGCATCATTACCTCTAGTCCAATTCGCAGGGAACTCTCCCAGCACGGTACTGACTGTCTTTTCTTCCTCTGTAGGTGGGATGCTATCTGATCCTCCCGCTTTTTCTTTCAACTGTTCAGGGCATAACTTCAAGTGATCCCTGGATACCGCTGCTGAGGTCTCTCCTCCATCTTTGCTAACAAGTCATACTTTGGCATTATCAAAGTTCGAGGGCAGAATTGTATAGGGCTCCTCTTCCCATTGATCATCCAGCTGATGCAGTCTTCTTTTTCTCTTGAGAACTTGTTCTCCCGGCGAAAAAGGAACAGCAGGTGCATTTTGGTTATAAAGTCTCTCCTACTTCTGCCTTGCCTGAGCCAGACTCTTCTCCACACACTCCTGTACCCTTCTGTACTGCTGCTGCCTCTCCTTGTCCCAGTCAGCATCTGGTGACGTTACTTCAGGCGTCAGGTCTCCCATGTCTAACTCAATAGGCAGCTTACCAGGCCTTGCTCTCATCAGGTACGCTGGAGTACAGTTGGTAGAGTTCACTGGGATATGGTTGTAGAGGTCCACCAGATCGGGCAACTTTTCTAGCCACAGATGTCTCTCCTCCAAGCGCATTGTCTTCAGTAAATCCATCACTACCTGGTTCATCTTCTCGCACATGCCGTTGGTTTGTGGGTGATAAGGTGTTGTCTGGATCTTCTTACACCCATATAAGTTGCAAAATTCATGGAACACTTCTGCCTCGAAAGCTGGACTTTGGTTTGTCAGCACCCTCTCAGGATGTGGTCTACAGAAGTACTGTTGGAATGCTCTGGCCGCTGTCCTGGCCGTTAGATCTTTAACGGGCACAACCACCAGGAATCTTGAATAGTGGTCCACAATGGCAAGGGCATAAGGTAGCCTGACCGGCTTGGAACCAGCTTCACATGGTCCAGGGCTACCAACTCCAGGGGCTGTTTGGTGATGATTGGCTGTAAGGGAGCTCTCTGGCTGTCTCGATCTTTTCTGCGAAGGTTACACTGTCCACACTCCCAGCACCACCTCTCATAGAATCATAGAATCATAGAATCGTAGAGTTGGAAGGGACCTCCTGGGCCATCTGGTCCAACCCCCTGCTCAAAGCAGGATTCGCTAAATCATCCCAGTCAGATGTCTGTCCAGCCTCTGTTTGAAGACTTCCATTGAAGGAGAACTCACCACTTCTCGTGGCAGCCTGTTCCACTCATTGATCACTCTAACTGTCAAAAAGTTTTTTCTAATATCTAATCTGTGTCTCCTCCCATTCAGTTTCATCCCATTGCTTCTAGTCTTTCCTTGTGCAAATGAGAATAAAGTTGATCCTTCTACAATGTGACAGCCCTTTAGATATTTGTAGACAGCTATTAAGTCTCCTCTCAGTCTTCTCTTTTGCAAACTAAACATTCCCAAATCCTGCAACCTTTCCTCATAAGACAGGGTTTGCAGACCGGTCACCATTCTGGTCGCTCTTTTCTGAACTTGCTCCAGTATGTTGATGTCTTTTTTAAAATGTGGTGCCCAAAACTGGACACAATATTCCAGATGAGGTCTGACCAAAGAGGAGTAGAGGGAAATAATGACTTCACGTGATCTAGACTGTATGCTTCTGTTAATACATCCTAGAATGGCCTTCTGCATGCCAGTCCAGTAGAACCTCTCTCGGAGCAATGTTTCCAACTTCTTCCATCCAAAGTGTCCAGCTCCATTGTGGTATGCTCCTAGGACCATTGATGCATCTCTCTTTGGGACCACCACCTGCCAGACCAGCTCATGTGTGCGGGCATTGATACTCCTCCGACACAGCTTCCCTTCATAAATGAACAGCCGACCTCTTTCCTTCCACAACTGATGAGTTTTTTCAGGAGCACTCAACTCTGGGCGTGAGTCACCTTGTGTCAGCAGCTCTTTCACCAGGCGGACTGCAGGGTCATTATCTTGCGCTTCTGCCCAATCATGATGGGGCAACGGATTCAGAGTGACTTCCTTCAAGCCAGGCTGCCTGTTTCTCACTCCTTGAGCACGTTGGACCGCCAGCGCCAGTGGCTGGTGGAAGGGAGGCAATTCTACCTCTTCCAGAGCCTCAGGGTCTTCTCCTGCATCTGGCAGATAAGGCATCCTGGATAGCGCATCAGCATTGGCAGTCTTGTGCCCTGCCCGGTACTTGATGGTAAACTCATAATTGGATAACCGAGCCATACATCGCTGCTCCAGTGCTCCTAGCTTGGCAGTGTCCAAGTGGGTCAACGGGTTGTTGTCCGTGAAGATTGTAAATTTGGCCGAAGCTAGGTAATGCTTGAACCTTTCGGTGACAGCCCAGACTATGGCAAGGAACTCCAGCTTGAAAGAACTGTAATTATCAGGGTTCCTCTCAGTGGGACGCAGCTTCCTGCTGGAGTAGGAGATCACTCTCTCTTTTCCATTATGTACCTGCAACAGTACTGCTCCTAATCCCACATTGCTGGCATTCGTGTACAGCACAAAGGGTTTCTCATAATCTGGGTAGGCCAGAACTTCGTCACCTGTGAGAGCCATCTTCAATCTGGTGAAAGACCTCTCCAAATCTTCAGTCCATTCAAATGTGGTATTCTTCTGCTTGCCTTTCTTGGACTGCCCCACCAGAAGGTTTTGCATCGGGGTGGCTATTTCAGTAAAGCCTTTGATGAATCTCCGGTAGTAGCCTACCAGTCCAAGGAATTGGCGTACCTCATGGAGGTTGCTGGGCTTTTTCCAATCCCGGATGACCGTGACCTTGTCAGGATCTGGTGCCACACCTTCTGCACTGATCACATGACCGAGGTACTGTACCTTAGGCTTCAGGAGGTGGCATTTTGAAGGCTTCACTTTCAGGCCAAAATTGGACAAAGCTTCAAACTCTTCGGCCAGGTGTTCCAGATGCTCTTCATAGGTCTTGGAGAAAACGATGACATCATCCAAGTACAACAGGACTGTTTCAAAGTTCATGTGTCCCAGGCAACACTCCATCAGCCGTTGAAATGTTCCTGGAGCAGTGCAGAGTCCAAATGGCATATAATTGAACTCACAGAGACCCATAGGAGTGATAAATGCGGTTTTCTCCTTGTCTGCCTCTGCCACGGCAACCTGCCAATACCCACTGGTGAGATCCAAGGTGGAAAAGTAGTTTTAAGTGCAGCTAATGACTCTTCAATTCTAGGCAATGGGTAGGCGTCTTTATGTGTGATACTGTTAATTTTCCTGCAATCAACACACATTCTCATAGTACCATCCTTTTTCTTTACAAACACTATTGGAGCTGCCCATGGGCTACAACTGTCCCTAATGACCCCAACTTCCTTCATCTCTTTCAACATACTCTTAGCACATTGGTACTGTGTTGAGGGTATAGGTCTGTACCTCTCCTTTATGGGTGGATAGTCTCCAGTGGGGATATGATGTTGCACCTCTTTTGCCTGCCCAAAATCTAGTGGGTGTTTGCTGAATACCCGCTCATACTTTTGTGTCACTCTGTAAACCCCATTTCTCTGGTATGAAGGTGTAGAGTCAGTTCCCACCTGCAGTTGCTGGCACCACTCTTCTAGCTGCTTCACAGGGCCATTGCCCTCCACCGGATCGGATGAGACCAAAGGCTCTGCTGCCTGCAATGAGTTGTTATTAACAGTGAGCAGTTTAGCAACTGTGGCGTACCGAGGTATTGTGGCTTCCTCCTCCCCACAATTCAGAAGGCATACAGGTACTCTCCCCTTTCGTACATCAACCACCCCTCTGGCTGTCAGGACAGTGGGCCTGCTATCTGAATATACTGGCTCTACCAATGCCTGGTAATCCTGCCCTCTGAGCCCTATGGCTGCCTGACACCAAACCAACATTTCACATCTGGGGGGTATTACAATGGGAAAAGCATCACTCACTCTGACACTACCAATTTCTCCGCCAGAGAGTTCTACCTGTTGTCTTTGCATCAGGGCTCGGATCTCCTTCTGCAGGACTCGTTGTTCACCGGAACCAGCAGTCTCAGCCACCTGTTGTAACAAGACAATAACCTCGGACAGACAGTTTTCAATTACATTTGTACCAAGAGTCATCATGGGATTACATTCACGTCGGTCAATATCAACAACTATCAGACCTTGTGATTTTAGCTCCACCCGCCCCACTTTAACAGAAATTTCCTTGTATCCAGTCTGCGGCAAGGTAGACCATTACTAGCCACTACAGTTAGTTTATCAGTGGGGCCACAGGTGAGTTCAGAATCAGCCCAGTACCTCTTGTACAAAATATACCGCATAGTGGTCACCTGGGAGCCAGTGTCCAGCAAAGCGTTCAAGGGGATGCCGTCAATCACCACAGGAAGGATCGGTCTCCCTCCCACATACTTGGCTCTCCAGTTCCTTGGGCCTGGTGATCCTACTCCTTGGGGTTGGCCCTCTGTCCCAGGGGTTGCTCGATTAAAGGACAGTACCTTGCAAGATGACCTGCCTTGTAACAGTGGCGACAGATGGGACATCCGTCCTGGTCGTAGCGATCAATGTTCCTTCCTCGAAGTGGCGGGGTTCTCCTCCTCCGGAGCCATGGGACATCCTCTGGACTGGAAGCAAACTGGACCTTTTCTTTGGAGTAATCCTGCAGGGACTGCATGGTTCTGGTGAGTGCAGCCATTCCTTTGGTCAGCTCCTGGACCTGAAGACACAGCTCCTCTGTTGGATCTTTATCCAGGGTCTGGGCATCAGCCTCCACAGGGATGGAAGGAAAGGATGTAGCTTCCTGATGGTAGGTGATCGTTGGGCGCCTAGGGGGCGCTGGATGGCTGTCAATGGACTCCTGCAGTACCTGAATAGCCCTGTCCTTAAATTCAGCAAAGTCCAGATCAGGGCTTTGCAGGGTTATAATACGCAACTGTACTCTGTGGGTACTAGATAGGAGTCCTTCAATGAACTTCTCCTTCAACAGTTTATCTTCCTTTACGCTGTCAGGATCAACTTGCTTAACTGCTCGTAGCGCCTCTTGCAGGTTGAGGGCATAATCCCGGGTACTGTCTTGTAGCCTCTGTTTACAGCCAAAGAACAGCATCTTCATTTCAGTTGCAGTGCGGGTGTCAAAAGTGCTCTTCAGCTTGGCCAGGACCTTTGCAACAGTCTCTTTATCGGTGGCCTGCCAGGCTTTCACCTCCCTCAGTGCGGCACCTGTTAACTGTCCAATCAGGATATTAACTTTCTGGTCTTCAGACAGAGGGTAAACTTTAAACAAGCTGCACAGTCTATCCTTAAATTCACTCAGGGTATGTGACTCACCCTAGTAATGCGGTAGCCAGGCCGCTCCCGGTATATAAGGCATGGATAGCGGCATTATGGGGACCGCTGCGGCGGGTGCTCCGCCTGGCGGTACCGCGGAGTTAGCAACAGCGTCCGCCGCTGCATTGGCTTGTGGCGCGGATATCTTCTCCCCCCCAGTTAACATTAGCCAGGGCCGGGGGTTGCAGGAACTCACCGGCGGCTGCTTCACAGGCCCGACGATCCGGGCTGTAGGCCTCAGCTCCTCCTCCTCTCACGCGCTGTCCTCTATTCCCGCGCGGCACTTCGCTTCTTTGCGCTCTACAGCAGGCTCCACCCACGAAGGCCCGCCTCTTTCTTCCCACGCGCGTCAAGCAGCGCGGCAATGGCGGATTCTGGCGCCAAATTCACACACAGTTCACAAACACAGTCTATGGCACACAGGACCCGGGGATACCGGGCTCCGTAATCCTGTTCATGACGCCAAATTGAGTCACCCTCCCAGGGCTGTGGGGTACTCGGTACCAGGCCAGTGTCAGGGGGATGTGTCACAGCAGCGGTGACCCGGTCCGTGGCCCTGGGCGCCCAAGCAATGGGGAGATGTAGTTAATGGTAGAATAGTTCGTGACGCCACTCGTGGTGTTTGGCAAATATGGTGTTAGGCCAACGCTGCATACAGATCCACTGGGACTGATGGTATGTGCAGCTTAGATGGTAAAGCTCCCCACAGGTGGAGCTGTAGTCCCAGGGCAGTGTAGATGTAGCTGGCCCGGGGATGTAGCAGTGCTGAAAGCATAGAGAACAGACAAGACCCAGCGGTTGTAGTTTCTGTACCTTTACTGAGTATATGCAGTCCAGAGTCCTGATTACAGATGGTATTGGAGTAGGTCAGTCTGGAAGCAGATCAGGATTCTCTCTCAGCAGAAGGGCTGTGCAGTCTCCTTCCTAGCGCTTTGTAGTGTGAAACACTCCAGTACTTAGTTACTCTGAAATGCCTCTCTTCAGATGTTCCTAGAACTATACTTGTATGACAGACAGCTGTAGCCTCTCTCGGGGACTCCTCTCCTGAGTCCCAGCTCTCTATTCAATTGCTGTTGTGTCCCAAGTCTTTGGTGAGAGCAGGGCATTTACAGCCTCCTACTCCTCTGGTATCTGTGGCAGGACCATTAGTATCGGTACCACCGTGGGGACCAGGCTCCAGTCTTTGCGCTCTAGCGGTGAGGGAGCTCTCCTCCCGGAGCTCAACCTCCACCCCGCTCCACACATCTGCACACGTGGACCTCCTCACACTATCTGACTACTCCTTTCTCCTGACCCTCAGAGAGTACTCTGTTCCTCAATCCTGTTTCAGAGTTCCCCCTGGTGGCCCGGAGTGGAACTGTGTTGCATGCATTAGATTAACTGCTGGAGAGACCCATCACTGCTTCCAAGCCTGGCATTACCCTCCCCTGGAGGAAGGCAAAGCCAGTGTGGTGACCATACTCCTGGGGGCGCCACAAGTACATAGTAAACATACACTGAAAGACTGGTTTTAAATAATATGCATAATAACAATGTTATACCAGTATATAGTCAAACTAGATAACAACATATCCAGGCAAGATAACAAGTGCAAACAATGGTTTCCCGAAACGCGCGTTGGGGCGGACAAGGGTACCCCGCGGCCTCTATCTACCTTTCAGTCCAGGTATTATGCACTATTTGTTTTTAAATTTGCACTTGTTATCTTGCCTGGATATGTTGTTATCTTGTTTGATTATATAGTGGTATAACATTGTTATTATACATATTATTTAAAACCAGTCTTTTCGTGTATGTTTACTATGTACTCAATTGTACAATTATGGGCAGCATTGGCCAACAGGGTATCAGTGTCCTTTTTCGCTGATTGTGTTTTTATGATTTTATAGTGCATTACATTTGTACCTTGCCTTCCACGCTAATAAAGCAATTTTATATTTGACAATCAGTTGTGTCTTTGGATTCGTCCTCCCCCTTATGTTGTGCATATTTTTGCAACTGGTGATATATAGTCCTTGGGTGTTCATGTTGGTGGTTAATTATATAATATTACACTTGATATTTTTATATTAGAATTCCCCACATGTCTTATACACCAGGTTCTACTACCTTCTTTATTCACTCACCTGTAGGCACGATGTCCGCAAACCAAGAATACTCATTCGGGGAGAACACAAACGTGACCCGGGGTCTGTATACATTGGTATAAATTCAAAAGTCCTGACATAGGCTTATGGGCACACCAAGTGTTATTCATTTGTTTTCCACTTATACCAGATGTACATTTACCCCTTTCTGTCCTTATTATTTTACCCGTAGATGCTCTACAGCCTTCAATACCATCCTGGTACACCGTCTCATTAGCCTGTGTTTGATCATGAGTGTATATACGTAAGCAATTATTGTCCTCACCACAAGTGTTTGCTCCAGTGTGTTGAAGACTGAACCACAGTCCATCATTGGGAATGGAGTCTGAGTGAGGGATTTCAGTCCTCCTCCTGGCGACCATATCTCCGACATCTGAATAATATTCCCGCCACCACATTTATACCTTAGGCCGCATTATATTAAACTGAAACCAGGGATTAGCGGCCCATCCGATTATAGCCAATGAGGCAGATATATCACGGGGCACATCTTTTCCCCAAAACCTAGATTGAGTCCAGGTCTCATTGTGTATGCAGTGTGGGGTTAATACCTCCATGGCTCCAGAGGTAAGGCTAAGTACGGCATAGTCCTCGCAGATACTGGGCTGTGTGTACAGATCCAACAGTCTTTCAGTTTCTGTCTTTCTATGTCTTTTTAAGAAGAGCATGATGCCGAATAAGTTTGTTGTCCCAGTCAGCATTTAAGAGTTTATCCTGTGTCTCTGTAGAGTGCAGTAACCCTGTCACTGCCAGCAAGGTGATGAGGAGAACAGTCATTCTGCTGTTGATAGGACCTTCTTGCAGTAACTGGCGTGAATCCAGGTGGGCTTTCCCTCAAGTTTTACTGAGGTGGATGTGGTCAGCTGGACTTGGAAGGGGCTGTCAAATCATGGGTCCAGGCTCCTTCTCACATGTCTACATATAACCACGCCATCACCTGGATTCAGCTCATACACATCTGCACTGGCATTATGATCTGGAATGGAAGAGAACGCATGTTTATGCACCACATTAAGTCTTTCCTGCAAGGCCTGGACATAGTCTGTCATAGAACCGTGTTGCATTTGTAGCACCTGTGGGAAGTACAGACCAGTAGAGATGAGCGACTTTGCCTTTTTTTTGGGGTCGAGTCGGGTTTAATGAAACCCGACTTTCGCAAAAGTCGGATCGAACGAAATCGGACGATTTTTGTGAAAAGTCGAAGGCCGACTGAAAAACCAAACCCAATGCAAGTCAATGGGGAAGCAAAGTCGGCAGGAAGTGGAGGCCAGGAAACACACCTACAGTGCCCATTTGAATGCCAAAAACATCAAATCTTATTTCAACCTTAATTTACTTCATAATACTAGTTACGCACTGAAAAATGGAGGTTATTTGGCTAAATTTGTGGGGGGGTAGGGCTGGTTCCAGGTTTTCATGTGCCCTGGGCCAAAGAGCGCTCCTTTAACACATACCACAACTCATGATGCTCCGATACGGCAGAGAAATAGCGGTATAGTACAATGAAAAATGCTTCACTTCTTACATCACATGACTGATATCCATTTTAAATTCTCCAATAGCTCCAAAAACGGACAGTATATAACTCCATACAGTATTATGGCCACCGCATAGTGCGCTATACAGAGTAATGAGGCCCATATATTTCACGATACAGAATCATTGGTCCCATATAATGTTTGAAACAGTGTATGATGAGCTCCACATAATGCTACAGTATATGTTGGTCCCCATGGATGAAGCTCCACTGTCTTATGGGCCCAAATAATGCTCTATATATAATGGGCCCCATTTCTAATGCTCTAGTGTATAATGGGCCCTGTAAATGCTGCTCCAGTGTCCGATGTCCACCTTTGGAATGCTCCAGTGTATGGTGGGCCCCATATATCATTCTCCAGAGTATAGTGCTCCCCAAAAATTGCTGTCCCAACATTGAAAACAATTAAATAAGTCTCCTCAAATAAGTCTCCTCGCTAGGGAATCCCTGTACTAGTCTGGGCATACAGACGTGATGTCATGATGTCATTGCACTCTCTGATCAGGAAACGAGGAAGACATCATGGCGGTGGAGCAGGGAGAGGTAAGTATTTCAACTTTGCAAGTGCTGTGATCCAGAGCAAGCAGGGGGCCCACTCGTTGGCAACGGCACTGGCACAGGGCCCCTCATAGTACGGCGTTGTGTCTGACGGCGGGTGGGCCGAACCTGCACTTTCAGCTGCACCTTCCTTTTTGTCACCGTGTAAGGTGGTACAGTATAAGGGAAGGGTAACCTGAGTTTCATCTGGGTCACATTCAGGCTGTGTAGAGTGCGAGGTGAATGTAGTGGTCTGGGCCAATGTACCAGCAGAATCATCTAGCAGTGGCTGGGCCTCAGTGCACTTGTGGCGCCCCAGGAGTACGGTCGCCACAGTGGCATTACCTTCCTCCTAGGGAGTGTGATGTCATGCTTGGGAGCAATGAAGGATCTCTCTAGCAGTTAAACCAACACACAACACATTTCCCACTCCAGGCCAGCAGGGAGACCTCTGAACCTGACTGCTGAGAAGCTGCTGTCTGTGGTCGGGAGGAGGTAAGTTAGGGCAGTCTGTGAAGGGAAGGGGAAGTGTGTGGATGTGAGAAGGGGAGCTGGAGGATGAGTAGAGTTAAGGCTCACTCCTAGCTTGAGCACATGGTCCGGATTCCGGTCTCCGAGTTTGTAGGGATACTGACGTTCCTGCAGCAGAAACCGGAGGAAGTAGCAGCTGTAAATGCTCTGTACCCAACTAAGGCTCGGAGGCCCCAGCAGCGATGTGTGGGAGCCAGAAGGAAAAGGCTATGGCTGCCTGCTATACGAGAAAGTTCCAAGAGAGCGTCAACAGGGGGAACTTCATTATACTCAGCACTGCGACTACCTCAGATAAGCGCTAGAATGGAGGCCACACTACCAATCTGCAGAGAGAGAATTCCAAAATGGCTTCAAGGCTTACCAACTCCTTCTCCATCTGTACTCTGGGTCCTGAACGGCACTTACCAAGTACAGGTAAAGGAACTGCACGACTGTGTCTGTTCTCTTTCTCCTGCGCCTGGCGCACGGCTCTGCTACATCCTGCACTGCACACCATCTACCAACTCTTTCATGTGCCCTGCGACAACGGCCCTACCTGTGCAGGCCTTCTACATCTTAGCTGCACCACAACATCTGTCCCAGAGAAGTGCCACTGCAGCGCTGGTCAATCTATTAAGAAACCACAGGTGGCGTCACGTATCATTCACCTATAAACGTAATTCACCCCTTTGCATGGACGTCCAGGGCCACGGAACGGGTCACCACCACTGTGACACATCCCCATCCCAGGGAGACCCCGTCCCGGGACCAATTAACCCCACTGCCCTGCCTGGCCACCCACACTCCATGTCAGATTCATCATGGACTGGGGAATTCACGATTTGACTTGATAACCCAGGCATGGTATGATATAAAGAGCTACATGGACTTATGTGAAGTGTGGCCTGCTGCATCATTCACTTTTGGTGGGGGTGAAGGAAACTAGGAAAGGGGTTCTTCCTGACCAGGAACCAGCACTTGACGACTCAGTGCTTGCATTTTTTGAAACTTCAGAAGAGGAGGGCTTTAAAAACGGTTAACCTACTCCCAGAAAAGGTAGCCTTCCAGGCGTTCCAGAGCCAGACCATGATGCAGGCTCAACACCTCCTGCCTTAGCTGCTATTGTGCTTTTGCCACTACCAGCAGATGCACCACCACCATCAGCACAGCTGGCCCCCCCACGCCCACGTCCGCGGCCTCTTCCACCAAACTTCCAAATTTAGCACAAAATAGACACAAAATAACATCACATATATGGTACTGTATCAGAAGCGTACAGCTCTATTTAGTCAAAGGATAATTGTCAATCTCCATATATATTCGATCAGTCACACAGAGACACTCCCAGGCTCAGTATGGATTAGACAAGAATATACAAAGTAGATAAAGTGTACAGTATCATCAGATAGCAGGTATATATAGCATAGTTTAAACATTAACAATGTATGTCTATATATCATGAGTAGTGTTGAGCCACCCCGCAAGTGTTTTGGTTCGTTGCACAGGAGGCAAGTTCATCGAATGTTCGTTGAACCACACTGAAAACAATGGCAGGCAAACACAAACACATACTAACACATAGAAAACAATTACAAAACACCTTAAAAGGTGTCCCAAAGCCAACAAAATGCTCTGAAGACAAAAATAACATATGGAAAAGGGCAAATACATTTAGAAAAGAGGTGGGGGAGTAAAAGGAGGAGGTGGAGGAGACACAGATCTAGGCCTGTCATGCCCTTATGAAGTCAAGAAAGTCTGGACTAAAAATGTAAAAACCAAAACCAAAAAAACAAAATCTGAAAACGAACACGATCACATACCGTCGTACTTCCCACCAATAAATTATGGCAACTGGCGATCGGGCGGCGTTATTCCCATGAACCTCCAAACAGCGGCCATGAAGCCAAAGTGTTTGCTTTCCGGGGGCAGCATGATTGCTAAGCTGAACCTTAAAGGAATGTCCAAAAGGGCATCACCAGGAGTGGAGCCTGCGGCTTAATTGGACTCCACCAGGGAAACCACAACCATGCCACCTCAAAAAAAGATGCACACATTGAAAGCTTTGTCGATTGTGTGTGTGAGATGTGGTATGTCCGTTTGTAGTTGTGCTAGCGATTTGTCAGCTTTATTCCGTTAACAAACGAGACTCCGGCATGCCCCTGCGGTACCCGTAAAGCTTACTAGAGGGATACGCGAGGCTCTTGCATGCGCGATCGAGCAATAACAGGGCTATCATGGCCTTCCATGTCTGGGGCTACATACCGCGCTACACTGAAACGACCATCTTTTGTCGCTTATAGGTGCAGATAACCCGCTGAACACCGTTAGTGATGGGGATCTGGGATTTCAATTATTCGCCGTGAACGATGATTTCCCAGTAAGTGCAGGTCCACAGCAATTCCTGATTTCGGCCTAACCGCCATTCCAGAAAAAATGCAAAACATTACGTGTCCAAACCACAGGTGCTGTAGCTTGCTTAACAGCTCTGCAACCGTTCTCAGGTCCAGTATGTATTCTACAAGATTCGAGAAAGTTGATAAAGGGTACAGTTTCACCAGATAACACATATAAATGTTGCATAGTTTACACATTAAAAACCTATGTGTATCGATCAGGAGGCAGGCTCAGACGGTCTCAGGCCCAGTATGGATTAGACCAGATGGTACAAAGTTGAGATAGGGTACATTGTCACTGGATAGCAGGTATATAGAGCATAGTTTAAACATTTAAAATCTCCGTGTTCTCTGCATGGATTACACAACAATCTAAAAACTAGAAAAAAGGAAATGTATTTCAAGTGTACACCATGATACACTTTTGGTGGTATTTTTAAATCTTCATTTATATTTCTGTCTCAGTAAGACAGCCCAGACTCTCTGCAATAGGAAATTAGATGGATACAATTATTTACCTAAAGTCTAGTGATTGCAGAAATCTACAAATTACTATTCACGGGAACAACTTCCGTCACAATTCTCAGAGGCGATGCTGACCCTCAATTAGTGTGTGGACACAGCAAAAACCTTTATTTGTGAAGAAAGTGTTGCCGTATCGCAGTACCGTTGATCCCATCGCCGTTACTCATATCCATGCAATTTTGATCACAGGGAGAGATGTAAACATGGTGCTCACTGCCTATCATGATCTATCACGTAACTTTGGAGTGCAAAACACAGAAGCCACAGGCCATAGGTGATTCAATTGGATTGGCATGAGAGGGAGGGCACATTTAAAAATGTGCGCTGGAATGTCACTCGTTTGTGGGTAGGAAAACTGTTAAAGCTGATGAGAAACCACCACTGCATCTCATTGTGAGTCGACGTCCATAAGAAATGGAAGCCATTGATCATCTGAAGCTAGATCCCGGCCAGCGGGACAGGGCATAGCTACATCTTAACCATCATCTTCTATCAGTTCACCAAATTTGAAGTGCCAGTCCCAGTGATGGATTTGACAGCCCAGACAACACAGCGGAGGACCAGGGAGAGGTAAACATTGCAAATGCTGGGGCCCTGCCCAAGCAAGGGGGGCCCACTCGTGGGCGTCGGCACTGGCACAGGGCCCCTCATAGTACGGCGGTGTGTCTGACGGCGGGTGTGCACCCCCACCGTCAGAGACACTTGATTACACTATGAGGGACCCTGTGCCAATACCCGTGCCCACGAGTCGGCCCACCCACCTGTCCAGGGCAATGGCACTCGCACAGTTGCGTGCGCTCGGTGGTGACCCCGGCCATTGGGGGGAGGAGGCTGCCCAGTTAGGGAGGTTTACAAAATGCCATATGTTGATGTGGGACATTCACCTGCTGCTAAAGGCGAAATTGGTTAAGTCCCAGGAACAGGCGGACCGAAGAAAACAATTTTTCTGTCAACCTATGTGTCATCAGGGTAAGGTGGGACAAAATCCTTGGAAACCCATGCATGGTTCATTTTAATGAAGGTTAGATCATCCACATTTTGGGTCGACAGACGGGTACTTTTTTCTGTCAGTATTGATCCAGCAGCACTGAAGACTTTCCGATAGCACACTTGCAGCTGGGCATGTGAGCTGCTGTAAGGCATATTGTGCCAATTCAGGACAGGTGTCCAGTTTAGCTGACCAATAATCAAATGGGAATGACCTGTGAGGGAGAACATCGATATGGGAGGAAAAGTAGTTTGTAACCATACTTGACAAGTGCTGTCTCCTGTCACTTTCAATCGATGCAGTATTACCAGTCGTGTGAGCGGGACTTGAAAAATCAGTCCACAACATGGTCATGAAACCCGTCTCCAACGCCACTTCTGATGTGTGCACCACCAACACCACTTCCAAGTTGCCCCCAGCCCCTACGGCTCGTGTGAGAACCATCACCGCTGCTGTGTGCTGGGAATGCCTCAACCAACCGGTTTACCAGAGTAGCTTGTTTGTTAGCCAATATTAGGTCAAGGTTCTCCTGTGGCATGATGTTTTGGAATTTGCCTTTATAGCGTGGATCCAGGATGCTGGCCAACCAGTAGTCATCATCGTTCATCATTTTGGCAATGCGGGGGTCCATTTTTAAGATCTGCAAGGCATAATCTGACATGTGGGCCAATGTTCCCGGTGTCAATGATGCACTGCGAGTGCTGGGGGGAGGAGCACTTTCAGGCAAATCCACATCCCCCCAGTCACGCACAAACCCAGAACCAGACCTTGCAAAGCCAACATTTTCTCTTGCCCCACGAGAAGCATCCTTCTCCCCTAAATAATCATCCCCATCATCATCCTCCTCCTCTTCCTCTTCTTCCTCCACCTCATCCAGGAGAGGTCCAGGAAAAAACAATGGCTGACTGTCATCAAGGCTTCCCTCCTCCTCTTCCTCCTCATCTACCTCGGCTGCAGACGCCTGCTTTTTATTGTGCGTCAAAGTTTGCATGAGCAGACGCATAAGTGGGATTCTCATGCTTATGATGGCGTCATCTGCGCTTACCAGCCGTGTGCATTCCTTAAAACACTGAAGGGACTTTACAGAGGTCTTTCAGCTTTGACCACTGTACACCTGTCAACTCCATGTCTGCCCTCAAAGTGCCTGCATATGTATCCTCCCACAAATGCATTACTGCCTGCCTTTGTTCGCACAGCCGCTCAACCATGTGCAGGGTGGAGTTCCACCTTGTTGCAACGTCGATAATTAGGCGGTGCTTGGGAAGGTGGAGCAATCGCTGCAGCTTCTGCATACGACTGGAGTGTACCGGTGACCGGCGGATGTGCGAACACAGTCTTCGAACCTTCAGGAGCAGGCCTCTTAAATCTGGATAATTAGTGAGGAAGCACTGCACCACCAGGTTCAAGGTGTGAGCCAAGCAAGGTATGTGTCTGAGTTTTGAAAGGGCTATTGCTGCCACAAAATTCCGGCCGTTATCACTAACTACCTTGCCTGCCTCAAGATGTAGACTGCCCAGCCATGACTCAGTTTGTCGCTGAAAGTAGTCGGCCAGTACCTCTGCGGTGTGTCTGTCACCCAAACACATCATCTGCAACACAGCCTGCTGACGCTTTCCACTAGCTGATCGATAGGGGGACACCTCGTTTGCAACACTGTCAACTGCGGATGCAGTGCTCGTGCGACTGCGCTCTGTGGACCACCTTTCGCTTCTGGAGGAGGAGGAGGAGGGTCGAACGCCTACAGCCAACTGTTTCCTATACCGTGGGCTAGGCAGCACTGTGCCACCACCACTGTCCCCTGGGGACCCTGTATCCACCACATTAACCCAGTGAGCAATGATGGACACGTAACGGCCCTGGCCATGCCTACTGGACCATGCATCAGTTGTGAGATGCACCTTTCCACTTACTGACAGCTTGAGTGCATGGACAATGCGGTCTTTCACATGAAGGTGGAGGGCTGGGATGGCTTTGCGAGAAAAGAAGTGGTGACTGGGTAGTTCATAGTGTGGTACTGCATAGGCCATTAGTTCACGGAAAACTACGCTTTCAACCAACCGATAGGGCATCATCTCTAACGAGATTAGTTTGGCAATGTGGGCGTCCAAACCCAGTGTAGGCAGATGAGAGGATGAGTTCTTTTTTGTCCTACTCACAGTCTCTGGTAGGGTGTGCTGGACTTGAGAGCTGGATATGATGGAACTAGCGGTGGACATGGCGGAGTGAGAGAGGGTTGATGATGGTGATGGAGTTGGTGTTCTTTCTGATGGCCTAGATTCAGTCTTTCATTGCAATAAAAGTGTGTTTCCCTGACTGATTTGCCCTTGCGACGACAACTCAAACTTTGCTGCTGTGCTAACCGGTGGACTTACAGTGGGGGAAACAATGTTGCATTGCTGACTACCTTCTTTGGGAGCTGTAGCACATGTGGTGCTTGAGTTTTGCTAGTCCATCCACGCTTGCAAGTGCATGGTGGTTAAATGTCTTAGCATGCAACTGGCATTCAAATTTCTCAGATTTTTCCCACGGTTAAAGGTCTTTGCACACTTCTTACAGATTACCTTTGCCTGATCATTAGCATTTTGTTCAAAAAAGTGCCACACTGCCCTACTAGGGAAGACAGTTTGAGGCTTTGCACGCTGTGCTATTTTGACCGTCTGGCCAAGCTGTCCTGCAATTTTTTGGGTTTTTGTAACCCGTTTTTGGACTGCTCTGGACCTGCCAGATAACAACTGTTGCGATGTCGATGCCCACTGCGGATGCTCCTCCTCCTCTTCTGATCCATTGGCAGCGGCACACTCTACCACCAATGGATGCCAATCTGGGTCAACAACTAGGTCATCCATCACCTCCTCTTCAATGTCATGTGCACCTTCCTCTGTGTCACCGTGTATGGTGGTATAGTATGCGGGAAGGGGCACCTGAGTCTCATTAGGGTCAGAATCTGGCTCAGTTCACTGCGAGGACAATGTAGTGCTCTGAGTGAATGTACCAGCAGAATCATCTATCATTGGCTGTGCATCAGTGTACTCCATGTCAGATTCATCTTGGCCTGGGTAATTCACGATTTGACTTGATAACCCAGGCATGGTATGTGAAAACAGCTCCATGGAGTAATCTGTAGTGTGGCCTGACGCATCCTTCAATTTTGGTTGGGGTGAAGGACACAAGGAAAGGTGTGGCTCATGACCATGAGCCTCCAATGACGACTCAGTGCTTTTATTTTTTAAAACTTCAGAAGAGGAGGCGATAGAGCTGGAGGCTGAGTCAGCAATGTAAGCCAAAACTTGTTATTGAAGCTCCGGCTTTAAAAGCGGTTTACCTACTCCCAGAAAAGGTAACCTTCGAGGCCTTGTGGAGCCAGACGATGACGCAGCCTCAACACCTCCTGTATTAGGTGCTATTTTGCTTTTGCCACTACAGCAGATTCACCACCAACACCAACACCATCATTACCAGCTGCCAACCCCCGCCCACTTCCACAGACTCTTCCACCACACTTCCTCATTTTTTGGAAAAATGTACCCAAATTTCCACCAACTCTCTGGTACTGTAAAACAAGGCCCAAGGTTTATATAGTACTGGGGAGAATTGGAATGTCTCTACACTTCAGGACACTGTGGGATTCAGTCAGGCCCTGTTTATTTAACACCGCAATGTGACCGGCAGAAATTGCGTAGTGTATGACAAACTACAAGGTGTATATAGAATTGGGCAGAACTGGAATCTCCCTAGAGTGTAGGTCTGTAAGAACGGAACAACTCCTTGACTTATCCTTACAGAGTCAAACACTTAGCTTCAATTTGGCCGTGATAACAGCCGTTACAAGGTGCTGAGAGAGGAGCGTGCACGTACACCGCTCTCCGGTGTATGTAAAATTGTCAAGCTCCGTGTTTTTGTATGCGGACTTTCACACGCTGTGTCATGATCCAGGATGGGATTTTGCTTTAGCCCGTCCTGGTTAGACTATGGGTTATTTGTACTGCCTCTCTCTGGCAGAATGAGGCTATTTAATGCTCACTGGACCTAGATCCGGTGTCAGTTATACTCTTGCCCTCAGAGAATATGGGAAGCAAGATGTGCCACAGTCCGCGCTGCTGAATCCACAAAATCACCTGGGATGCAAGATGTAGTAACAAAGTACTTCTTTATTCCTTCCTACGCGTTTCGGCGCCCTTCCTGGCACCTTCCTCAGGATATCCGTCAATTTGGCCGTGATAACAGCCATTACACGGTACTGAGAGAGGAGCGTGCATGTACACCGCTGTCCAGTGTATGTAAAATTGTCAAGCTCCGTATTTTAGTATACGGACTGACACACGCTGTCTCTCTATAGTTTTGAATGTAATCAAACAGCAAATATACTAAGCTGTTTGAAAACCAGACAAAACTATAGGGTGGAGGTCTGTAAGAACAGAACAACTCCTCGACTTATCCTTACAGAGTCACACACTTAGTGTCAATTTGGCCATGATAACAGCCGTTACACGGTACTGAGAGAGGAGCGTGCACGTACACGGCTGTCCGGTGTATGTAAAATTGTCAAGCTCTGTGTTTTAGTATACGGACTGACACACGCTGTCTCTCTATAGTGTTGAATGTAATCAAACAGCAAATATACTAAACTGTTTGAAAACCAGACAAAACTATAAGGTGGAGGTCTGTAAGAATGGAACATGTCCTCGACTTATCCTTACAGAGTCACACACAGATAGCTTCACTGTGGCCGTGATAACAGCCGTTACACGGTACTGTGTGAGGAGCGTACACCGGTGTACGGTGTGTGAAAAAGGGACAAAACAATAAAATCCGGATTGCTTTGAAAAAAGCAGTTTGCTCAGCAGTGTGCACACAGCAATGCAGCTACCAGGTAGCCTTAAAAGGCAGCCTAATAACCAACAGAGCTGATGCACCAAAATATAGCCTCCCCTTGCACTGCACAGTGACTGATGTGTTGTACAGGCAAAATCGCTAGCAGCAGATTCAGTTTTTGGCATCTTCTTCCCTGCCTAACACTCTCCCTACAGAATCAGCAGCAGCTCTCCCTATTCTGAGATCAGCCTGAGTAACATGGCAGTTGGCGTCCCCGCCCTTTTATACCCCCTGTGACGCCCCACAAAGCAAGCCAATCACTTGCATGCCCTTCTCCAAGATGGTGATGACCGCTGCCTACTGTATGTCATCACGTTGCCCACAGTGTCCGTTCTTCCTGATTGGCTGCAAAAAGGGCGCTTAAGCATCTTTTGAAATGCGACTTTGGCGCTAAAGTCGCCGACCTCGTGGCCGACCTCACGCTAAGCTCGGGTTTCGTTTCATGAAACCCGACTTTGGCGAAAGTCGGTGACTTTTCAATTTTTTCGACCCGTTTCGCTCAACTCTACAGACCAGCCTTTGGTGCACTACCAAACAGGACTTCAAAGGGAGACAAGCCTGTCTTTCTATTTGGATTGTGTCTGGAAAGAGTGCAAGAGGCAAGCACTCTACCCAGCTCTTTCCTGTGTCTGCCATGGCCTTTTGAATTTTCAGTTTAAGTGTCCATTTAGTCTTTCCACTTTCCCACTACTTTGTGGCCTATATGGTGTATGAAATGCTTGCTGTACACCCAGAGTCTGCATGACTTCCCTCATTATTTCTTCTGTGAAGTGTGTATCCCTATCGCTTTCTATGGTTTCTGGGACACCATACCTGCAGATCAGTTCTTTCATCAGTTTGTCTGCAGTCGTTTTAGCATTTGCACATTTTACCGGATAGGCTTCCGGCCAACCAGAGAAGAGATCTACACATACTAGGATATTTGCATACACTCCTTGTTAGGAATCTGGTTTCTACCATGCCTAGGCAGGAATCCAGATTCTCACATTTTTCTCCAGAGGCTAAGTCCTTTGTTCCGTCATCTGAGCATGCTCACGGAAGGAGCTCCCATTGGAGTTCAGGAGTCAGGTGCTCAGGTCCCGCTCCGGATCCGATTGGCTCCTTTGGGAGACCTGTAGATTTCCAGTCAGTCCCATACGCTATAAAAAGTGCGCATGAACGTTCCACCATGCGCTAGTATTTCCATACTGCTGCTGTGTGTATGGTGATGGATGCTTGGACTGGTGACTGACTTATTAAGAAACCCCTTCCCTCTGATAATACGTCTGTGTGAGTGTGTGGGATTTAGTCAGTAGCAGCGCTAGCGCCAGCGCGCTCTAGCTTCATCTGTTCCAGCAGCTAGCATCCTGCATTGCGCTTGCGTGTTAGCGGTGCTTTCCTTGCGGCTTAGTTCACACCGCGCTGTGGTAGCAGTCCTGACGGGTGTTCGCAGTTGCGACGCCACGCAACTTACTTCACGGTAGGTCTAGACGGAGTAGTCCTGATGTCTAAGGCTACTCCTGTGACTTTTAATACCGTGTCTGTGACCTAGAACAGACTCAGCGGTTTTGTATGCTTTAGGCTTGCAGTTCTGTGACTTTAACAGAGCTTGCTTTAGTGCACTGGGTGCAGTTAAACCCTGTGCACATTACCGCCACAGTGCTCTGCCTCTTTACCAGCGGTTTTTCCATTCACCGCATGGTGGACCCCGAGTGGCGAAGGCACTTTATTTAATTTTTATTTAGTGCCTTCCACCACTCCTAACACTCCTACCTTGGTAGCTGTATGTCGTCAATCTGCAGTCTCTGAAACGGGTAGAGAGGCCTAGGTGTCGCTTTCTTAGGGACTTTTACTGTTTTACCTGGGTTGTGCTGTGCACAGATGAGGCATAATTGTACAAGTTTCACGACTGCGTAACTGAAACCAGGAGCGATCTAAAAGGCATCTACCATGGCACACATGTGACTTTTTGAGGTGTGAGTGGGGCCACGTGCTGCTTGCGCCATGATTGGGAACAGGGACTTATTCTCCCATACTCCATTTGAGTTCAGCTCTGCTCCCAGTCTCCCCTGGTGTACCTTCTCTGCTTGGGCAGCCTTTTGCCGGAGGGATTTCAGGACATCTAGGCTCAATGTGGCTGGAATACGCTGACTTCTCGCCACTGTCCACTGCTCCCTAGGCCGCCTTGCTGCTACTTTAGCAGCCTCATCCGCCCTTCTGTTGCCCTCTACCTCCACGGAGTCACCTTTTGTGTGTGCTTTTGCCTTGACAATGCCAACCTGGACTGGTAACATCAATGCCTCCATCAATTGTTTCAGCTCTGCATTTTTAATGGGCTTACCTGCTGATTTAAGGAACACTCTGCTTCTCCAGATAGAGCCATAATCATGGGCTATTCCCCATGCATAGTTCGAGTCAGTGTAAATATTAGCGACTTTACCTGCAGCGGCTCTACAGGCCTCAGTGAGTGCCTTCAACTTTGCCTCCTGCACTGACATGTGAGGAGGGAGTGGTTCAGCTCGGATTACCTCATGTGAGGATACTACTGCATATCCAGTGTAGAATCGTCCATCCTGGTGGTATCTGGAGCCATCTACAAAAAAGAAAACTCAAAATCTCCATTAGGAACAGGATTGTTTTTTTCTTTCATGAACATGTGCAAAACCCACTGTCTCCCGACCCACCAGCTCCACGCAGCCATGCTCACGCGCCACGCCAAAGCACTCTTCCCCACCTGCCAACACGGTCACCAATTCCCCCTTTTCTGAATCCACAGACAGGAGCTGTCTGGCCTGGGACCTGTGGCTTCCCTGCAGGACCTCTGGTCCAGGCAGAACAGCAAAAGGTCATCCACGTACTGTAATAGTACAATCAGTGGATGAGGCGATTGCCGCTACTCAAGGATCCCTGCCATCGCTGCTGAATAGATGGCAGGGGATTTCTTTCCCACTTTGTGGGAGGACTGTCCAACAATATTGTTTACCTTTATGAGTAAAGAAAAAAAGATACTGACAGTCAGGGTGCAGGGTACAGAGAAAAATGCACCCGCTAAATCAATGACTGTGAAACATTTTGACATCACTGGGATCTGTGACAGTATTGTGTGTGTTAGGGACGATTGAGGTCACACTCACTGTATCATCATTAATAGCCCTTAAGTCATGAACCATTCTGTAAGTGTCAGCAAACCCTTGAGTCCTTTTTTCCCTAAAGGGATACAAAGTGGTGTCGCAGGGGGAAGATCTTTGCACTAGAACCCCTGCCTTAACATACTCTCTAATATCTCTGCTCGGGGCCATTGATTCGGCTAGGCTCAAGGGGGTATTGCTTTAAACAAGGAGGAGTGGTTTCCTTCTTTCAATTTAATCATGACAGTAAATTCATAGGGGTATTGTCACTAACAATAAGTTTTGTAAGTACCTCTTGGCTATCTCATAATTTTAGTCTTATTTGTTTAGTCATAGGGGCTTCTGTCACTTGCCCCTCTTGTAAACCAGGGGTCGCGAGTCCCATACACATTCCACAATCTCATTAGTAATCATGTCTGGCATTATCAAATCCTTGTGCACCACAGTCCTGGCTGCCCAAGTGGCAATCAAAAATTCTGCCTCTTTCCCTCCCGGCATTGTTATTGTGGTCATGAAGGCAGGACCAGGTCCGGAGGGGACAAGAACAGGGCACACATTTGTCACTAGGTTGCCAGTTTCCTAGTCTGAAGGTGAAGGAGGTGAAAGATCCGTCTTCTTAGTAGGGTTTTTGCAGTGGCGGGCATAGTGCCCATTCTCACCACAATTCCAGCACCTCACCGTTTCTATGTCCCTAACTACGTCTCCTTGTTTTCCTTGTGCTCCAGCATACATGACAGGTCGTCTTATTGTCCTTGTTTGCTCAACTACTTTAGCTACCTTAAGGAGGTCTTTCGGATCTACATATCTCCATTCAGGTCTGGCTGTCTGTACTGCATCTCGTAAGTCTTTGTTCATACCATCAATGAATGCATTCACCAGTACTCTAACATCAAGTGGGTTTATGCAAATGTACCCCATGTCTGCCCATTTCAGCTGTAACCGTCCAAAGTACATCTCTACACTCTCTCCTCTTTGCTGAGTCACGTTAGTCAGGAGTACGGACTGCTCTGATTGTTCTACTGTAGCCCATTGTTTTAATGATTCACAGTTAGTGTTGAGCATTCCGATACCGCAAGTATCGGGTATCGGCCGATACTTGCTGTATCGGAATTCCGATACCGACTTCCGATATTTTTTCAATATCGGAAGTCGGCATCGGAATCGGAAGTTCAAAGTTGATTGACAGCCTGACGTCATCATGATGCGCGGTGTGTGCGCATCATGATGCGCCGTCATTTCGGGCCTTCCGGGGGGTCTCTGCCGGCCTGCCGGGGGGCTGTGTGGACTGCCCGGGGTCTGTACCGGCCTGCCGGGGGGCTGTGCCGGCCTGCCGGTGGTCTGTGCACCCTGTGGGGGTCTGTACCGGCCTGCCGGGGGGGCTGTGCCGGCCTGCCGGTGGTCTGTGCACCCTGTGGGGGTCTGTACCGGCCTGCCGGGGGGCTGTGCCGGCCTGCCGGGGGGCTGTGCTGATGTCCGGGGGTCTGTGCAAGCATCGTCCGATGGGACTACAAGTCCCATCTGGCGATGCCTGCTACCATGACAGTGATTGACACATTAGCCAATGATGGGACAGTAGTAGTCCCATCATCCGGCTAATGTGTTAAATGTTAAAAAAAAAAAAAAAAACTACATACATACTACATACATACCACATATATACTACATGCATGCTACATACATACTACATACATACTACATACATACTACATGCATGCTACATACATACTACATGCTACATACATACTACATACATACTACATACATACTACATACATACTACATGCATGCTACATACATACTACATGCTACATACATACTACATACATACTACATACATACATACTACATATATACTACATGCATGCTACATACATACTACATGCTACATATATACTACATACATACTACATACATACATACTACATATACTACATGCATGCTACATACATACTACATGCTACATACATACTACATACATACTACATACATACTACATACTACATACATACTACATGCATGCTACATACATACTACATGCTACATACATACTACATACATACTACATACATACATACTACATATATACTACATGCATGCTACATACATACTACATGCTACATATATACTACATACATACTACATACATACATACCACATATATACTACATGCATGCTACATACATACTACATGCTACATACATACTACATATATACTACATACATACTACATACATACTACATGCATGCTACATACATACTACATGCATGCTACATACATACTACATGCTACATACATACTACATATATACTACATGCATGCTACATACATACTACATGCTACATACATACTACATATATACTACATACATGCTACATACATGCTACATACATGCTACATACATACTGCATACATACTACATATATACTACATGCAACATACATACTACATATATACTACATGCATGCAACATGCATGCTACATATATACTACATGCTACATACATACTACATATATACTACATGCATGCTACATACATACTGCATGCTACATACATACTACATATATACTACATGCATGCTACATACATACTACATGCTACATACATACTACATATATACTACATACATACTACATACATACTACATGCATGCTACATACATACTACATGCTACATACATACCACATACATACTACATACATACTACATGCTACATACATACTACATATATACTACATGCATGCTACATACATACTGCATGCTACATGCATGCTACATACATACTACATACATACTACATGCTACATACATACCACATATATACTACATACATACTACATACAATACATTCATACAATACATACATAGACATACAGTACATATAACATAGAGTAACATACTTACCAATACTTGTCACATTGTTCCCCGAAGCCATTGTCTTCTACGGAATAAATATTAACATAACAAACCACAAAAATTCTCACCCACGATCCGAAGCAGTCCACGAGTGTGTCCCACGACGATCTTGGGTAGAGAACTGCAGCATCAGCTGTTGCTGCCGTTCTCTACGGCCTGCAGGAATCCAATGATGGAAGGTAGGTATCCTTCCGCACTGTATTCCTCCGCCACTTAAAAAAAAAAAAATCCCTAGTCTCACTTTATGCCATTGCTGCGTGGGAATTTCCCACACAGCAATGGCATAAAGTGAGACTAGGGACTTTATTTTTTTAAGTGGCGGAGGAATACAGTGCGGAAGGATACCTACCTTCCGTCATTGGATTCCTGCAGCCCGTAGAGAACGGCAGCAACAGCTGATGCTGCAGTTCTCTACCCAAGATCGTCGTGGGACACACTCGTGGACTGCTTCGGATCGTGGGCGAGTATTTTTGTGGTTTGTTATGTTAATATTTATTCCGTAAAAGACAATGGCTTCGGGGAACAATGTGACAAGTATTGGTAAGTATGTTACTCTATGTTATATGTACTGTATGTCTATGTATGTATTGAATGAATGTATTGTATGTAGTATGTATGTAGTATATATGTAGTATGTATGTAGCATGTAGTATGTATGTAGTATGTATGTGGTATGTATGTAGCATGTAGTATGTATGTAGCATGCATGTAGTATGTATGTAGTATGTATGTAGTATATATGTAGTATGTATGTAGCATGTAGTATGTATGTAGCATGCATGTAGTATATATGTAGTATGTATGTAGCATGCAGTATGTATGTAGCATGCATGTAGTATATATGTAGTATGTATGTAGCATATATGTAGTATGTATGTAGCATGTAGTATATATGTAGTATGCATGTTGCATGCATGTAGTATATATGTAGTATGTATGTTGCATGTAGTATATATGTAGTATGTATGTATCATGTAGTATGTATGTAGTATGTATGTGGTATGTATGTAGCATGTAGCATGCATGTAGTATGTATGTAGTATATATGTAGTATGTATGTTGCATGTAGTATATATGTAGTATGTATGTTGCATGTAGTATATATGTAGTATGCATGTTGCATGCATGTAGTATATATGTAGTATGTATGTTGCATGTAGTATATATGTAGTATGAATGTAGCATGTATGTAGTATGTAGTATGAATGTAGCATGTATGTAGTATGCATGTTGTATGTATGTAGCATGTATGTAGCATGTAATTTTTTTTTTTTTTACATTCAACACATTAGCCGGATGATGGGACTACTACTGTCCCATCATTGGCTAATGTGTCAATCACTGTCATGGTAGCAGGCATCGCCCGATGGGACTTGTAGTCCCATCGGACGATGCTTGCACAGACCCCCAAAGCCTGCACAGCCCCCCGGAGCCTGCACAGCCCCCCGGCAGGCCGGCACAGCCCCCCGGCAGGCCGGCACAGCCCCCCGGAGCCTGCACAGCCCCCCGGCAGGCCGGCACAGCCCCCCGGCAGGCCGGCACAGCCCACCGGAGCCTGCACAGCCCCCCGGCAGGCCGGCACAGACCACCGGAGCCTGCACAGACCCCCTGGCAGGCCGGCACAGCCCCCCCGAAAGGCCCGTACAGACCCCAGAGAGGCTGTACAAGGGAAAAACAGGATTTTTCTTATTCCGATACCGGAAGTCCCATAGACTTGAATGGGACTTCCGGTATCGGAATCGGCGATACCGATACTTTTTTTGAAGATCGGCCGATCCATTCCGATCCGATACTTTGAAGTATCGGATGGTATCGCTCAACTCTATTCACAGTATGTCTCCCCAGACCGTGCAGATTTATCATCCATGCCCCGAGCCTGATTTTTTGCCACATCTGTGTGTGTCTTAATTATATGTCCTAGTGTGTCACCTGCCTTTAAACTCACCAACCTCTCTAGGTCTGCCCAGGTACACTTATATGTCTGCTGTACTTTCTTTATGTGTCTGTAAAACGGGAATGGTTGGTCTTCAGGGTCAGGCAGCTTCTTCAACAAAGCTAGCTGGTCAGAGGGGCTCCAGGGATAAAACACCTGCATCTTTCTTATTCTAGTCGCCCTTCTAGGTCCTGATGTGGTTGGTCGTCTGATGTCTACTGTCAGCTCACTCCTCAAAGGTCAATGTCCCCACTACCCACTATCCACACTATTATGTCACTACATATGATCTTGTCTGGACAGGATTTAGCGCAACTCACTTAGGTCAGTGGCACAGGTCACATAAGTAGCAATTCAGTCTGGGTTTGTCTGAGTCTGACCACAGTGTTTACAAGTCCATCTGTTTTGTCCGGGTTTCTGGTTAAATTTTTCAACCAAAACATTCATAATACACCTTCCATACTGCTGCACATTCTCAAACATCATTTATTCACTTGCTATTTTCTTCCCTTGTCTGTGCCTTTTTGTACATCCAAACATTCACACTCTGGTATTTTTGCTTTTTTCAATATTAGTCCCACTTGTTTTACTGCTTCCTTTCTTCTCTGTCTTTTTCAATTTGCATAGCTGTCTTGGATCCCATTGGGGCACCGACTATTCACAGAAAAAGATGCCCATGGCTTCAACCTTTTTCTCCCAACAGCTCACCTTTATTCTGAAATGCCCCTCTAGTGTGCCTAACCTTATCTACGGGCAGCCACACGTAGCAAGTCAGAGCGAGCCTGCCAAGGTGTAGCGGGAAGGCTCCTTGCCTCTCACCCGGTAGACCTACAGGATGCAACGAGAAGGCTCTCTGCCTCTCACCCGTTAGATCAGCTGGCTAGAATAGGAATAGGCCTTTTTCCTTCCAACCCAGCTCCATGGATTGTGGGAAGGCTACTTCAACTTAGACAGCTCATCTTGCTTCTGAAAGGCTCTTCTGTGTGTCTGGACCTCTGTCTTACAGCCCACACATAGCAAGTCAGAGTGAGCCTGCCAAGGTATATGCAGAGGGCTCCTTGCCCTCGCCTCTCACCCACAACAAAAAAACCTGCTGACTAAAGTAAGAAGGCCCAGGTGTGATAGGCCTCTAGCCTACTTTATCAGCCATACAGTCGGCTGCCTCCTTTGTTGATCCACAATTTGCTATACAAATCAATCACACAACTAGAAGCAGGTTCAAGCACATTAATGACCATCACTTACAATTTCCAAACAATCACTTACAATTTCCTTCTAAATTAGGCACCACATTTTAATTTCAACTTCAACTTACAAAATTTCATTCCACTTTAATTTAGTACTGTTGCTTTAAAATGCACAAATCAAATAGCGAGCATTTCACCAAAGACAACCACAGAGAATTTTGAGCGCAGCTCTGTGAATCCTCTTACTAAGACACTCAGCAGAGATAAGACGAGAGGAGCGAGAGAAGGGGAGAAAAGAAACTGCTCAGCACCATCCTTCCCCCTCCCATGGGAAGAATGTAGTGTCCTTCACAAGGTAACAGAATGCCATAGCTCTTTAGACTTAATCAAAATCAATTTCTACAAGAAAAACTCAAAATCACGGGATTTCACTGTAAGAGCAGATAACTAATGTATAATGTGAGTAACCACGCCTTGCCCTTTTATGGCCAAATGCATTCAGGAAACTTTACAATGTAATGCCACGTATAATACGAGCTATATCATTACTCAATTCATTCAGTCTCAGATGTAGATTTGAAATATCTATAACGCATCTGTCCGCGATCTCCCACAACTAGAAAGGTAACAAATCTCTTGACACAAAATGATGTGTGATGATTCATTCATACGGTCATTTGATTTAAAAAAAGAAAATAACAAAAAAATCCCTTGTCTCAATTACTCATCTCTCATCTCATTCAGGGGTTCTCATAGACATATATACAAGGATTCACTCAGCCTGCCTATCTTGCACTTTGGATTTGATACTTTAACCTACAGCCATGTCCACTGACACTCTGAGAACACCAACGCCAACTTCTTAAACAACAAGAAGCAATGAAAACCAGAGCAACCAAAAACCACAGCCCAATACAAAATACAGCCTCAAATGATTTACTGCCAATCCAAAATAAACGCTGAACAGAGTCTATCCCAGGCTTTGTGCTACACAGTACACCAGTACACAACCAGTTAGTATACTAGTATTTGACAGAAAATACAGATGACATTTATTATCTTATTACTCTATTATTCAACTCTCATACGGACATACTCACCGCTCACTGGTGATGTGGGTTCTTTTGAACCGTGTTGTGCAGTCTTACCCAGAGGTATGTAGACATCCCTGGAGATATAGCAGATGCAGAATCAATGTAAGAATAAATGTTCTCACCTGCTGCAGCCTGGATTCTGCATATTCAACCTCCCAGAAAGCTCCCACATACGGATTCCTAATAGGCTGGTGTCCACGGCCCCACGTTGGGCGCCAAACTGTTGTGGCTGCTTTTTGTTCTGACCAAGCGTCAGATTATGCCAGATCACCAGTGAGTCCGGATTATGAGGTTTTTGCCCTTCTGTTCACAAGCGCTTGGAGACAAAGAGACTCAACACACAAGTCGTGGTCAAATCACTTTATCTGACGTAATGCAACACAAGGCAATATTTTATACCATTTACAACAAATGTAACTCTATGGAGCTCATGTAGCCCCCATCATCACTTCCAGGGTTATATAATGTTTACAATTTGTCCAGAACATGTTGTAACTGACTATTGAGAACAAATATGATAACAAGTATAGCTTCCTTGAACACAGAGACTAGTAGTCTACATAAGAATAACTCTAGCAATAATAATGCAGAAGGCATTAGAAGTCTTAAAGGCAATTAAAGAGATATAAAAGCAAACCATTAACTCTTCTATATCAGCTCCAAAGAAGAACCAGCTGGCCTTCCATCCAGATGACGTCCCATGGTGATGGCACAGGAGAATTCCACCAACCAGAGGGAGAGACAGTGATCGTTATGATGAGGAAGGACAGCCCATCTGTCGCCGCTGCAATAAGACAGGGCACGTAGAAAGATTCTGTAATTTAAGGCTGTGTGCACACGTTGCGTTTTTTTGCATTTTTGCGGCGTTTTTCTGCTGCGGAATCACCACGAAAATGCAAAGAAAATGCATCCCATACATTCCTATAGGACTCCGCAATGCTGCGCTAATGCTGCGGATTTTTCCGCTGCAGAATTGCATAACAGAAAAATACGCAGCATGCTCATTTTTTTTGCAGAATCGCGGCGATTCCGCACCCATAGGATTGCATTGAAACGCTCACTTTACGCATGTGGCTATGCCCACCATGTGTAAAGTGAGTGCTCAATTTGCAGATGGTACCCAGGGTCTGGAGGAGAGGAGACTTTCCTCCAGGCCCTGGGTACCATAATCCCATAAAAAAATAGAATAAAAATAAAAAATAGAGATATAATCACCCTCCGGCGGCCCCCAAAGTCCTTACCGCTCTCACCAAGCTCCCGGCATCTTCCGGTCCCAGTAATGCTTTGCGCGAATGACCGCTGATGACATCACGCTCTCGCGAGCATGACGTCATCTCAGGTCTTTCGCGCAAAGCATTAATTGGACTGGAAGATGCCGGGAGTGCCGCAGAGCAGATCGGGGGCCGTCGGAAGGTGATAATAACAATATTTTTTATTTTTTTTAATATTTTTAACATCCTATCTTTTACTATTGATGCTGTATAGCATAGGCGAATTCGCATGCGTTTTACCCGTGATGGGAGTGGCGGAAAGCATTTCTGCACGTGTGCACATAGCCTAAATGAGCGACCCCTGGGGCAGAGCGCCAACCCCCAGGAGTAAGACGTCCAGGCCAGCAAAGCTGGTGAGACAAGTACGTGGGAGGATGGCCGGTCCTGCTCGTCGTGATTTATGGCATCCCCATGAACGCTTTACTGGACACCAGCTCACAGGTGACAATGATTCCATATATCGTCTTTAAATGGTATTGGGCTGATTCAAACATCACTCGCAGCCCAGATGGACGCCTTAGCATCTTTGCCAGCAATGGTCAGCCCTTGCCTCAAGTGGGGTATAAAGAGGTGACCCTGAAGGTTGGCCGAATAGAATTGTCCTCCCTACATATGCCAGTTCAACTGCACTGATATTCTGCCTAGTTAGTGTACATTAATCTGCCTACTCACAACCTCTTTGTTACTAGCGTCATTCTATATTGTTTCCTGCATGAATAAAGACGCCCCCATAAACTTCTATTTACTGCTAATGGACTCCCTGCTGCCCAGCGCTGGCTATTGTTAGCTAGTTTCCATCGCAGCAGCTTCGCCTAGATGTCATGGGCATGCTCAGTAGCCCCACAGCCAGCAGAACACAGCACTTCCGGTCCTGGGCGCTCTCATGGCTTAAATAGTGGGACTTTCCTCACAGATGCACACTGCCACAGCCAAGCGCCGGAGCGCCGCTCTGCCACACAGCGGGATAAGGTAACACCTCTGCTGCACTCTCACCTCACTAGTATTACCTGCTATTCAGATAACACCATTAATTATATCCATGACCCTATAGGTCCTGCACCACATAAAACGTCCAGGAATCAACATTGTGCTGTAACAGCGCTTTTTTTGGCACCTTCCTAATTAAATAAGGGATCCCTTTTTTTTTTTTCCTTTTTTACTATTATCTCATTGCAATTCACTTTCTCATTATCCTATAATTAGTGTTGAGCGATACCGTTCGATACCCAAAAATATCGTATCGGATGGTATCGCCCGATACGAAAAAAATATCGGGTATCGCCAATTCCGATACCGGAAGTCCCATTCAAGTCAATGGGACTTCCGGTATCGGAATTTAAAAAGCCCTTTATTTCCTTGTTGGCCAATTCTACATAATTGAAAACAAATAAGAATCATGTAGAATGTGTTGTGGGAGGTGGAGGAGACATTAAAGGCATAGTGGTTTATTCAAATCACATGGCATAGCATTAATTCCAATTTTTTTTTCAAGACGTTCGGAGTTAAAAAGATATTGACTATGTTAACCTTTTTTATATTTTGTCAGATATGTATGTTTCACAACTTCCATGCTCTTCACCTTCTTTTGTACTTCTCCCACACTTTCTCCTTCATGATCCGCAGCAGTAGCATTTTTTTCATCAACTTTTTCTTCACCTTATTCATCTTCTTCTTCTTCACATTATTTTTTTTTTCCATTCTTCATATTCTTCTTATTCAGCTATTATTAATTTTCATATGCTATTTCTTCATCTTCTTCCTATTCTTCTTCTTCTTCATTTTCTTATGGTGACAGTCATTCCTGTAGTACTTATCTATAAAAGTTATAAGATTACACCTTACGTTCTGCCTGTCACAAAAGATTTACAACAGGATTTGTCCGAGTTCAGTTTGGCCTGCAGCAGCAGGCATTATCCAGGGGCACCAAGAGGAGGAACGGACTCACCCTCATTTACTGCTTAGTCTTCTTCTGCTTATAATTCTTGATATCTTCTATGCTGATTTTTAGTCTTATGCTTAATGTTCTTCTGCTTTCTGTTCTTCTGCTTTTGCTTCTTCTGCTTCTTGTTATTCTGTCTTTTGTTCTGTATCTTGGTGGCTGTCTTCATGTTCTTTGTCCTGTTCGTCATATTATTTTGGGTCATATTTCTGGTCTTCTTTGGTGTGGTCTTCAGGGTCGACGTCATCAGGGTCGTCGTAATGGAGATCAATAAGGATTACCAAAGACAATTTCAAAAAGCTTGATTTTGGAAATATAGCAGAAGGTGCAAGAAGGCTGAGAAACTGGCGAGAACCAGCTGACAGTATTGGAACCCATAGTGGCAGCAGAAGGAACAAGAGCCAATAGCACTACCGAGGACCAACTGACGGTGCTGGACCACGGTTACTAAGCAGAAGGTACCTGTGCTAAAAAGCACTACCAAGGACCAGCTGACGGTGCTGGACCTCGGATACCGAGATGGAGGCACCTAGGCCAAAGGCTCTGGCGAGAACCAGCTGACAGTGCTGGAACCCGGATGGGTAGCAGAAGGAACAAGAGCCAATGGCACTACCGAGGACCAACTGATGGTGCTGGACCACGGTTACTAAGCTGAAGGTACCTGTGCTAATAAGCACTACCAAGGACCAGCTGACGTTGCTGGACCTTCGGATACCGAGATGGAGGCACCTAGGCCAAAGGCTCTGGCAAGAACAGCTGACAGTGCTGGAACCCGGGTGGGTAGCAGAAGGTACCCATCCAAAGCAAAGTAGCCAGGCCGCAAGCCGGCAGCAGTTACCGAAACCCACAGTCCTACAGGGGGTCCATGTCCGATTGGCACTACAGATCCAGCCTTCAGTGCCAGTTCCCGCAGCCCACATAGGAGTCACCTAAACTGCAGGCACCGTAGAGTCGGCTAACCCGGCCGCAAGACGACAGGACAATGGATTGGTGGCATAGTGACCTTGACACTACCCGGAAACAGCAGGCGTGCTGAAAACCGGCATGGCAACAGGGAGTACCCGTGCCATAACACTGCCGAGAACCAGCTGACGGTGCTGGAACCCAGATGGGTAGCAAAAGCTACAAGAGCCAATTGCACTGCCGAGGAACAGCTGACTGTGCTGGACCACGGTTACTAGGCAGGAGGTACCTTTGCTAAAAAGCACTACCAAGGACCAGCTGACGGTGCTGGACCTTCGGATACCGAGATGGAGGCACCTAGGCCAAAGGCTCTGGCAAGAACCAGCTGACAGTGCTGGAACCCGGGTGGGTAGCAGAAGGTACCCATCCAAAGCAAAGTAGCCAGGCCGTAAGCCGGCAGCAGTTACCGAAACCCACAGTCCTACAGGGGGTCCATGTCCGATTGGCACTACGGATCCAGCCTTCAGTGCCAGTTCCCGCAGCCCACATAGGAGTCACCTAAACTGCAGGCACCGTAGAGTCGGCTAACCCGGCCGCAAGACGACAGGACATTGGATTGGTGGCATAGTGACCTTGACAATACCCGGAAACAGCAGGCGTGCTGAAAACCGGCATGGCAACAGGGAGTACCCGTGCCATAACACTGCCGAGAACCAGCTGACGGTGCTGGAACCCAGATGGGTAGCAAAAGCTACAAGAGCCCTACCGAGGAGGAACTACCGAGGAACAGCTGACGGTGCTGGACCACAGTTACTAGGCAGGAGGTACCTTTGCTAAAAAGCACTACCAAGGACCAGCTGACGGTGCTGGACTTTCGGATACCGAGATGGAGGCACCTAGGCCAAAGGTTCTGGCAAGAACCAGCTGACAGTGCTGGAACCCGGGTGGGTAGCAGAAGGTACCCATCCAAAGCAAAGTAGCCAGGCCGCAAGCCGGCCACAGTTACCGAAACCCACTGTCCTACAGGGGGTCCATGTCCCATTGGCACTACGGATCCAGCCTTCAGTGCCAGTTCCCGCAGCCCACATAGGAGTCACCTAAGCTGCAGGCAATGTAGAGTCGGCTAACCCGGCCGCAAGACGACAGGACAACGGATTGGTGGCAAAGTGAAATTGACACTACCTGGAAACAGCTGGCGTGCTGGAACCAGGCTTGGCAACAGGGAGTACCCGTGCCAAAGACACTGCCGAGCACCAACTGGCGTTGTTGGAGCCCAGGGACAATCATGGTTTAGGCCGAGGCCTACTTGGTGGCAGTTTTATATCGGTTATGGACTACAGCTGACTGACAACGTGCTCCAATTAAGCATCTGTCTCCACTCTGTTTCCAGGATTTAACCTTACCACCAACACCACCAGTTTATGCGCACAGAAGCCGTCAACCCAATCCACACGTGTTCCTGTGTTACTGGGGTTCTGTAATGTCAGCAGATCCCCTGATGTGTGTCTGGCAATGTCTTCTGCTCTGTCCACCTTCCCACCACTTGTAGTGGGAAGGTGGACAGCGCAGGAGACAGTGTCGAACACACATTGGGGGATCAGCTCACGTAACAGAACACCAGGAACACAGGAACAAGTGTGGAATGTGTGGACGGCAACTGTGAGCAGGAACTGGCGGTGTAGGAGGTCAGGGGAAATACTCGAGACAGAATGGAGACAGAGGCCAAATCAGAGAATGTTTAAATCAGAAGTAGCTAGAATTTGGAGGCAGCAGCAGTTTGCCGTCCACACAGCAGGGGATCAGCTGACGTTACCGAACCCCACTTACACATGAACAAGTGTTTTTTCTGTGTGGACAGCACTTCCGAGCACCAACTGGCGTTGTTGGAGCCAAGAGACAATCATGGAGTAGGCTGAGGCCTACTAGGAGCCAGGTGTATATCGGAGGTAGTTTGACTTTGGAGGGAGCAGGACACTTTGCCATACACACAGCAGGGGATCAGCTGACGTTGCCGAACCCCACTTACACATGAACAAGTGTTTTTTCTGTATGGACAGCACTTCCGAGCACCAACTGGCATCGTTGGAGCCCAGGGACAATCTTGGAGTAGGCTGAGGCCTACTAGGAGCCAGGTGTAAATCAGAAGTAGTTAGAATTTGGAGGCAGCAGCAGTTTACCGTCCACACAGCAGGGGATCAGCTGACGTTACCGAACCCCACTTACACATGAACAAGTGTTTTTTCTGTGCGTACAGCACTTCTGGGCACCAACTGGCGTTGTCGGAGCCCAGGGAAAATCAGGTAGTAGGTTGAGGCCTACTTGGAGCCAGGTGTAAATCAGAGGTCGTTTGAATTTTGAGGTAGCAGGACACTTTACCATACACACAGCAGGGGATCAGCTGACGTTACCGAACCCCACTTACACATGAGCGAGTGTTTTTTCTGTGCATACAGCACTTCTGAGCACCAACTGGCGGTGTCGGAGCCCAAGAAAAATCAGGTAGTAGGCTGAGGCCTACTTGGTGTCAGTTTTAGATTGTTTCTAGACTACTACTAACTGGCAACGTACTCCAATTAAGCCTCTGTCTTCACTCTGTTTTAAGTATTTCCTCTGGCTTCCAAACACGACAGTTGCTGCTCTGAAATGCCGTCTGCACAACCAACTCTTGTTCCTGTGTTTAGGGGTTCTGTAACAGCAGCTTATCCCTAGAGGTGAGTCAGGCAATGTCTCCTGCTCTGTCCACTTTTCCACTACAAGTAGTGGGAATGTAGACAAAGCAGGAGACATTGCCGGACTCACCTCTGGAGATGAGCTGATGTTACAGGACCATGGTAACACAGGAACAAATGTTGATTGTGCAGATGGCACTTGAGAGCAGAAACAGGCGGTGTTGGAGGCCTGAGGAAATACTCAAAACATAGTGGAGACAGAGGGCAAATCAGAGAACATGTTAAATCAGAGGTAGTCAGAAGTTGTAGGCAGCAGGAGAGTTTGACGTACACACAGCAGGGGATAAGCTGACGTTACCGAACCCCACTTACACATGAGCGAGTGTTTTTTCTGTGCGTACAGCACTTCTGAACACCAACTGGCGTTGTCGGAGCCCAGGGAAAATCAGGTAGTAGGCCGAGGCCTACTTGGAGCCAGGTGTAAATCTGAGGTACTTAGACTTTGGAGGGAGCAGTACACTTTGCCATACACACAGCAGGGGATCAGCTGACTTTACCAAACCCCACTTACACATGAGCGAGTGTTTTTTCTGTGCGTACAGCACTTCTGAGAACCAACTGGAGTTGTCGGAGCCCAGGGAAAATCAGGTAGTAGGTTGAGGCCTACTTGGAGCCAGGTGTAAATCAGAGGTCGTTTGAATTTGGAGGGAGCAGGACACTTTACCATACACACAGCAGGGGATCAGCTGACGTTACCGATCCCCACTTACACATGAGCGAGTGTTTTTTCTGTGCGTACAGCACTTCTGAACACCAACTGGCGTTGTCGGAGCCCAGGGAAAATCAGGTAGTAGGCCGAGGCCTACTTGGAGCCAGATGTAAATCTGAGGTACTTAGAGTTTGGAGGGAGCAGGACACTTTGCCATACACACAGCAGGGGATCAGTTGAGGTTACCGATCCCCACTTACACATGAGCGAGTGTTTTTTCTGTGCGTACAGCACTTCTGAACACCAACTGGCGTTGACGGAGCCCAGGAAAAATCAGGTAGTAGGTTGAGGCCTACTTGGAGCCAGGTGTAAATCTGAGGAACTTAGAGTTTGGAGGGAGCAGGACACTTTGCCATACACACAGCAGGGGATCAGTTGAGGTTACCGAACCCCACTTACACATGAGCGAGTGTTTTTTCTGTGCGTACAGCACTTCTGAACACCAACTGGCGTTGTCGGAGCCCAGGGAAAATCAGGTAGTAGGCCGAGGCCTACTTGGAGCCAGATGTAAATCTGAGGTACTTAGAGTTTGGAGGGAGCAGTACACTTTGCCATACACACAGCAGGGGATCAGCTGACGTTACCAAACCCCACTTACACATGAGCGAGTGTTTTTTCTGTGCGTACAGCACTTCTGAGCACCAACTGGCGGTGTCGGAGCCCAGGAAAAATCAGGTAGTAGGCTGAGGCCTACTTGGTGGCAGTTTTAGATTGTTTCTAGACTACTACTAACTGTCAATGTACTCCAATTAGGCCTCTGTCTTCACTCTGTTTCGAGTATTTCCTCTTGCTTCGAAACACGACAGTTGCTGCTCTGAAATGCCGTCTGCACAACCCACACTTGTTCCTGTGTTACTGGGGTTCTGTAACAGCAGTTTATCCCTAGAGGTGAGTCAGGCAATGTCTCCTGCTCTGTCCACTTTTCCACTACAAGTAGTGGGAATGTAGACAAAGCAGGAGACATTGCCGGACTCACCTCTGGAGATCAGCTGATGTTACAGGACCATGGTAACACAGGAACAAATGTTGATTGTGCAGACGGCACTTGAGAGCAGAAACAGGCGGTGTTGGAGGCCTGAGGAAATACTCAAAACATAGTGGAGACAGAGGGCAAATCAGAGAACATATTAAATCAGAGGTAGTCAGAAGTTGTAGGCAGCAGGAGAGTTTGACGTACACACAGCAGGGGATCAGCTGACTTTACCAAACCCCACTTACACATGAGCGAGTGTTTTTTCTGTGCGTACAGCACTTCTGAGTACCAACTGGCGTTGTCGGAGCCCAGGAAAAATCAGGCAGTAGGTTGAGGCCTACTTGGAGCCAGGTGTAAATCTGAGGAACTTAGAGTTTGGAGGGAGCAGTACACTTTGCCATACACACAGCAGGGGATCAGCTGACGTTACCAAACCCCACTTACACATGAGCGAGTGTTTTTTCTATGGGTACAGCACTTCTGAGCACCAACTGGAGTTGTCGGAGCCCAGGGAAAATCAGGTAGTAGGTTGAGGCCTACTTGGAGCCAGGTGTAAATCAGAGGTCGTTTGAATTTTGAGGGAGCAGGACACTTTACCATACACACAGCAGGGGATCAGCTGACGTTACCGAACCCCACTTACACATGAGTGAGTGCTTTTTCTGTGCGTACAGCACTTCTGAGCACCAACTGGCGTTGTCAGAGCCCAGGAAAAATCAGGTAGTAGTTTGAGGCCTACTTGGAGCCAGGTGTAAATCTGAGGTACTTAGAGTTTGGAGGGAGCAGTACACTTTGCCATACACACAGCAGGGGATCAGCTGACATTACCAAACCCCACTTACACATGAGCGAGTGTTTTTTCTGTGCGTACAGCACTTCTGAGCACCAACTGGCGGTGTCGGAGCCCAGGAAAAATCAGGTAGTAGGCTGAGGCCTACTTGGTGGCAGTTTTAGATTGTTTCTAGACTACTACTAACTGTCAACGTACTCCAATTAGGCCTCTGTCTTCACTCTGTTTCGAGTATTTCCTCTGGCTTCCAAACACGACAGTTGCTGCTCTGAAATGCCGTCTGCACAACCAACACTTGTTCCTGTGTTACTGGGGTTCTGTAAAAGCAGCTTATCCCTAGAGGTGAGTCAGGCAATGTCTCCTGCTCTGTCCACTTTTCCACTACAAGTAGTGGGAATGTAGACAAAGCAGGAGACATTGCCGGACTCACCTCTGGAGATCAGCTGATGTTACAGGACCATGGTAACACAGGAACAAGTGTTGAAGGCACTTGAGAGCAGAAACAGGCGGTGTTGGAGGCCTGAGGAAATACTCAAAACAGAGTGGAGACAGAGGGCAAATCAGAGAACATATTAAATCAGAGGTAGTCAGAAGTTGTAGGCAGCAGGAGAGTTTGACGTACACACAGCAGGGGATCAGCTGACATTACAGAACCCCACTTACACATGAGCGAGTGTTTTTCTGTGCGTACAGCACTTCTAAGCACCAACTGGCGTTGTCGGAGCCCAGGAAAAATCAATTTGTTCGTCATGCAGCAGTGGGGTACGGCGAGGTCCTACAAAGCTGCGCATGATGGACTGTTGCCTGGTAAAAGTGGGGGATGCCGGGTCACTGGTGGCCGCAGCAGGCACCAAATCCCCACGTCCTCTCCCTGCTGAATCCCCACGTCCTCTCCCTGCTGAAACTCCAAGGCCACGACCATGTGCCTTACTCCCTGCCTTCTTCATCTTGGTAGACTGATAAAGATAGGCAGAAAAGTAAAAAAGGGGGGGCTTAGTGTTCTTATTCCTGAACACCTGCTAACCAGTATGGGAAACACAAATTTGGCTAAGAGTGTGTGTACTACACTTTAATATGCTGTAATGTGGCCTACACAACTCTAAAGTGGAGTGTTGGGTGAACTTTATTTCCTTTTTTTTTTTTTGGGGAAAAATAAAAGGATGTGACCAAAGTTTGAAAGCTATAGTATCACAAACTTTTTGGAGCGATTACAATGCAGGAAGCTAACCTACAATGCAATTGATGAGGCTCCAAAAAATAGGGTGATACTAGTCTGGCTGGCCCTGAAGGGCACAAGCCAGCAAAAAGGCTCCTCTATCTAATCCTATATAGTGTTTGCAACCAACCAATGACAATGGATGCGGTTGGAAGCACACTAATATAGGAGCAAAAATCTGGACAAATTAGCTGCAAAAAAAGGACTATGTATGAGGCAGTGACGCACGCTGAGCGGACTACACCCAGCGGTGGCTGTAGAACACACTGCAACGTGAGCTGCACTCACACACAGAGAGACCTATCAGACAGCCAAAAACAGTGCAGAGAAATGGGCTATAGCACTGAAAGGCTGCTGAAAGGCTTCGCTGTCCTCTCCTTTAGTGTTTGCAATCAACATATATGGATACGTATGGAAGCACACTATACAGGAGAAAAGAAAAGCAGCAATAAAAGAAAAATGTGTATGAGGCAGAGACAGTGGCGGATTAAGTGGACTATGGGCCCGGGGCTGTTCATAAAACCTGGGCCCCTGTACCCCCCTTCCCACCTGAGCGCTGCGGTCCCCGTGCGGGAATTGACAGCCGTACGGACCGCAGCACTTGGTTTGCTGCGGGTCCATACGGAAAACCCACCACCATTCCACCACGTGTGGACATGGCCTAAAAAGACGTTGCACATAAGCTGTAGGCCTATGGCCAATACGCACAAAATCGCCCAACGTGATCCTGGCCATAGGGGATCCACTTTAATGTCCCCACTTTAATTTAAAGTCCCCTTACTTCATCCATTGCAGTCCCCTATCACCCACTCACTTCATCTGCAGTGCCGCTTCATCATTTGCAGCCCCTTATCCCCCCTTCCATTTCATCATGTGCTGTCCCCTTCCCCCCAACTTCATGTGCAGCCCCACTCCCCCATCATCATGTGCAGTTAATTTTACCCCCACATCATGTGCAGTCCCCCTTACCCCCACTTCATGTGCAGTGCCCCTTACCCCCAATTCATCATGTGCAGTCCCCCTTACCCCCAATTCATCATGTTCAGTCCCACTTACCCCTTAATTCATCATGTGCAGTTCCCCTTACCCCCAATTCATCATGTGCAGTCCCACTTACCCCTTAATTCATCATGTGCAGTCCCACTTACCCCTTAATTCATCATGTGCAGTCCCCTTTATCCCCCACCTCATCATGTGCAGCCCCACTTATCCCCCACTTCATCATGTTCAGCCCCACTCACCCCCCCTTCATCATATGCAGCCCCACTCACCCCCCCTTCATCATGTGCAGCCCCACTCACCCCCCTTCATCATGTGAAGCCCCCACTCATCCCCCTTCATCCTGTGAAGCCCCCTCTCACCCCCTTCATCCTGTACAACCCCAGTCACCCCCCTTCATCCTGTACAGCCCCACTCACCCCCTTCATCATGTGAAGCCCCCACTCACCCCCTTCATCCTGTACAACCCCACTCACCCCCTTCATCATGTCTAGCCCCACTCAACCCCCTTCATCATGTGTAGCCCCGACTCACCCTCTTCATCCTGTGTAGCCCCACTCACCCCCCTTCATCATGTGAAGACCCCACTCACCCCCTTCATCATATACAGCCCCCAGTCACCCCCCCGTCATCATATACAGGCCCCAGTCACCCCCCTTCATCATGTACAGCCCCAGTCACCCCCCCTTCATCATATACAGGCCCCAGTCACCCCCCTTCATCATATACAGCCCCCAGTCACCCCCCCTTCATCATATACAGGCCCCAGTCACCCCCCTTCATCATATACAGGCCCCAGTCACCCCCCTTCATTGTGTACAGCCCCCAGTCACCCCCCCTTCATCATATACAGGCCCCAGTCACCCCCCCTTCATCATCTACAGCCCCAGTCACCCCCCCTTCATTGTGTACAGCCCCCACTCCCCCCCTCCCCCATTTAATTCATTTTATAAATAAAAAAAAATAAAAAAAGTTCCCCATACTTACCTCACAGCCGGCTCGCTCCCCAGCAGCGCCTCTGCTTTCAGCATCCTCCGGGACATGTCGGCGCGTGCACGATGACGTCATCGCGCACGCCCGACATCTGACCCGGAAGTACAGCCGGAGGGAGCCGGAGCTGAGCAGCCGTCAAGGTGACGGCCGTGCACCATGCGCCGTGCACAGCTCCCGGCCCCTCATAGAATGTGACGCTGGCGGCTGTCTGCTGCTGGCGGCGTCACAGCACAGGGCACGGGCGGCCCTGTACAGGTGCTGGGGGAGCGGCCCGGGGGGCATTTGCCTCTCTGCCACCCAGCCCAGCCCGCCCCTGCCCCTGGGCCCCCAAAAAACCTTGGGCCCGGGGCGACCGCCCCATCCGCCCCTATTAAGATCCGCCACTGGGCAGAGACACACGCTGGGCGGCCTACAAGCAGATGTGCCTGCAGGACACACTACACAGCGTGGGTCTGCACTCACACAGCCCTTGCAGACAGCTATTAAAACAGCGCTGCTGGGCTACAAAAATGCTACAGTGGTGGATTATGTAGCCTGGGTAGAGCAATAGATATTTTTGATGATCGCTATTTCTAACTGTCCCTCACAGTCTTCAACAGCAGCCTGTCCCTAACTGAATTCACAGCAGAGTGAACCCGAAATGGCGGCTGCTGCGGTTTTTATAGTGCATCATGACATCATTTCAGCAGCCAATCACAGCCATGCCAGTAGTTAACATGCCTACATGCCGAACAGGACGTGCCCACACTTCTGAGGATCCCCATTGGCTGAATCAAATCGAGCGGGCTCCTAGCATTATGGGAACTTCCGATTCCGGTATTCGATATGAAAAAAGTATCGGAAGTCAGTATCGGAATTCCGATACAGCTAATATCGGCCGATACCCGATACTTGCGGTATCGGAATGCTCAACACTAGCTATAATTCATTGCAGCTTATGGGACCACTTTATATCCTCTGCACCATTGCGCTTTATTTCGTATATGCACTGCAATCTAAGGTAACAAATACCTCTCTTTTCATGTCTCTGATCTGCTCTTTGTACAAGACCTTATGCTTTATTATGAAGTGTATAACTTTATCTCCTATTTGGAGCTATGTCCATTGTATATATTGTACATATTTTGTGTTTTTTTCTATTTTGCTCCACTATGTACTCTGGGTGATCCCTCATTTTATATCTTTATGTTTAATTAATTTTGGTGAACTGTGTTTATATTTATGCACGTTATTTATTTTTCTTGCAGTGATATATGATTAAGACCCTGGCGTGGTCGAAGCGTCATCTTTAATCGCATATGAAAATCTGCTCCCTGGCTTAATATTTGTTTCACAATAAAATTTACTCTTTGTGCAAGTTATTCCACTTGAGTGTGCCTTGGACTGTTTAGGCAGAGGGCGTACAGACGTGATGTCATCGCGCTCTCTGACCTGAATGTCACTGTCAGGAAACGCGGAAGACGTCAGGGCAGTGGAGCAGGGAGAGGTAAGTATTGCAAGTGCTGTGGCCCTGAACAAGCAGGGAGTACCCACTTGTGGGCGATGGCACTGGCACAGGGCTCCTCATAGTACGCCGGTGTGTCTGGCAGAGAGTGGGCCCTCCCACCAGCAGAGACACTTTTACGTACTGTGAGGGGCCCTGTGCCAGTGCCTTCACCCACAAGTCTGGCCCCCACCTGCTCAGGGAACCAGCACTTTCATCTGCACCTTCCTCTGTGTCACCGTGTAAGGTGGTATAGTATGTGGGAAAGGGCACCTGAGTTTCATCAGGGTCACATTCTGGCTCAGTACACTGCGAGGGCAATGTGGTGCTCTGGGTCAATATACCAGCAGAATCATCTAGCAGTGGCTGTGCATCAGTGCACTGCATCTCTGATTCATGTTGGACTGGGGAATTTAGGATTTCACTTGATAACTCAGGCATGGTATGTGAAAAGAGCTCCATGGAGTAATCTGTAGTGTGGCCTGCCGCATCCTTCACTTTTGGTGGGGGTGAAGGACACAAGGAAAGGTGTTGTTCCTGACCAGAAACTTGCACAGACGACTCAGTGCTTGCATTTTTTGAAACTTCAGAAGAGGAGGCGATAGAGCTGGAGGCTGTTTTGGCAATGTAAGCTAAAACCTGTTCCTGATGCTCCGGCTTTAAAAGCGGTTTACCTACTCCCAGAAAAGGTAGCCTTCCAGGCCTTCCGGAGCCAGACCATGGTGCACACTCAACACCTCCTGCCTTAGGTGCTATTGTGCTTTTGGCACTACCAGCAGATGCACCACCACCATCAGTACCAGCTGCCCCCCGCCCACTTCCGCAGACTCTTCCACCATACGTCCTACTTTTTGTGAAAATGGACCCAAAATACCAGCAGATATATGGTACTGTTTCAGAAGCATTCAGCTGTATACAGTCTAGGGATAATTATAAATCTCCGTATATATTTCATGAGTCAGACACAGACACTCACAGTCTCAGTATGGATTAGACGAGAATTTAAAAAGCTGAAAAAGGGTACTGTATCACCAGATACCAGATATATATAGAATAGTGAAAATATTGTAAATCTCTGTATGCATTTCAGGAGGCAGACACAGATGCTCTCAGGCCCAGTATGGATTAGACAAGAATATAAAAAGCTGAAAAAGGGTACTGTATAGTGTTGAGCATTCCGATACCGCAAGTATCGGGTATCGGCCGATATTCGCTGTATCGGAATTCCGATACTTAGTTCCGATATTTTTTTCATATCGAATACTGGAATCAGAAGTTCCCATAATGCTAGGAGCCCGCTCGATTTGATTCAGCCAATGGGGATCCTCAGAAGTGTGGGCACATCCTGTTAGGCATGTAGGCATGTTAACTACTGGCATGGCTGTGATTGGCTGCTGAAATGATGTCATGATGCACTATAAAAACCGCAGCAGCCGCCATTTCGGGTTCACTCTGCTGTGAATTCAGTTAGGGACAGGCTGCTGTTGAAGACTGTGAGGGACAGTTAGAAATAGCGATCATCAAACATATCTATTGCTCTACCCAGGCTACATAATCCACCACTGTAGCATTTTTTTAGCCCAGCAGCGCTGTTTTAATAGCTGTCTGCAAGGGCAGTGTGAGTGCAGACGCACGCAGTGTAGTGTGTCCTGCAGGCACGTCTGCTTGTAGGCCGCCCAGCGTGTGTCTCTGCCTCATACACATTTTTCTTTTATTGCTGCTTTTTTTTCTCCTGTATACTGTGCTTCCATACGTATCCATATACGTTGGTTGCAAACACTAAAGGAGTGGACAGCGGAGCCTTTCAGCAGCCTTTCAGTGCTATAGCCCATTTCTCTGCACTGTTTTTGGCTGTCTGATAGGTCTCTCTGTGTGTGAGTGCAGCTCATGTTGCAGTGTGTTCTACAGCCACCGCTGGCTGTAGTCCGCTCAGCGTGCGTCACTGCCTCATACATAGTCCTTTTTTTGCAGCTAATTTGTCCAGATTTTTGCTCCTATATTAGTGTGCTTCCATCCGCATCCATTGTCATTGGTTGGTTGCAAACACTATATAGGATTAGATAGAGGAGTCTTTTTGCTGGCTTGTGCCCTTCAGGGCCAGCCAGACTAGTATCACCCTATTTTTTGGAGCCTCATCAATTGCATTGTAGGTTAGCTTCCTGCATTGTAATAGCTCCAAAAAGTTTGTGATACTATAGCTTTCAAACTTTGGTCACATCCTTTTATTCCCCCCCCCAAAAAAAAAAGGAAATAAAGTTCACCAAACACTCTACTTTAGAGTTGTGTAGGCCACATTAGATCGTATTAAAGTGTAGTACACACACTCTTAGCCAAATTAGTGTTTCTTATACTGGTTAGCAGGTGTTCAGGAATAAGAACACTAAGCCCCCCCCCTTTTTTACTTTTCTGCCTATCTTTATCAGTCTACCAAGATGAAGAAGGCAGGGAGTAAGGCACGTGGTCGTGGCCGTGGAGTTTCAGCAGGGAAAGGACGCGGGAATTCAGCAGGGAGAGTACGTGGGGATTTGGTGTCTGCTGCGGCTACCAGTGACCCGGCATCCCCCACTTTTACCAGGCAACAGTCCTTCATGCGCAGCTTTGTAGGACCTCGCCGTACCCCACTGCTGCGTGACGAACAAATTGAAGCCATTGTCGGATGGATGGCAGCTAACGCATCCACTTCAATGACTTCCGCATCCTCCCAAGGCCAGAGCACTGAAGAGCAACCATCTGTCTCTTCACCACCTGCCAAATTGCCCAGGCAGTCTGAGAGCCCTGGACAGGAGCCATCTCAATCTTTACTTCTGTTCTCAGAATCTGTTGGCTTGGAAAGAGGTGGCCAGCCAAGCAGCATTCTAGAGCTTGAAGAAGAGGGAGTATGCAGTGATGCATCCCTATGAATCTGAAGAGGCGGGTGGGCCAGTGCTTATTGTCAGCACACCTCAGTGCTCATCTGATGATGATGAGACTCAGTTGCCAATTTCTGGTGCGTACGGTGCTGGCGAGACAACCCAGGACCAGCCGATGCTTGAAGAGGGGAGTGGAGATGATGAGGTCCTTGACCCATCATGGCGTTAGCCACAGGAAGGTGGTGGGAGCAGCTCTGACGAAAAGATTCCCCGAACGGCCAAAAGAGGAGGGTGAGGGCGGGGGCAGACTTGGTTGCCTGTAGCCTCCACTTTGGCACCCGTGAGGAGCAATCCTCTTCCAAAACAGAAAATGAGCACTCCCAGGACTTGCAGTGCGTGGTCTTTTTTTGACACAGTTGCAGATGACATTTGCTTTGTCAAATGCAAGCTGTGTCATGAGAAAGTTAAACGAGGGAAAAATGTGAGCAACCTCAATACCACAAATATGTGGAAACATGTGCGTACCAAGCACGAGGTGGAGTTACACAGACACACTGAAGACGTAGGCCAACCTTCAGCAGCACCTACCACCTCTTCAGCTCCTGTTGGGGCCTCTTCCTCCAGCTCACACACAGCTGGTTCGGCTTCCTCACTGGAACGCCATGGAAGAACCTCTGCCACTGTTGTCCAGAGACCCAGTGAAATTCCACCCACAGAACCACGTTCTCAGTCATCAGCACACTCCCAGGCCACTCACCAGCAATCGGTAGCACAGGCATGGGAGAAAAAGCGGCCATACTCGGCAAACCATCCCCGAGCTCTGGCTCTGAATGCCGCCATTGCCAAACTACTGGCCCTTGAGATGCTGTCAATCAGGCTGGTGGAGACTGACACCTTCCGGAACTTGATGTCATTGGCAGTTCCACAATACAATGTGCCCAGCCGCTTTTATTTCAGCAGGCAAGCCGTCCCTGCCCTGCAAAGGCAGGTGGAGGGAAAAATTAAAAATGTGCTACTAAACGCCGTCAGTAGCAAGGTCCACCTGACCACCGATGCGTGGACCAGTAGCCATGGACAGGGATGATACCTTTCCCTCACTGCCCATTGGGTCAATGTTGTGGAGCCGGGTACAGATCTGGAGAGTGGCTCTGTACGTATTCTGCCAACTCCAAGGATTGCAGGAATGCAGTCTGTACATATTGAGTCCTCCTCCTACTCTAGTTCCTCGGAATCAGCACTGCATGAGCCTGTTAGGCCAGACATGAGCACAGGTGTGGCCAAACGTCAACAGGCCGTACTTAAATTAATTTCTTTGGGGAATTGGAGCCACACAGCACAGGAGCTCTGGAATGCAATCAAGCAGGAGAGCGATGTGTAGTTTGTGCCAGCGAATCTCCAGCCAGGTTTGGTAGTGAGTGACAATGGCCGAAATCTAGTGGCAGCTCTGAGCCTAGGCAACCTCACTCACATACCATGTCTGGCACACGTGCTCAATTTGGTTGTGCAGAGCTTTCTGAGGGACTATCCGGATCTTGATGCACTGCTGCACAAGGTTCGCCTAGAGTGTGCTCACTTGCGGCGTTCCAGCAACGCGCATTGCATCTCTGCAATGCTGATTCCGCCTGCCAGAACATCGCATCATATGTGACCTCCCCACCAGGTGGAATTCAACGTTACATATGTTGGAGCGGTTGTGTGAGCAGCAGGCAGCAGTAATGGAGTACCAGCTGCATCAGGCGCAAACAAGTCGCACTGTGCGCCGGACAGACTTCACCACCACTGAGTGGGCCACTATGAGGGACATCTGCCAAGTTTTGCATGCCTTCGATGACTCCACGCGGATGGCCAATGCAGATGATGCACTAGTCAGCATGGCTGTCCCCCTTATCTGTCTGCTTCAAAAAACCTAACAAGCACTAAGTGAGGAGGTTTTTGAAGAGGTCGAGGATGAGGAGTCAGAAATGCCATCTGCTTCTAGCAAGTCTGCGCAACGTGATTCCACACAAAGGCCCAGGCAGGGGACACTTAGTGAGGAGGATGACGAGGAGTCAATGGAGGAGGAGGAACACATCTCTCCAGAGGAGGGAGGTACACAAGGCTCTAGTAGTCAGTGTGTACAGCAAGGGTGGGGTGATGCTGAGCAGGGTGAGATAACGTCGGCTGATCCCCTGCTGTGTGTATGGCAAAGTGTCCTGCTCCCTCCAAACTCAAAGTACCTCAGATTTACACCTGGCTCCAAGTAGGCCTCAGCCTACTACCTGATTTTCCCTGGGATCCGACATCGCCAGTTGGTGCTCAGAAGTGCTGTCCACACAGACAAAACACTCGCTCATGTGTAAGTGGGGTTCGGTAACGTCTGCTGATCCCCTGCTGTGTGTACGGCAAACTCTCCTGCTGCCTCCAAATTCTAACAATGTCTTATCTTAAACTGCCTCCAAGTAGGCCTCAGCCTACAAAATGACTATCCCTGGGCTCCAACATCGTCAGTTGTTGCTCGGAAGTGCTGTCCACACAGAAAAAAACACTCGTTCATGTGAAAGTGGGGGTCAGTAACGTCAGCTGATCCCCTGCTGTGTGGAGGGCAAACTGATGCTGCCTCCAAATTGTAACTACTTCGGATTTAAACATTCTCTGATTTGGCCTCTGTCTCCACTCTGTCTCTAGTATTTCCCCTGACCTCCAACACCGCCAGTTCCTGCTCACAGTTGCCGTCCACGCATTCCACACTTGTTCCTGTGTTCCTGGTGTTCTGTTACGTGAGCTGATCCCCCAATGTGTGTCCGGCACTGTCTCCTGCGCTGTCCACCTTCCCACTGCAAGTGGTGGGAATGTGGACAGAGCAGGAGACATTGGCAGACACACATCAGGGGATCTGCTGACATTACAGAACCCCAGTAACACAGGAACACGTGTGGATTGGGCAGACGGCTACTGTACCATAAACTGGCGGTGTTGAGGGGCACGTGAAATCCTGGAAACAGAGTGGCGACAGATGCCTAATTGGAGCACGTTGACAGTCTGTTGTAGCCTACAAACAATCTAAAACTGCCACCAAGTAGGCCTCGGCCTACACCATAATTGTCCCTGGGCTCCAACAATGCCAGTTGGTGCTCGGAAGTGCTGTCCACACAGAAAAACACACTTGTTCATGTGAAAGTGGGGTTCGGTAATGTCTGCTGATCCCCTGCTGTGTGGAGGGCAAAGTGTCCTGCTCCCTCCAAAGTCAAAATACCTCCGATTTACACCTGGCTCCTAGTAGGCCTCGGCATGCACCATGATTGTCCCTGGGCTCCAACAACGCCAGTTTTTGCTCGGAAGTGCTGTCCACACAGAAAAAAAACTCGTTCATGTGAAAGTGGGGTTCGGTAACGTCAGCTGATCCCCTGCTGTGTGGAGGGCAAACTGCTCCTGCCTCCAAATTGTAACTACTTCAGATTTAAACATTCTCTGTTTTGGCCTCTGTCTCCAATCTGTCTCTAGTATTTCCCCTGACCTCAAACACCGCCAGTTCCTGCTCACAGTTGCCGTCCACGCATTCCACACTTGTTCCTGTGTTCCTGGTGTTCTGTTACGTGAGCTGATCCCCCAATGTGTGTCCGGCACTGTCTCCTGCGCTGTCCACCTTCCCACTGCAAGTGGTGGGAATGTGGACAGAGCAGGAGACATTGGCAGACACACATCAGGGGATCTGCTGACATTACAGAACCCCAGTAGCACAGGAACACGTGTGGATTGGGCAGACGGCTACTGTACGCATAAACTGGCGGTGTTGGTGGTCACGTGAAATCCTGGAAACAGAGTGGAGACAGATGCCTAATGGGAGCACGTTGACAGTCTGTTGTAGCCTACAAACAATCTAAAACTACCACCAAGTAGGCCTTGGCCTTCACCATGATTGTCCCTGGGTTCCAACAACGCCAGATGGTTCTCGGCAGTGTCTTTGGCACGGGTACTCCCTGTTGCCAAGCCTGGTTCCAGCACGCCAGCTGTTTCCGGGTAGTGTCAAGGTCACTATGCCACCAATCCGATGCCCTGTCGTCTGGCGGCCGGGTTAGCCGACTCTACGGTGCCTGCAGTTTAGGTGACTCCTATGTGGGCTGCGGTAACTGGCACTGAAGGCTGGATCCGTAGTGCCAATGGGACATGGACCCCCTGTAGGACTGTGGGTTTCGGTAACTGCGGCCGGCTTGCGGCCTGGCTACTTTGCTTTGGATGGGTACCTTCTGCTACCCACCCGGATTCCAGCACTGTCAACTGGTTCTCTCCAGAGCCTTTGGCCTAGGTGCCTCCATCTCGGTATCCGAAGGTCCAGCACCGTCAGCTGGTCCTTGGTAGTGCTTTCTAGCACAGGTACCTCCTGCCTAGTAACCGCAGTCCAGCACCGTCAGTTGGTCCTCGGTAGTGCCATTGGCTCTTGTAGCTTTTGCTACCCATCTGGGTTCCAGCACCGTCAGCTGGTTCTCGGCAGTGTCTTTGGCACGGGTACTCCCTGTTGCCCAGCCTGGTTCCAGCACGCCAGCTGTTTCCGGGTATTGTCAAGGTCACTATGCCACCTATCCGTTGTCCTGTCGTCTTGCGGCCGGGTTAGCCGACTCTACCGTGCCTGCAGTTTAGGTGACTCCTATGTGCGCTGTGGGAACTGGCACTGAAGGCTGGATCCGTAGTGCCAGTGGGACATGGACCCCATGTAGGACTGTGGGTTTCGGTTACTGCGGCCGGCTTGCGGCCTGGCTACTTTGCTTTGGATGGGTACCTTCTGCTACCCACCTGGGTTCCAGCACTGTCAGCTGGTTCTCTCCAGAGCCTTTGGCCTAGGTGCCTCCATCTCGGTATCCGAAGTCCAGCACCGTCAGCTGGTCCTTGGTAGTGCTTTTTAGCACAGGTACCTTCTGCTTAGTAACCGTGGTCCAGCACCGTCAGTTGGTCCTCGGTAGTGCCATTGGCTCTTGTTCCTTCTGCAACCCATCCGGGTTCCAGCACTGTCAGCTGGTTCTCGCCAGAGCCTTTGGCCTAGGTGCCTCCATCTCGGTATCCGAAGTCCAGCACCGTCAGCTGGTCCTTGGTAGTGCTTTTTAGCACAGATACCTTCTGCTTAGTAACCGTGGTCCAGCACTGTCAGTTGGTACTCGGTAGTGCCATTGGCTCTTGTTCCTTCTGCTACCCATCCGGGTTCCAGCACTGTCAGCTGGTTCTCAACAGAGCCTTTGGCCTAGGTGCCTCCATCTCGGTATCCGAGGTCCAGCAAGGTCAGCTGGTCCTTGGTAGTGGTTACTAGCACAGGTACCTCCTGCATAGTAACCGGGGTCCAGCACCGTCAGCTGTTCCTCAGTAGTCATAGAATCATAGAATCATAGAATCGTTGAGTTGGAAGGGACCTCCTGGGCCATCTGGTCCAACCCCCTGCTCAAAGCAGGATTCGCTAAATCATCCCAGTCAGATGGCTGTCCAGCCTCTGAAGACTTCCATTGAAGGAGAACTCACCACTTCTCGTGGCAGCCTGTTCCACTCATTGATCACTCTAACTGTCAAAAAGTTTTTTCTAATATCTAATCTGTGTCTCCTCCCATTCAGTTTCATCCCATTGCTTCTAGTCTTTCCTTGTGCAAATGAGAATAAAGTTGATCCTTCTACAATGTGACAGCCCTTTAGATATTTGTAGACAGCTATTAAGTCTCCTCTTAGTCTTCTCTTTTGCAAACTAAACATTCCCAAATGCTGCAACCTTTCCTCATAAGACAGGGTTTGCAGACCGGTCACCATTCTGGTCGCTCTTTTCTGCACTTGCTCCAGTTTGTTGATGTCTTTTTTAAAATGTGGTGCCCAAAACTGGACACAATATTCCAGATGAGGTCTGACCAAAGAGGAGTAGAGGGAAATAATGACTTCACGTGATCTAGACTGTATGCTTCCGTTAATACATCCTAGAATTGCATTTGCCTTTTTTGCTGCTGCATCACACTGTTGACTCATATTCAGTCTGTGATCTATTAGTATACCCAAGTCTTTTTCACATGTGCTGTCACTTAGCCCTATTCCTCCCATTCTATATATGCTTTTTTCATTTTTATTGCCCAGATGTAGTACTTTGCATTTCTCCCTGTTAAAAACCATTCTGTTAGTTGCTGCCCACTTTTCCAGTTTATTTAAATCTTTTTGAATCCTCTCTCTCTCTTCTCTAGTATTAGCTATCCCTCCTAGCTTTGTGTCATCAGCAAATTTAATCAGTTTACCCTCAATTCCTTCATCTAAATCATTGATAAAGATGTTGAACAATACAGGGCCCAGGACAGAGCCCTGTGGTACCCCACTTGAGACATTCTTCCAACTGGATGTGCAGCCATTTACGACCACTCTTTGGGTCCGATCACTAAGCCAGTTATGAATCCACCTAACAGTTGCCTTGTCCATTCCATACTTAGTTATTTTTTCAATTAGGATTGTATGAGAGACTTTGTCAAATGCTTTGCTGAAGTCAAGATATACTATATCTACAGCATTTCCTTGATCCACCCAATCAGTGATACCGTCATAGAAGGAAATTAAGTTAGTCTGACATGACTTATTAGTTACAAACCCATGCTGACCAAGTTTAATCACTTCATTCTTATCCAGGTATTGACATACATGTTGTTTAATAATTTGTTCAAAGATCTTTCCTGGTATAGAAGTCAGACTCACCGGCCTATAGTTGCCTGGGTCCACCTTCTTCCCCTTTTTGAAGATAGGAACAACATTTGCTCTTCTCCAGTCTTCTGGCACTTCTCCTGTTCTCCAAGAATTTTCAAAGATTATGGAGAGGGGTTCAAAAATTTCTTCTGCTATCTCCTTCAGTACTCTGGGGTGTAATACATCTGGACCTGGAGACTTGAATTCATTTAGGTTAGCTAAGTGTTTCCTCACTATCTTTCTGTTTATAGATATCCTGGATTCTTCTATTCCCTTAATAGGACAGTGAATAACAGTTGATGTTGCATTTCCTTTCTGAGAGAAAACAGATGCAAAATAGGAATTTAAAAGTTCAGCCTTCTCAACATCCTGTCTTACCATTTCATCATTTTCATCCTGTAAAAATCCTATAGCATCTTTGACTTTTCTTTTACTTTTGACATATCCCCAAAATCCTTTATTATTGCTTTTGACATCTCTTGCAAGCCTCAGTTCATTTTCAGCTTTATCTAATCTGATTTGTGCCCTGCAGGTTCTGCAGACAGCATTATATTCTTCGTTAGATATGCCTCCCTCTTTCCATTTTATAAACATTTTTTTCTTCCTTTTTAGCATGTGCTTAAGTTCTGTGTTCATCCATCCTGGTTTCCTTAAATGCTTCCTATTCTTCCCTCTTTTCGGAATTGTTAACAACTGTGCTTTGAGAATTTCATTTTTCAAGATTTCCCATCCTTCCTGGACATTTTTGTCTTTAAGGATATCCAGCCATTGGATCCCTCCAATTCTCTTTCTGAATCCATTAAAATCTGCCTTTCTGAAATCTAACCTTGACGTCTGAGTCTTCACAGGTCTTCCGCCTCTAGTTATCCAAAATTCTAAAATAGCATGGTCGCTACCTCCTAGGGTCCCAGCCACTTTTACCTCCTCAACCATTTCCTCCCTGTTTATAAGGATTAGATCCAAGGTAGCAGTTCCCCTTGTTTTCTCCCTTACCTTTGGTAAGCCATTGGCTATTGTTCCTTCTGCTGCCACTACGGGTTCCAGTACTGTCAGCTGGTTCTCGCCAGTTTCTCAGCCTTCTTGTACCTTCTGCTACATTTCCAAGATCAAGCTTTTTGAAATTGTCTTTGGTAATCCTTATTGATCTCTATGACGACGACCCTGATGACGACGACCCTGAAGACCACACCAAAGAAGACCAGAAATATGACCCTAAATAATATGACCAAGAGGACAAACAACATGAAGACAACCACCAAGATACAGAACAAAAGACAGAAGAACAAGAAGCAGAAGAAGTAAAAGCAGAAGAACAGAAAGCAGAAGAACATTAAGCATAAGACTAAAAATCAGCATAGAAGAAATCAAAATTATAAGCAGAAGAAGACTAAGCAGTAAATGGGGGTGAGTCCGTTCCTCCTCATGGTGTCCCTGGAAAATTCCTGCTGCTGCAGGCCAAACTGAACTCGGACAAATCCTGTTGTAAATCTTTTGTGACAGGCAGAACGTAAGGTGTAATCTTATAACTTTTATAGATAGGTACTACAGGAATGCCTGTCACCATAAGAAAATGAAGAAAAAGAAGAATAGGAAGAAGATGAAGAAATAGCATATGAAAATTAATAATAGCTGAATAAGAAGAATATGGAGAATGGAAAAAAAAATAATGGGAAGAAGGTAAAGAAGAAGAAGATGAATAAGGTGAAGAAAAAGTTGATGAAAAAAATGCTACTGCTGCGGATCATGAAGGAGAAAGTGTGGGAGAAGTACAAAAGAAGGTGAAGAGCATGGAAGTTGTGAAACATACATATCTGAGAAAATATAAAAAAGGTTAACATAGTCAATATCTTTTTAACTCCGAACGTCTTGAAAAAAAAATTGGAATTAATGCTATGCCATGTGATTTGAATAAACCACTATGCCTTTAATGTCTCCTCCACCTCCCACAATACATTCTACATGATTCTTATTTGTTTTCAATTATGTAGAATTAGCCAACAAGGAAATAAAGGGCTTTTTTAAATTCCGATACTGGAAGTCCCATTGACTTGAATGGGACTTCCGGTATCGGAATCGGCGATACCCGATATTTTTTTCGTATCGGGCGATACCATCTGATACGATATTTTTGGGTATCAAACGGTATCACTCAACACTAGTACTGTATCATCCAGATAGCAGGTGTATATATAGTATAGTGAAAATATTGTAAATCTCCGTATATATTTCTGGAGTCAGACACAGACGATCTCAGGCTCAGTATGGATTAGACCACAATATAAAAAGCAGTAAAAGATTAATGGATCAGAAGCGTACAGCTGTATACAGTGTAGGGGTAATTGTAAATCTCCATGTATAATTCAGGAGGCAGACACAGACGATCACAGGCTCAGTATCGATAAGACAAGAATATAAAAAGTCGAAAAGGGTAATGTATTAGAAGCGTACAGCTGCATACAGTGTTGAGGTCATTTGAAATCTCCGTATAGTTTCCCAGAGTCAGACACAAACTGTCACAGGCTCAGTATGGATTACACCAGAATGTAAAAATTAGAAATAGGGAAATGTATTAGAAGCGTACACCAGTATACAGTGTTGAGGTACTTTTAAATCTTCGTATATATTTCAGTCTCAGTAAGCCAGTCCAGACTCTCCGCTACAGGAAACTAGATGGATACAAGTACACATGGAAAGTCGAGTGATTGCAGAAATTTGGGAATTACGAATCAGGGGATAACCTCCCGGGAGAATTGGCAGAGGCGATGCTGACCCTCAATTACTTTGTCTGTGGAGACAGCAAAAACGGTTCTTTGTGAAGAAAGGGTTGCTGTATCGCAGTAGCGTGGATCCCATCACCATTGCTAGTCTCCATCAAATTATGAGCCCAGGGAGAGATGTAGACATGGTTCTCACTGCCTATCATGATCTGTCTGGTCGCTTTGGAGTGCAAAAGACAGAAGCCACAGGCCGTAGGCGATTCTATTGGATTGACATGAGAGGAGACATTGAATAATGGTGGCAGGAATGTCACATGTCTGTGATTAGGAAAACTGTGAAAGCTGATCTTAAAGCACCACTGCATCCGATTGTGAGTCAACGTCCATTAGAAATGGTAGCCATTGATCATCTGAAGGTAGAGCCCAGCAGGACAGACCATAGCTACGTCTTAACCATCATCGATCAGTTCACCATATTTGTAGTGGCGGTCTCTGTGAAGAATTTAACTGCCCAGACTACACAGCGGTAGAGCAGGGAGAGGTAAGTATTGCAAGTACTGGGGCCCTGAGCAAGCAGGGGGCCCACTCATGGGCGCTGGTACTGGCACAGGGCCCCTCATAGTACGCCAGTGTGTTTGACGGCAAGTGGGCCCCAAACCTGTTCAGGGCAACGACACTTGCCCGGGTGTGCCAGGTGGTGACCCCGGCCCTCGGGGGGGTCAGTCCAGTTAGGGAGGTTGAAAAAATGCCATATATTGATGTGTAGGCTGGACATTCAGCAGCTGCAAATGGAGGAATTGGAGAAGTCCAAGGAAGAGGAGGACAAAAGCGAGCCATTTTTCTGGCAACCTATGTGTCATCAGGGGAAGGTGGGACAAAATCCTTTGAAACCCCTGCATGGTTCATTTTAATGAAGGTTAGATCATCAACATTTTGGGTTGACAGACGGGTCCTTTTTTCTGTCAGGATTGATCCAGCAGCACTGAAGACTCTTTCAGATAGCACACTACCAGCAGGGCAAGTGAGCTCCTGTAAGGCATATTGTGCCAATTCAGGCCAGGTGTCCAGTTTAGAGGCCCAGTAGTCAAAGGGGAATGAACTGTGAGGGAGAACATCAATAGGGGAGGAGAGGTAATTTTGAACCATAGTTGACAATTGCTGTCTCCTGTCTGTTGCAATCAATTTTGTATTAACAGTCGTGTGAGTGGTCCTCGAGAAATCAGTCCACAACATGGTTATGAAAGGCCTTTCTCCAATGCCGGTTCTGCTGTGTGCACCACGAACACCTCTTCCATTTGACCCAGTACGTCTCGTGGTAGAACCTGCACCGCTGCTGTGTGCTGGGAATGCCTCTAAGAAATGGTTTACCAGAGTTGCTTGTTTTTTCGCCAATATTAGCTTTAGGTTCTCCTGTGGCATGATGTTCTATAATTTGCCTTTATAACGTGGATTGAGGATGCTGGCCAACCAGTAGTCGTTATCCATCATAATTTTGGCAATGTGGGGGTCCCTTTTTAGGATCCGCAATACATAATCACACGTGGGCCAATGTTCCAGGTGTCAATGATGCACTGACAGTGGTGGGTGGAGTAGCACTTTCTGCCAAATCCACATCCCTCCAGTCATGCACAAACCCTGTATCTGACCCTGGCAAGCCAACATTTTCTCTTGCCCCCCGAGTAGCATCTTCCTCCCCAAAATAATCATCCCCCTCATCCTCCTCCTCTTCTTCCACCTCATCCAGGAGAGTTCCCTGGGCAGACAATGGCTGACTGTCATCAAGGCTTCCCTTCTCCTCCTCCTCTTTCTCCTCCGCTGCAGATGCCTGATCCTTAATGTGCATCAAAGTTTGCATGAGCAGACGTATAAGTGGAATGCTCATGCTTATGATGGCATCGTCTGCGCTTACCAGCTGTCTGCATTCCTCAAAACACTGAAGGACTTTACAGAGGTCTTTCAGCTTTGACCACTGCACACCCGACAACTCCATGTCTGCCCTCAAACTGCCTGCCCGTGTATCCTCCCACAAATGCATTACAGTCTGCCCCTGATCGCACAGCCTGTCAACCATGTGCATGGTGGAGTTCCACCTTGTTGCAACATGTATGATTAGGTGGTGCTTTGGGAGATGGAGCGATCACTGCAGCCTCTGCATATGAATTGAGTATTCGGGCGAGAGACGGATGTGCGAGCACAGTCTTCTCACCTTATGGAGCAGGGATGTTGACTCTTGATAATTATTTAGGAAGCACTGCACCACCAGGTTCAAGGTGTGAGCCAGGCAAGGTATGTGTCTGAGTTTTGCAAGGGCTATGGCCGTCACAAAATTACGGCCGTTATCACTGACTACCTTGCCTGGCTCAAGATGTAGACTGCCCAGCCATGACTCAGTTTCTCGCTGCAAGTACTTGGCCAGTACCTCCGCGGTGTGTCTGTTGTCGCCCTAACACATCATCTTTAAAACAGCCTGCTGATGCTTACCACTAGCTGTTCGATAGTGGGACACCTCGTGTGCAACACTGCCAGCTGAGGATGGAATGCTCGTGCGACTGCACTCTGTTGATGAGCTTTCGCTTCTGGAGGAGGAGGAGGGTCGAACGCCTACAGCCAACTGTTTCCTATATCGTGGGCTAGGCAGCACTGTCCCACCATCGCTGTCCCCTGTGGACCCTGCATCCACCACATTAACCCAGTGTGCAGTGATTGACACGTAGCAGCCCTGGCCATGCATCTGTTGTGAGGTGCATCTTTCCACTCACTGATTGTTTGAGTGGATGGACAATGCTGTCTTTCACATGCAGGTGGAGGGCAGGGATGGCTTTTCTAGAAAAGAATTGCCGGCTGGGTAGGTCATAGCATGGGACAGTGTAGGCCATGAGCTCTCGGAACACTGCGCTTTCAACCAAACGGAATGGCATCATCTCTAATTAGATCAGTTTGGCAATGTAGGCATTCAAAGCCCTTGTAAGCGGATGAGAGGAAGAGTGCTTTCTTGTCCTACTCAGAGTGTCTGCTAGGGTGAGCTGGACTTGAGAGCTGCATATGGCAGAACTAGCGGTGGACATGGCGGACTGAGAGGGGGTTGGTGATGGTGTTGATGGCCTAGATTCAGTCTTTCATTGAAAAAACATTGTGATTCCCTGACTGCTTTGGCCTTGCGATGACACCTCAACATTACTTGCTGGTGGTGTGCTTACCGACAGGCTTACAGTGGGGGAAGCGATGGAACGTTGCTGGCTACCTCCAGTCGGAGCAGGTGCACATGTGCTACCTGAGGTTTTGTAGTCCATCCACACTTGCAAGTGCATGGTGGTTAAATGTCTGTGACGAGCGTCAGCTTAAGCTGAGTCGTTCTTTTTGAATGAGTGGACCCTCTGGGCCGTGGCACCCACCTAGGGCGAACTGAGCTTGTGAGGAACCACCCCCTATACAGGGAGTGTCAGGGGCAAGACCAAGGGGGTGAGCCACCACAGCAGCTGGACCAGACGGCCGGCTCTGGGAAGCAAGACAAGGCGAGACAAGACGTTAGTTCAAGGAAACTTCATTAAGGAACACTTCTGGGTACAACAAGTGCAAAACGTGAACACGCAAAGTACATAAAGCAAGATGTGTGTAAGGGCATGCCGAGGTCCAAGGCATCAGGAACACTTCAGGGTATAACAGGTGCAAGACGTGAACACACAGAGTACATAGAGCAAGGTGCGTGCAAGGGCACGCCGAGGTCCAAAGCATGGTATGTGCAGATGGTAGACAGAGGCACGAGGACATCGGACTCCGGACAGCAGGCAATGATCAACCGGGACATCAGGTTCTGTAGCTCTGAAGGTGATCGGCAGGTTCTGGACATCCGATATGTAAATCAGGGTTCCATGCAAGGAGACAAGACAAAGTTAGAAACAGGATGCGTGTCATGAACACGCCAGGGTCAGGTTCACAGGACGTAGGCCTGCGCATGCCAGGTACAGGGACGGAGGCCTGCGCATGCCAGGTACAGGGACGGTGGCCTGCGCGTGCGAAGAGACACGCCAGGGAGAGATACAGGATGGAGGCCTGCACGTGCAGAGGACACGCCAGGGACCAAGATAGGGTACGCTGGCATCGGAATCCGGGGTGCTGGCATCGACCGACAGGGTCCAGGAATCAGACTGCGTAAATCAGCTCCGGACATCAGGCCGCAGTCATCTAGGTCCGGACCTCTGGCAGCGGTCGGCAGGTTCGGAATCCGGCAGGCAAGACAGGGTTCAGAGCAGAGCAAAGTAAGCAAAAGACTTTGTGCAAGAGTAGCACGAAAAGGCACAGTGCAAAAACCAGCGAGCGTGCAAGGGAGCACGGAAACCACGGCTGGGGCATCGGCAGGCGGTACCGACGGTCCGGGCACGACTAGAGGCGGCACAGCTGCGACTCACACAGCCAGTAACCACTATAGCACTGGACTGCGGGCACGGCTGAGGCACACAGGCGAGCACGACTAGAGGCGGAACGGCTGAGGCACAACAGGCAGGCACAGGGCGACCAGGCAAGAGGGCACGGAGCCACAAGGCAGGGCTAGGCAAAGGTACAGGACAGAGACGTGTGCGAAACAGCACGGCAAAGCCTAGTACGAAAAGTGCAAGAGCGCAAGAAACATCAGAGACAAGGCATAGGGTAAGAGGCAGAGTCCTGCGCATGCAGAGTGCATGCCAGGGCAAAGTACAAGACAAGGCCTGCGCGTGTAGAGAGACATGCCAGGGACAGGGACAGAGTTTAGCAGCGGAGCATAGGCCGAAGCCCAGAGCCGAGCCAAGGGAGAGCCTTGGGAATAGACAGAGCACAGAGCGGAGGCCTGCATGTGCCGAGAGGCACGCCAGGGACAGGGTACAGAACAGGGGCCTGCACATGTAGAGAGCCATGTCAGGGATAGGGACAGAGTCTAGCAGCGGAGCGTAGGCCAAAGCCCAGAGCCGGGCCAAGGGAGAGCCTTGGGACTAGACAGAGCACAGAGCGGAGGCCTGCACGTGCCGAGAGGTACGCCAGGGACAGGGTACAGAACAGGGGCCTGCACGTGTAGAGAGACACACCAGGGACAGAGTTTAGCAGAGGCCTGCACGTGTAGAGAGACACGTCAAGGACAGGGTACAGAACGGTGACCTGCACGTGTAGAGACACGTCAGGGACAGGGTACAGAACGGTGGCCTGCATGTGTAGAAAGACACGTCAGGGACAGGGTACAGAACATAGCATAACAAGGAAGCATAGCGAGGACAAACAAAGCACGAAGGACAACACGAGACAAGAGACAGAATACGAGCACGGAGCGTGTGCAGAGACGCACGACAGAGCAAAGTGCAAGGGCACAGAATAGAGGGAGCGACCCAGCAGACCAAGCAGCCATGCAGGGAAGTAACACAATACTCAGTCCCTGAGCATAGGAAAGGGCAGTCTGATACAGGGCATAGCACCTCCACTTCCGGGTCAGAACCAGGGAAGGACTTCCAGTTCAGTCCTCCAGGATCACAGGGAGCAGTCACATGATCAGGATTCCAGACATGCAGGGATGATTGCAGAACCAGTGCTGAAACCTAGGCCTGTCACATGATCAGAATTCCAGACATGCAGAGATGATAGCAGAACCAGTGCTGAAACCTAGGCAGGTCACATGATCAGCGTTCCAGACATGCAGAGATGAATGCAGAACCAGCCTCTGCTGGAACCTAGGAAGGACACATGATCAGGGGTTCTAGACATGATTAGACAATGACAGAAGGCAGAGCAGAAACACAGGCATCCCGCAGCTCAACAGTCATGAGGTGAGTGTGCACACCGCTCCAGGGGTTATGAGGCAAAACAGACATGGCGGACATGTTCTAGGGAACATGCAGGATAGCAGTCATGAGATGCGCATGAACACCGCTCCAGGGGTTATGAGGCAAAACAGACATGGCGGACATGACAGACATGGCGAGCATGACAATGTCTAAGCATGCAACTGGTATTCAAATTTCAGAGATTTTTCCCTCGGCTAAAGGTCCTTCCACACTTCTTACTGATAACCTTTGCCTCATCAATAGGATTTTGGTCAAAAAAGTGCCACACTGCACTCTTCCTACTATGGTATAAATTTTCAGAGCTTGCACGCTGTGCTAATTTGACAGTCTGGCCAAGCTGTCCTGCAACTTTTTTTTACCACGTTTTTGGACAGCTACGGGCCTGCCAGATAACCGCTGCTGCGATGATGATGCCTGCTGTGGATCCATCTCCTCTTCTGAGCTATTGCCAGCGGCACCCTCTTCCCCCAATGCATGCCAATCCGGTCAACAACTGGGTCATCCATCACCTCCTCTTCAATTTCATCTGCACCTTCCTCTGTGTCACCATGCAAGGTGGTATAGTATGCGGGAAGGGGCACCTGAGTTTCATCAGGGTCACATTCTGGCTCAGTACACTGCGAGGGCAATGTACCAGCAGAATCACCTAGCTGTGGCTGTGCATCAGTGCATTCCATGTCAGATTCATCTTGGACTGGGGAATTCAGGATTTGCCTTGATAACCCAGGCATGGTATGTGTAAATAGCTCCATGGAGTAATCTGAAATGTGGCCTGCCGCATCCTTCACTTTTGGTGGGGGTGAAGGACACAAGGAAAGGTGTTGTTCCTCACCAGAATCTTGCACTGACTGCTTCCAGTTTTTTAAACTTCAAAAGAGGAGGCGATAGAGCTGGAGGCTGTTTCGGCAATGTAAGCCAAAACCTGTTCCTGATGCTCCTGCTTTAAAAGCGGTTTACCTACTCCCAGAAAAGGGAACCTTACAGGCCTTCTTGAGCCAAACAATGACGCAGGCTCAACATCTCCTGCCTTAGCTGCTATTGTGCTTTTGGCATAACCATCAGATGCACCACCACCATCAGTACCAGCTGCCCCCCCGCCCATGTCCGCGGCCTCTTCCACCGTACCTCCTCATGTTTGGGAAAATGTACCAAAAATACCAGCAGATATATGGTACTGTATGAGGAGCATACAACTGTGTAAGGGAAAATTTAAATCTCCGTATATATTTCCTTAGGCACAGACGCTCTCCCAGTATGTATTTGACCGTAATTGAAACAGCAGATATATGATACTGTTTGAGAAGCGGACAGCTCTAAACGGTGTATGGAAAACTGGAAATGTCCGTATATGTATTTACGGACTCACACACTTTGTTTCTGTAAGTATTTGACAGGAATCGAAACAGCAGATATACGATACTGTTTGAGAAGAGGACAGCTCTTTACGGTGTATGTGATATGCCCGGGGGGCCATGGGATATTCGGTACTGAGTCCGTTAACTTCAATGGGAGATATCACAGCGGCGGTGACCCGGTCCGTGGCCCCAGGCCGTCATGTAATAGGGGTAGTATTGAATGGGGATAAAGTTTATGTAGTGATTCGTGACACCACCTATGGTTCCTGGTCAGAATGACGCTGCAGTTGCTTCTCTGGGACAGATGTTGGGTGCAGCTGAGATGTTGAGTCCCTCCACAGGTAGGGCTGTAGTCCCAGGGCAGTAGAGATGAGTTGTTAGATAGTGAGGTAGATGTAGCAGTGCTGGATGAGTGGCGCAGGAATAAAGTGGAGGACACAATTGCATGTAGTTCCAAAGGCTTTACTCACAGTCTGTCTGCAGTACAGGTGCCCACTTCAGTGCTGAGTCCTCCAGGAAAGGGGTCCAGATAACTTCCAGATAAGATGAAATGCATCTTTCCAGCTTTCCCGATCAGTGTGTTCCTTTCCTGGCCATCTCCAAACTAAATGCTGCTTTTCCGCCTAACTTCCACTCCAGCACTTCACAATTATCGTTCTGGGCCAGCAGCTGCGAATCCTCTCCAGACAACACCTCACCGTTTCTGTGATTCTATATAGCCGCCTTTCCAGTTGTACTAACTGTGGTCAGGGTGATGGTCCATAAAGAAACCAAAGCTATCGGCTTGCTATTGGCACCCAGAGGAATGTGATCTAGGCTAGGGACCGTTCCATTTACGACCAGTCTGGTTCCTTCCTCCACCTGACGACGGTCAGCGTCGAATGGGACCACAGGATAACTTTCCAACGTGTCCCTGGAAGAACCACTCTTCCTTACGGAGAATCTGATGCTTCAGTCCAATCCGTCTGGCACTCCCCATGCAGTTGGGAGCTGTGCAGACTACGTCCTGCTCCTTCCCTCCCTCTCAGGGGATCTGTCTAACCTCAGCCTAGATTCTCCCGCCTTGCTACGCTCTGCCCACCTCCCAGCACACTTCGTGTTCCAAGCAGGGAGCCATGAAGGGTGCTCTGCTACACTACTGTGTGTGTTGGGTGTGAGTGTTGGAATCTGGTTGGGTGCATACATCCTACCTGGTCGTGGGATACCACACCTATGGTTGAGGTGCAGTACCTCTGTGGCATCTGAACCCGCAGGGGCACCACATATGGAAAACTGGAAATTTCCGTATATGTATTTATGGACTTAGACACATACTTTGTCTCTTTATGTATTTGACCGTAATCGAAACAGCAGATATACAATACTGTTTAAGAAACGGACAGCTCTAAACGGTGTATGGAAAAATGGAAATGTCCGTATATGTATTTACGGACTCACACACACTTTGTCTCTATGTGTATTGACCATAATCGAAACAGCAGATTTACAGTACCATACTGTTTGAGAAGCGAACAGCTCTATACTGTGTATGGAAAACTAGAAATGTCGGTATATGTATTTACAGAGTCTCACACACACACACTCTGTCTCTGTATAGATTTGACCTTAATTCAAACAGCAGATATACGATACTGTTTGAGAAGCAGACAGCTCTATACGGTGTATGTATGGAAAAATTTTAATCTCCGTCTATTTTTTTACGGAGTCTCACACGCATGCTGTTTCTGTATAGATTGGCAGGTACTGCACTGGTTAAGGAGAGTGCCTCTGACTGTGGTGCTCCCTCCTCCCCCTTGTTCCCTCATGTTTGGTAGTGCGCGTTTGCCTGCTCACCCTATTAATTGTCGGGCAGGGGTTAATTTTTGCTGGCATGTCAGGGAACCAATAGGGTCAGTAAGGGGTTATCCCAGCCTCTTCCTGTATGTATAAAATACAGGTACATGGGTAGCTGGCCCTCTTCCCCCGGGTATCTAGGTCCTGGAAGCGCTTGTTGCTAGCGCTGTCTGGTGTGAGGCATGGCAGACCCTCTTGTCGAGGCCCTGTGCTTGAGAGTGGAGCAGGAAGGTGAGCACTTTATGATCTTTATTTTTTTTTTTTATGATCTTTATTTTTTTATATAACGCTAACATATTCCGCAGCGCTTTACAGTTTGCACACATTTTCATCACTGTCCCCGATGGGGCTCACAATCTAAATTAAGCACTGGCTACAGTCTCTGGTTGCGGGGCTCAGCACTCACCTTTCCAGCTCCCAGCTGTCAGTTTCTGCGTTGCTGCCTGGCCCCATCTCTGGTCACCCGTCTGCTGATCTGGCCGCTGCCGTGTCGCTACTTCAGGGACAGTCGGCGGTGGCGGGTCAGCAAGGAGGCAGGCGGTCTGCATGGCTTTCCCGCCCTCCTGCGCGTCTCCGGAAGATTTCACCGGTGGCCGCTGGTGTCTCTCGTCGGCACGTGGCTAGGAGGAAGTCCCCGCCCCCTCACTTCCTGCCTGCCAGTCAGATGCACGAGGCTGCAGCGTCTCACTGGAGCGACGTGCATAGTCCAGCATTGGCGCCGTTACAGCCCTTCACTCCCACCACTCAGTCCCGGCAGGTGCCCAACGCTATTGCGCACCCTAGGAGGCAGGTGCAACCGCAGTATAGTGCGGTAATTAACCCCAGCAGCCCGGCGGTGCTAGTCATGGGAAATAGGCAGGATAGTTCCTCTGCTGGCTCAGTGGAGGAGCCAGTTACCTTACAACCCACCTATGGGAGTCTCTCCTCTGCCAGTGGATTCGGGTGAGTGTTTTGTTGCGGGTGTTAAGACTGTGGACAATGTGGCACTTATTTTGGCTCTGAGGGCGCTGATCGGGCAATTGCCCGCACCACCTGGTGAGGTGAAGGAAGTTAATAGGGTTGATTCCTCGCTAGCGGGGGTGCATAAGGATGCCATATTTTGTGGCGTTAGCGCACTGGGATCGCACATAGACGAGGATACAAAATCTAAAATCTGGAACAATGATTACATTAATATTTGGGCATTGATTTCGGTAGATCAACACACGGTTGACAAGGAACGGAGACCTGCTGAGAGGTTTTCGGATCGGGTCCGGCAAAAGGTGGCAAAAACCATGAACAACTGGTAGCAGGCTTTTGCCGTACTGGGTTGCATTATCGGGCAGAAGCACTCGGAACGTTGCTCGGAGTTGTTTATATATCAAGATATGATTTACAATTCTTACAAGGCGCACGGTGGTTCCGCCTGGTGGCGATATGATGAGGAATTCTGGAGGCGCCTTGCTCTACACCCAGAAATAGTTTGGGGGGTCTAAGCAACGGAGGTTTGGTTGCATCTTATAATGACGCAAAACAATACCCCTTTCCAGCTGCGACTACGGGACAAGGCTCAACAGGCCTGAATTCAGTGGTCATGCAAAGACCCGGTGCCTGTTAGTTGTTTAATGAGGGACACTGTCGATTCTATGGCCTCTGCAAATTCAAACATGAATGCTTGGCGTGTGGGGGATCCCACCCAGCGGCTCGGTGTCCCCGGCCAGCTGGTAAACTGCCAGTTAAGCCGCAACAAACTGATCGGAAGGACACCGGTGAGCGTGGTCTCGATAGGACCGTGGCTCGACCTGTATCCTAACAAGGAGGCAGCAGGTCAACTGCGTTTTGGTTTTTCATTCGTTTTTTCATTCTGTTTAAATTGCAAAGCTCGCCTAGCTTTCCGGCCAATTTGAAATCCGCGTGCGAACATCCAGAGGTTCCTCTCTCTAAAATTAGGAAGGAGGTTGCTCTTTGCAGAATGGCCAGCCTCTTTTCTTGTCCGCTTTTTCAAAATTTCAGAGTGTCACCGCTGGGCATCGTCCCAAAAAAAGAACCAGGTTCGTTTCATTTGATTCAACTTGGCAGGCAAACGGTAAGGCTTGGGATGAATGGTGCCTCCTGTTTGGTCGCAGATGCGAGATTGCAAGTCACGATGGAATATCTTAGTCAGCTTAACAACAGAGGCCTGTCAGGTACATCGGCGAAGCAGCATTTGTCGAGTTTGGCTTTTCAGTTTCAGTTATTGGGTTGGGTGGATGTTACCAAGTCTTTTATTATTAGAAGGCCATGAAAGGGTGGAGAAAACTGCAGCCCAGCAATGAGTGTAGACGTCCAATTTCACTAGTTTTACTGGGTTGTCTTATAGCTATTACTGAATCTGTGTGTAGTTCTGTTTTTGAATCTGCCCTTTTATCGGCGGCTTTTGGGTTGGCATTTTTTGGGGCCTTAAGGATCAGTGAATTGGTTCCGCGGTCGAAGTCGAGCTCAACGGGTGGTTTATTAGTCGAGGATGTGATGTTTCTGGATTCAGGGGTTCAGGTTCGGATTCAGAAATCGAAAACTGATCCTTTGGGCCGGGGTACTTGGGTTTTGCTGCACGCGGTGAATTCTCCGATGAGCCCGGTGGCTATGTTGACTGCATATTCGACCGTTAGGCGAGGGGGTGATTTTTTCTTAACACATGCCGATTAGTCACCTTTAACAAGGTACCAATTTCAGGCTGTATTTACTGAATGATTAGGGGCAGCGGGGGTTTCGTCCAGGGATTATGGCACTCACTTGTTCCGCATTGGGGCTGCCACCGAGGACGCTAAGGAGGGTTTGACGGATGCCGAGGTACAGAGAATAGGGAGGTGGAGTTTGGCATGCTTTGCTCATTATATCCGGCCTGATTTGTTGTATTAACACTTTGTTTTACCGACAGATGCTGTTAGACCAATGGTCTGGTTGTTAGGACATTCGTACTTCTTTTGGGCAGTGCAACGGGCCGAATGTCGCCCAGGTGGGAAGCACCTGGGATTCCTCGAGGTGAATGTTATGTGGCGGGGCATCAAGGGTTTGCTATGGCCTCAAGTCCTACCGGAAGTAGTGAACATCGCAAGAGGATCTACAGGGCCGGTAATATTGGTCTTACATGCGGGGGGAAATGACCTGTGTGCACACAAGGTGGCGAAACTCATAACCTTGATGAGGGCAGATATGGAGCATTTTCCTAGCTTTTTTCTGGAACTAGTGTTGGTTTGGTCCGAAATTATCCCGTAGGCGGTATGTCAAGGAGCCAGAGATGGAATGGCCATTGAGCGGACCAGGAGTACAATTAACTCTCGTATTTCGAAGTTCGTGTGGGAGAAGTTTGGAGTAGTCATCCGACACAGGCAGTTGGAGGGTGATAATGTGGGTCTGCTAAGGCCAGACAGAGTGCATTTGAATGATATCGGGCTCGATATCTTCCTATCTGGGCTTCAAGATGGTGTTGAGAAAGCGTTGTTGTTGATGGGTGGGGGTCGTAGTCCTGTTTGAGAAACAGGATCCTCCGTGGCGGTGAAAGGAAGAAAGGCACAAAGTTACGGCTCGCTGGCTGACTTGCCTGCAAATTGGCAGCAGGGCATTAGGCGGCGAGCGCGTGTTAATAAAGTTAAGTGCCATTTAAATGTTTGTGTTAAAAGCATTTAATAAAAGCTGTGACCGACCGTCACCCATCAATTTGGTGTACGAGTTTTATTTTGTTATCAAGAGTGGAGATTTGGAAGCGTGCCAGTGGGGTTTTGGTTACAGGTCACCACAGTCTTGGCCGTAATTCAAACACCAGATATCCGATACTGTTTGAATAGCGGACAGCTCTATACGGTGTATATATGGAAAAATTTTAATCTCTGTCTATTTTTTTCCGGAGTCACACACAGATAGCTTGCAAGCATTATGGGAAACGCGACTTTGGCGCTCGGGTCGACGACCGCATGGCCGACCTCACGCTATGGTCAGGTTTTGCTTGGCGAAATCCGACTTTGGTGAAAGTCGGCGATGTCTGAATCTGACCGACCCGTTTCGCTCAACTTTACTCACAGATGATAAAGGAAAAATAAAGGAAACAATAAAGCCAAAACGCTTGAAGTAAAAATATGCAGAAGGAGAGGTATAGATTTATATTCTTTTCTTTTTTTATTTTGTGCTATAAACATGTCATTGTGAATGAAATAATGTTTCTTAGCATTTTTCCTTTTAACCCTTTACTGACATTGGGCGTAATAGTACGCAGATGTCAGTATCCCTCCCTTTGATGTTGCCTCCGGCAGTGAGCACACATCTTTTCCGCCATAGCCGCAGGTGGAATCGCGATCCACCAATGGCTTTTAACCCCTTAAATGCTGCTGTCAATCGCGCCAGAAATGCACACACCAGTGACCCACGTCACGTGATCGCGGGTCACCAGTGTGTTGGCATGACAGCCAGAGGTCTCAGGTGAAGTGTAAACAGCTGCACTCTGGGAAATTTTGATTTTCAATTTTTTATTGAAAACACCACAGGGAATAGTGCGTTGAGGTAACGTTTCCACCCTATGTCGGGTCTTTTTCAAACCTCACTAAAGTGCCATATGTAAAAGTCCGGTCTGGCAGGGACCAGGCGGAGGTCCTGAGATGAGCTGGAAGCGTGGGGCAGACAGCTATGATTATCAGTGCTGGAATGCTATGAGTGTCACCCGGTGGACGACGCTCATTGCAAGTCACAATTCAGCTACATAGAGGCGATCTGATCATTGCCTCTATGTAGCAGAGCTGATCAGGCTATGGCAGCTTCTAGCCTCCCATGGAGGCCAATGAAGCATGCAAAAAGTTAAAGAAAAATGTTTTTAAAAATATTAAAAAAATAAAAATATATAAAAGTTCAAATCACCCCCTTTTTGCCCCATTCAAAATAAAACAATAACAAAATCAAACATACACATATTTGGTATCACCGCATTCAGAATTGTCCGATCTATAAAAAAAAAGGATTAACCCGATCGCTAAAAGGCGTAGAGAGAAAAAAATTAAAAACGGCCAATTTACATTTTTTGGTCGCCATGACATTGCATTAAAATGCAATAACGGGCGATCATAAGAACGTATCTGCACCAAAATGGGATAATCAAAAACGTCACCCCGTCGTGCAAAAAATAAGCCCTCATTAAACCTGAGATCACAAAAAATGGAGACACTACAGGTCCCGGAAAATGATGCAGTTTATTTTGTGGGATTGCACTTTTTTTTTTCAATTTCACCGCAGTTGGAATTTTTTTCACATTTTTCTAGTAAACGACATGGTAAAACCAATGATATCTTGATATCTTTCAAATGTAGGCTATTTGCGCTTCCGTAGGTGTAGGATCCAAGGCTTCTTATTATCTTAAAAAGGTTTTTAATATTTCTCAAGGAAAAGCACATACAACGCGTTTCGACAGTATAAAATGTCTTCCTCAGGTATGAAATGAGAGATTCTTAGTGATTGGTTGCAAGGAAAACTGTTGCTCATAGCAACCAATCACAGCTCAGCTTTTTTTAACCAGCTCTGGTGAAATGAAAGATGCTTCGTGATTGGTTGATGGTGCACACATACATACATTCAGTTTTATATAAATAGATATAATGCATTTGCTTTTGCTATCATTATGTGCTCTTGTAGACTTCTACTTTGTATTGCAGTTCTATAGTGGGTGTGTTAGGAACTCATTTCAGTGGTCCACACCCTGTTTAGCATAATACTACTTCTTATAAGGCTATCCACAATTTTGGAACATTAATCACAATATACCTGAGGAAGACATTTTATACTGTCTTTTCTTGAGAAATATTAAAAACTTTTTTGGATAATAAGAAGCCTTGGATCCTACACCTACGGGAGCGCAAATGTTCTGGTATAAAGTTTATTGGAATACATTCCTATGGTTTCTTGGTCTGCGTGACGTACAAGCTATCAGAGATTTGCATCATACTGACCACAGAAGAAATCCACCTTTGAACACCTAATGGTCCTAAGTGACCTATATGCAAGATATCAAGATTTATAAAAGGTGAGTGACACCTGCAATCTAATTATACATTTACATTTAGATCGGTGCGCTTTCTTTCTTTCCTACCCTTTTACCAGAATCTTTCAAATGTACAACTTGTCCTCCAAAAAATAAGTCCTCACATGGCCATATTGCCGGAAAAATAAAAAATAAAAATGCAAAACCAAAATAAGCTTCTGTCATGAAGTGGTTAAAGAAGATTTTTGATTTGGTTTGGTAGGTCTTTTTAAAATCCGTAAAACTGGTGCAATAGTCTGACAACATTATTCCCAGATCCCATATGTGAGTCAGAATGTCATGCCGGCATCGTCTCCATGCTGCTCCCATTTAGTTTTCAGCTCTTTCCATCCATTTCAGCTTTTTTCTCAGCCCCCAGACCTGTTTATTGGGTCCAGCAGAAAAATAATGGGCTTTCCAATTGACTTGTATTAGATTCGTTATTCGGTACGACTACCCTAATATTAGAAAGTATTTGTGCCGTTTTTCACCAATTCTGAATATTTGACTATTCGATCATCGCTACAAATTTCCTTTTTGCTCAAAGATATTGCGGCTTCTGAAGGTGTTTTTCCAGCACATTAATCAGTCGCCCCCAAAATGTTTCTTGTGTTTTGCAGATCAGTTATGGATCCACCGATCGCTCATTATCTGACAGACGCCTCAATCCACATGTTTTCAGTACAGTCCAAAATCACCAAATCCACAACATGGTAATCACCAAACTGCTGAAGCATTTTGGCTGGACCTGGGTTGGGATTTTAGTATCAGATGATGATAATGGAGAGAATGAACTGCAGACACTAACAAAACTCATGAGAGAACATGGGATCTGTGTGGCCTTCACCATAAAACTTAAAAGGGATATAGAGTTGTATAATATTTTAGCGATTTTTAAGCATCCAGAAGTCAGTATCATTATCATTTGTGGGACCTTCTCTCAAGAGTATGAAATAATAGAGCTCTTATCTTCTCTGTTTATTGACAAAACTTTCATCTTTCCACCATTCTGGGTCTCCAGTTACCTCACTAAACAGGGAGATTTTCTAATATTGAACGGAAGTTTAGTAGTTGACATTTCTCCTAGTATGGAAGACATTTTGAAAAACAACAGGAAAATTCCCAATACAACCCAAGATAATGAATGGAAAATATTAGATCAGACATTAACTGATGAAGAGAGATATTACTTCTTTTCGATCAATTGGACAGTGGATGATTATAATATTTCGGTTGAGTATACTCTGCCTAGTTATTGTTATTACCTCTCATCAGGGTTTTCTCCAAGATTATATTACGCAGTAGAAGTTCTGGCTAAAGCTCTACATGAAATGTTCTTATTCATAAAAGACAAATATCAAGAAAATTCCACACCCGGATTTGTACAATACACACGGAAGTTACAGCGCTTCATCCAAATGACGAAGAATTCACCCGATACAACGAAGCCTATAAATTACTTTAATGAACACGGGGAAGCGGAACATTCATATAAGATAACAAACTGGAGATTAACTCATAATACAAGTTTTAAGCTTGCACAAAGTATGAAAGTAGGACATTTTACACCATGGGCGGTCAGTGGCCAAGAGCTTTACATGAATACCCAGTCTCCAACATGGAAACACGCAGAGGTGAGAAGTAGTGGTGGGCGAATAGTAAAATGCTTAGGTGCTTGTTGCTCAGGTTGAAAAAATTGGAATGCTCGGGTCCTCGACCCAGGCAACGAGCCCAATGTAAGTCTATGGGAAACATGAGCATTTTTCCGCTGGCCTCCCGGCGGTCTACAAAGGAACTAGAATTTGTGGAAATCAATGGGAACAGTACTCAAATGACATGAGAACAGCATGGGGAAGACCCCTGGAAGCATTTCTGACTCCCAGGTCACTGCTGTGAACAATGATGTCAGAGACTTACGCCACTTTTACAGAAGCACAATAAAACATACAAAAACAAAACTAAAATGGATTTTCCTGGGAAATATAGAATCATAGAATCATAGAATCGTAGAGTTGGAAGGGACCTCCTGGGCCATCTGGTCCAACCCCCTGCTCAAAGCAGGATTCGCTAAATCATCCCAGTCAGATGTCTGTCCAGCCTCTGTTTGAAGACTTCCATTGAAGGAGAACTCACCACTTCTCGTGGCAGCCTGTTCCACTCATTGATCACTTTAACTGTCAAAAAGTTTTTTCTAATATCTAATCTGTGTCTCCTCCCATTCAGTTTCATCCCATTGCTTCTAGTCTTTCCTTGTGCAAATGAGAATAAAGTTAATCCTTCTACAATGTGACAGCCCTTTAGATATTTGTAGACAGCTATTAAGTCTCCTCTCAGTCTTCTCTTTTGCAAACTAAACATTCCCAAATCCTGCAACCTTTCCTCATAAGACAGGGTTTGCAGACCGGTCACCATTCTGATCGCTCTTTTCTGAACTTGCTCCAGTTTGTTGATGTCTTTTTTAAAATGTGGTGCCCAAAACTGGACACAGTATTCCAGATGAGGTCTGACCAAAGAGGAGTAGAGGGAAATAATGACTTCACGTGATCTAGACTGTATGCTTCTGTTAATACATCCTAGAATCCCAAGTCTTTTTCACATGTGCTGTCACTTAGCCCTATTCCTCCCATTCTGTATATGCTTTTTTCATTTTTATTGCCCAGATGTAGTACTTTGCATTTCTCCCTGTTAAAAACCATTCTGTTAGTTGCTGCCCACTTTTCCAGTTTATTTAAATCTTTTTGAATCCTCTCTCTCTCTTCTCTAGTATTAGCTATCCCTCCTAGCTTTGTGTCATCAGCAAATTTAATCAGTTTCCCCTCAATTCCTTCATCTAAATCGTTGATAAAGATGTTGAGCAATGCAGGGCCCAGGACATAGCCATGTGGTACCCCACTTGAGACATTCTTCCAACTGGATGTGCAGCCATTTACAACCACTCTTTGGGCCCGATCACTAAACCAGTTATTAATCCACCTAACAGCTGCCTTGTCCATTCCATACTTAGTCATTTTTTCAATAAGGATTGTATGAGAGACTTTGTCAAATGCTTTGCTGAAGTCAAGATATACTATATCTACAGCATTTCCTTGATCCACCCAATCAGTGATTCCGTCATAGAAGGAAATTAAGTTAGTCTGACATGACTTATTAGTTACAAACCCATGCTGACTCTGTTTAATCACTTCATTCTTATCCAGGTACCGACATACATGTTGTTTAATAATTTGTTCAAAGATCTTTCCTGGTATAGAAGTCAGACTCGCCGGCCTAAAGTTGCCTGGGTCCACCTTCTTCCCCTTTTTGAAGATAGGAACAACATTTGCTCTTCTCCAGTCTTCTGGGACTTCTCCTGCTCTCCAAGAATTTTCAAATATTATGGAGAGGGGTTCAAAAATTTCTTCTGCTATCTCCTTCAGTACTCTGGGGTGTAATTCATCTGGACCTGGAGACTTGAATTCATTTAGGTTAGCTAAGTGTTTCCTCACTATCTTTCTGTTTATAGATATCCTGGATTCTTCTATTCCCTTAATAGGACAGTGAAGAACAGTTGATGTTTCATTTCCTTTCTGAGAGAAAACAGATGCAAAATAGGAATTTAAAAGTTCAGCCTTCTCAACATCCTGTCTTACCATATCATCATTTTCATCCTGTAAAAATCCTATAGCATCTTTGACTTTTCTTTTACTTTTGACATATCCCCAAAATCCTTTATTATTGCTTTTGACATCTCTTGCAAGCCTCAATTCATTTTCAGCTTTAGTTAATCTGATTTGTGCCCTGCAGGTTCTGCAGAGAGCATTATATTCTTCTTTAGATATGCCTCCCTCTTTCCATTTTATAAACATTTTTTTCTTCCTTTTTAGCATGTGCTTAAGTTCTGTGTTCATCCATCCTGGTTTCCTTAAATGCTTCCTATTCTTCCCTCTTTTCGGAATTGTTAACAACTGTGCTTTGAGAATTTCGTTTTTCAAGATTTCCCATCCCTCCTGGACATTTTTGTCTTTTAGGATATCCAGCCATTGGATCCCTCCAATTCTCTTTCTGAATCCCTTAAAATTTGCCTTTCTGAAATCTAACCTTGACGTCTGAGTCTTCACAGGTCTTCCGCCTCTAGTTATCCAAAATTCTAAAATAGCATGGTTGCTACCTCCTAGGGTCCCAGCCACTTTTACCTCCTCAACCATTTCCTCCCTGTTTGTAAGGATTAGATCCAAGGTAGCAGTTCCCCTTGTTTTCTCCCCTACCTTTTGGAAGATAATGTTGTCAGCAAGAGAGGATAAGAATTTCCTTGACCTGTTAGTTTTGCCTGAGAGAGATTCCCAACAAATGTCTGGATAGTTGAAATCTCCCATGACAACTATGTCATATTTTTGGGGGAACTTGGCCATTTGATGCATAAAGAGTTCATCCATAGCTTCAGCTTGCACAGGCGGCCTGTAGTAAATGCCTACAATGGTGTCCTTTCCATTGTTCTGTCCTTGTATTCTTACCCAAACAGTTTCCACAGAACTCACAGTTTCCACAGAACTCCCAGTCTCTGAAGCTTCAATCTCTGTGCAGATATACGCGTTTCTAACATACAATGCGACACCTCCTCCTTGTTTATCAAGTCTGTTTCTTGCAAATAAGTTGTATCCTTCTAGTCTTGTATTCCAATCAGGTGTATTGTCCCACCAAGTTTCAGTGATTCCAATGACATCATATTTCTTTTCCTGTGTTAGTAGTTCCAATTCTCCTTGTTTGGTGCCCATGCTTTGTGCATTAGTATAGAAACATTTTAGTTTGTGATTGGTTTCTCTTTCTCCAATATTTTTATTAATTAGATTCTTTTGTCTTTGTTCTTCCTTTCCACTTCTAATAGCAGAGTTCTCAATAGCATTTGTCAGGTGTGTGACTTTTTCTGGTCTTTTGCTTCCCTTCACATGTTGTTCTAGTTTAAAGCTCTCCTTACAAGTGTAGCAAGGCAACTTCCAAATACATGCTTTCCAGTCTTCGTAAGGTGCACCCCATCTCTAGCAAGTAGTCCATCGTATAAGTAGTTCACTCCGTGATCCAGAAATCCAAATCTTTGCTGACTGCACCATCGACGTAGCCAGTTGTTCACCTGCAGAATCTTATTCCACCTCCTTGTTCCATGGCCATCCACTGGGAGAATGGAAGAGAAGACCACCTGCGCTCCCAGTTCTTTCACTTTCTTGCCTAAGTCTTCAAAGTCTCTGCAGATGGTTTCCAGGTCGTTTCTTGCGGTGTCATTTGTCCCCACATGTAGTAGCAGGAATGGGTAGTCATCTGTAGGTCTGAAGAGTCCTGATATCCTGTCAGACACATCTTTAATGTTTGCACCTGGAAGACAGCACATTTCTCTTGAGGTTATATCCGGTCTGCAGATAGCGGCCTCAGTTCCTCTCAACAGGGAATCCCCCATGACCACCACTCTCCGTTTCTTCTTCACAACATTTTTCTTTCTCCATCCAGGAGGACTCTGAGGGCGTACAAGGTTGCTGTCTGTGGGCAAAGTCTTATCCTGATGTATTTCTTCATCGTTTTCCTGCGTGAGAGCCTGGTACTGGTTCCTGAGCAGTATGGGTGCTGACTGCCTCCTGATCCTCCTGCTTCTCTGGGTCACATGTTTCCATCCCTCTGTTTGTTCAGGTGCACTTCGCATTTCTTCTCTTTCTGTAACATGAAGAGATAATTCTGCTCTGTCTAAGAACTCTTCACCTTCCTTAATGATCTTCAACATAGCTAACCTCTCTTCGAGATTTTGCAACTTTTCCTCCAACAGGGACACAAGCTTGCATTTGTGGCATGTGAAGTTTGGCTTTTCCACTGGTAAGTCTGTGAACATGTAGCAAGAAATGCAGCTCACCAAATGGCTCCTGGCCTCTTCCATCTTGAGATTTCTTAAAAACGATGAAAGATGAGCCAAAATTTGCGCGCACTTATCCCAGAAGGCACTGGGAATATGCAAATTCTCTCCTCAGGACTCTTCCCCTGGAGAAAAGAAACATCCTTTTCAGAGTAATGACTTGTATATAAGGCAAAATAAATAACCAAAAACAAAAATGCTCCTCCACACCTTGGGCTATGTTCACATGTAGCGTTTTTGAACTTGCTTTCATATTCAGTGCTAATTAGCCTTAATACATGCAGGGATTGCCTGCTTGTTAGGAAATCCCCACATGTATTCAGGCTGTCTAGCAGCTGCAAATCATGCAGCTGCAATGACTCAAACTAAATTTATGAGCACACCCAGAATTCTTGGAGAACACCCAAGCATGTTCGGAAAACTTGAGTAATGTGCACACTCGCTCATCACTATTAGAGAACTATCAGCCGGCTATGCTTTGTTGTTCCCATTATTAAACATTGGGTCTCCTATGCTGTTATTCCATATGCAGTGAGTGGCAGGACTGCCCAAAATTTGGATGCACTCCAATACCCCTTTGAAGAGACGTACAGGAGGGCCTCCTGAAAACAGTGTTCCCATCAATAGGAAGTGGGTCTCCCATAGTGTTTTCCTCTACAGCAAATGCAAGGGCTGCCAAAAATTTGTAGGCACTCCAATGCCCCAAAATGTTCCCAATAGAAAGCAGTGGGTCTCAAAGTGTATGGGCTGTCAAACATTTACCCTTGGGGGGTATACATGAGCATACTATATAGCAAATGTTTCGTTACAGGCATCATAACCCCTTTTAAAAAAATTATGTGGATTTTGCATGAAGAACCTTGATCACCCTGGTGATATGGTAGTGGAGGATGAGGATGATGAGATGGAGGACAACAGCAAATAGCCAAAATCAGGCAGCGTATACCCATGGGCAGCACTAAAAACCTGCTCTGACAAAACGCTAGTGGCAGGGCAGGCAAGGACCTCCAAGGCGTAGACAGCCAGTCCATTCTACGTGTCCAGCTTACATACCCAATAATTATAAGGCACAGAGGAATCACGGAGGACGTTAGTAAGGTCCCTCAGCATCTTCCAAAACTTTGCACTCCTTGTGAGAGTACTCCATACCTCAGGGACATTGGGACAGGAAAGTCCGATAAAACTCTCCCAGAACTTTGCCAGTGTTCCCCTGCCTCTGCTGGATTGGAGTTGTGTCTCTATTGCCTGTACTCCTTAGTTGTCCAACGAACTGTGAGCTCTGCCACCAGCGTTTTCACATGGGAATTTTTTTTAATAATTCCGCAGCAGGGGCCTTCTGGTACTGCCCCATTTTAGTAGATCTGTCCACCTTGAGAATGAGAGATAGAGAAAGTTTTGCTTGTAGAGTGGGTCTAGAAGTGTCACCAACCATCAATGACTGTCACTCAAAATTTTGAGAATGCGAGGGTCTCAGGAAAGGCAGCATAACATAAATTCAGCCATGCGTGCCTGTGATGACTCCTGGAGTGGACCCTCCGGGTCTTGGCACCAGCCCACCCAGGGGAGCTGACCTAGTGAGGACCACCCACTATACAGGGAGTGTCAGGGGCAAGCCCAAGGGAGTAAGGTACCACGACTGCTGGAGCCAGGTGGCCGGCTCTCAGAAGTCATGAGTGAGTGTGTCTAGCAAAGTGCAACAGGGAATGTGCAGAGTACAAGAGTGTGCAAAGCGTGGACACATGGGAATGCAGGGTATAGTATTGTAAAAGGCAAGTGTACGGAAGTACGGAGTGTTCAGGACAATACAGGGCATGTACACGGTAGTGCATTAGATACTGAATAGTGCAAGGCGAGTACACAGGAGCACATATGGCATGCACTGACAAGCACGCCCGGGTGCGGGCAAAGCAGGGCGCGTGCAAGAGGGCACGCCAGAGCACAAGGATAAACAGAGTGTGTGCTAGGAAGCTCGCCTGAGAGCAAGGCAAGGCAGAAGGTGTGCTAAGAAGCACGACAGGACAAAAGGCAGAAGCTGATCGTGTGCAATGGAGCACGACAGAACACAGATCAGAGCACATGCTGGGAAGCATGGCATAGCACAGAGTGGACATAGGGGCACGCAGGGGATAGGATAGTTCAGGGCAAGTGTACAGAAGTATGGAGGGTTCAGGACAATACACGACGTGTACATGGGAGTGCGGTAGATACTGGATAGTGCAAGGCGAATACACGGGAGCACGTATGGCACGCACTGACAAGCATGCTCTGGTACGGGCAAAGCAGGGCAAGTGCAAGAGGGCACACCAAAGCGCAAGGTTAAACAGAGCGTGCACTAGGAAGCACGCCTGAGAGCAAGGCAAGGAAGAAGGTGTGCTAAGAATCACTAAGAAGCACGAAATGACACAAGGCAGAAGCTGAGCGTGTGCAATGGAGCACAACAGAACACAGAGCAGAGCGCATGTTGGGAAGCACGGCGGAGCACTTATCAAGGGACCTGAATACAGAGAGTGACCGAGCAGGGACAAAGCAGGCCTAGCAGGGAAGAACAACAATAATCAGGCACCTCCCATAGGAAGAGGTAGCCTGATATAGGGCATGAGCGCTGGGACTTCCTGGTCAGGTCCTCCAGGACCATAGAGATGGCTTGGCTGCAGTCAAAGTAGGAAAGAGCGCGCTTGCGCACTAGCAACATTGTGCAGCCATGAGACTAAGTGTGAGAGGTGCGCGTGCACACCCAACGGGACCCCTGGAGCAGCTGCGGCACCGGAAGTGGTGACAATGGGTGTGGGGTCCTGACTCCAGGTGAGCGTGGCGTGACAGTGTCAGACTGGCAAGACTTTCGTGTCCTCCCTGGACAGTGCAGATATTTGATCCTTTGCCACATCTGTATGTGTCTTAATTACAGTATGCGTCCTGGTACTTCACCTGCCTTTACACTCACCAAACTCTCTAGGTCTGCCCAGGTACACCTATATGCCTGCTGTATTTCCTTTATTTGTATGTAAAAAGGGAAACGTTGGTCCTCAGGGTTATGCAGCTGCTGCAGCATAGCTAGCTGGTCAGAAGGGCTTTATGGATAATACTCTTATATCTGTCTTGCTCTAGTTTCCCTTCTAGGTCCTGATGTGGTAGGCTGTCTGGAGGTGGAGGTGACCGGATGATCAGTGGGGGTGACATGCTGCTCTACAGTTTCGTCCCTCTCAGAACTACTGTTAGCTTCCTCCCTAAAAGTCAATGCCCCCACTTCTGAGTCAGCTTCTTCTGTCACTACATGTGATCTTGCCCAGACCAGTTTTAGCGCAATTCGCTTAGGTCGGGTTGCAGCACAGGTCATACAAATATCTCTCCAGTCTGGGTTTGGTTGAACACAGTGTTTACAAGTCCATCTGTCTTGTCTGGGTCTCTGGTTATACAGAGGTGGGGTAGTAGTGACTCGCCCCGAGAGGTCATGGGGTACTCGGTGCCGGGCTCGTTGCTTTCAATGGGAGATGTCACAGTGTCGGGGACCCGGCCCGTGGCCTCAGGCAGTCAATGTAAAAGGGGTAGAGTGATGGGGATAAAGTTATTAAGATGATTTGTGACGCCACCTGTGGTTTCTGGTCAGTTTGACCAGCGCTGCAGGGTTGCTTCTCTGGGACAGATGGTGTGGTGCAGCAATGATGTTGAAGCTCCCCACAGGTGGAGCTGTAGTTGCAGGCAGTGTAGATGAGGTTGGTAAATGGTACAGTGTTAGGCACACAGATGTAGCAGTGCTGAGCGGGTTGGCGCAGGAAGAAGGCAATAAGACAGCTGAGTGCAGTTCCAGTTCTTTTACTCACCTTTTTTGGCACAGACAGGTGCCCGCTTCAATGCTGCGGGCTCCAGATCAGGGGCTCAGCCAACCCCAAGGCAGATGGAATTAACCTTTCCATCTCTCCCTTTCGTGTGCCTGTTCAGAATGTCTCCTCACTAGCGCTTATACTGAAGTACTTGTAGTTGTGTGTTAAACTCAAGTTCCTCCTCTCAGATGTTGCTTAGAACTCCACTCGCATGACAAGTGACTGTAATAATAATAATAATAATTTTTATTTATATAGCGCCAACATATTCCGCAGCACTTTACAATTAAGCGGGGACATGTACAGACAATAAATTCAATACAAGTTAAGACAATTCAAACAATGACATTAGGAGTGAGGTCCCTGCTCGCAAGCTTACAATCTACAAGGAAATGGGGGGACACAGTAGGTGAGAAATGCTTGTTAATTCAGGTCTGGCAATTATAATAGGGATTTTCATATAAAGCTGCATGATCCGGTCATCAGCCCGTGTGTTTAAGCGCAATAGACAAGTATCAAGTGCAGTTATCATGTGCATGAAGGGTGTGGAGACAGATGAATAGTAGGGTGCAGATTCAGAATAATATTTGGAAGGAGGGAACAGGGCAAAGTTAGCTTGCTGAGTAGTTGATGTGATAGGCTTCTTTGAAGAGATGGGTTTTCAAAGCGCGCTTGAATAGGTCAGGGCTAGGTATCAGTCTGATCGTCTGGGGAAGTGCATTCCAGAGAGCTGGAGCAGCACGAGAGAAGTCTTGGAGACGGAGGTGCGAGGTTCGGATTACGGGGGATGTTAGTCTTAGGTCATTTGTAGAACGGAGGGCACGTGTAGGGCGATAGACAGAGATGAGAGAGGAGATATAAGGCGGTGCAGAACAGTGGAGAGCTTTGTGGGTGAGAGAGATGAGTTTATACTGGACCCTGTAGCGAATAGGTAGCCAGTGTAATGACTGGCACAAGATGGAGGCATCGGTGAAGCGGCTGGACAGAAATATGACCCTGGCTGCCGCATTCAAGATGGATTGGAGAGGAGAAAGTTTGGTAAGAGGGAGACCGATCAGAAGAGAGTTGCAGTAGTCCAGACGAGAATGAATAAGAGCGACAGTAAGAGTCTTAGCAGTTTCAAAGGTGAGAAAAGGTCGGATTCTGGAGATGTTTTTAAGATGCAGGTGACAAGAGCGACTGAGTGATCGGATGTACGGAGTAAAGGAAAGTTCAGTGTCGAATATGACCCCAAGACAGCGGGCATGCTGCTTGGGAGTTATGGTTGAACCCTCCAGGGTTATTTCGATGTTAGGTAGAGTGAGGTTAGTAGAGGGGAGAAACACAAGAAGTTCAGTTTTAGAGAGATTTAGTTTCAGATAGAGGGAGGACATGATGCTAGAGACAGCAGACAGACAATCCTTGGTATTTTGAATTAGGGTAGGGGTGATGTCAGGGGAAGAAGTGTATAATTGGGTGTCATCAGCATAGAGATGATACTGGAACCCAAATCTGCTGATTGTTTGTCCAATAGGGGCAGTGTATAAAGAGAAGAGGAGGGGGCCTAGGACTGAGCCCTGCGGGACCCCGATAGTAAGGGGACGAGAAGAGGAAGAGGAGCCGGAAAAAGATAGAGTGAAGGAGCGGTCAGAGAGGTAGGAGGAGAACCAGGAGAGGGCTGTGTCCTTGAGGCCTATAGAGCGGAGCATAGTGAGGAGGAGCTGGTGATCCACAGTGTCAAATGCGGCAGAGAGATCCAGGAGAATCAGCAGGGAGCAATGACCTTTCGATTTAGCTGTTATTAAATCATTAGAGACTTTAGTGAGGGCAGTTTCAGTAGAGTGTAAAGAGCGGAAACCAGATTGTAAGGGGTCGAGAAGAGAGTTATCCGAGAGATAGCGGATTAGACGGGAGTGGACCAGGCGTTCCAGGAGTTTAGAGATGAAGGGAAGGTTAGAGACAGGTCTGTAGTTAGCAGTGCAGTTCTGGTCCAGGGATGGCTTTTTAAGTAAAGGGGTTATGATGGCATGTTTAAATGAGGAGGGAAATATACCTGAAGAAAGAGAGAGGTTAAATATTTTAGTCAGGTGAGTGGTGACCACTGGTGAGAGAGACTGCAGGAGCTGTGAAGGAATAGGGTCACTGTTGCAGGTTGTAGGCCGAGCAGAAGCGAGGAGCTTGGAAACTTCTTCTTCTGAAACAGGCTCAAAGATGTCTAGTGAGCTTGAGGTGCGGCAGGGAAGGGGATCCAGGCACTGAGGAGATAGGGCTGAGATATCCTGATGGATGTGGTTGATTTTTTCTAGGAAATAAGTGGCCAGATCCTCACCGCTGAGGTTGGTGATGGGGGCCTGTACTTTAGGTTTCAGGAGGGAGTTTAAGGTTTCAAAAAGTCGTCTTGGGTTGTTGGATAGTGAGGTGATGAGGGTGGTGAAGTAGGATTGTTTGGCCAGATGAAGGGCAGAGTTATAGGTTTTGAGCATGAACTTATAGTGGATGAAGTCTTCTGCTAAGAGAGATTTTCTCCACTGCCGCTCTGCACACCTCGAGCAGCGCTGAAGAGAGCGTGTTTGTGTTGTGTGCCAGGGCTGCTTTTGTCTGTGTCGGGTCTTTCTGCGTATAGAAGGTGCTGCTTCATCTAGGGCATTCTTCAGTGTATTATTGAAGTGTGACAATGCTATGTCTGGACAGGAGAGGGTGGAGATGGGGGCTAAAGATGTGTGGAGATTGTCCCTAAGCTGTTGGGTATTAATGGTACGTGTATTCCGATAAGTGTGGTAAGTGGGGGTGTCCCGGGTGAGGAGACAATTCTTGACAGAGAAGGAAAGAAGGTTGTGGTCCGAGAGCGGGAGAGGTGAATTAGTAAAGTTGTGCAGCGAGCCGGGACGGGAGAAAACCAGGTCCAGAGTATTCCCGTCCTCATGTGTAGGAGAATTAGTAAACTGTGAGAGGCCGAATGAAGAAGTTAGAGAAAGAAGATGAGAGGCAGACTGGGAGAGCGGATCATTGATGGGGATGTTAAAGTCTCCCATGATGAGGGTGGGGATGTCACAGGACAGAAAGTGAGTAAGCCAGGTGGTGAAGTGGTCTAGAAACTGGCGGGAGGAGCCTGGAGGGCGATAAACGACCGCCACTCGTAAGGAGAAGGGCTTAAAGAGTCTGACGGCGTGGACTTCAAAGGAAGGAAATGTAAGTGATGGAACCGGGGGGATGACCTGGAAAGCACATTGTGATGAAAGGAGCAAACCAACACCTCCACCCTGTCTGTTCTCAGGTCTGGGGGTATGTGAAAATTTCAGCCCACCAAACGAGAGAGCGGCAGCAGCGGTGGTGTCTGAATGCTGGATCCAGGTTTCTGTAATAGCCAGAAGGTTAAGGGAATTAGAGAGAAAAAGATCGTGAATGTAAGTCAGTTTGTTACACACAGACCGTGCATTCCAGAGAGCACATTGGAAAGTGAGAGGAGAAGGCATGCACTGAATGTTAATAAGATTAGCAGGGTTTCTATATGCAGCTGGAGGAGAGTAATGTATGCTGGTGGAGGGAGGCCCAGGGTTGGGGGAGATGTCACCTGCAACTATTAAAAGGAGAAAAAACAGAAAAAGCAGGTGGTGGGATGATTTGTATGAACGTTTTGAGTGCTGCATGGAGGTTTTGGATGGTTTGGTGTGGGTAAGAAATGTCAATAGAGCCTCAGAGTTAAACATGGGAGAGGGGAAAAGGGAGGGGTGGATATGCAGAGAGTGCACAGAATGTGTAAAAGGGCAGGCGAGTTGTTAAAAAGCAGAAGTGAAGACAAATAAGCAGCAGGTTGATATGATCAATGCATATTTAGTACAACTGACCAAGAAGCAAGCGTGCATGAAAAACTTATGCACCTTACCCGTCTCCTGCCCTGTCCAACTGCATTGTCTAACTGCAAAACACTTTATCCTGTTGCACTTAATCTGTTGCACGCGTAAGCCCGCACGCGTGCTATCCCAGCCAGAGCTAAATATATATGAAATGAAATGTCTGCTAGCTTCAGCCACCAAAAGGCCACAATCAGTAATTAACCAATTAGCACAAGGCCAGAGCAGGCATTACTATGCAGGGTAAATAACTAACGCTGGACAAGGCCATCAAACTGAGAAAGGGAAAAAAAAAAAAAAAAAAAAAAAAAAAAACTGTAGCCTGCTTCAGGGACTCCATCCGTCATGTCCCGGCTCACACTTAGGTTGCCACCGTGTCTTCGAGTCTTTTGTGGGAATAGAGCGGTCACCGCTCCTATTCCTCCGGTGTCTGCTGCAGGAACATTAATTTCACAAACAGCCTCGGGGACCGGACCCAGGCCATGCACTTCAAACTTGAGGAAGGGCTCTGCTCTGACCCTAGTCCTAAATTCTCTTCTCCTTACGTTCCGCACTAATCTTTCTTCCTTCTGAAGAATCAGGCTTTCTATCGCTCTTTCCTGTGCCAGCAGCTCCAGGTCACTGAAGTCTGCTGCAGCACCTCCTTCACTCCATCCCTCTCTGGGGATCTTCTCTCACCAACTGACCTTTTTCCTAACATTCTCCCGCTCTCTGGTGCATTCTAAGCTCCACCCACCTCCCAGCACTCTTCATGTTCCAAGCAGGGAGCCATGAAGAGTGCTCTGCTACACTACTGTGTCTGGGCTGGTTGTGAGTGGTGGAGTCTGGTAAGGTGTTCCATCTTACCAGGGAAGTGGGATACTACACCTCAGGAGGAAGTGCAGTACCTCTGTGGTGACTGAACCCTCTGGGGCGCCACAGTAGCAGTCCATAGTCATAGATTTTTGTGCATCGAAACAGTCATAATAATACAACTTATTTCCCACTGTAGTCTCTTTATTTCCATACTGATGTATTTTCTTTGCCACACAACACCATTTATTCACTTGTTGCTGTTTTCCCTTTTCTTTTATCCAACCTTATTCTCTTTCCTGAAACTGTGCCATTTTTGTACATCCAAACATCCACACTCTGGCATGTTGCCTCTTTAAATATTGGTCCCATATCTTTCACTGCTTCCTTTCCTTCTCTATCTTTTACAATCTGTAAAGCTGTTTTGGATCCCATTAGGGGACCTGACTGCCCACAGAACAAGTTGCCCATGGCTTCAACTTATTCTCCAGAGAGCTCACCTTTCTGCAACTGCCCTCTCAGTGTGCCTGGACTTAGTCTATGGGCCACACTTTAGCAAGTCATATTGAGCATGTCAAGGTGTAGGGGAAGGTTCCTTGCCTCTCACCCGGTAAACCTACAGGGTGTAATGGGAAGACTCTTTGCCTCTCACCCTTTAGACCAGCTGACTAAAGTAGGAAGACTCAGGCCTCACACCTACTAGACCAGCTCCATGAACAGTGGGAAGGATCAGGCATCTCACCCACACAAAAAAACGCTGGCTAAAGTAGGAAGGCTCAGGCCTCTCACCTACTAGATCAGCCATGCAGTTGGTTACCTCATTTTGCTGATCCTCAATCACATAACTAGAAGCAGGTACAAACACATTAATGACCAATCACTTACAAGTTTCCTCTTAAAATAGGTTTCTTTTACTTCCAAATAATTCAAATTACACTATTATATTCTACTTCAATCCAGTATTGTTGCTTTAAAAACACAAATCTCCCAGTGCGTATTACAGCAAGGAAAGAAACACAGAGAATCTTGTGCACAGATCCATCCCTCCTCCCATCATGTGTGAGTGGAAATAAGAGCTCACAGTCTGCTTCACACAGAAAATAAAAAAAACTTACATGCAGTTGCGCAGCTTTACATTCCACATTGGGATGAGATGAGGCTGGGCTGTGTGTAATCACCCTGTATGGTTCTTTGCTCCATCTCATCGTGCTCTGCCTGAAATGCATCCTCTTTGACTGTGAGCAGAGATTATTTCAGAACACAGAGAAGTGGGATGGTGATGTTAATTATGGCGTCATCGCCGCTCACCATCTTGGTGGAGTCCTCAAAATTTTGGTGGATGGTACATATGTCTGAAATCCATGTCCACTCCTGAGGTCTTATGTTGTGGAGTCTGAACTGAATAGTGATGGCTTTGTTGATGCTGGTAGTTAACAACTGCCCTCTTCTGCTCACAAATACTTGCCAACATCTGTAGTGTAAAGTTCCAACACGTGGGGACATCACACACCAGTCGGTGAGTCGGAAGGTGTAAACGCTGCTTGAGCACGGCAAGGGCAGCGGGAGATATACCGTATATACTCGAATATAAGCCGAGATTTTCAGCCCGTTTTTTGGGGCTGAAAGTCCCCCTCTCGGCTTATATTCGAGTCATATACACCGGGGGTCAGAAGGGGAGGGGGGCGGGGGTGTCAGGTCATACTTACCCGTCCTGACGCTGTCTCTTGAGCCCCCAGCTTCTCCCCGTGCTCTCTCTTCCTGCCTTCAGCGGTCACGTGGTGCCGCTCATTAAAACTCATGAATATGCGCATATTAATGAGCGGCACCATGTGACCGCTGAAGGCAGGAAGAGAGAGCGCGGAGAAGCTGGGGGCTCAAGACACAGCGTCAGGACAGGTAAGTACAGCGATACTCACCTGTCCTGCGTCCATGGCTGCTTGCTGCTGTCTGTCATCGGTCAGTGACTTCAGACAGCAGAGGGCGCGGTGACGTGGTTAGTGCACGCCGCGCCCCCTGCAGTCTGAACGTCACTGACCGATGACGTGGCAGATAGCGGGGAGCAGCCATGGACGCAGGACAGGTGAGAATCTGACACCCAACGACGGAGAGGTGAGTATGTCATTTTTTTATTTTTACATGCAGCAGCAGCAGCACATGGGGGCAGCACATGGGGGAACAATATGGAGCTTCTAATGGGGGCAGCACATGGGGGAACAATATGGAGCTTCTAATGGGGGCAGCACATGGGGGAACAATATGGAGCTTCTAATGGGGGCAGTATATGGGGGAACAATATGGAGCTTCTAATGGGGGCAGTATATGGGGGAACAATATGGAGCTTCTAATGGGGGCAGTGTATGGGGGAACAATATGGAGCTTCTAATGGGGGCAGCACATGGGGGAACAATATGGAGCTTCTAATGGGGGCAGCACATGGGGGAACAATATGGAGCTTCTAATGGGGGCAGCACATGGGGGAACAATATGGAGCTTCTAATGGGGGCAGTATATGGGGGAACAATATGGAGCTTCTAATGGGGGCAGTGTATGGGGGAACAATATGGAGCTTCTAATGGGGGCAGCACATGGGGGAACAATATGGAGCTTCTAATGGGGGCAGTATATGGGGGAACAATATGGAGCTTCTAATGGGGGCAGTATATGGGGGAACAATATGGAGCTTCTAATGGGGGCAGCATATGGGGGAACAATATGGAGCTTCTAATGGGGGCAGTATATGGGGGAAAAATATGGAGCTTCTAATGGGGGTAGTATATGGGGGAATAATCTATGGAGCTTCTTATGGGGGCAGTATATGGGGGAATAATCTATGGAGCTTCTTATGGGGGCAGCATATGGGGAATAATCTATGGAGCATTTCCCACCCTAGGCTTATACTCGAGTCAATAAGTTTTCCCAGTTTTTTGTGGCAAAATTAGGGGGGTCGGCTTATACTCGGGTCGGCTTATACTCGAGTATATACGGTAGCTCTTTTTAAAATGGGATGAATAATGTGAACTGGTGCACTGCTAATACCTCACTGAAAATAGGGCGGAGGTGCAAACCAGTGGTCAATACATGAATTCAAAACAAAAAAGAAAAAAGCAGACCACTGATAGGAATGCACACTGCCAGTATATCATAAAAAGAGATGACTTTATTGATAACAAATGATTAAAAACATTAAAAAAATTATTACAATTATTTTTTTAAATGTTTTTAATCATTTGTTATCAATAAAGTCATCTCTTTCTATGATATATTGGCAGTTTGCATTCCTATCAGTGGTTTGCTTTTTTTCTTTTTAAAATGGGCACACTGGTGGCGTACTTTGACAAGGAGATCGGGCAGCTCCGGGTAGGTTTTGAGAAACCACTGAACCATGAGGTTAAGCACATGGGTCAGGCATGGTATGTGCTCTGAGCTCGCCTGGCCTGAGAGTCACCACGAGGTTGCGGCCATTGTCACACACAACCATTCCTGGCTGTAGGTTCAGCAGTGTCAGCCACAGATCTGCCTGCTCTTTCAGAGCTGTCCACAACTCTCCAGCATTGTGTGGTTTGTCACCTAAGCATATTAGCTTCAGCACAGCCTGTTGCTGCTTGGCTGAGGCAGTGCTGCAGTGCTTCCAGCTTGTGACTGATGTGGTCATTTCAGAGATGGAGACTGAAGAGGAAGAGGAGGTGTAGGAGCTGCAGACTGTGGTGATAAGCCTTATTGATCTAGAGTCCGCAATCCTCGGTGTCAGGAGGACGTGTTGCATCCCAAGGTCCGACTTGGTCCCGGCTTCCACTATGTTAACCCAGTGTGTCATCAGGTAGATGTACCGTCCCTGCCCACAAGCACTTGTCCACGTATCCGTGGTTTGGTGGACTTTCCCAGTAACTGCATTATTGAGGGCATGGCTAATGTTGTGGGACTCATGCTTGTGTAATGACGGGATAGCACACTGTGAGAAATAGTGGCGGCTGGGGACTGAGTACATTGGGATGGCCGCCGCCATCAGGTTGCAGAAAGCTTCCGTCTCCAGGAGCCTAAAAGGCAACATTTTTAGCACAAGCTGTCGTGAAATGTGGGAATTCAGTAATGTGGCCTGTGGGGCATTGGCTTATTTGTGCTTGCATTCCAACGACTTGGGTATGGACAACTGAAGGTTGCACTGGGACAAGGATGTGGACGTGCTTGCTGATGGAGCTAGTTGGGTGTGTGTATTGATAGGTGCAGGGCAGGAGGCATCTTTGCATGCACCATGGACAAGGGATAGCCTTGCACTCACAACAGTGGAAGAAGCAGTTGTGTCACCTACAGACACTGCTCCGGGACCCTGGGGTTTGGCCAGCAAAGTCGGGTGCTTTACTGCCATGTCCATGATCATGCAGGTGGTGGTCAGGCTGGTAGTTTTACTACCTCTGCTGATGTTGGCTTGGCAGGTGGTGCAAATGGCATTTTTGGAGTTACAGGCAGAGTCTTTAAAAAACATCTAAACTCAGGAAGACCTAACAGTTGGACTGGCAACTTCCTTTGTGTTGGTGTTACGGGAAACAGTTGCCTACCTTCTGTCTGCAGTCACCACACTTTTTCTTCCTGCCTCTTGGGGTGCTTATGCCTCCCTCCTCCTGTGTGCTGTTGTCCTCGCACTGCATGTCTTCCTGCCAGGTTGGGTCAGTTACAATATCATCCACCACCTCTTCTTCCACTTCCGCACCCTGGTCCTACTCCTGACTTTCTGGCAATTGTGTCTCATCATCATCCACCTCTTGTGACACTTTACCACCATCTCCTTCATGTGACTGTGGCTGCTCAAATATTTGGGCATCGCTACATGCAATCTCCATTTGTCCCGCCTCTAGTGGACTGTGCGAGAGGACCGAATCTATAAATGGAATAGTGAACAGCCCTTCGGAGTGTCCAAGTGAGGGATCAGTTGTCTCTGGGAACTTGGCATGGTGGGAGGAAGGAGGATCAAGGTGAGGAATATGCGGTCAAGATTCATGGCTACTGAGACTTGACCATTAGATACGAGAATATCCCCTACTAATGGGAAACACGTAATAGCACAACTCAAAACACAATATATATCAATAAATTTCCCTGTCTGAACAATTAAGCAAGAATTAGGGATCCAAAGAGTTTTAGCAAAAATAGTAAATTTTATTACACAAAAATTAAAAACAGAGCATCATTGCTAATGCAGGCAGTGATAGGCATAATAGACACAAACTCACACCTAAATAAGTAACTCATGTATACAGTCAATATTGAGGAATTTTTATCACGCACAGTGTGTAATAATAAATCACACCAGTTAATTGAATTGATCTTCAAGGTGCTGCGCTAATCACGTTTACATAATTTAGATGGTACAAATAGTAGCAGGAATTAACCCGCTGCTATTAATCTAACAGTGAAAATTATACCAGCAGCTACCAGCAGGGGTTAGCCCGCCGCTTCAACCATCAGAGCAAGGGTCAGCCCGTTATTAAATAGTATAAATAAAGATGTAAATGTTATATACAGATTTCACTATATAAAGAAATCCATCAACCTTGAATAATCCGAAGGTGCTGAGATTCACTTACAAGGAGTGACAAAAGTGCTGCCGCTCCCTGCCGCCCCGTTAATTGAATTAATCTACGGGATGCTGTGCTAATCACATTTGCATAAGTAGATAGTACACATAGTAGCAGGTATTAACCCACTGATATTAGACTAAGGGTAAAGATTATCCAAACAACTACTAGCAGAGATAAGCCCGCTATTGTTACCATCAGAGCAAGGGCTAGCTAGCTGTTGTATAATATACAAGAAAACGTGAATGTCATGGACAGTTTTCACTGCATGAAGGTGCTGAGACTCACTTGCTTTAAGTGCCCAGAATGCTGCCGCTGCCTGCCACCCCTACGCGCGTTACGCCGCAGCTTCCTCAGGAGGCGTAATTTACAAGAGCCCCGGAGTTAGTATATATGGAGTCACTATCCAATAAGCAACATCACAAATCAGGTGTAATCCTAATTAAAAGCATGCGCAATGAAGTCCCGAGAACGGAACAGAATGACTTCTCTTTCTACAGGTCTGAAGATTAACGACGCATGCGCTGATCTCTCCCCGCTATTAAGCAGGAGATCCTGCTTTCACGCTCATAGGGAGCGAATGGATCCTGTTGCGAGGCAACAAAACACCACAAGCGCACCTGGTGAGCATATCAGGAGACCTCAAGTGAGGAAAATTCTGGGCATGCGTACAATCAGACCTGAACAGACTATACTAGAAGGAATGGTAACAAAAAGAAAATGAGCAAATGTTTGAATATTTCACTAATAAAAAATAAAAACGATAATAATAATAAATATTGCATGCACACGAAATAGAAATTTTTTTTTTCTGAATATACATGCAATCAGACCTGAACATATAGAAAATAAATAATAATGGAAAGTAAAAATTATAAAAATTATATGAAACAGTGCACAAAAAATATGGAGTGAACATAATATATCATAATGCCAAAATATGAGAATTATATAAAAATTATATGAAAATTGTACCCACTGTGTAGTGAAAAGATTAGTGCTACTTAGACTAAATATACAAAAATTATATTACACATAATTTACATATAATGTGAAGTGAATCACATAATTAAACTTATATCTCGTGTAAGGATAAATAACAATAAGAAACATTTTTTAAATGCAAAAATATAAAAATATGACAGAATATAACATTAGACAGAGGTCCACATGTGAAATTTCAAACATTCACTCCCACATAATAGAGACAATCTTTTCAAAAAAATTCTTCTTAAATAGTAAGATGCCAATCTTCTTCTGTATTGTATGAAATATAGTCCGCACCTGAGATCGAACTGGTATCGAGGTAAGTCACATGATGAAAATAGCAAGAAAAACTGAAAATATATAAGGATTAAAATTAATAATTAAAACCGAAGCTAAATTAAAAAATTATACTCAATATTGACTATTTTATAAAAAGGACCCAAAACCATTACTCTCATTTAGACCATCTGGTATCATAGTATTAAGCCTATAGATCCATTTACTTTCTACTTGTGATAGAATTTGGAATAAATTTCCACCCCTCACACCCAAGGATACCTGATCAATTGCGAAAACACGAAGATCACCTGCTTGAGAATGATGAAATGCACGAAAGTGTCTCGGTAAAGTCTTCAATTGATCCTCATCTTTGGCCTCCTTAGATTTTTCGATATCTCGAACGTGCTCACGAATTCTTATTCTGAGCTCTCTTGTAGTCATTCCTATATAAATTTTTTTGCAAGGACAACTTGCATAATATATTACACCCTTAGATGAACAAGTAAGACATTTTCTGATCGAAAATGTCCTAGATTGATCTGAACTTTGAAAATTGGTAGTTTTTAGTGTATTAGAGCACGCTTTACAGTTCGGCATGGAAAAAATCCTTGAAGTTCACCAAAGATACCTTTTTGTACTTTTTCATTGGAGGATAGATGACTCCTTACAAGTAGATCTGAAAGATTTTTAGATCTTTTGGCCGTAATACAAGGTCTAACGGACAATGTCCTTTTCAAAATGGGATCTGATTGTAACACATGCCATTGTTTATTAATTATACCAGTAAATTTGTCCCATTGATGATTATAAGGATTAATTAATCGGACTTGGTTATTGTCCCTAGATTTGGAATTCTTCTTATATAACAATTGGTCCCTGGGTATTTCTTGTACCCTATTATAGGCCCTACGAATCTGCCTATGACCATATCCTCTTTCTCTAAATCTAGAGTATAAATCTGCAGCCTGATTTTGATATGCCTTTTCCGAAGAGCAAATCCTCTTTGCTCGCAGATATTGCCCTACTGGGATTGAACGTATGGTAGACTTTAGATGAGAGGACTTTGCGTGTAAGATAGAATTGGTTGCCGTAGGTTTTCTGTACATGTCAGTAGATACTGACCCATCCTTATTGACTAAAATATCTATATCCAAAAAACTGACTCTCCTCCCATACGAGTAAGTAAGTTTTATATTCAGATTGTTATCATTTAATGCCGACATGAATGTTTTCAGATCATCTATCGAGCCTTCCCATACAAACATCACATCGTCTATAAATCTCATCCAATTATGAGCCTTTTCAATATTGGTCACAGGAGAACATTGAAAAATTTCCCTCTCCCAAAAACCTAAGAAAAAATTGGCATAAGCCGGAGCACATGCTGCCCCCATGGCTGTACCTTGTGTTTGCAGAAAATTTTGTTCTTTAAATAAAAAACAATTATGCGTCAGAATAAATTCTAACAGAATTACAATCAGGGCAGCCAGGGGGGAATCCAGATTGCTGTTTCTCAAAAACCAGGAGGCAGCCCTGAGACCCTGGTCATGGCGAATAGAGGTATATAAAGCCTCCACATCAGCCGTGACCAGGATCATGTCATCTTCCAGGTGCAGCTGATCTAGCCTTCGCAATGCCGCTGTTGTGTCGAGAATATGAGAGGGCAAGGTAGTTACCAAGGGCTTCAGGTAGTAATCTACTATCTGACAAATTAATTCACTAAGTCCTTCTTTTCCCGCCACAATGGGACGGCCGGGAGGGTCCTCAATATTCTTATGTATTTTGGGAATTAAATACAAGGTAGGCAATTTAGGTTTTAAAGATTGTACAAAATCCAACAAAGATTTGGGGATAATACCCCTCTCATAAGCCTCCAACAAGATATCATTAAGTTCTTTGTGATATACAGGTAGAGGGCTATGAGTCAATTTTTTATAACAATTCGTGTCGGATAATAGTTTATGAGCCTGTTTTTCATAAAGATCACGTGGCCATAGAACTAAATTGCCACCTTTATTGGCTCTTTTAAAAATTACATCTTTCCAATCTTGCATTTCCATAATCACCTCTCTTTCTCTCTTAATAGCAGGGCTAATATGATGATTTTTCTTTAATTCCTCTATATCATGAGTCACCAATCTAACAAAAATCTCTACAGCCGAACAGGTATTGAGATTAGGAAATTTCTTTGATTTATTAAATAAAGAAACGGGAAAGGAACTCACCGCTTCCACAGGGTTGCTCTCCTCCGCTAGGGATTCTAAAATCTCCAGAGCAGCTTTCTCTTCCTCAGAGTTAAGTGATAATCCCATACTATTTTTCTCGTGGAACCTCTTTAATACCAATTTCCTCGCAAATAAATGTACGTCTTTTATGGCCGTGAAGGAATCTAATTGTTGAGATGGAGAAAAGGATAAACCTTTTTCTAACAATTCAATCTGTTCCTTAGATAAATTATGCGAGGATAAATTTATTACCTTCGGTTTGTCATCTCTCCTGGTACCAGAATTGAATTGATGTCTTACAGTTCCTCTACCTCTACCACCAAATCTTGTTTTGATACGTCTGGGAGTATAATAATCCCTTTCATGATTTGAAGTGGTATTGCTAGATATAGACGAAACTGAAGACACAGAAGGGCTTCTAGTCAGAGATAGTTTCTGATCTTCTGCTAAGATCTTGTTTTGCCAACGGAAAACTTTCTTATGATCATAGTCCAATAGATCACGTTGATATTTTTTCATTTTGTTTTTACTAATCTGCTGCTCCCATTTTTCCATATCTTGATTAGGAAAAATTGACCATGTGGAAGACAGGGTGCTGGTGGTGGTGACAAAATGACTGGAAGCATAATCCGCTATCCAACCAACCACCTTATGACACTGCTCTGCTTTCAATAGTCATGTGCTGCGGTCCCCTAGTAATTGGGACAGGAAGGTCTGGTGAGAAGATGTGGGTGTTTATTGTGGCACAATTTCATCTTACCCACGGCCTCGGCCTCTCCCATCACCATTACATCCAGTTCCCCATCCCTTGCCACTTTCCTAGCCCATTTTAAATGATGGACAATATTTTCGATATTCACTACAAATGGCTGAATTTGGAGCAAACTTATATGTGATCAGTGTGATGGAAAACCACAGATTTAAATGGAGGCCAGAAATGGCAGAATTTTCAGCCCACTTAAATCTGATCCGTGTGACAGACAAGCCAATGAGACAGATGAAGGCAGTTCCAGTTCTTTTACTCACGTTCTTGGCACAGACAGGTGCCCACTTCAATGCTGCGGTCTCCAGATCAGGGGCTCAGCCAACTTCCAGGCAGATGGAATTAACCTTTCCAGCTCTCCCTTTCGTGTGCCTGTTCTGAACGTCTCCTCACTAGCGCTTAAACTGAAGTACTTGTAGTTGTGTATTAAACTCAAGTTCCTCCTCTCAGATGTTGCTTAGAACTCCACTTGCATGACAAGTGACTGTAGCCTGCTTCGGGGACTCCATCTGTCATGTCCCAGCTCACACTTAGGTTGCCACCGTGTCTTCGAGTCTATTGTGGGAATAGAGCAGTCACCGCTCCTATTCCACCAGTGTCTGCTTCAGGAACATTAGTTTCACAAACAGCCTCGGGGACCGGACCCCGGCCATGCGCTTCAAACTTGAGGAAGGGCTCTGCTGTGACCCTAGTCCTAAGTTCTCTTCTCCTTACGTTCCGCACTAATATTCCTTTCTTCTGAAGAATCAGGCTTTCTATTGCTCTTTCCCATGCCAGCAGCTCCAGGTCACTGAAATCTGCTGCAGCACTTCCTTCACTCCATCCCTCTCAGGGGATCTTCTCTCACCAACTGACTACTTCCTAACATTCTCCCGCTATCTTGTGCAGTCTAAGCTTCACCCACCTCCCATCACTCTTCGTGTTCCAAGCAGGGAGCCATGAAGGGTGCTCTGATACACTACTATGTTTGTGCTGGATGTGAGTGGTGGAGTCTGGTCAGGTGTTCCATCTTACCTGGGAAGTGGGATACTACACCTCAGGAGGAGGTGCAGTACCTCTGTGGCGACTGAACCCTCAGGGGCGCCATAGCATTACGCTAATGGAAGTCAATGGGTGCGTTAACGGATCCGTTACATTGCGTTAGTGCCGCTTAGTAACGGATCCATTAAACGGATTGCCCCTAACGCGATGTGAACCTAGCCTTACCTGTATGGATGCTGCTCAGTTCCCAGCTCTGCTGCGTAGCCGTATATGTGATGTAGAGTCTTTGCTCCACGGCATGACTATCCGCGTGTGTGGTCCCTGGCTGCCACTATGGAAGCTATCCACGGGTTGCAAGGTCCTCTGCAGCTGGTGCATGACTTTCCAAGTGTGTCCAGGCTTGTTGCGCAGTCTGGTGCCTTAAGCCTTAGTTCCTGTGCTGGCCATACTGTACTGTTTCTGTCTGTGCTTATGGTGCGAGCAGCCACACTTTCCCTGCTTTTGTTAGGGGCAGTGTGTGAGCTTGAATTGCTGTCCTCAGCCTATTGCTTAGGGGAAGCTCCTATATAAAGTTCCTCTTTCCTGTTGGGCATGGCCAGAGCTTCACATTAGGTTCCTGAACCTAGCCATGTGCGTTTGGTCCTCCATGTTGCTCCTGGTCTGTCTGTGATCAATTCTAGGAAAGAAGATGTCTTTCGTCCCTGGACCTGTCCTGTCTATGTGTTGGTACCAAAGTCCTTGCCTTTGGCTATGTGCACACATAGCGGAACTCTCGCGGAAGTTACCGCGAGAATTCCGGAATTCCATTCTGCGGGAAAATCACATTTTAAATTCCTGCGATTTTCCTGCGGAAAAACTAACGATTTGCAAACATAATCAGCTTGCAGAATGCTAGCGTTTTCCAAGCGATCTGGAGCATCGCTTGGAGAGCTGATTGACAGGTTGGTCACACCCATCAAACATACAGCTTTTTACTATTGAGGCTGCCTATGCGGCATCAATATTAAAAGATAGAATGTAAAAAATAATAAAAAAAATAAAAAATATTGTTATCCTCACCTTCCGGCGTCCCGCGCAGCCTTCCCACCTTTCTCCACGCTTGCAGTACCAGTAATCCTTTGCGCGAATGACCGCGAGACTTCACGCTCCCGTGAGATCTCGACATCATCGCGGTCATTCTCGCAAAGGATTACTGGGACCAGGAGCGTGGAGAGAGGCTGCGCGGGACGCCGGAAGGTGAGGATAACAATATTTTTTATTTTAATTCTATTTTTTACAAGGATATGATACCCAAAGCCTGGAGGACAGTCGCCTCTCCTCCGGACCGTGGGTACCATCGGCAAATGTTCTGCTTACTTTTCGCATGGTGGACACAGCCACATCCAGGAAGTAAGTGGAACAATGCAATCCTATGGGTGAGGGATCGCAACGATTCCACTAAATTAATGAGCAAGCTGCGTTTTTTACCGTGAAGCGATTCCGCCGCGGAAAAATCCACAGCATTAGCACAGCATTGCGGAATCCCATAGGATTGCAAGGGATGCTTATTTTTAGTGTTTTCGCGGCAAAATTGCGCGTTTAAAACAACCGCAAAAACGCGAAAAAAACCGCGATGTGTGAACTCAACCTGAATGTGGATTCCTGCTGTGTGAAAATCCTGAAGTCCTTCTGTGTCTTGAACCATGTACCTAGTGACTGTGAGTTTCCTGTAACCTGTGTCCTGTGAATAAGCCTGTGTTCATCTGTTGAAGATGGAGTCCGGTGTTCCTGCTGAGCGTCTACTTCGCTGTGCTCTGCCTACTTTGCGGTGCTAGCTCCGTCCAGCCTCGGTTCAATCCTGTGTTGCTTGCACCATCCTGCTTGCGTTCCTTCCTGGGTCTGATGTCCAGAGTCTGGTGATCACCGTCTGGGGCCTGGAGCCTGACGATCGCTGTTTGGTGCCTGGAGGTCATGTCTGATGTCTGGAGTCTGGTAATTGCCATCTGGTGCCTGGAGCCTGACGATCTCTGTCTGGTGCCTGAAGTCGTGTCCGGAGTCTAGGGTTCACTGTCTGGAGTCTGATTACCGCTGTGTGGTGTCTGGAGTTCGTGTCCGATGTCTGGAGGCTGGCGATCGCTGTCTGGTGCCTGGAGCCTGACAACCACTGTGAAATGCCTGCAGGTCGTGTTCAATATTTGGAGTCTGGCGACCGCTGCTCAATGTTCTGCCGGTGTCAAGCCTGTGTCCCGATGTCCAGCCTGTGTCCAGTCAATGCTACTGGTGGTCCAGTCTGTGTTCCAGAGTTGGTCCTGCTCTTGTTCCTGGATGGACGCCTCCTCCTTGTTCCTGGATGGACTCCTCCTTCGTGTTCCTGGGGAGTCTCCAGCCTTGTTTCCCGGTGATGGCCCTGCCTGTTTGTCCTGGATCTGACCAGCCGATGTCTTGCCTGTGCCTCCAATATCCTGCCTGTGCTTCTGATGTTCTGCTTGTGCTTCTGATGTTCTGCTTGTGCTTCCAATGTCCTGCCTGTGCCTCCGGTGTCCTGCCTGTGCCTTCGATGTCCTGCCAGAGTCGGTCCCACTCATGTTCCTGGATGGACTCCTCCTCAGTGTTCCTGGGGAGTATCCAGTCTTGTTTTCTGGTGATGGCTCCGCATGCATCTCCTTGATCTGACCAGTTGATGTCCTGAGCTGCCATGCTGATGTTCCTGGACCTGTGCTGTCCGTGTCTTGTCTGTGTCTCGATGTTCCCTGTGGTCCACCTGTGATGACATCTGTCCGAGGTCGGTGTCTGATGTTCTCCTGCTGTGCCTGTGCTGCGCCAGAGGCCTGAGAGAGAGATTCTCCTGGTAAGCCCGTGCCAGATGACCCTGGACTGCATCAACCCATGATGTCCTCCTGCCATCGTCTGCGACCTGGGAAGTGTTCTCTTCCTTGATCTGCGAAATCGGGAGCCTGGCATTGTGATGTCTAGTTTTGTACTGTGACTTTGCTTAAGTAAACTTTATGTTTCTTCATACCTGAAGTTGTGTGGTGTCGTCTAGTCCTGCATGTCGTCACCTTGCCCACATGCCACAGACCCCGGTCGCTTCCCTTCCCAAGTCAAGGTAGGCCCGGGTACCTCTCTGTGGTCCAGAGGGTCCACATTCCCTTACCATTTGGGACGCACGCCCCACATTGTCATGGCCTGGTGGTGTGGGAGCATAAGCTAAGCCGCATTCCGTCCTGTCCTCCCATAACGTGTCGTCCGTTCATCCTCAATCATGACACACAATTTTAAATAGCTGGCCTGTAGTTAAGTATTTTTAACAGCAAATTGGTGTAAATTACTGCAACAAAATTTAATTGGAGGCCAAAAATGGCAGAATTTTGAGTGCACTTATATTTGATCCGTGTCACGGACAAACCGCAGTTTTAAATAGCTGGCCTTTAGGTAACAATTTTTAGCAATATACTGGTGTCAATAACTTTGCTAACACACTGCAAAAACTTAAATGGAGGCCAGAAATGGAAGAATTTTTAGAACAGTTTTACTGTATGTGATCTGTGTAATGGACAAACCACAGTTTTAAATAGCTGCCCTATAGGTAACTAATTTTCACAGCAAACTGTTGTCAATAACTTCGCTAACACTCTGCAACAAAATTTAAATGGAGGCCAGAAATGGAAGAATTTTTAGTGCAGTTATATGTGATACGTCTACCATAGAGATGAGTGACTTTGCCTTTTTTCGGGTCAAGTCGGGTTTCATGAAACCCGACTTTCTAAAAAGTCGGGTCAAACGAAATCGGCCGACTATAGGGAAAAGTCAGTGTCCGACTGAAATACGATACCCAATGCAAGTCAATGGGGAAGCAAAGTCGGGAGTGAGTGGAGGACAGTAAACACACCTACAGTGCCCATTTCAATGCTAATGACATTAATTCTTATTACTTAAGCTTGGCAACCTTAATTTACTTTATAATAATAGTTACGCATTGAAAACTGGGGGTCATTTGGCTAAAGTTGTGGGGGGGGTAGGGCTGGCACCAGGTTTTCATGGGCCCAGGGCCAAAGAGTGTCTGTGCGCCCTTTTAACACATACAATTCATAATGCTCTAATACGGCACAGAAATATAGGTATAGTACAATGAAAAATACTTCACTGCTTACATGACATGACTAGTGTTGAGCATTCCGATACCGCAAGTATCGGGTATCTGCCGATACTTGCTGTATGGGAATTCCGATACCGACTTCCGATATTTTTTCAATATCGGAAGTCGGCATCGGAATCGGAAGTTCAAAGTTGATTGACAGCCTGACGTCATCATGATGCGCGGTGTGTGCGCATCATGATGCGCCGTCATTTCGGGCCTTCCGGGGGTCTCTGCCGGCCTGCCGGGGGGCTGTGCCGGCCTGCCGGGGGGCTGTGTGGACTGCCCGGGGTCTGTACCGGCCTGCCGGGGGGCTGTGCCGGCCTGCCGGTGGTCTGTGCACCCTGTGGGGGTCTGTACCGGCCTGCCGGGGGGCTGTGCCGGCCTGCCGGTGGTCTGTGCACCCTGTGGGGGTCTGTACCGGCCTGCCGGGGGGCTGTGCCGGCCTGCCGGGGGGCTGTGCTGATGTCCGGGGGTCTGTGCAAGCATCGTCCGATGGGACTACAAGTCCCATCTGGCGATGCCTGCTACCATGACAGTGATTGACACATTAGCCAATGATGGGACAGTAGTAGTCCCATCATCCAGCTAATGTGTTAAATGTTAAAAAAAAAAAATACTACATACATACTACATACATACTACATACATACCACATACATACCACATACATACCACATACATACCACATACATACCACATACATACCACATACATACTACATACATACATACTACATACATACTACATACATGCTACATACATACTACATGCTACATACATACTACATACATACCACATACATACCACATACATACTACATACATACTACATACATACTACATACATACATACTACATACATACTGCATACATACTACATACATACTACATACATACTACATACATACCACATACATACCACATACATACCACATACATACTACATACATACTACATACATACATACTACATACATACTACATACATGCTACATACATACTACATGCTACATACATACTACATACATACCACATACATACCACATACATACCACATACATACTACATACATACTACATACATACTACATACATACCACATACATACCACATACATACCACATACATACTACATACATACTACATACATACCACATACATACCACATACATACCACATACATACCACATACATACCACATACATACTACATACATACATACTACATACATACTACATACATGCTACATACATACTACATGCTACATACATACTACATACATACCACATACATACCACATACATACTACATACATACTACATACATACTACATACATACATACTACATACATACTACATACATAACACATACATACTACATACATACTACATACATACTACATACATACTACATACATAACACATATATACTACATGCATGCTACATACATACTACATGCTACATATATACTACATACATACTACATGCATGCTACATACATACTACATGCTACATACATACTACATATATACTACATGCATGCTACATACATACTACATGCTACATACATACTACATATATACTACATACATGCTACATACATACTGCATGCTACATACATACTACATACATACTACATACATACATACTACATACATACTACATGCATGCTACATACATACCACATACATACTACATACATACTACATGCATGCTACATACATAACACATATATACTACATGCATGCTACATACATACTACATGCTACATACATACCACATACATACTACATACATACTACATACATACTACATGCATGCTACATACATACTACATGCTACATACATACTACATATATACTACATGCATGCTACATACATACTACATGCTACATACATACCACATACATACTACATACATACTACATACATACTACATGCATGCTACATACATACTACATGCTACATACAGTGGGGAAAAAAAGTATTTAGTCAGTCAGCAATAGTGCAAGTTCCACCACTTAAAAAGATGAGAGGCGTCTGTAATTTACATCAAAAGTAGACCTCAACTATGGGAGACAAACTGAGAAAAAAAAATCCAGAAAATCACATTGTCTGTTTTTTTTTTCATTTTATTTGCATATTATGGTGGAAAATAAGTATTTGGTCAGAAACAAAATTTCATCTCAATACTTTGTGATATATCCTTTGTTGGCAATGACAGAGGTCAAACGTTTTCTGTAAGTCTTCACAAGGTTGCCACACACTGTTGTTGGTATGTTGGCCCATTCCTCCATGCAGATCTCCTCTAGAGCAGTGATGTTTTTGGCTTTTCGCTTGGCAACACGGACTTTCAACTCCCTCCAAAGGTTTTCTATAGGGTTGAGATCTGGAGACTGGCTAGGCCGCTCCAGGACCTTGAAATGCTTCTTACGAAGCCACTCCTTCGTTGCCCTGGCGGTGTGCTTTGGATCATTGTCATGTTGAAAGACCCAGCCACGTTTCATCTTCAATGCCCTTGCTGATGGAAGGAGGTTTGCACTCAAAATCTCACGATACATGGCCCCATTCATTCTTTCATGTACCCGGATCAGTCGTCCTGGCCCCTTTGCAGAGAAACAGCCCCAAAGCATGATGTTTCCACCACCATGCTTTACAGTAGGTATGGTGTTTGATGGATGCAACTCAGTATTCTTTTTCCTCCAAACACGACAAGTTGTGTTTCTACCAAACAGTTCCAGTTTGGTTTCATCAGACCATAGGACATTCTCCCAAAACTCCTCTGGATCATCCAAATGCTCTCTAGCAAACTTCAGACGGGCCCGGACATGTACAGGCTTAAGCAGTGGGACACGTCTGGCACTGCAGGATCTGAGTCCATGGTGGCGTAGTGTGTTACTTATGGTAGGCCTTGTTACATTGGTCCCAGCTCTCTGCAGTTCATTCACTAGGTCCCCCCGCGTGGTTCTGGGATTTTTGCTCACCGTTCTTGTGATCATTCTGACCCCACGGGGTGGGATTTTGCGTGGAGCACCAGATCGAGGGAGATTATCAGTGGTCTTGTATGTCTTCCATTTTCTAATTATTGCTCCCACAGTTGATTTCTTCACTCCAAGCTGGTTGGCTATTGCAGATTCAGTCTTCCCAGCCTGGTGCAGGGCTACAATTTTGTTTCTGGTGTCCTTTGACAGCTCTTTGGTCTTCACCATAGTGGAGTTTGGAGTCAGACTGTTTGAGGGTGTGCACAGGTGTCTTTTTATACTGATAACAAGTTTAAACAGGTGCCATTACTACAGGTAATGAGTGGAGGAAAGAGGAGACTCTTAAAGAAGAAGTTACAGGTCTGTGAGAGCCAGAAATCTTGATTGCTTGTTTCTGACCAAATACTTATTTTCCACCATAATATGCAAATAAAATGAAAAAAAAACAGACAATGTGATTTTCTGGATTTTTATTTCTCAGTTTGTCTCCCATAGTTGAGGTCTACCTATGATGTAAATTACAGACACCTCTCATCTTTTTAAGTGGTGGAACTTGCACTATTGCTGACTGACTAAATACTTTTTTTCCCCACTGTACATACTACATATATACTACATACATACTACATACATACATACTACATGCATGCTACATACATACTACATGCTACATACATACTACATACATACTACATGCTACATACATACTACATATATACTACATGCATGCTACATACATACTGCATGCTACATGCATGCTACATACATACTACATACATACTACATGCTACATACATACCACATATATACTACATACATACTACATACAATACATTCATACAATACATACATAGACATTCAGTACATATAACATAGAGTAACATACTTACCAATACTTGTCACATTGTTCCCCGAAGCCATTGTCTTTTACGGAATAAATATTAACATAACAAACCACAAAAATACTCACCCACGATCCGAAGCAGTCCACGAGTGTGTCCCACGACGATCTTGGGTAGAGAACGGCAGCATCAGCTGTTGCTGCTGTTCTCTACGGGCTGCAGGAATCCAATGACGGAAGGTAGGTATCCTTCCGCACTGTATTCCTCCGCCACTTAAAAAAAAAAAAGTCCCTAGTCTCACTTTATGCCATTGCTGTGTGATGCTGCAGTTCTCTACCCAAGATCGTCGTGGGACACACTCGTGGACTGCTTCGGATCGTGTGTGAGTATTTTTGTGGTTTGTTATGTTAATATTTATTCCGGAAAAGACAATGGCTTCGGGGAACAATGTGACAAGTATTGGTAAGTATGTTACTCTATGTTATATGTACTGTATGTCTATGTATGTATTGTATGAATGTATTGTATGTATGTAGTATATATGTAGTATGTATGTAGCATGTAGTATGTATGTAGCATGCATGTAGTATATATGTAGTATGTATGTAGCATATATGTAGTATGTATGTAGCATGTAGTATATATGTAGTATGCATGTTGCATGCATGTAGTATATATGTAGTATGTATGTTGCATGTAGTATATATGTAGTATGAATGTAGCATGTATGTAGTATGTAGTATGAATGTAGCATGTATGTAGTATGCATGTTGTATGTATGTAGCATGTATTTTTTTTTTTTTACATTCAACACATTAGCCGGATGATGGGACTACTACTGTCCCATCATTGGCTAATGTGTCAATCACTGTCATGGTAGCAGGCATCGCCAGATGGGACTTTTAGTCCCATCGGACGATGCCTGCACAGCCCCCCGGCAGGCCGGCACAGCCCCCCGGCAGGCCGGCACAGCCCCCCGGAGCCTGCACAGCCCCCCGGCAGGCCGGCACAGCCCCCCGGCAGGCCGGCACAGCCCACCGGAGCCTGCACAGCCCACCGGCAGGCCGGCACAGACCACCGGAGCCTGCACAGACCCCCTGGCATGCCGGCACAGCCCCCCGAAAGGCCCGTACAGACCCCAGAGAGGCTGTACAAGGGAAAAACAGGATTTTTCTTATTCCGATACCGGAAGTCCCATAGACTTGAATGGGACTTCCGGTATCGGAATCGGCGATACCGATACTTTTTTTTAAGATCGGCCGATCCATTCCGATCCGATACTTTGAAGTATCTGACGGTATCGCTCAACTCTAGACATGACTGATATCTATTTTAAAGAGAGAGTAAAACAACACTCAGATAATAGTTCTTATTTTTTTATTTTTTTATTTTGCATCCAGATTATGCGTGTTAAACGTTTTCGATCCAATAATGGATCTTCATCAGAACTTCTCTAAAGGAATGAACAAATATACAAAAATAGAAATAAATCCATATTAATATGTATCACAATATAGAGAAAAATATATCAAATCTTACAATGCATGAATAGAAATGTATCTTTCAAAGAAAACAAAATCATGTCAAACAGTATAATATCTCATAGTTGGATTCCAGGTGCCAGTGATCTGTGAGACAAGGTGTATAGGTCAATATTAAGGAAATAACCGCTTTAATTTCCTATATAGCGAACATGAGAAGTGAATATTATAATATAAGGATATCATGGCCTTCCATTATCAAGGTGCCAACCGTAAAGTGCAGAGTGCTAATTATGCCTGGTGCGTGAATTCTATCTTTCCTAAAAGAAAGCAAAGAGACAGACATCAATTGCAGGTCCCATAATATGATAACATATGCAGAGAATATTGTTCTATGCTCATTGACAGTGGTGTGAGGGTGCAAGATCATATTTGATATCTATTTTAAATTCTACAATAGCTCAAAAAACGGACAGTATATTACTCCATACAGTATTATGGCCACCACATTGTGCGCCATACAGAATAATGAGCCCCATCTATTTCTCCATACAGAATAATTGGTCCAATATAATGTTCCATACAGTATATGATGAGCTCCACATAGTGGTACAGTATATGTTGGTCCTCCTAGTATGACGGTATCACAAGCAAAGAAAATCCAGTCGTCAGGTCAAACTAGCAAAATAGGATCAATTTTATTAATTTACGAGGGGCGATCCAAAAGTAATGATAATCGGTTATTTCTATTGCACACAGAAATTAAAATAAAATGTTTTCTTCTCTCTTAGGTACCCACTAGTCCAGGAAAAAAAAATCACTTAAATAGGCCACAATTCCCGGGAGCTACATTCATTTGAATATGAACTTCCAAGGAGTGAACATCAAAATGGATAAAAACGAGCTCAGAGCTGTCATCAAATACCTCTGCTTGAAAAAAATGTCTACCAAAGACATACACAGCGACTTGGTGGAAACATTGGGGGACTCTTCTCCTCCATATTCCACAGTTGCACGTTGGGCCAAGGAATTTAATCTGGGAAGAACATCGACGGAAGATGAACATCGCGAAGGACGCCCATCCACGTCCCTCAATGAAGAAAACGTGAAAAAAGTTGAAGAAGTTGTGTTGGCAGATCAAAGAGTGACTATCAGGCATGTAGCTGAGGTCACAGGGATCTCATATGGCAGTATTCAAAGAATTCTTGCAAAAGAATTGCATATGAGAAAGGTCTCCGCGCGTTGGGTGCCATAAATGTTAACCGTCGAGCAAAAGAAGAAACGAGTTGACATTTCAATAGCAAATCTCGAAAAGTTCCAAGCAGACAAGGAGAATTTTTTGTCACGTTTTTTGACCATGGATGAGACCTGGATCCACCACTTTGATCCCGAAACTAAACAACAATCGATGACATGGAAACGAGCCGACAAACCGACGCCGAAGAAATTCAAAGTGTCAAGCTCAGCAGGGAAGGTTATGGCGTCCTTTTTTGGGACGCTGAAGGAATTATTATGGTGGACTATTTGGAGAAGGGAGCCACTATTACGGGCTCCTACTACGCAGAACAAATAAGAAGATTGCGGGAGGCTATCAAGGAGAAAAGGCGCGGCAAACTGCGAGCTGGAGTGCTGTTTCACCAAGATAACGCACCGGCTCACAAAGCTGCAGTTGCCATGGCTACCATTCAAGAAGCAGGCTTTGAACTGGTGGAACACCCCCCCTATTCGCCAGATCTAGCCCCCCAGTGATTTCTTTCACTTTCCTCGGCTCAAGGAACACCTTCGGGGCAAGAAATTTGACAACAATAGCGACGTGATAACTGCTGTTGGGGAGTTTTTTGAGGGTCAAGATCAAGAATTTTTTTCGAAGGGAATTCTAAGTTTAGAAAAGAGGTGGACTAAATGTATAGACTTGTTAGGAGACTATGTAGAAAAATAAAAAATTTTTTTGACAATATTCATTGTGTTTATTATTGATTATCATTACTTTTGGATCGCCCCTCGTATATTAAAAATTGTACAGACAAAGGAGCATACAGTAGGGCTGGAAAATGGAACATAGCTGTTGTAACCACATGCAAGAAGCCCAGGGTGGGTCTGTCAGAGGCAGGTATGCATAATCATCATATTAATAGAAGTATAACACATCACTCCTCAAAATATGCACAATGGCAGACATTTACAGGGCACCCAAACAGGTATACGTGCCAAAGAAAAGCCTAACCATAGTCACACAATGAGCTCATAGCACAAATAGTGCACCATTGTGATTAGACTTTATACAAATACCTGATAGGGTATGCCTTTATCAAGGGTATAAGGTCCAAGTTATATACATGGTCTTTAAAGTGTATATCCCGGATATGTCCATTGCAGCAGCGCGGCCCCCCGATGACGTCACTTCCGCCGGATCACGCTCACGCGGGCAGCTGAGAGTCGGAGCTAAGTGGGGCCCCACGTGACCCGGATGCCAGCGCACCGCCAAGCTGCGAAACGGCCGCCACAACGAGACCAGAGCGCAAGCGTGTTGCAATGGAATGCAGGACGCACCATAACAAGTACTGGCAAAGTGTGGGCAATCATCAGGACACACCATATATGCACTATAAGCAGCATGGCCCACCAAGTAGCTGCATACAGTAACGGATATAAAATAGGAAAGTATGGTCGCATCTTACATAGCACCATAGGGCGCAAGCGCAATACAATTAAAGCGAAAGCGCACCAGTGAGTGCTGATAGAAAATGAACAGGTATCAAGTATGCACCATTTATAGACGGCCAGTACATAGATCTACTTATAATGGTATATTGTGTAGCTATCTCCAGTAAATATGAATATAAATACGGCCATAATATAAAGGGCATCATAACGCAAAATGACGACAATATGTGCTCCCAACACAATATTAACCTATCAACTGGTGTAGTGTTGAACAGAAGAAAATTTATCACCACATATCATAAATACAATCCCCCATCATCCAAGGCCCACCAGGCATATATAATGATATATACAGAAAACCCCCAACCAACTGTAAATGGTACAGCATCAATATACACACTAAGAAAATTACATATCATCTCACATAGGTCAAAGTAGTTCAACAATATAATCCAATTTATTAGGCAGTATATAAATATAAAAAAGTAAGTATGTATATCAAAACTGAGCCAGTAGTGTTCCAACCACAATCTATAATAATAAATGCCCTAACCAGCTTCCGGTTGTAACAACTTCCGTCCAGTTGTAACCGGTGACGTCACCGCACACACACGCACGTTAACCCTCAACACACCACACCGCCTCAACACACACTCCTCTCACCTTCACTCATGTCCACTCACTCTTTCACTCCACATACGTTCCTTTCTCTCACTCCGTTTCTCATACTCACACCGTCATCGTCGCTGCCCCGACATCTTCCTCCGCCGCCGCGATCCAGGATCCAGACGTTCTCCAGGCCGCCGACATCGGGATCCAAAAAGATGGCGTCGGCGAAATCTCGCGAGATTACGCCGACGCTATTTTGGATCCTGATGTCGCCCATGCCAGCGACATGTTGTTGCGGCGACGCCATCTTGAATATCGCGGGACTTCACGAAATCCAAGATGGCGTCCCGCAAGAACATGTCGGCGGCCTGGAGAACGTCTGGATCCTGGATCGCGGCGGCGGAGGAAGATGTCGGGGCAGCGACGATGACGGTGTGAGTATGAGAAACAGAGTGAGAGAAAGGAACGTATGTGGAGTGAAAGAGTGAGTGGACATGAGTGGAGGTGAAAGGTGAGAGGAGTGTGTGTTGAGGCAGTGTGGTGTGTTGAGGGTTAACATGGCAAGAGGTGTGAGGCTGTGTGCACACGCTGCGGATTTTGCTGCGGTGCCGCAGCGGATTTGGCCGCTGCAGACCCGCAGCAGTTTTTGCTGCGGTGTACAGTACCATGATTCCCTATGGGAATCAAAAACCGCAGTGCAGACGGTGCGGAATTTTCCGCGCGGATTATCTGCGGTTTTCAATCCGCAGAAAGAATTGACATGTCAATTCTTTCTGCGGATTCTCCTGCGGTTTGCCATCTCCTCTATTGAGGAGATGAAAAACCGCAGGGCAAAACCACAGAGCAATCCGCAGGTAAAACCGCAGGTCTTTTGACCTGCGGTTTCACCTGCGGATTTTACAAAATCCGCGCGGATGAATCCGCACCTAATCCGCAGCGTGTGCACACAGCCTTAACGACGTCGGCGAAATCTCGCGAGATTTCGCCGACGCCATCTTGCATTCGTGAAATTGCGTCATTTACCTCACGCCGACTTGCTGTGCGGACGCTTGGCATTGCCTGTACCACCATAACTACTGCTGCCTTGGTCCTATGCCTGTTTACTGCCGGTGTCTAATTACAGGGCTAATTTGCCTCTACCGCCATAACTACTGCTGCCTTGCTCCTCTGCCGGTGTCTAATTACAGGGCCAATTTGCCTATACCGCCATAACTACTGCTGCCTTGCTCCTCTGCCGGTGTCTAATTACAGGGCTAATTTGCCTCTACCGCCATAACTACTGCTGCCTTGCTCCTCTGCCGGTGTCTAATTACAGGATCAATTTGCCTCTACCGCCATAACTACTGCTGCATTGCTCCTCTGCTGGTGTCTAATTACAGGGCCAATTTGCCAATACCGCCATAACTACTGCTGCCTTGCTCCTCTGCTGGTGTCTAATTACAGGATCAATTTGCCTCTACCGCCATAACTACTGCTGCATTGCTCCTCTGCTGGTGTCTAATTACAGGATCAATTTGCCTCTACCACCATAACTACTGCTGCCTTGCTCCTCTGCCGGTGTCTAATTACAGGATCAATTTGCCTCTACCGCCATAACTACTGCTGCATTGCTCCTCTGCTGGTGTCTAATTACAGGGCCAATTTGCCTCTACCGCCATAACTACTGCTGCATTGCTCCTCTGCTGGTGTCTAATTACAGGGCCAATTTGCCTCTACCGCCATAACTACTGCTGCATTGCTCCTCTGCCGGTGTCTAATTACAGGATCAATTTGCCTCTACCGCCATAACTACTGCTGCATTGCTCCTCTGCTGGTGTCTAATTACAGGGCCAATTTGCCAATACCGCCATAACTACTGCTGCATTGCTCCTCTGCCGGTGTCTAATTACAGGGCTAATTTGCCTCTACCGCCATAACTACTGCTGCCTTGCTCCTCTGCCGGTGTCTAATTACAGGATCAATTTGCCTCTACCGCCATAACTACTGCTGCATTGCTCCTCTGCTGGTGTCTAATTACAGGGCCAATTTGCCTCTACCGCCATAAGTACTGCTGCATTGCTCCTCTGCCGGTGTCTAATTACAGGATCAGTTTGCCTCTACTGCCATAACTACTGCTGCCTTGCTCCTCTGCCGGTGTCTAATTACAGGGCTAATTTGCCTCTACCGCCATAACTACTGCTGCCTTGCTCCTCTGCCGGTGTCTAATTACAGGATCAATTTGCCTCTACCACCATAACTACTGCTGCATTGCTCCTCTGCTGGTGTCTAATTACAGGGCCAATTTGCCTCTACCACCATAACTACTGCTGCCTTGCTCCTCTGCTGGTGTCTAATTACAGGATCAATTTGCCTCTACCGCCATAACTACTGCTGCATTGCTCCTCTGCTGGTGTCTAATTACAGGGCCAATTTGCCTATACCGCCATAACTACTGCTGCCTTGCTCCTCTGCCGGTGTCTAATTACAGGGCCAATTTGCCTCTACCGCCATAAGTACTGCTGCCTTGCTCCTCTGACTGTTCACTGCCTGTGTCTAATTACAGGGCCAATTTGCCTCTACCGCCATAACTACTGCTGCCTTTCTCCTCTGCCGGTGTCTAATTACAGGGCCAATTTGCCTCTACCGCCATAACTACTGCTGCGTTGCTCCTCTGCCGGTGTCTAATTACAGGGCCAATTTGCCTCTACCGCCATAACTACTGCTGCCTTGCTCCTCTGCCGGTGTCTAACTACAGGGCCAATTTGCCACTACCACTTCATAACTACTGCTGGGCAATTACAGGGTCAATTAGTATCTGTTTACTCTACAATACTCCAGGATGCCTTCTTCACTGCCAGATAACTGCCAAATAGACTCCTTTACCTGTGCCAACATGAGTCATAACAAAAAGTATGCCAATGCCAGTGAAAGGAAAGCAGCTTTAGCACTACGACAAAAACAACGCCGTGCTAATGAGACTCCTGAGGAAAAACACCATCGCCTTGAGAAGATTAAGGCTTATAAACGCCGTCGCCTCACACACGCATCCCTTAACTCTAAATCCATAAGATTGGCTGAAGAAGCCTCTGCATGCCGTCACCGCCGACATCAGACGGCCTCTTCCTCATCATTATTATTAGACTCACAACAGGATGCTTCCACATCAGCATGTGGAACAATTTACTGCTACACTTCATCCCATATGCCGTTCACTGACATAACTAATCAGCAATCTGTTTCTGCCCTATCAATACCACCATTCAATACCGATGCACAGTATGCCAATGCCAGTGAAAGGAAAGCAGCTTTAGCACTATGACAAAAACAACGCCGTGCTAATGAGACTCCTGAGGAAAAACAGCATCGACTTGACAAGATTAAGGCTTATAAACGCCGTCGTCTCACACACAAATCCCCTAACTCTAAATCTATTACATTGGCTGAAGAAGCCTCTACACGCCATCACCGCCAACAACAGACGGCTTCTTCCTCATCATCTATAATAATAAATGCCCTAAGCAGCTTCCGGTTGTAACAACTTCCGTCCAGTTGTAACCGGTGACGTCACCACACACACGCACATGTTAACCCTCAACACACCACACCGCCTCAACACACACTCCTCTCACCTTTCACCTTCACTCACGTCCACTCACTCTTTCACTCCACATATGTTCCTTTCTCTCACTCTGTTTCTCATACTCACACCGTCATCGTCGCTGCCCCGACATCTTCCTCCGCCGCCGCGATCCTGGATCCAGACGTTCTCCAGGCCGCCGACATGTTCTTGCAGCGACGCCATCTTGGATTTCGTGAAATCCCGCGAGATTCAAGATGGCGTCGCCGCAAGAACATGTCGCTGGCGTGGACGACTCGGGATCCAAAAAGATGGCGTCGGCGAAATCTCACGAGATTACGCCGACGCCATTTTGGATCCCGATGTCGTCCACGCCGGCGACATGTTCTTGCGGCGACGCCATTTTGGATCGGCGAAATCCCGCGATAGTCAAGATGGCGTCGCCGCAAGAACATGTCGCCGGCGAGGACGACGTCGGGATCCAAAATGGCGTCGGCGAAAACTCGCGAGATTTCGCTGACGCCATTTTGGATCCCGACGTCGTCCACGCCGGCGACATGTTCTTCCGGCGACGCTATCTTGACTATCGCGGGATTTCACGATACTCAAGATGGCGTCGCCGCAAGAACATGTCGCCGGCGTGGACAATGTCTGGATCCAGGATGGCGCCGGCGGAAGAAGATGTCAGGGATCGTGGAGCAGCGGCGATGACGGCGTGAGTATGAGAGACGGAGTGAGAGAAGGGGTCGTATGTGGAGTGAAAGAGTGAGTGGAGATGGTGAAAGGTGAGAGGAGCGTGTGTTGAGGAGTGTGTGTGTTGAGGGTTAACATGGCAAGAGGTGTGATGTTATCACATCCTCCCGATGCGATAGCATCGGGCCATAATCTAGTCTAATATAATGGCCCAGAGGGGTTACAATCAATGTATACCAGTGTATACCACAAAAAGTGCATACATGTATGTATGTCGAAAGCACAAACATTACAAAACATACTAGAGGCCATGAATAGATACAGGCATAAATAACCCTGAAAAAACAGGGAATAGTAACATAAGTAGCAGACGCAGCGACGATTGCAGAATAAGCCAGGAAGTTGGTGGACACCCATGAAGATACAGTCATATGTAAAAGTTTGGGCACCCCTATTAATGTTAACCTTTTTTCTTTATAACAATTTTGGTTTTTGCAACAACTATTTCAGTTTCATGTATCTAATAACTGATGGACTCAGTTATATTTCTGGATTCAAATGAGGTTTATTGTACTAACAGAAAAAGTGCCATCTGCATTTTAACAAAACTTGACCTGTGCAAAAGTATGGGCACCTCAACATAAAAGTGACATTAATATTTCGTAGATCCTCCTTTTGCAAAAATAACAGCCTCTAGTCGCTTCCTGTAGCTATTAATGAGTTCCTGGATGAAAGTATTTGTGACCATTCCTGTTTACAAAACAATTCCAGTTCAGTTAAGTTTGATGGTCACCGACCATGGACAGCCCGCTTCAAATCATCCCACAGATGTTCAATGATATTCAGGTCTGGGGACTGGGATGGCCATTCCAGAACATTGTAATTGTTCCTCTGCATGAATGCCTGAGTAGATTTGGAGCGGTGTTTTGGATCATTGTCTTGCTAAAATATCCATCCCCTGCGTAACTTCAACTTCGTTACTGATTCTTGCACATTATTGTCAAGAATCTGCTGATACTGAGTTGAATCCATGCGACCCTCAACTTTAGCAAGATTCCCGGTGCCGGCATTGGCCACACAGCCAGAAAGCATGATGGAACCTCCGCCAAATTTTACTGTGGGTAGCAAGTGTTTTTCTTGGAATGCTGTGTTTTTTAGCCTCCATGCATAACGCCTTTTTGTATGACCAAACAACTCAATCTTTCTTCTTCCAAAATGTAACTGGCTTGTCCAAATGTGCTTTTGCAGACCTCAGGCGACTCTGTTTGTGGCGTGCTTGCAGAAACGGCTTCTTTCGCATCACTCTCCCATACAGCTTCTCCTGGTGCAAAGTGTGCTGTATTGTTGACCGATGCACAGTGACACCATCTGCAGCAAGATGATGCTGCCGGTCTTTGGAGGTGGTCTGTGGATTGTCCTTGACTGTTCTCACCATTCTTCTTCTCTGCCTTTCTGATATTTTTCTTGGCCTGCCACTTCTGGGCTTAACAAGAACTGTACCTGTGTTCTTCCATTTTCTTATTATGTTCCTCACAGTGGAAACTGACAGGTTAAATCTCTGAGACAACTTTTTGTATCCTTCCCCTGAAAAGCTATGTTGAATAATCTTTGTTTTCAGATCATTTGAGAGTTGTTTTGAGGAGCCCATGATGCCACTCTTCATAGGAGAATCAAATAGGAGAACTACTTGCAAGTGGCCACCTTAAATACCTTTTCTCATGATTTGATACACCTGGCTATGAAGTTCAAAGCTCAATGAGGTTACAAAACCAATTTAGTGCTTCAGGAAGTCAGTAAAAAGTAGTTAGGAGTGTTCAAATCAAGAAAATGATAAGGGTGCCCATACTTTTGCACTGGTCAAATTTTGTTTAAATGCAGATTGCATATTTTCTGCAATAAACCTCATTTGAATCCAGAAATATAACTGAGTCCATCAGTTATTAGATATATGAAACTGAAATAGCTGTTGCAAAAAACAAAATTATTATAAAGGAAAAAGGTTAACATTAATAGGGGTGCCCAAACTTTAACATATGACTGTATCCGGGTACAATACACCGTAATCAATGGAAAACAAATCTATAAAACAAACAAACACATAATTAAAACCAAATAAAAGTCTTGGATGCGGACAAACAGCTAAACACAGTGGACCGATAACTAGAGAAATGGCGAAAAGCTGAGGTTTTCATTCAATCCCAATGGCTGAACAGTATGGAGAGTCCAAATCTATCTACTTTCTCATTGACCAAGGCATTTGGATAAATTACCACCCCTGATATTAATGTCCAAAACATCAATTCTCCGAACTCTTGGAAGAGTACTATTGCATTGGTGGAACGGTTTAAAATGTTTGGGGATAGTTTTGAGAGTGGTTGTCTCGTCGTGTCCGTTGGCCGCCTGGATACCCAAAACATGTTCTCTAATGCGGACTTTTAATTGTCTAGTTGTCATCCCAACATAAATTAGCCCACAAGGGCAGGTAGCAAAATAGATGACATACCTAGTGGTGCATGTAATCCGTTTTTTGATTTTATAATTCCTTGTACCACTAGAATTAAAAAAAATCATTACACCTATCCACGTTAGGGCAGGCAACACAATGGCCACAAGGAGTACAACCACCCCCAGATGGAACAATATCCAAAAATGTCTGTGGCTGCAGGCCCACGTGATGACTCTTTGTAAGGAGATCACGTAGGTTCCTAGCCCGTCTAAACTTAATTGACGTTTGGGCAGGAATTTCCCAATTATGGGGTCTACCTGTAAAATGGGCCACGCCTTAGTTAACGCGGATCTAACACGATCCGAGTATGGATGAAACGTAGTAATGAATATACATTGATTCACTGTATCAGTTTCCATAACCCGCTTTCTATATAGCAGGTATTGCATGTAGAATGCTTCGCCCAATGGTAGGCCATCTTAATAATCCGCCTACTGTAACCACGCTCCAAAAACCGAAGTTTCAGTTCCTCCGCCCGCCGCTCAAAGTCCACATCAGAGGAACATAAACGTTGCAAGCGGAGGAACTGCCCCATCGGTGAGGCAACCATATGGCGCGGATGCCACAAAGAAGCGTGTAACAATGTATTGGTGGAAGTAGGCTTACGGAAAATGTCCGTATTCACATTGCCACTCCGATCTTTAAAGATTGAAACGTCCAGAAAATTAATTCTAGTTTTGTCCCATTCACAGGTCAATGTGATATTCAGGTCACTGTTGTTGAGGCATTCAATGAATTGTGCAAGGTCGATGGCCGTGCCTTGCCATGCGAACAGGATGTCATCGATAGACCATGTCCCTTTTTGGATGCGGTCTATCGACAGCACCCAGGCCGAAAGGAAGAGATCCCTCTCCCACAGCCCCAGGAATAGACTAGCATTGGCCAGCGCAAAGGCCGTGCCCATGGCTGTCCCCTGGAGCTGGAGGAAGAAGGACCCCTTAAACACAAAGAAATTGTGTGTGAGGGTGAACTTCAGCAGTTCCACTAGGAGTCCCCTCAAACCAATGGATAAATTAGAAGTTTGCAGAAATAATTGAACTGCAGCAATACCATCTTTATGTTTGATGTTCGTATAAAGGGACTTCACATCTGCTGAAACTAGCAGAGATTCACCCTCAAGACATAGGCCATCGACCTTGCGCAAAAGTTCCCCTGTATCCTTTAAATATGAAGGAAGAGCCGTAACAAGGGGCTGCAGGTGGAAGTCGATCCAATGGTTGACATGCTCCAAGAAGTTACCCCTCCCTGACACAATAGGATGACCAGGTCGCGCCCTCAGATCCTTATGAATTTTTGGTAGTAAATACAAAGTGGCCACAGTAGGCTCACTTACTATTAGTGCCGAAGCCAGTTCCTTGGTGATAATGTCGTCCTGTGTGGCCCTCTTTATGATGTTTTCTAATTGATTAGAATAAGCACTCAAGGGATTATACGTCAATTTTTTATAGCATACGTTATTATTCAACTGACGATAAGCTTCCTTTTCATAGAGCTTAGTGGGCCACAGCACGACATTACCACCTTTGTCAGCCGGCTTCAGTACCACATCAGGAGGACCCTGGAAGTGCCTCAATCTAGCACGTTCTTCTTTAGTCAGGTTGTCCTCCTTTGAAAATCTAGGGATCTGGGTAAGTTCCTGGGTCACCACCTGGACAAAAAGATCAACATTTGCACATGTAGCCGGGGGGGTGAACTTCGTGGACGCATAGAGGGAGGTATCTTACCTCCCTCATGGACATGCTCCACCGCCAACTCCTCCAGGGCTCTCAAGGCTTTTTGTTCCTCCTATGTGGGGAAAAGCATATTATTATCATCATTGAAAAAATGCCTCTTCAACAGTAATGACCTGGCAAAAAGGTTTAGATCTTTAACCGTGGCAAATATGTCAAACTCCGGAGTTGGTGAAAAGGCAAAGCCCCTACCCAAAAGTGATATATCAGAGGGGGATAATACATAATGACTTAAGTTAATTACCCTATTATCCCTTTTATCCAGGCCAGACTGATGAATATGTTGTCTCCTATAGGGATGGTAGGAATGATCCCGTAAACGTAGAGTACCCGAGGAAGCCGACATATCCGACTGTCCACTCACTGATGTAAGTGAGGTATTGGATGATGTACGGGGTAGATTCGGGTGGATTTTCCTCCACATATAGACTTTATTATTCTGATGGTCCTTTAGATCTCTATTGTATTTGGAGAATTGATTCTCCTGGATTTTCTTCACAAGGCTATCAAGAGATTTCTTTAAGTCATTATCGAATTGTTGTAATTTCTCTTTTGAACAGTCGGGTCTCAAGTTTGCTTGCATATCATCAATGAGTTTATCTAACTCACTGATATTTGAAGTATTCAAATTTACCAAAAGCTGCATAAGAATAAAAGAGCAGCTATTGCAGGCCTCCTCCCATTTCTTGATAAACAAATCATCCTCTACTGGGAAGGTGGGAGTCACACGGACCCTCAAGTCCCTGGGAATCATTTTATTAAGGATATACTTCTCCAAAAATATCTTGTTCCACCATAACTTGGAACATTTGATTACTGAATTTTTTACAGCCATCAGCTTATCGTCACACTCAGAGCTATCAGCACACTGTGTACCGGCCCCACTAGCACCGAGGATCTGATCCAATCGGTTGAGCCATACTTTCTCTTTGGCTCTGTAGTCCATTTCATCAGGAATAGAACCTGCGCATAACACAGCAAAGTATATATATAAGATGAATCCGATGAACATGACTGGAGGGAAAATTTAAGCAGATTTATACAAAGTGGAGACAAAATCCCACACAACCTCCATGAATAGGGACAGTAAATGACCAACTGTAAGAATATAACCACAAGCAAAAGAAAATCCAGTCGTCAGGTCAAACTAGCAAAATAGGATCAATTTTATTAATGATGAAACATAGCCGTTGAAACCACATGCAAGAAGGCCAGGGTGGGTCTGTCAGAGGCAGGTATGCATAATCATCATATTAATAGAAGTATAACACATCACTCCTCAAAACAGGCACAATGGCAGACATTTACAGGGCACCCAAACAGGTATAAGGGTTTAAGGGGTCCTTCTTCCCCCAGCTCCAGGGGACAGCCATGGGTGCGGCCTTTGCCTATGCTAATCTGTTCCTGGGGCTGTGGGAGAGGGACCTCTTCCTTTCGGGCCGGGTGTTATCGATAGACCACGTCCCTTTTTGGATGCGGTTTATCGATAACATCCTGTTCGTCTGGCAAGGCACGGCCATCGACCTTGCGCAATTCATTGAATGCCTCAACAACAGTGACCTGAATATTACATTGACCTGTGAATGGGACGAAACTAGAATTAATTTTCTGGACATTTCAATCTTTAAAGATCGGTGTGGCAATGTGAGTACGGACATTTTCCGTAAGCCTACTTCCACCAATACATTGTTACACGCTACTTCGTGCCATCCGCGCCATATGGTTGCCTCTATACTGGTGGGGCAGTTCCTCCGCTTGTGACGTTTATGTTCCTCTGATGTGGACTTTGAGCGGCGGGCGGAGGAACTGAAACTTCGGTTTTTGGAGCGTGGTTACAGTAGGCGGATTGCTAAGAAGGCCTACCATAGGACAAAGCATTCTACATGCAATCTCCTGCTATATAGAAAGCGGGTTATGGAAACTGATACAGTGAATCAATGTAGATTTCATCTATACTCGGATCGTGTTAGATCCGCGTTAACTAAGGCGTGGCCCATTTTACAGGTAGACCCCATAATTGGGAAATTCCTGCCCAAACGTCCATTAATTACGTTTAGACGGGCTAGGAACCTACCTGATGTCCTTACAAAGAGTCATCACGTGAGCCTGCAGCCACAGACATTTTTGGATATTGTTCCATCTGGGGGGTGGTTGTACTCCTTGTGGCCATTGTGTTGAATGCCCTAACGTGGATAGGTGTAATGATTTTTTTAATTCTAGTGGTACAAGGAATTATAAAATCAAAAAACGGATTACATGCACCACTAGGTATGTCATCTATTTTGCTACCTGCCCTTGTGGGCTAATGTTGGGGTGACAACTAGACAATTAAAAGTCCGCATTAGAGAACATGTTTTGGGTATCCAGGCGGCCAACGGACACGACGAGACAACCACTCTCAAAACTATCCCCAAACATTTTAAACAGTTCCAGCAATGCAATAGTACTCTTCCAAGAGTTCGGAGAATTGATGTTTTGGACATTAATATCAGGGGTGGTAATTTATCCAAATGCCTTGGTCAATGAGAAAGTAGATGGATTTGGACTCTCCATACTGTTCAGCCATTGGGACTGAATGAAAACCTCAGCTTTTCGCCATTTCTCTAGTTTTCGGTCCACTGTGTTTAGCTGTTTGTCCGCATCCAAGACTTTTATTTGGTTTTAAATATGTGTTTGTTTGTTTTATAGTTTTGTTTTCCATTGATTACGGTGTATTGTACCCGGATATCTTCATGGGTGTCCACCAACTTCCTGGCTTATTCTGCAATCGTCGCTGCGTCTGCTACTTATGTTACTATTCCCTGTTTTTTCAGGGTTATTTATGCCTGTATCTATTCATGGCCTCTAGTATGTTTTGTAATGTTTGTGCTTTCGACATACATACATGTAAGCACATTTTGTGGTATACACTGGTATACATTGATTGTAACCCCTCTGGGCCATTATATTAGATTGTGGTTGGAACACTACTGGCTCAGTTTTGATATACATACTTACTTTTTTATATTTATATACTGCCTAATAAATTGGATTATATTGTTGAACTACTTTGACCTATGTGAGATGATATGTAATTTTCTTAGTGTGTATATTGATGCTGTACCATTTACAGTTGGTTGGGGGTTTTCTGTATATATCATTATTTATGCCTGGTGGGCCTTGGATGATGGGGGATTGTATTTACAGTATGATATGTGGTGATAAATTTTCTTCTGTTCAACACTACACCAGTTGATAGGTTAATATTGTGTTGGGAGCACATATTGTCATCATTTTGCGTTATGATGCCATTAATAATATGGCCATATTTATATATTAGACTAGCTGAAGAGCCTGGCGCTGCCCGGGCATAGTAGCTAACTGTGGTTAGTTATAACAAATTATAATTATCCTCCATCCCATAGTCCCATGCCCATATACCCATCATACATATCCACCGTCCCATAGGCACATGCCCATTTATCCATCATACATCCTTCATCTCATAGTCCCATGCCCATATACCCATCATACATATCCACCGTCCCATAGGCACATGCCCATATACCCGTCATACATATCCTCCATACCATAGTCCAGTGCCCATATATCCATCATACATATCCTCCATCCCATAGTCGAGTGCCCATATACCCATCACACATCCTTCATCTCATAGTTCCGTGCCCATATACCCATCATACATATCCACCATCCCATAGTCCCGTGCCCATATACCCATCACACATCCTCCATCCCATAGTCAACCATTATGACATCATAATGAGCGGCGGGGCTTTATGACATCAGCGTCGCCATGACAACAATTGTGACATCATAATGAGGGGCGGGGCTTGATACGCAAACACTGTTTCCCCATTATGTAGATAGGGGCATTATGACATCATAATGAGGGGCGGGACTTGATGACATCAGCGTCGCCATGACAACAATTGTGACATCATAATTAGGGGAGGGGCTTGATACGCAAACACTGTTTCCCCATTATGTAGATAGGGGCATTATGACATCATAATGAGGGGCGGGACTTGACACGCGCACACTTTATCCCCAGTATGTAGACAGGGGCAAAATTGTTTAGTGATTTGGAACGCGCTGGGTTAAAATTTCACCTCACAACATAGCTTAGGAAGCTCTCGGGGTCCAGACGTGTGACTGTGCCAAATTTGGTGGCTGTAGCTGCGATGGTGCGGATGCCTATCCCGGACATACACACACATACATATATACATACTTTGAGCTTTATATATTAGATTTACTGGAGATAGATCTACTTATAATGGTATATTGTGTAGCTATGTACTGGCCGTCTATAAATGGTGCATACTTGATACCTGTTCATTTTCTATCAGCACTCACTATGGTGCACTTTCGCTTTAATTGTATTGCGCTTGCGCCCTATGGTGCTCTGTAAGATGCGGCCATACTTTCCTATTTTATATCCGTTACTATATGCAGCTACTTGGTGGGCCATGCTGCTTATAGTGCATATATGGTGTGTCCTGATGATCGCCCACACTTTGCCAGTACTTGCTATGGTGCATCCTGCATTCCATTGCAGCGCGCTTGCGCTCTGGTCTCGTTGTGGCGGCCGTTTCGCAGCTTGGCGGTGCGCTGGCTTCTGGGTCACATGGGGCCCCACGTGGCTCCTACTCTCAGCTGCCCGCATGAGCGCGATCCGGCGAACGTGACGTCACCGGGGGGGCCACGCTGCTGTAATGGACATATCCGGGGTATGTACTATTTAAAGACCATGTATACAACTTGGAACTTATGCCCCTTGATAAAGGCACACCGAAACGTGCGTCGGGGCGGGTGGTGCTGTCTGGCAAGGCTGCTTCACTCCCTATCAGTTATTTGTATAAAGTCTAATCACAATGGTGCGCTATTTGCACTAATAGCTCATTGTGTGACTATGGTTAGGCTTTTCTTTGGCATGTATACCTGTTTGGGTGCCCTGTAAATGTCTGCCATTGTGCATGTTTTGAGGAGTGATGTGTTATACTTCTACTAATATGATGATTATGCATACCTGCCTCTGACAGACCCACCCTGGCCTTCTTGCATGTGGTTGCAACAGCTATGTTCCATCTTCCAGCCCTACTGTATGCTCCTTTGTCTGTATAATTTTTAATATACATTAATAAAATTGATCCTATTTTGCTAGTTTGACCTGACGACTGGATTTTCTTTTGCTTGTGGTTATATTCTTACAGTTGGTCATTTACTGTCCCTATTCATGGAGGTTGGGTGGGATTTTGTCTCCACATTGTATAAATCTGCTTAAATTTTCCCTCCAGTCATGTTCATCGGATTTATCTAGTATGACGGTATGTCTGACGGCGAGTGGGCCCTCTCTCCGGCAGAGACACTTTTGCATACTATGAGGGGCCCTGTGCCACTGCTGTCGCCCACGAGTAGGACCCCCCCACCTGCTTAGAGAACCGACACTTTCATCTGCACCTTCCTCTGTGTCACCGTGTAAGGTGGTATAGTATGCAGGAAGGGGCACCTGAATTTCATCAGTGTCACATTCTGGCTCTGTAGAGTGTGAGGGGAAGGGAATGCTGTGTGTCAATGTACCAGCAGAATCATCTAGCAGTGGCTGTGCATCAGTGCACTCCATCTCCGATTCATGTTGGACTGGGGAATTTAGAATTTCACTTGATAACACAGGCATGGCCTGTGAAAAGAGCTCAATGGAGTAATCTGAAATGTGGGCTGCCGCATCCTTCACTTTTAGTGTGGGTGAAAGTGACAAGGAAAGGGGTGGTTCCTGACCAGAAGCCTGCACTGACGACTCTGTGCTTGCAGTTTTTATAACATCAGAACAGGATGCAATAGAGCTGGAGGCTGTTTCGGCAATGTAAGCCAAAACCTGTTCCTGATGCTCTGGCTTTAAAAGCAGTTTACCTACTCCCAGAAAAGGGAGCCTTAAAGGCCTTCTTGTGCCAGCTGATAACGCAGGCTCAACACCTCCTGCATTAGCTGCTATTGTGCTTTTGGCAATACCAGCAGATGCACCACCACCACCATCAGTACCAGCTGGCCCCCCCACACCCATGTCCGCCGCCTCTTCCACCATATGTAATAATTTTTGTGAAAATGGACTAAAAATACCAGCAGATATATGGTACTGTTTCAGAAGTGGACAGCTCTATACAGTTTAGGGATAATTGCAAATCTCTGTATATATTTCACAAGTCAGACACAGATGGTCACAGGCTCAGTATGGATTAGACAATAATATAAAAATTTGCAAAAGGGTACAGTATCACTAGATATAAGGTATATATAGTATAGTTTAAACATACTTAATCTCCGTATACATTTCAGGAGGCAAACACAGACGCTCTCAGGCCCAGTATGCATCCGACAACAATATCGAAAGTTGAGAAAGGGTACGGTCACCACAGAGGTACTGCACCTCATCCAAAGGTGTGGTAACCCACCCTCAGGTAAGGAGGGATCACCACTTAGGACTCCTAACCCTGCACTCAACACACACTAGTTAGTCAGTGCTTTCTGGGTGTACCCGGCGGGAGGATGGCCTCATCCCAAACTGACTAGGAAAGGGTGATGGGGGTTAGCATGGAAGGTAGGTACAGTGGGAGGAGCTTTGGTAGTGGAGTGATTGTGGGCATCCAATCAGAGAGAGCAAGCTGACAATGGATGGGTGGAGCTAGTCTGAGGTAAATGGATCTTTCAAGAGAGTTGTCAGTCGGTGACAGGACAGAGTAAGAGCAGGATAGCTGTGAGAGGGCTGAGGGTCAGAGAAGAGAGAAGAATCTTGTCCAAGCTCATAGACTGAAAGGAAGGGGTCCTTGGGGCACGGGAAGTGCAATAAGCCACCTGTGAAGCCCGTTTCTGGAGAAGGAAGGACCAGGCCTCGTTGGGGAAGGTGGCTCCTGAAGGTAGTGGAGAAATACAGGGCTCAGCTAGAAAGACGGAGGCTGAGGTAGCTTTAAGTGCCTCAGTCGCAGACGCATTCAATACTCAAAAGGCAGCAGTTGGAATAAAGGATCCCGGAGCCTGACCCACACCGCCCGATGTGATCCGTGGCTGCCGGCTTGGGACACTGTTTGCGAAGGCGCACAGCAGGAAGGAAGGGAAAGATTAGCGCAGAGACACGGCATAGAAAGGATACACAAGGAGGAGTCTTGAACATGTGTTCATGATTTACCTTGAAGTTTGATGGACCCCTCCCTCGGATGACACAGTACCAATCGTGTCATCATGCGCACAAAACTTTAGAGGAAAAACTTAAAAACTGCACCCAACTGTGTCCTTGGTGGCTTTTACAACTCGCCTGCCTCACACGCTACACTCACCATTACCTTCAATGGCTCACAAACACCATCTCAACTGCCCTGGGATACAGCTCTGCCCGTGGTGAGCTTCATCATCTTGGCTGCTTTAACACCGGCCCAGAGGATCTGCATTGCTGCGTCGGCTACCCTAGCCAAGTACCACGGGTGGCGTCACGATCCCCCTTTTCCAAATTATCATACCATCATCCCCCTCATCTGAACTATCATCTTCTTTATTGGACACCCAGGGCCACGGACCGGGTCCCAATCACCACGGTGACACACTTCCCCCTTAAAAGAGCCTAAAAGGCCCGGTACTGAGTAACCCCCGGCCCTGCGTGGCATTTCATTTTAACACCAGATAACAGGGATATATTGTATAGTTTCAACATTATAAAGCTATGTATATATTTGAGGAGGCAGACACAGACGCTGTCATGGCCAGTATGGATTCGACAACAATCTAAAAAGTTGAAAAAGGCTACAGTATCACCAGATCCAAGGTATATATAGTATAGTTTCAACATTCAAAATATCCGTATTTATTTCAGGAGGCAGACACAGACGCTCTGAGGCCCGGTATGGATTACACAACAATATAAAAAGCAGTAAAAGGGGAATGGATCCCAGGCGTACTGCTGTATACAGTGTTGGGGTCATTTGGCGATCTACATATATAAAGGTATTTCAAGAGTAGCACACAGCCTCTCACAGGCTCAGTATGGATTACACAAGAATATAAAAACTTGAAAAAGGGTAATGTTTTACAATCATTCAGCTACATACAGTGTTGTGTCATTTTAAATATCCTTATATTTTAGCAGAGTAAAACACAAACTCTCACAGGCTCAGTATGGATTACACCCGAATATAAAAATGAGAAAAAGTGAAATGTATTCGAAACGCACACCAGTATACAGTGTTGGAGTACTTTGAAATCTTCGTTTATATTTCAGTGTCAGTCTGCCAGTCCAGACTCTCTGCTAGAGGAAGGTAGATGGATAAAAGTACAGACGTAAAGTCAAGTGATTTTAGATGTTTTTCAATTAGTAATCACGGGAAAACCTCCTGGGAGAATCCGCAGAGGCGATGCTGGCCCTCAATAACTTTAACTGTGGATGCAGCTAAAACACAAATTAGTGAAGAAAGGGTTGCTGCATCGCAGTAGCGTCGATCCCATCACAGTAACTCGTCTCCATCAAATTGTGATCACGGAGAGCTGTAGACATGGTCCTCACTGCCTATCATGATCTGTCTGGTCACTTTGGAGTGCAAAACACAAGCCACAGGCCGTAGGGGATTCTATTGGATTGCCATGAGAGGAGACATTGAAAAATGGTGGCAGGAATGTCACACGTCTGTGACTATGAAAAATGTGAAAGGTGATCATAAAGAACCACTGCATCTGATTGGGAGTTGATGTCCATTACAAATGGTAGCCATTGGTAATCTCAAGGTAGAGGCCAGCAGCACAGGACCTAGCTACATCTTATCCATCATCGATCAGTACACCAAATTTGTAGTGGCTGTCCCTGTGACGGATTTAACTGGCCAGACTACACAACTGTGGAGCATGGAGAGGTAAGTATTGCAAGTGCTGTGTCCCTGAGCAAGCAGGGGGGAACCACTCATGGGTGCCGGTACTGGCACAGGGCCCCTCATAGTACGCCAGTGTGTCTGATGGCGAGTGGGCCCCTCCACCATCAGGTACACTTTATTGTACTATGAGAGGTCCTGCGCCAGTCCCGTCCTCCAAAGGGTGGGGCCACACACCTGTTCAGGGCAACAGCACTTGCCCGGGTGGGGCAGGTGGTGACCCTGGGCCTAGGGTGGGGGGCAGCCCATTTCAGGTGGTTTAAAAAATGGCATATGTGTAGGCTGGACTTTCAGCTGCTGCAAATGGAGGAATTGGAGAAGTCAGAGGAAGAGGACAAAAGCGAGCCTTTTTTTCTGGCAACCTATGTGTTATCAGGGGAGGGTGGGACAAAATCTTTTGAAACCCATACATGGTTCATTTTAATGAAGGTTAGATCATCAACATTTTGGGTCAACAGATGGGTCCTTTTTTCTGTCAGGATTGATCCAGCAGCACTGAAGACTCTTTCAGATAGCACACTATCAGCAGGGCAAGCGAGCTCCTGTAAGGCATATTGTGCCAATTCAGGCCATGTGTCCAGTTTTGAGGCCCAATAATCAAAGGGGAATGACCTGTGAGGGAGAACCTCGATATGGGAGAAGTAGTTTGTAACCATAGTTGACAACTGCTGTCTCCTGTCACTTGCAATCGATTCTGTATTAGCTGTTGTGTGCGCGGGACTTGAGAAATCAGACCACAACATGGTCATGAAACCCCTGTCTCCAACGCCAGTTAGGCTGTGTGCACCACAAACACCTCTTCCATTTTGCCCACTATGGCTCGCGGGAGAACAGGCTCCGCTGCTGTGTGCTGGGAATGCCTAAAACCACCTGTTTACCAGAGTTGCTTGTTTGTTAGCCAATATTAGCTCTAGGTTCTCCTGTGGCATGATGTTGTGTAATTTGCCTTTATAGCGTGGATCGAGGATGCTGGCCAACCAGTAGTCATCATCCCTCATAATTTTGGCAATGCGGGGGTCCCTTTTTAGGTTCCGCAAGGCATAGTCACACATGTGGGCCAATGTTACAGGTGGAAATGCTGCACTGCCAGTGGTGGGTGGAGGAGCAATTTCTGGCAAATCCACATCCCTCCTGTCATAGACACTGCTCTACACTTGCTCACAGAGCCAGTGCGAGTGTCCTGAGTACAGAAACAGTGCTAAAAGATACCTGTGGAGCAGGGCAGCAGAAGTGACAATGTGTGCTTCAAACTATTAGTCTCAGGGTCCAGTCAGCGCCGGAAAGTAAAGAGGCACAGGACCTGCGGACACTGAAATTAGCAAGCTGGCACAGGACCTATGGTCAGGTGACTGCAAGGGGGCGGGGCTTAGTGGCCTGCTTTCAGATATGACAGGACACCATAGAACAACTCAGAGTCAGGCAAAACGGAGGTCACAACAATACGGGCAAACGAGGCAGAGGAGGGACAAACAGATGGGTAGTCAGACAAAGCCAAAGGTCATACACAAGAGGGCGACGTGGTACCAAGGGGACGAGCAGAGAGAAGTCGGGTCACAAGCAGAGAGTCATACACGAGAGGTAGCGCAGTACAAGAGGGCCAGGCAGAACTCGTAACAGGGACAGAACCGGATCAAAACCAAACAAGCAAGATATCAGGCACAAGGCACACGTACTCACAAGGTCAGCTAACTCAGCCGAGGGCAGGAGTATAGCTGACACCGCACCTAGGTCCAGTGAGCATTAAATAGCCTTCCTCTGCCAGAGAGAGGTGGAACAATTAACCCCCAGTCTGATCAGGACGGGCCAAAGCAAAACCCCGTCCTGGATCATGACACCTCCAGTCACGCACAAACCCTGTACCTGACCTTGGCACGCCCACATGTTCTCTTGCCCCCTGAGAAGCATCCTCCTCCCAAAAATAATCATCCCCCTCATCCTCCTCCTCATCTTTCTCGTCTTCCTCCAACTCGTCCACGCCAGTTCCCTGACCAGACAATGGCTGACTCATCAAGGCTTCCCTCCTCATCCTCCTCCTGTTGCTGCTCAGCTGCAGACGCCTGATCCTTGATGTGCGTCAAAGTTTGCATGAGCAGACGCATAAGTGGGATGCTCTTGCTTATGATGGCATCATCTGCACTTACAAGCCGTGTGCATTCCTCAAAACACTGAAGGACTTAACAGAGGTCTTTCAGCTTTGACCACTGCACACCTGACAATTCCATGTCTGCCCTCAAACTGCCTGCCCGTGTATCCTCCCACAAATGCATTATGGCCTGCCTCTGTTCTCACAGCCTTTCAACCATGTGCATGGTGGAGTTCCATCTTGTATCAACGTCTATAATTAGTCGGTGCTTGGGGAGGTGGAGCAATCGCTGCAGTTTCTGCATAGGACTGGAGTGGACGTTTGAGCGACGGACGTGCAAGCACAGTCTTTGCACCTTATGGAGCAAGCCTGTTAACTCCAGATAATTATTGAGGAAGCACTGCACCACCAGGTTCAAGGTGTGAGCCCGGCAAGGTATGTATGTGAGTTTTGAAAGGGCTATGGTTGCCACAAAATTCCGCCCAGCCATGACTCAGTTTGTCCATGCAAGTAGTCGGCCAGTACCTCCGCGCTGTGTCTACTGTCACCCAAATACATCATTTTTAAAACAACCTGCTGCTGCTTACCACTAACTGTTCGATAGTGGGACACCTCATGTGCAACACTGACAGATGTGGATGGAGTGCTCGTGCGACTGCGCTCTGTCGATGAGCTTTCACTTCTGGAGGAGGAGGAGGATCGAACGCCTACAGCCAACTGTTTCCTACAATTAAAAAAATCCCAGAAAAAGGAGTTAAAACTAGATGATAAAAATAATTAAAGGCATACTCCAATAAAACTTGTAAACAAAAAAGAAAGAATAAGGAGCATCTAACACCATATACAAATAGTATTTTATTGAATATATTAATAAATTATAAAAAAAAAATCTCATTATTATTTATATAAAAATTTATTTTAATTAAAAATGTGAAGGACACAAGACAAAAGGTCCGACACAGTTACTATAATTACAGATCAGGGAGACAACCTCACAATATCTCTACATATACCAATAGTGCCAAACATATAGAGTCATTTGTGCCACTTTAGATATCTAATATATAAAGCTCAAAGTGTGTATGTATGTGTGTGTGTGTGTGTATGTCCGGGATAGGCATCCGCACCGTCGCAGCTACAGCCACAAAATTTGGCACAGTCACACGTCTGGACCCCAAGAGCATCCTAAGCTATGTTGTGAGGCGAAATTTTAACCCTGCGCATTCCAATTCACCAAACAATTTTGCCCCTATCTACATACTGGGGGAAAAAGTCTGTGCGTGTCAAGCCCCGCCCCTCATTGTGATGTCATAATGTCCCTATTTGCATACTGGGGAAGCAGAGTGTGCGTATCAAGCCCCGCCCCTCATTATGATGTCACAACGGTTGCCATGGCGACGCTGATGTCATCATAGGTCGCAAGCCCCGCCGCCGCTCATTATGATGTCATAATGGTTGACTATGGGATGGAGGATGTGTGATGGGTATATGGGCACTGGACTATGGGATGGAGGATATGTATGACGGGTATATGGGCACGGAACTATGAGATGGAGGATGTATGATGGGTATATGGGCTCGGGACTATGAGATGGAGGATATGTATGATGGGTATATGGGCATGGGACTATGGGATGGATAATATGTATGACGGGTATATGGGCACGGGACTATGGGATGGAGGATGTATGATGGGTATATGGGCATGGGACTATGGGATGAAGGATGTGTGATGGGTATATGGGCACTCGACTATGGGATGGCGAATATGTATGATGGGTATATGGGCATGGGACTATGGGATGGAGAATATGTATGATGGGTATATGGGCATGGGACTATGGGATGGAGGATGTGTGATGGGTATATGGGCACTGGACTATGGGATGGAGGATATGTATGATGGGTAAATGGGCACGGGTCTATGGGATGGCGGATATGTATGATGGGTATATGGGCACTCGACTATGGGATGGCGAATATGTATGATGGGTGTATGGTCATGGGACTATGGGATGGAGGATGTGTGATGGGTATATGGGCACTGGACTATGGGATGGCGGATATGTATGATGGGTATATGGGCACTCGACTATGGGATAGAGAATATGTATGATGGGTGTATGGGCATGGGACTATGGGATGGAGGATGTGTGATGGGTATATGGGCACTGGACTATGGGATGGAGGTTATGTATGATGGGTAAATGGGCACGGGTCTATGGGATGGCGGATATGTATGATGGGTATATGGGCACTCGACTATGGGATGGCGAATATGTATGATGGGTGTATGGTCATGGGACTATGGGATGGAGGATGTGTGATGGGTATATGGGCACTGGACTATGGGATGGAGGATATGTATGATGGGTATATGGGCACTCGACTATGGGATGGAGAATATGTATGATGAGTGTATGGGCATGGGACTATGGGATGGAGGATGTGTGATGGGTATATGGGCACTGGATTATGGGATGGAGGATATGTATGATGGGTATATGGGCACTCGACTATGGGATGGCGGATATGTATGATGGGTATATGGGCACTCGACTATGGGATGGAGAATATGTATGATGAGTGTATGGGCATGGGACTATGGGATGGAGGATGTGTGATGGGTATATGGGCACTGGATTATGGGATGGAGGATATGTATGATGGGTATATGGGCACTCGACTATGGGATGGCGGATATGTATGATGGGTATATGGGCACTCGACTATGGGATGGAGAATATGTATGATGGGTGTATGGGCATGGGACTATGGGATGGAGGATGTGTGATGGGTATATGGGCATAGGACTATGGGATGGAGGATCTGTGATGGGTATATGGGCGTGGGACTATGGGATGGAGGATAATTATTATTTGCTACAACTAACCACAGTAGTTAGTTACTATGCCCGGGCAGCGCCGGGCCACTCAGCTAGTCTAATGTATAAAGCTCAAAGTGTGTATGTGTGTATGTGTGTGTGTATGTTTGTATGTCCGGTATAGGCATCCGCACCGTAGCAGCTACAGCCACAAAATTTGGCACAGTCACACGTCTGGACCCCGAGAGCGTTCTAAGCTATGTTGTGAGGCGAAATTTTAACCCCGCGCGTTCCAATTCACCAAACAATTTTGCCCCTATCTACATACTGGGGGAAAAAGTGTGCGCGCATCAAGCCCCGCCCCTCATTGTGATGTCACAATGCCCCTATTTGCATACTGGGGAAGCAGTGTGGGCGTATCAAGCCCCGCCCCTCATTATGGTGTCACAATGGTTGCCATGGCGACGCTGATGTCATCAAAGGTTGCAAGCCCTGCCGCCGCTCATTATGATGTCATAATGGTTGACTATGGAATGGAGGATGTGTGATGAGTATATGGGCACCGGACTATGGGATGGAGGATATGTATGATGGGTATATGGGAACGGGACTATGGGATGGAGGATGTTTGATGGGTATATGGGCACTGGACTATGGGATGGAAGATATACATGAAGGGTATATGGGCACGGGACTATGGGATGGAGGATGTGTGATGGGTATATGGGCACTGGACTATAGAATGGAGGATATGTATGACGGGTATATGGGCACGGGACTACGAGATGGCGGATATGTATGATGGGTATATTGGCACGGGGCTATGGGATGGAGGATATGTATGATGGGTATATGGGCATGGGACTATGGTATGAAGGATGTGTGATGGGTATATGAGCACCCGACTATGGGATGGAGGATATGTATGAAGGGTATATGGGCATGGGACTATGGGATGGAGAATATGTATGATGGGTATATGGGCATGGGACAATGGGATGGAGGATGTGTGATGGGAATATGGGCACTCGACTATGGGATGGAGGATATGTATGATGGGTATATGGGCATGGGCCTATGGGATCGTGGATATGTATGATGGGTATATGGGCACGGGACTATGGGATGGAGGATAATTATAATTTTCTATAACTAACCACAGTTAGTTACTATGCCCGGGCAGCGCCGGGCTCTTCAGCTAGTACATATATATACGTATAGCATATGCTAAACTAGCATCCACACACAATCTATTTGAACAGTCTAAATAGTATAAAAGGTCTCACCCGAATGTATCTGTGTAACCGGTCACACCAAGCAGCCCCAACACGTGTTTCGCTTGGGCTTCCTCAGGGGGCTGTGCATAAGTCTATGTGTTCAGTCATATATATATATATATATATATATATATATATATATATATATATATATATATACCCCATACATCTGTATCAAATCACGGTATAACGAGCGGCGCACATGGATGAGTCACATAAGGTTAAGATCTATAAGGTTCCAGGTCATAGAACAATCACGTGACCACACTATTACCATAGCAACCTCACATGTCGTAAACAAAGGTCAGCTTGTAAATACCCACATCATCATGAACATGCTCAGTGGCGCATCTGAATGACACACGCAGGGCCGAAAAAGGACGTCCCCCCGGCCTCCAGTTTCGAAATGCGAGTGCACAGATCGCCTCATAGCAACTTGAGTCTCGCACCCCACACCACGGACGCCAGACGCAACATTCCCGCCCATACTCGTCACAGACATCCGCACATGTTCATAGGAACCCAGGCATATAACAAAGTGGCTTTTATGTCTCCCCATATAGCACAGCCTGCAAGAGCACAGCCTGCAAGAACACCGCCGGGGATCGTCAGAAACACACCAGAACCACCAAGTGATCCCAGTTCAAGCACCACTCAATGCAACCACATTCATAATTCAAATTCTAAGCTAATAAGGAGATAAATATCAAAAATGTACTATTATATATATATAACACATGCATATAGAAAAATATAAATAAAGTGAACAATTATAATAAAAATTGAAAATATCATAAAAATAATACAATGTAAATATTAATAATCATAAATGATATATCATTATACATAATGTATACAATAACAATACAATATCATAAAGTGACAAATACAGTAATAAACAACAAAAAAGTGAAAAACACCGTGAAAACATAAAACAAATTGTGGTCCATAGTCTCACCATTATTCTTTCTACTTGTTGTTTTACTTGCTCCCATGTTTAGCCAAAGGATTCCATATATGCCGTATGGGTATTTCTGATCTGTAATTATAGTAACTGTGTCGGACCTTTTGTCTTGTGTCCTTCACATTTTTAATTAAAATACATTTTTATATAAATAATAATGAATTTTTTTTTTATAATTTATGAATATATTCAATAAAATACTATTTGTATATGGTATTAGATTCTCCTTATTCTTTCTTTTTTGTTTACAAGCCAACTGTTTCATATACCATGGGCTAGGAAGCACTGTTCCACCGCCGCTGTAGCCTGTGGAGCCTGCATCCACCACATCAACCCAGTGCGCAGTGATGGACATTTAACGGACCTGGCCATGCCTACTGCTCCATGCATCTGTTGTGAGGTGCACCTTTCCACTCACTGATTGTTTTTGTGCATGGTCAATGCGGTCTTTCACGTGCCGGTGGAGGGCAGGGATGGCTTTTCGAGAAAGAAGTGCCGACTGGGTAGGTCATAGCGTGGGACAGCGTAGGCCATGAGCTCTCGGAACGCTTCGCTTTCTAACAAACGGAAGGGCATCATTTCTAATGAGATCAGTTTGGCAATGTAGGCGTCCAAAGCCAGTGTACGCGGATTATTATTATTATTATTATGCATTTATATAGCGCCATTTATTCCATGGCGCTTTACATGTGAAAAGGTGAAATATAGACAAGTATAATAAACATGTGTAAGACAAGGGACAAACAAGTTCATAAGGAGAGGGGACCCTGCTCGCGAGGGCTCACAGTCTACAGGGATGGGTTTGGATACTGTAGGAGAGGGTAGAGTAGGTCGTGCGGTGGTTCAGTAGACCGAGGATCATTGCAGGCTGTAGGCTTGTCGAAACAGGTGTGTCTTCAGGTTCTTCTTGAAGGTTTCCATTGATAGTGAGAGTCTGATGTGTTGCGGCAGAGAGTTCCAGAGTATGGGGGAAGCACGGGAGAAGTCTTGTATGCAGTTGTGGGAAGAAGAGATAAGGGGGAGTAGAGAAGGAGATCTTGAGATGATCGAAGGTTGCGTGCGGGTAGGTACCTAGAGACCTTGTCACAGATGTATGGAGGAGAGAGGTTGTGGATGGTTTTGTATGTCATGGTTAGGGTTTTGAATTGGAGCCTATGGGCAATAGGAAGCCAGTGAAGGGCCTGGCCTAGGGGGAAGGCTGGGGAATAGCGGGGAGACAGGTGGATTAGTCGGGCAGCAGAGTGTAGGATGGACTGGAGCGGAGCCAGAGTGCTAGAGGGGAGGCCAGAGAATAGGAGGTTGCAGTAGTCGAGGCGGGAGATGACAAGAGCATGCCCTAGTGTTTTTGTGGTTTCGTGGTTGAGGAATGAGTGGATCCGGGAAATATTTTTGAGTTTGAGGCGGCAGGAGGAGGCGAGGGCTTGGATATGTGGCTTGAAAGAGAGCGCAGAGTCGAGGATCACCCCAAGGCACCGAGCGTGCGGGACGGGATGAGAGGTGGAGTACTTTCTTGTCCTACTCAGAGTGTCTGGTAGGGTGAGCTGGACTTGAGAGCTGCATATGGGGGAACTAGTATTTGACATGACGGACTGAGAAGGGGTTGGTGATGGTGAGGTGTTGATGGCCTAGATTCAGTGTTTCCTCGTGAAAATATTGTGATTGTCTGACTGGTTTGGCCTAGCGACGTCACCTCAACTTTTCTTGATGGTGGTGTGCTTAGCAGTGGCCTTACAGTGGGGGAAGCGATGGAGCGTTGCCGGCTAACTTCAGTCGGAGCAGGTGCACATGTGCGACCTGAGCTTTTGTAGTCCGTCCATGCTTGCAATTGCATGTTGGTTAAATGTCTAAGCATGCAACTGGTATTCAAATTTCTTAGATTTTTCCCTCTGCTAAAGGTCCAACGGCACGTCTTACAGATAACCTTTGTGTCATCAGTAGGATTTTGTTCAAAAGAGTGCCACACTGCACTCTTCCTAATATGGTGCAAATTTTCAGGGCTTGCATGCTGTGCTAATTTGACCGTCTGGCCAAGCTGTCCTGCAACTCTTTTAGTTTTCTCGCCAAGTTTTTTGCCGGATAACCACTGCTGCGATGACAATGCCTGCTGCGGATCCTTCTCCTGTTCTGACCTATTGTCACCAGCACCCTCTTCGCCCAATGGATGCCAATCTGGGTCAACAACTGGGTCATCCATGACCTTGTCTTCAATGTCATCTGCACCTTCCTCTGTGTCACCGTGTAAGGTGGTATAGTAAACGGGAAGGGGCACCTGAGTCTCATCAGGGTCTGATACAGACTCAGTAGACTGCGAGGGCAATGTAGTGCTCTGGGTGAATGTACCAGCAGATTCATCTAGCAGTGGCTGTGCATCATTGCACTTCATGTCAGATTCATCTTGGACTGGGGAATTCAGGATTTGACTTGATAACCCAGGAATGGTATGTGAAAAGAGCTCCATGGAGTAATCTGAAGTGTGTGCTGCAGCATCCTTCACTTTTGGTGTGGGTGAGGGACACAACGAAAGGTGTTGTTCCTGACCAGAGGCCTGCACTGACGACTCTGTGCTTGCAGCTTTTGTAACTTCAGAAGACGAGGCAATAGAGCTGGAGGCTGTTTCGGCAATGTAAGCCAAAACCTGTTCCTGATGCTCCGGCTCTAAAAGTGGTTTACCTACTCCCAGAAAAGGGAACCTTAAAGGCCTTCTTGTGCCAGACGATGACGCAGGCTAAACACCTCCTGCGCTAGCTGCTATTGTGCATTTGGCAATACCAGCAGATGCACCACCACCACCACGATCAGTACCAGCTGCGCCCCCCCCCGCCCATGTCCGCGGTCTCTTCCACCAGACTTCCTCATGTTTGGGAAAATGTACCAAAAATACCAGCAGAGAAATGATACTGTATGAGGAGCGTACAGCTTTGTAAGGTGTATGTAAAAATTGAAATCTCTGTATATATTTTGGGAGTCACAGACGCTCACCCAGTATGTATTTGACCGTAATCCAACCAGCAGATATATGGTACTGTATCAGAAGTGTATGTGTACAGCTGTATACATTGTTGGTGAAAATGTCAATCTCCGTATATGTCTTTACAGAGTGTCTCACACGCACACACACACTGACTCTGTGTAGATGTGCACTGACCGTAATAAGAACACCAGATATCCGATACTGTTTGATAATCGGACAGCAGTCAATACGGTGTATGGAGAAATGGAAATGTCCGTATATGTATTTACGGAGTGTCACACACACGCTGACTCTGTGGAGATGTGACCGTAATAAAAACACCAGATATCCGATACTATTTGATAATCGTACACCTCTATACGGTGTATGTATGGAAAAATGTTAATCTCCGTGTATTTTTTTACGGAGTCACACACATGTAGCATGTATTTGTCCGTGATACCAGCCGGTACACGGTAGTGTGTGAGGAGCGTACACCTCTATACAGTGTGTGAAAAAATTTACGCTCAGTATCTATTGTGCAGAGAAAAGGAAAAAAAAAATTTTGCTTTTAAAAAAGCACTCTGAACGGCAGTGTGCAAACAGCAATGCAGCTATCAGGGAGCCAGCCTAATCACCAACAGAGCTGCTGCACACAAATATATCCTCCCCTGTCACTGCACACGATACAGTTGTGTTTTACAGTGACATTCACTATCAGTACAAGCATTTTTTTTTTACTTTTTCCCTGCCTAAACACTCTCCCTATTGAGAACGATCAGCAGCAACCTCTCCCTATGCTAAGATCGGCAGAAGTAAAATGGCGGTCGGCGGTCACGGCCTTTTATAGGCACTGTGACGCCACACAAAGCCAGCCAATCACTTCCATGCCCTTCTCTAACATGGTGGTGACGTAATCGCGTTGCCCACAGTGTGCGTCCTTCATGATTGGTTGAGAGTAGGCGCTGGAAGGATTGTGGGAAACGTGACTTTGGCGCTCAAGTCTGCGACCTTATGGCCGACCTCACGCTATGGTCGGGTTTCGATCGGCGAAACCCGACTTTAGCAAAAGTCAGCGGATTCTGAATTTGGCCGAAACGTTTCGCTCATCTCTAGTCTGCCATACAAACCACAGTTTTAAATGGCCTGCCTGTAGGTAATTATTTTTATCAGCAAACTGGTGTCAATAACTTTGCTAAGACACTGTAACAAAATTTCAATGGAGGCCAGAAATGGCTGAATTTGGAGCGAACTTATATGTTATACGTGTGGCGGAAAACCACCATTTTAAATAGCTGGTCTGTAGGTAACAATTGTCATGATCCAGACCAGGGTTGGAGTCCTGTTTTCCCTTTTTCCTGGTCTGGTCAAATAGGGGTTAACCTTTCTCAGCCTCAGTCTGGGTTCAGGTTTGCTATATGTCGCTGTTGCTTTCTGCAGGCGATGTTGGTTATAGTTTCTGTCTAGAGCTGCTGTAGCTGACTCTGATTGCTCTTATTGGTCCTGCTACGATTGCTATCTGATCCCATGTCTCTGTTTTCCCCTATTCCCATCCTGACTCAGTGTTACCCATTTGTGTGCTAATTCCCTGGTTTCGACTTGGTTTGCATCCTGACCTGTTTCTGTCTTTGTCTAATCCACTTCCGACCATTGCTGATTATCTGGCTTGATTCTGACCACGTGTATTGCTGTGAACTCTGGTACTTCGTTCCCTCTCTGTTGCTGACCTGGCTTTTGTGACTACTCTTCCTCCACCTAGTTGCTCCTGCCTGCTGTTCTGTGGTTTCATTGTGAGTGTACCTGTTTTTCCTTCACCCGCACGCCTGGTGGAGGTTGTGTGCTACTTGGCTGCAGCAGGCATAACATTATAACCAACCTGAAACAGCTAGGTTTTTTTCTCTGCTCTGCTTACTATGGATCCACTCCATACCTTGGTGGATCCAATGGATAGTCTGACACAATGCAGGATCTGTCTATGAAAAATACGGCCTTGGCCTCGACTCATAACCACCTGCACAGGGAACTTTCTGACTCAGGTAAAATCTTTCCAAGGATTTTCTTCCCAGTCTGTCTATAAGCACTCTAACACTGTTGATATCTCATTGCACTTTTCTGAACCTACAGTTATGCTCCCAGATACCTTCTTCTGGGAAAAGGAGAGGTTACGTATGTTTAAGGAGAGTTGCAAGCTATTTTTTTCTCTTAGACCCCGATCCTCTGGAGATGAGAGTTAGCAGGTGGGGATAATCATTTCCTTACTGTGGGAGGGATCTCCATCTTGGGCTTCCTCTTTACCTGCTTCTGCCCCTGAGCATGTGTCTCTGGATAGGTTCTTTGAGGCCTTAGGACTGATTTTTGAGGAGCCTGACCGGGTCAGTGTGGCAGAGGACACAATCATGAGTCTCTTTCACGGGAAGCTCTTGCTCTGAGGTCCATCGAGGCATCCTGGGATGACTCTGTGCTGAGATGTCAGTTCAGGAGTGGACTATTGGATCACCTGAAGGATGTTCTTGCTCTCCATCCACCTCATTGGACGAGGATATGACTCAGTGAGAGAGGTGTTACAAAGCAAGAGATTCCTTTACTCCCTTCTAATCCTGTTGTTTTGCCACCATCTGAACCTATGGAGGTGGCGCCACCAAACGCAAGGAGAGGAGATGGTGATGTGAAGGAAAGCAGTGTTTTTACTGCGGACTGCAGGTCGTCTATGCACTTTATGGACTCTAACTTGGTGATTAAGTGTAAGTTAGGGACAGTTTGTTAGGTGTTGAGTTTCCCCAACTGCACAGGGGGAATCTCAAGCCATGTCCTCTGCGGTCTCCCATTTCTCTGCGGCTGCAGAGATTCCTGCTCAGCAGAGACATTGGTCCAGGCGCCTTGCCCAGTCTAATGCTAGGTGTCTGGTTGCTCCTTCAGGCTCTGCTGTAACCCCATGTTTGAGTCAGCAGTAAGTAGACATTCCAGAGACTAAGTCCTGTATTTTGCTTACTGAGCATGCCCGTGGGACGACCTCTCATTGGAGGTCGGAGGTCACATGCGCAGGTCCCGTTCCTGCTCTGATTGGTCCACTAGGAAGGGCCCGGAAGGACGCCGCTATAAAAGAGTCACGTGGCCGCTCGGCCATGAGCTAGTATAGAGGCTTATGGTGTGTATGATGACGGATGTTTGTTACGGCGAATGACATTATGAATCCCCTACCCTTGGTTGTGACTGTTGTTATGGCTTAGAGGTTAGAGTCAGCGCCTGTCAGTGGCTAAGCTATAAGCCACAGTACAAAGCATTACTGTGCGCACTTGGCGCAATTGTATATATTCTATCCTTTTGCTGGCACTGCAGCCACGGCGCCGAGCGCTGATGGTCTAGAGGACCCTCACCCACAAAGCACTCCAAGGTTCAGCACCACCCTACATCTCCTCCCTCATTGCAGTCTACCACCCTACCTGCACCCTCCGTTCAGCTGATGACCTGAGGTTAGCATCCTCAATAATCAGAACCTCCCACTCCCGTCTCCAAGACTATACACGTGCTGTGCCAATTCTTTGGAATGCACTTCCCAGGTCAATACGATTAGTCCCCAATACCTACAATTTTAAGCGTGCCCTGAAAGCACATTTATTCAGACTGGCCTACCACCTCAACATATTAACCTAATCTATCCCTGTGTGGCACAGCCAAAAGTTTTACCATAACCAGAATCCCCGCATCATGTTCCCACATGCTTTATACATCCATTAGCCCTCTGTGTCTGTACTGTTACACACTTAACATTACGGCTGGTCCATACAATCAGGGCAACTGTTACCACCCACCTTTCGTGTCTCCCCTTTTTCCCTCATAGACTGTAAGCTTGTGAGCAGGGCCCTCATTCCTCTTGGTATCTGTTATAATCTATGTGATTATTGTTATGCTGTAATGTCTATTGTCTGTACAAGTCTCCTCTGAAATGTAAAGTGTAAAGTATTATTATAGTGGTTTGAAGAAACCACTATATTGTAATCCGAACGCTGCTAACTTATTCTTCTTCTTCTTCTTCTTCTTATTATAGTGGTTTGAAAAAACCACTATATTGTAATCCGAACGCTGCTAACTTATTCTTCTTCTTCTTCTTCTTCTTATTATTATTAAGTTGATTTCCGCAATTAATGCGGCCCGAACCGCTTCACGCACAGACTCCGTTGAGGTGTCGTTTCGAAGCCAGAGTCCATGAGAGGTGTGCTAAGTATTTTTAGTTTTTGCGCAATTTGCGTTTGAAAATTTTTTTTCCCGTCATTGGAATGCACTGTCTCCAATGCATTTCAATAGGAAATGGCAAAACGTGCCCTGAGGCGATTGAAATGACAGTTGAGCTCATTGATATGCGCAGGCAGACCCAGTTACTATGCCAACGCCTACGAACTTCACTTGAACCCCAGCACAGAGCCTCTGCCACATAATATCAGCTCTTAAAGCGAAACTCACAGAACAAATGCAAATCTAGCTTTATCACATGACACATGCCCCTGAGAGAGAATGTGTGCGCCAAAGTGGATTTAAAAGAAGCCCAGTGAGCCAAACTAGCTCTTAAAGGGCCAACGCGCCAAAGTGATTGTTAAAGGGCCAGCGCACCCAAATGAGTCTTAAAGGGCCGACACACCAAATCGGAGGCTGAGCCACCCCGGCCTCCATATCGGAGGCTGAGCCACCCCGGCCTCCATATCGGAGGCTGAGCCACCCCGGCCTCCAAATCGGAGGCTGAGCCACCCCGGCCTCCAAATCGGAGGCTGATCGACCCTGGCCTCCAAATCGGAGGCTGAGCCACTCCGGCCTCCAAATCAGAGGCTGAGCCACCCCGGCCTCCAAATCGGAGGCTGATCCACCCCGGCCTCCAAATCGGAGGCTGATCCACCCCGGCCTCCAAATCGGAGGCTGAGCCACCCCGGCCTCCAAATCGGAGGCTGATCGACCCTGGCCTCCAAATCGGAGGATGAGCCACCCCGGCCTCCAAATCGGAGGATGAGTCACCCCAGCCTCCAAATAGGAGGCTGAGCCACCCCGGCCTCCAAATCGGAGGCTGAGCCACCCCGGCCTCCAAATCGGAGGCTGATCGACCCTGGCCTCCAAATCGGAGGCTGATCGACCCTGGCCTCCAAATCGGAGGCTGATCCACCCCGGCCTCCAAATCGGAGGCTGAGCCACCCCGGCCTCCAAATCGGAGGCTGAGCCACCCCGGCCTCCAAATCGGAGGCTGAGCCACCCCGGCCTCCAAATCGGAGGCTGAGCCACTCCGGCCTCCAAATCAGAGGCTGAGCCACCCCGGCCTCCAAATCGGAGGCTGATCCACCCCGGCCTCCAAATCGGAGGCTGAGCCACCCCGGCCTCCAAATCGGAGGCTGAGCCACCCCGGCCTCCAAATCGGAGGCTGAGCCACCCCGGCCTCCAAATCGGAGGCTGAGCCACCCCGGCCTCCAAATCGGAGGCTGAGCCACCCCGGCCTCCAAATCGGAGGATGAGTCACCCCAGCCTCCAAATAGGAGGCTGAGCCACCCCGGCCTCCAAATCGGAGGCTGAGCCACCCCGGCCTCCAAATCGGAGGCTGATCGACCCCGGCCTCCAAATCGGAGGCTGAGCCACCCCGGCCTCCAAATCGGAGGCTGATCGACCCCGGCCTCCAAATAGGAGGCTGAGCCACCCCGGCCTCCAAATAGGAGGCTGAGCCACCCCGGCCTCCAAATCGGAGGCTGATCCACCCCGGCCTCCAAATCGGAGGCTGAGCCACCCCGGCCTCCAAATCGGAGGCTGATCCACCCCGGCCTCCAAATCGGAGGCTGAGCCACCCCGGCCTCCAAATCGGAGGCTGATCCACCCCGGTCTCCAAATCGGAGGCTGAGCCACCCCGGCCTCCAAATCGGAGGCTGATCGACCCAGGCCTCCAAATCGGAGGCTGAGCCACCCCGGCCTCCAAATCGGAGGCTGAGCCACCCCGGCCTCCAAATCGGAGGCTGAGCCACCCCGGCCTCCAAATCGGAGGCTGATCCACCCCGGCCTCCAAATCGGAGGCTGAGCCACCCCGGCCTCCAAATCGGAAGTTCATCGACCCCGGCTTCCAAATCAGAGGCTCTTTGACCTCGGCCTCCAAATTGGAAGCTCAACGACCCCGGCCTCCAAATTGGAGGCTGAGCGACCCCAGCCTCCAAATCTTACCCAGAGTTGCCCCGCCCACCAAATCGGACCCTGAGAGGCCCCGCCCACCAAATCGGACCCAGAGTGGTCCCGCCCACCAAATTGGACCCAGAGTGGTCCCGCCCACCAAATTGGACCCAGAGGGGCTCCGCCCACAAAATCAGACCCAGAGGGGCCCCTGCCACAAAATCAGACCCTGAGGGGCCCCTGCCACAAAATCAGACCCTGAGGGGCCGCGGCCACAAAATCAGACCCTGATGGGCCCCAGTCACAAAATTGGACCCTGATAGGCCCCGGCCACAAAATCGGATCCTGAGGGGCCCCAACCACAAAATCAGACCCTGAGGGGACCCAACCACAAAATCGGACCCTGAGAGGCCCCGCCCACCAAATTGGACCCAGAGTGGTCCCGCCCACGAAATTGGACCCAGAGGAGCCCCACCCACAAAATCGGACCCAGAGGGGCCCCTGCCACAAAATCGGACCCAGAGGGGCCCCGGCCACAAAATCGGACCCTGAGGGGCCGCGGCCACAAAATCGGACCCTGAGGGGACCCAACCACAAAATCGGACCCTGAGGGGACCCAACCACAACATCGGACCCTGAGGGGCCCCACCCACAAAATCAGGCCCTGAGGGGCCCCACCCACAAAATCAGACCATGAGGCCAAAGTGGCCCCTGAGAGGCACCCACAGTTAAATCGTATCCTGAGTTGAAAGTCTTGCAGGGGCAGCAGGCAAGTCTCTCTTAAAGGGGCAGCCCGGGCACCATTTCAAACCACTATCTGTACTTCCTTCAGGAAATACACATCTAGTTATTATTATTAAGTTGATTTCCGCAATTAATGCGGCCCGAACCGCTACACGCACAGACTCCGTTGAGGTGTCGTTTCGAAGCCAGCGTCCATGAGAGGTGTGCTAAGTATTTTTCGTGTCGATCGGATTTGTAGTTTTTGCGCAATTTGCGTTTGAAATTTTTTTTTCCCGTCATTGGGATGCACTGTCTCAATGCATTTGAATGGGAAATGGCAAAACATGCCCTGAGGCGATTGAAATGGCAGTTAAGCTCATTGATATGCGCAGGCAGACCCAGTTACTATGCCAACGCCTACGAACGTCACATGGCCTCTCCAAGACAGAGCTTCTGCCACATAATATCAGCTCTTAAAGCAAAACCCACAGCACAAATGCAAATCTAGCTTCATCACATGACGCATGCCCCTGAGAGAGAATGTGCGCCAAAGTGGATTTAGAAGCCCAGTGAGCCACCCTGACTCTTAAAGGGCCGACGCGCCAAAGTGATTCTTAAAGAGTCGGCGCACCAAAATGAGTCTTAAAGGGCCGGCGCGCCAAATCGAAAGCTGAGTGACCCAAGGCTCCAAATCGGAGGCTGAGCCACCACGGCCTTAAAATCGGAGGCTGAGCCACCCTGGCCTCCAAATCGGACCCAGAGTGGCCCCGCCCACCAAAAACGGACCCAGAGTGGCACAGCCCACCAAATCGGACACTGAGGGCCCCCGCTCACCAAATCAGACTCACAGTGGCCCCACCCACCAAATCGGACCCTGAAGGGCCCCGCCCACCAAATCGGACCCAGAGGGGCCCTGCCCACCAAATCGGACCCTGAGGAGCTCTGTCCACCAAATCGGACCCAGAGTGACCCCGCCCACCAAATCGGACCATGAAGGGCCCCGCCCACCAAATCGGAAGCAGAGGGGCCCCGCCCACCAAATCGGACCCTGAGGGGCCCCGCCCACCAAATCGGACCCTGAGGGGCACTGCCCACTAAATCGGACTGAGAGAGGCCACGCCCACCAAATCGGACCCTGAGGAGCCCCGCCCACCAAATGAGACCCAGAGGGGCCCCGCAGACCAAATCAGACCCTGAGGGGCCCCGCCCACCAAATCAGACCCACAGTGGCCCCGCCCACCAAAATGGACCCAGGGGGCTCCACACACAAAATCAGACTCTAAGGGGCCCCACCCACAAAATCGGACCCTGAGTAGACCCGGCCACAAAATCAGACCCTGAGGGGCCCCAACCACAAAATCGGACCCTGAAAGGCCCCGGCCACAAAATCGGACCCTGAGGGGCCCCGGCCACAAAATCAGAACCTGAAGGGCCCTGGCCACAAAATCAGACACAAAGGGGCGCTGGCCACAAAATCGGACCCTGAGGGGACCCAACCACGAAATCAGACCCTGAGGGGCCCCGGCCACAAAATCGGACCCTGAGGGGCCCCAACCACAAAATCGGACCCTGAGGGGCCCCAACCACAAAATCGGACCGAGGGGCCCCGGCCACAAAATCGGACCCTGAGAGACCCCGTCCACAAAATCGAACCCAGAGGGGCCCCACCCACAAAATTGGACCCTGAGGGGCCCCGCCCACCAAATCGGACCCTCAGGGGCCCCGCCCACAAAATCGGACCCTGAGGGGCCCCGCCCTCAAAATCGGACCCTGAGAGGCCCCGCCAACCAAATCGGACTCTGAGGGGCCCCACCCACAAAATTGGACCCTGAGGGCCCCCAATCACAAAATCGGACCCTGAGGGGCCCCAACCACAAAATCGGACCCTGAGGGGCCCCGGCCACAAAATCGGACGCTGAGAGACCCCGGCCACAAAATCGAACCCAGAGGGGCCCCACACACAAAATTGGACCCTGGGGGCCCCGCCCACCAAATCGGACCCTGAGAGGCCCCACCCACAAAATCGGACCCTGAGTGGCCCCGCCCACAAAATCGGACCCTGGGGGGACCCACCCACAAAATCGGACCCTGAGGGGCCCGGCCACAAAATCGGACCCTGAGCGGCCCAACCACAAAATCGGACCCTGAGGGGCCCCGGCAACAAAATCGGACCCTGAGGGGCCCCAGCCACAAAATCGGACCCTGAGGGGCCCCGGCCACGAAATCGGACCCTGAGGGGCGCCGGCCACAAAATCGGATCCTGAGGGGCCCCAACCACAAAACCAGACCCTGAGGGGCCCCAACCACAAAATCGGACCCTGAGGGGCCCCAACCACAAAATCGGAAACTGAGGGGCCCGCCCTCAAAATCGGACCCTGAGAGGCCCCACCCACCAAATCGGACCCTGAGGGGTCCCGCCAACCAAATCGGACTCTGAGGGGCCCCACTGACAAAATCAGACCTAGGGCCCCAACCACAAAATAGGACCTTAAGGGGCACCGCCCTCAAAATCGGACCCTGAGTAGACCCGGCCACAAAATCAGACCCTGAGGGGCCCCACCCACAAAATCGGACCCTGAGGGGCCCAACCAACAAAATCGGTCCCTGAGGTGCCCCAGCCACAAAATCGGACCCTGAGGGGCCCAACCCACAAAATCGGACCCTGAGGGGCCCCGGCCACAAAATCGGAACCTGAGGGGCCCCGGCCACAAAATCGGACCCTGAGCGGCCAAACCACAAAATCGGACCCTGAGGGGCCCCGGCCACAAAATCGGACCCTGAGGGGCCCCAGCCACAAAATCGGACCCTGAGGGGCCCCAGCCACAAAATCAGACCCTGAGGGGCACCGGCCACAAAATCGGACCCTGAGGGGCCCCAACCACAAAATCAGACCCTGAGGGGCCCCGGCCACAAAATCGGACCCTGAGGGCCCCCAACCACAAAACCGGACCCTGAGGGGCCCCAACCACAAAATCGGACCCTGAGGGGCCCCAACCACAAAATCGGACCCTGAGAGACCCCAGCCACAAAATCGAACCCAGAGGGGCCCCACCCACAAAATTGGACCCTGAGTGGCCCCGCCCACCAAATCGGACCCTCAGGGGCCCGCCCACAAAATCGGACACTGAGGGGCCCCGCCCTCAAAATTGGACCCTGAGAGGCCCCGCCCACCAAATCAGACCCTGAGGGGCCCCGCCAACCAAATCGGACTCTGAGGGGCCCCACCCACAAAATCGGACCCTGAGGGCTCCCAACCACAAAATCGGACCCTAAGGGGCCCCAACCACAAAATCGGTCCCTGAGGGGCCCCGACCACCCAATCGGACCCTGAGGGGCCCCGCCAACCAAATCAAACTCTGAGGGGCCCCACCCACAAAATCGGACCCTGAGGGGCCCCACCCTCAAAATCGGACCCTGAGGGGCCCAACCAACAAAATCGGACCCTGAGGGGTCCCAGCCACAAAATCGGGCCCTGAGGGGCCCTGGCCACAAAATCGGACCGTGAGGGGCCCCGGCCACAAAATCGGACCCTGAGGGGCCCCGGCCACAAAATCGGACCCTGAGGGGTCCCGGCCACAAAATCGGACCCTGAGGGGCCCCACCCACAAAATCAGACCCTGAGGGGCCCCACCCACAAAATCGTACCCTGAGGGGCCCCACCCACAAAATCGGACCCTGAGGGGCCCCACCCATAAAATCGGACCCTGAGGGGACCCACCCACAAAATCGGACCCTGAGGAATCCCGGCCACTAATTCAAATCCTGAGGAGCCCAGGCCACCGAATCGGATCCTGAGGGGCCCCACCCACCAAATCAGACCCTGAGGCCAAAGTGGCCCCTGAGAGGCACCCACATTTAAAACAGATCCTGAGTTGAAAGTCTTGCAGGGGCAGCAGCCAAGTCTCTCTTAAAGGGGCAGCCCAGGCACCATTTCAAACCACTATCTGTACTTCCTTCAGGAAATACACATAATCTTCTTAAGTTGATTTCCGCAATTAATGCAGCCCGAACCGCTACACGCACAGACTCCGTTGAGGTGTCGTTTCGAAGCCAGCGTCCACGAGAGGTGTGCTAAGTATTTTTCGTGTCGATCGGATTTGTAGTTTTTGCGCAATTTGCGTTAGAAATTTTTTTTTCCCGTCATTGGAATGCACTGTCTCAATGCATTTGAATGGGGAAATTTTGCCATAGACAAAACATGCCCTGAGGCGATTGAAATGGCAGTTGAGCTCATTGATATGCGCAGGCAGACCCAGTTACTATGCCAACGCCTACGAACGTCACATGACGCCCCAAGGACAGAGCTTCTGCCACATAATATCAGCTCTTAATGCAAAACCCAGAGCACTAATGCAAATCTAGCTTCATCACATGACGCATCCCCCTGAGAGAGAATGTGCGCCAAAGTGGATTTAGAAGCCCAGTGAGCCAAACTGGCTCTTAAAGGGCCGAAGCGCCAAAGTGATTCTTAAAGGGCCGGCGCACCGAAATGAGTCTTAAAGGGCCGACGCGCCAAATCGAAAGCTGAGTGACCCCAGGCTCCAAATCGGAGGCTGAGCCACCCTGGCCTCCAAATCGGACCCAGAGTGGCCCCGCCCACCAAAAACGGACCCAGAGTGGCACAGGCCACCAAATCGGACACTGAGGGGACCCGCCCACCAAATCAGACTCAGAGTGGCCCCACCCACCAAATCGGACCCTGAAGGGCCCCGCCCACCAAATCGGACCCAGAGGGACCCTGCCCATCAATTCGGACCCTAATGAGCTCCGTCCACGAAATCGGACCCATAGTGACCCCGCCCACCAAATCGAACCATGAAGGGCCCCGCCCACCAAATCGGACCCCGAGGGGCCCCGCCCACCAAATTGGACCCTGAGGGGCCACGCCCATCAAATCGGACTCTGAGAGGCACTGCCCACTAAATCGGACCGAGAGAGGCCAAGCCCACCAAATCGGACCCTGAAGAGCCCCGCCCACCAAATCAGACCTCGAGGGGCCCCGCCCACCAAATCAGACCCTGAGGGGCCCCGCCCACCAAATCGGACCCAGAGTGGCCCCACCCACCAAAATGGACACAGGGGGCTCCACCCACAAAATCAGACCCTAAGGGGCCCCACCCACAAAATCGGACCCTGAGTGGACCTGGCCACAAAATCAGACCCTGAGGGGCCCCAACCACAAAATCGGACCCTGAGGGGCCCCGGCCACAAAATCGGACCCTGAGGGCCCCACCCACAAAATCGGACCCTGAGGGGCCTCAACCACAAATCGAAAGCTGAGTGTCCCCAGGCTCCAAATTGGAGGCTGAGCCACCCCGGCCTCCAAATGAGAGGCTGAGCCACCCTGGCCTCGAAATCGGACCCAGTGTGGCCCCGCTAAAAGAAATCAGACCCAGAGTGGCACAGCCCACCAAATCGGACCCTGAAGGGCCTCGCCCACCAAATCGGACCCAGGGTGGCCCCTCCCACCAAATCGGACCCAGAGGGGCCCCGCCCACCAAATCGGACCCAGAGTGACCCCGCCCACCAAATCGGACCCAGAGGGGCCCCGCCCACCAAATCGGACCCAGAGTGACCCCGTCCACCAAATCGGACCCTGAAGGGCCCCGCCCACCAAATCGGACCCAGAGTGGCCCAGCCCACCAAAATGGACCCAGGGGGCTCCACCCACAAAATCAGACCCTAAGGGGCCCCACCCACAAAATCGCACCCTGAATGGGCCCGGCCACAAAATCAGACCCTGAGGGGCCCCAACCACAAAATCGGACCCTGAGAGACCCCGGCCACAAAATCGAACCTAGAGGGGCCCCAGTCACAAAATAGGACCCTGAGGGGCCTCAACCACAAAATCAGACCCTGAGGTGCCCCGGTCACAAAATCGGACCCTGAGGGGCCTCACCCACAAAATCAGACCCTGAGGGGCCCCACCCACAAAATCAGACCCTGAGGGGCCCCAGCCACAAAATCAGACCCTGAGAGACCCCAGCCACAAAATCGAACCCAGAGGGGGCCGAGTCACAAAATCAGACCCTAAGGGGCCCCGGTCACAAAATCGGACCCAGAGGGGCCCCGCCCACCAAATCGGACCCTAAAGGGCCCCGCCCACCAAATCGGACCCAGAGGGGCCCCGCCCACCAAATCGGACCCAGAGTGACCCTGCCCACCAAATCGGACCCTGAAGGGCCCCGCCCACCAAATCGGACCCAGAGGGGCTCCGCCCACCAAATCGGACCATGAGGGGCACCGCCTACTAAATCGGACCCAGAGTGGCCCCGCCCACCAAAATGGACCCAGGGGGCTCCACCCACAAAATCAGACCCTAAGGGGCCCCACCCACAAAATCGGACCCTGAGTGGGCCCGGCCACAAAATCAGACCCTGAGGGTCCCCAACCACAAAATCGGACCATGAGAGACCCCGGCCACAAAATCGAACCTAGAGGGGCCCCAGTCACAAAATAGGACCCTGAGGGGCCCCAACCACAAAATCAGACCCTGAGGTGCCCCGGTCACAAAATCGGACCCTGAGGGGCCTCACCCACAAAATCAGACCCTGAGGGGCCCCACCCACAAAATCAGACCCTGAGGGGCCCCACCCACAAAATCAGACCCTGAGAGACCCCAGCCACAAAATCGAACACAGAGGGGGCCCAGTCACAAAATGAGACCCTAAGGGGCCCCGGTCACAAAATCGGACCCAGAGGGGCCCCGCCCACCAAATTGGACCCAGAGTGACCCCGCCCACCAAATTGGACCCTGAAGGGCCCCGCCCACCAAATCGGACCCTGAAGGGCCCCGCCCACCAAATCGGACCCAGAGGGGCCCCGCCCACCAAATCGGACCCAGAGGGGCCCCGCCCACCAAATCGGACCCTGAGGAGCTCCGCCCACCAAATCGGACCCAGAGTGACCCCGCCCACCAAATCGGACCCTGAAGGGCCCCGCCCACCAAATCAGACCCAGAGGGGCCCCGCCCACTAAATCGGACCATGAGGGGCACCGCCCACTAAATCGGACCCAGAGTGGCCCCGCCCACCAAAATGGACCCAGGGAGCTCCACCCACAAAATCAGACCCTAAGGGGCCCCACCCACAAAATCGGACCCTGAGTGGGCCCGGCCACAAAATCAGACCCTGAGGGGCCCCAACCACAAAATCGGACCCTGAGAGACCCCGGCCACAAAATCGAACCTAGAGGGGCCCCAGTCACAAAATAGGACCCTGAGGGGCCCCAACCACAAAATCAGAACCTGAGGTGCCCCGGTCACAAAATTGGACCCTGAGGGGCCTCACCCACAAAATCAGACTCTGAGGGGCCCCACCCACAAAATCAGACCCTGAGGGGCCCCACCCACAAAATCAGACCCTGAGGGGCCCCAGCCACAAAATCAGACCGTGAGGGGACCCAGCCACAAAATCAGACCCTGAGAGACCCTGGCCACAAAATCGAACCCAGAAAGGGCCCAGTCACAAAATCAGACCCTGAGGGGCCCCGGTCACAAAATCGGACCCTGAGGGGCCCCACCCACAAAATCAGACCCTGAGGGGACCCACCCACAAATCCAGACCCTGAGGGGCCCCGGCCACAAAATCGAACCCTGAGAGACCCCGGCCACAAAATCGGACCCTGAGGGGCCCCAACCACAAAATCGGACCCTGAGGGTCCCCGGTCACAAAATCGGACCCTGAGGGGCCCCACCCACAAAATCAGACCCTGAGGGGCCCCAGCCACAAAATCGGACCCTGAGGGGCCCAACCACAAAATCAGACCCTGAGGTGCCCCGGTCACAAAATCGGACCCTGAGGGGCCCCACCCACAAAATCAGACCCTGAGGGGCCCCACCCACAAAATCAGACCCTGAGGGGCCCCAGCCACAAAATCAGACCCTAAGGGGCCCCACCCACAAAATCGGACCCTGAGTGGGCCCGGCCACAAAATCAGACCCTGAGGGGCCCCAACCACAAAATCGGACCCTGAGAGACCCCGGCCACAAAATCGAACCTAGAGGGGCCCCAGTCACAAAATAGGACCCTGAGGGGCCCCAACCACAAAATCAGAACCTGAGGTGCCCCGGTCACAAAATCGGACCCTGAGGGGCCTCACCCACAAAATCAGACCCTGAGGGGCCCCACCCACAAAATCAGACCCTGAGGGGCCCCACCCACAAAATCAGACCCTGAGGGGCCCCAGCCACAAAATCAGACCCTGAGAGACCCCGGCCACAAAATCGAACCCAGAAAGGGCCCAGTCACAAAATCAGACCCTGAGGGGCCCCGGTCACAAAATCGGACCCTGAGGGGCCCCACCCACAAAATCAGACCCTGAGGGGACCCACCCACAAATCCAGACCCTGAGGGGCCCCGGCCACAAAATCGAACCCTGAGAGACCCCGGCCACAAACTCGGACCCTGAGAGGCCCCAACCACAAAATCGGACCCTGAGGGTCCCCGGTCACAAAATCGGACCCTGAGGGGCCCCACCCACAAAATCAGACCCTGAGGGGCCCCAGCCACAAAATCGGACCCTGAGGGGCCCCAACCACAAAATCAGACCCTGAGGTGCCCCGGTCACAAAATCGGACCCTGAGGGGCCCCACCCACAAAATCAGACCCTGAGGGGCCCCACCCACAAAATCAGACCCTGAGGGGCCCCAGCCACAAAATCGGACCCTGAGGGGCCCCAGCCACAAAATCAGACCCTGAGAGACCCCGGCCACAAAATCGAACCCAGAAAGGGCCCAGTCACAAAATCAGACCCTAAGGGGCCCCGGTCACAAAATCGGACCCTGAGGGGCCCCACCCACAAAATCAGACCTTGAGGGGACCCACCCACAAATCCAGACCCTGAGGGGCCCCGGCCACAAAATCGAACCCTGAGAGACCCCGGCCACAAAATCGGACCCTGAGGGGCCCCAACCACAAAATCGGGCCCTGAGGGTCCCCGGTCACAAAATCGGACCCTGAGGGGCCCCACACACAAAATCAGACCCTGAGGGGCCCCAGCCACAAAATCGGACCCTGAGGTGCCCCGGTCACAAAATCGGACCCTGAGGGGCCCCACCCACAAAATCAGACCCTGAGGGGCCCCACCCACAAAATCAGACCCTGAGGGGCCCCAGCCACAAAATCAGACCCTGAGGGGCTCCAGCCACAAAATCGGACCCTGAGGGGCCCCACCCACAAAATCAGACCCTGTGGGGCCCCACCCACAAAATCAGACCCTGAGGGTCCCCAGCCACAAAATCGAACCCTGAGAGACCCCACCCACAAAATCGAACCCTGAGAGACCCCGGCCACAAAATCGGACCCTGAGGGGCCCCAACCACAAAATCGGACCCTGAGGGTCCCCGGTCACAAAATCGGACCCTGAGGGGCCCCAGCCACAAAATCGGACCCTGAGGGGCCCCAACCACAAAATCAGACCCTGAGGTGCCCCGGTCACAAAATCGGACCCTGAGGGGCCCCACCCACAAAATCAGACCCTGAGGGGCCCCGGTCACAAAATCGGACCCTGAGGGGCCCCACCCACAAAATCAGACCCTGAGGGGCCCCACCCACAAAATCGGACCCTGAGGGTCCCCACCCACAAAATCAGACCCTGAGGGGCCCCAGCCACAAAATCGGACCCTGAGTGGCCCCAACCACAAAATCAGACCCTGAGGTGCCCCGGTCACAAAATCGGACCCTGAGGGGCCCCACCCACAAAATCAGACCCTGAGGGGCCCCAGCCACAAAATCAGACCCTGAGGGGCCCCAGCCACAAAATCAGACCTTGAGGGGCCCCAGCCACAAAATCGGACCCTGAGAGACCCCGGCCACAAAATCTGACCCTGAGGGACCCCGGCCACAAAATCAGACCCTGAGGGGCCCCGGCCACAAAATCGGACCCTGAGGGGCCCCGCCCACCAAATCGGACCCAGAGTGACCCCGCCCACCAAATCGGACCCTGAAGAAAACATTTTCCTGTCTTTGGAATGCATTGTGTCAATGCATTTTAATGGGAAAATGTTGCCATAGGGAAAACATTGGGCAGTCGTGAGGCGGCAGTTAAGCTCATTGATATGTGCAGGGCCGGCGTCAGCACGTGGCACACCTGGGCAAGTGCTGGGGCCCTGGCGAGATGCGAGGGCCCACTCACACTGTCTGGGATACCCGCCGGCCTCCGCCACGCCCCCCATGTACTGACCCCATCCTGCGCCCTCCGCGAGGGACCCACGCAGTGACGCAGCCCCCTACAGCCAGCAATGATCATCGCTTCCTTCGGCTGTAATCTTGCGTGCGGTGCCAGCACAGGACCTGTGATGAGGTCACAGGAGGGGAGGAGTCAGGTCACATGATCAGGGTTGCTGCAGGACTCTGCTGTGCTGGTCGCTTTTCATTATGGTGCTGGTCTGGATGGGTGAGGTAACGTTTATGTGTGGGATAGTGGGGTCAGGGAGGGGTTTAACAAGGTGGATGTAGCAGAGCCCTGTGTGTACTTGTGTGGGGTCAGGAGGGGTTTAACAAGGTGGATGTAGCAGTGCCGTGCGTGTACTTGTGTGGGGTCAGGAGGAGGTGTTTTACAAGGTGGATGTAACAGAGCCATGTGTGTACTTGTGTGGGGTCAGGGAGGGGTTTTACAAGGTGGATGTAGCAGAGCCGTGTGTGTACTTGTGTGGGATCAGGAGGGGTTTTACAAGGTGGATGTAGCAGAGCCGTGTGTGTTCTTGTGTGGGGTCAGGAGGGGTTTTACAAGGTGGATGTAGCAGTGCCGTGTGTGTACTTGTGTGGGGTCAGGAGGGGTTTAACAAGGTGGAAGTAGCAGAGCCGTGTGTGTACTTGTGTGGGGTCAGGAGGTGTTTACAAGGTGGATGTAGCAGACCCGTGTGTGTACTTGTGTGGGGTCAGGAGGGGTTTAACAAGGTGGATGTAGCAGAGCCGTGTGTGCACTTGTGTGGTGTCAGGAGGGGTTTACAAGGTGGATGTAGCAGAGCCGTGTGTGTACTTGTGTGGGTCAGGTGTTTTACAAGGTGGATGTAGCAGTGCCGTGTGTGTACTTGTGTAGAGTCAGGAGGTGTTTTACAAGGTGGATGTAGCAGGGCTGTGTGTGTACTTGTGTGGGGTCAGGAGGAGGGGTTTTACAAGGTGGAAGTAGCAGAGCTGTGTGTGTACTTGTGTGGGGTCAGGAGGGGTTTTACAAGGTGGATGTAGCAGAGCCGTGTGTGTACTTGTGTGAGGTCAGGAGGGGTTTTACAAGGTGGATGTAGCAGAGCCGTGTGTGTACTTCTGTGGGGTCAGGAGGGGTTTACAAGGTGGATGTAGCAAAGCCGTGTGTGTACTTGTGTGGGGTCAGGAGGGGTTTTACAAGGTGGATGTAGCAGAGCCGTGTGTGTTCTTGGGTGGGGTCAGGAGGGGTTTACAAGGTGTACGGAGCAGAGCCGTGTGTGTACGAGGTGTACGGAGCAGAGCCGTGTGTGTACGAGGTGTACGGAGCGAAGCCGTGTGTGTACGAGGTGTATGGAGCAGAGCCGTGTGTGTACGAGATGTACGGAACGGAGCCGTGTGTACGGAGCTGAGCCGTGTGTTTATGGAGCGGAGCAGAGCCGGGGGTGTACGGAGTGAAGCTGCGTGTGTACAAGGTGTACGGAGCGGAGCCGTGTGTGTACGAGGCATACAAAGCAGAGCCGTGCGTGTACGAGGTGTATGGTGGGGAGCATTTATACCTCCCGAGTCCCAACTGTCCCGGATCCAGCGAGACAGTCCCGATTTTGAGAGAGAGACTGCCCCAGCCGGTAGCTTACTTTCCCCGCGGGACACAGGAGTACACATCGGAGCCCCAAGGAGCAATTTAAAACTTGCACGTAACGTTCTACCGGAAGTGACGTGCTGGAAGCTGACCAGAAATTAGTTCATTTCAGTAGGAGATTGTGACGGAACCATGGAGGCACTTAAGGGAACGCTTCAGATCCATCACCGTGTCCTCCTCTGACAGCGGACAGCGGGATCGCCTTGGAATCGGGGATGTCGGCCATGTTAGCGGATCATGATATGTCCTGCACCAGGAGGCTCAGGTAGGCATTACAGTGGGAGCTGGGGTGCCATAGTATCTTTATAGAATTTTTCTTTCTCTGTTTCTTTCTCTCTCTGTTGTTTCTCTCTAATCTTTTTTTTCTCTCTCTCTGTTCTTTCGCTCTCTGTTCTCTTTCTTTCTTTCTCTGTTCTTTCTCTGTCTGTTCTCTCTTTCCTCTCTTTCTTTCTCTCTCTCTGTTCTTTCTTTCCCCTCTTTCTCTCTGTTCTTTCCCCTCTTTCTTTTTCTCTCTACCTCTCTGTTCTTTCTTTCCCCTCCTTCTTTTTCTCTCTCTCCCTGTTCTTTTTTTCTGTCAACTCTTTTTCTCTCTCCGTTCTTTCTTTCCCCTCTTTTTTTCTCTCTCCCTCTCTGTTCTTTATTCCCCTCTTTCTTTCTTTCTCTCTGTTCTTTTTTTCTGTCCACTATTTCTTTCTCTTTGTTCTTTTTCTTTCTTTCTTCTTTCTCTCTGTTCTTTCTTTCCCCCTGTTCTTTCTTTCCCCTCTTTCTTTCTCTATCTGTTCTTTCTTTCTTTACCCTCTTTCTTTCTCTTTCTCTCTGTTCTTTTCTTTCTCTCTCTGTTCTTCTTTTCTTTCTCTCTGTTCTTTATTTTCTTTCTTTCTTTCTCTTTCTTTCTTTCTCTGTTCGTTCTTTCTATGTTCTTTCTTTCTTTCTCTCTCTGTATCTTTCTCTGTTCTTCCTTCCATTCTTTCTCTTTCTTTCTCTGTTCTTTATTTCCCCTCTTTTCTTTCTTTCATGCGTACTCTACTAATCAGTAGCCTCCATCACATGAACGTGTTTTGCCACAGAGCGAGTGTCCGTGTGGATCACATGCGTGTCCGTGTGATCCACACAGAGAGAAGTCAGTTTTTGGCCGTCACCACGGATGTCACACGGCATGAGTCGTGGTATGTGTTAAGGGGGGGCCAACTGAGACTTTTTCGCCCAGGGCCCTCAAAAACCTGGAGCCGGCCCTGGCGGAGGCACACCCAGTTACTATGCCAACGAATACGAACTTTACATGACCCCAGCAGGACACAGTTTCTGCCAGATAATATCAGCTCTTAAAGCGAAACCCACAGCACAAATGCAAATCTAGCTTCATCACATGACACATGCCCCTGAAAGATAATGTGCGCCAAAGTGGATTTAGAAGCCCAGTGCGCCAAACTAGCTCTTAAAGGGCCGACACGCCTAAGTGATTCATAAAGGGCCGGCGCACCGAAATGAGTTTTCAAGGTCTGGCACGCCAAATCGAAAGCTGAGTGACCCCAGGCTCCAAATCGGAGGCTGAGCCACCCCAGCCTCCGAATCGGAGGCTGATCGACCCTGGTCAACAAATCGGAGGCTGAGCCACCCCGGCCACCAAATTGGACCCAGAGTGGCCCCGCCCACCAAATCGGATCCTGAGGGGCCCCACCCACCAAATCACACCCTGAGGCCAAACTGGCCCCTGAGAGGCACCCACAGTTAAAACGGATCCTGAGTTGAAAGTCTTGCAGGAGCAGCAGGCAAGTCTCTCTTAAAGGGGCAGCCCGGGCACCATTTCAAACCACTATCTGTACTTCCTTCAGGAAATACACATCTAGTTATTAAGTTGATTTCCGCAATTAATGCGGCCCGAACCGCTACACGCACAGACGCCGTTGAGGTGTTGTTTCGAAGCCAGCGTCTACGAGAGGTGTGCTAAGTATTTTTCGTGTCGATCGGATTTGTAGTTTTTGCGCAATTTGCGTTTGAAATTTTTTTTTTCCCGTCATTGGAATGCACTGTCTCAATGCTTTTCAATAGGTAATGGCAAAACGTGCCCTGAGGCGATTGAAATGACAGTTGAGCTCATTGATATGCGCAGGCAGAACCAGTTACTATGCCAACGCCTACGAACGTCACATGACATCCCAAGGACAGAGCTTCTGCCACATAATATCAGCTCTTAAAGTGAAACCCACAGCACAAATGCAAATCTAGCTTCATCACATGACACATGCCCCTGAGAGAGAATGTGCGACAAAGTGGATTTAGAAGCCCAGTGAGCCACCCTGGCTCTTAAAGGGCCGACGTGCCACAGTGATTCTTAAAGGGCCAGCGCACCGAAATGAGTCTTAAAGGGCCGGCCTCCAAATCAGAGGCTGAACCACCCCGGCCTCCAAATCGGAGGCTGAGCCACCCTGGCCTCCAAATCGGACCCAGTGTGGCCCCGCTCAAAAAATCAGACCCACAGTAGCACAGCCAACAAATCGGATCCTGAGGGGCCCCGCCCACCAAATCAGACTCCGAGTGCCCCCGCCCACCAAATCGGACCCAGAGGGGCCCCGCCCATCAAATCGGACCATGAGGGGCCCCGCCCACCAAATCGGAACCTGAGGAGCCCCGCCCACCAAATCGGACCCATATTGACCCCGCCCACCAAATTGGACCCTGAAGGGCCCCGCCCACCAAATCGGACCCAGAGGGGCCCCTACCACCAAATCGGACCCAGGGGGGCCCAGCCCACCAAATCGGACCATGAGGGGCCCCGCCCACCAAATCGGACCATGAGGGGCACCGCCCACTAAATCGGACCCAGAGTGGCCCCGCCCACCAAAATGGACCCAGGGGTCTCCACCCACAAAATCAGACCCTGAGGGGCCCCAACCACAAAATCAGACCCTGAGAGACCCCGGCCACAAAATCGAACCTAGAGGGGCCCCAGTCACAAAATAGGACCCTCAGGGGCCCCAACCACAAAATCAGACACTGAGGTGCCCCGGTCACAAAATCGGACCCTGAGGGGCCCCACCCACAAAATCGGACCCTGAGGGGCCCCACCCACAAAATCAGACCCTGAGGGGCCCCACCCACAAAACCAGACCCTGAGGGGTCCCAGCCACAAGATAAGACCCTGAGGGGCCCCACCCACAAAATCGGACCCTGAGAGACCCCGGCCACAAAATCGAACCCAGAGGGGCCCCAGTCACAAAATCAGACCCTAAGGGGCCCAGGTCACGAAATCGGACCCTGAGGGGCCCCACCCACAAAATCAGACCCTGAGGGGCCCCACCCACCAAATTAGACCCTGAGGGGCCCCACCCTCAAAATCAGACCCTGAGGAGCCCCAGCCACAAAATCAGACCCTGAGGGGCCCCAGCCACAAAATCGGACTCTGAGGGGCCCCACCCACAAAATCGGACCCTGAGGGGCCCCACCCACAAATCCAGACCCTGAAGGGACCCGGCCACAAAATCAAACCCTGAGAGACCCCGGCCACAAAATCGGACCCTGAGGGGCCCCAACCACAAAATCAGACCCTGAGGGGCCCCAGTCACAAAATCGGACCCTGAGGGGCCCCACCCACAAAATCAGACCCTGAGGGACCCCAGCCACAAAATCAGAACCTGAGGGACCCCAACCACAAAATCAGAACCTGAGGGGCCCCACCCACAAAATCAGACCATGAGGGACCCCACCCACAAAATCGGACCCTGAGGGGCCCCGCCCACCAAATTAGACCCTGAGGGGCCCCACCCTCAAAATCGATCGCTGAGGGGCCCCACCCACAAAATCGGACCCTGAGAGACCCCGGCCACAAAATCGATCCCAGAGGGGCCTCAGTCACAAAATCAGACCCTAAGGTGCCCCGGCCACAAAATCGGACCCTGAGGGGCCCCACCCACAAAATCAGACCCTGAGGGTCCCCGGTCACAAAATCGGACCCTGAGGGGCCTCACCCACAGAATCGGACCCTGAGGGGCCCCACCCACAAAATCAGACCCTGAGGGGCCCCAGCCACAAAATCGGACCCTGAGGGGCCCCACCCACAAAATCGGACCATGAGGGGCCCCGCCCACCAAATTAGACCCTGAGGGGCCCCACCCTCAAAATCAGACCCTGAGGGGCCACAGTAACAAAATCAGACCATGAGGGGCCCCAGCCACAAAATCGGACCCTGAGGGGCCCCACCCACAAAATCGGACCCTGATGGGCCCCACCCACAAATCCAGACCCTGAGGGGCCCCAGCCACAAAATCGGACCCTGAGAGACCCCGGCCACAAAATCGGACCCTGAGAGACCCCGGCCACAAAATCGGACCCTGAGGGGCCCCAACCACAAAATCAGACCCTGAGGGGCCCCGGTCACAAAATCGGACCCTGAGGGGCCCCACCCACAAAATCAGACCCTGAGGGACCCCAGCCACAAAATCAGACCCTGAGGGGCCCCAGCCACAAAATCGGACCGTGAGGGGCCCCACCCACAAAATCGGTCCCTGAGGGGCCCCGCCCACAAAATCGGACCCTGAGGGGCCCCGCCCACCAAATTAGACCCTGACGGGCCCCACCCTCAAAATCGGTCCCTGAGGGGCTCCGGCCACAAAATCGGACCCTGAGGGGCCCCGGCCACAAAATCGGACCCTGAGGGACCCCACCTGCAAAATCGTACCCTAAGGGGCCCCACCCGCAAAATCGGACCCTGAGGGGCCCCACCCGCAAAATCGGACCCTGAGGGGCCCCACCCGCAAAATCGGACCCTGAGGGGCTCCACCCGCAAAATCGGACCCTGAGGGGCCCTGGCCCCAAAAATCAGACCCTGAGGGGCCCCAACCACAAAATCGGACCCTGAGAGGCACCGGCTACAAAATCGGACCCTGAGGGGCCCCGAACACAAAATTGGACCCTGAGGGGCCCCGGCCACAAAATCAGACCCTGAGGGGCCCCGGACACAAAATCAGACTCAGTGTCCCCGCCCACCAAATTGGACCCTGAAGGGCCCCATCCACCAAATCGGACCCAAAGTGGCCCCGCCCACCAAATCAGACCCAGAGTGGCCCCGCCCACCAAATTGGACCCTGAGGGGCCCCGCCCACCAAATGGAACCCTGAGGGGACCCGCCCACCAAATCGGATCCTGAGGGCCCAGCCCACCAAATCGGAACCTGAGGGGCCCCACCCACCAAATCGGATTCTGAAAGGCCCCAACCACAAAATCGGACCCTGAGGGGCCCCGGTCACAAAATCAGACCCTGAGGGGCCCCACCCACAAAATCGGACCCTGAGGGGCCCCACCCACAAAATCAGACCCTGAGGGGCCCCACCCACAAAATCAGACCCTGAGGGGTCCCAGCCACAAGATAAGACCCTGAGGGGCCCCACCCACAAAATCGGACCCTGAGAGACCCCGGCCACAAAATCGAACCCAGAGGGGCCCCAGTCACAAAATCAGACCCTAAGGGGCCCAGGTCACGAAATCGGACCCTGAGGGGCCCCACCCACAAAATCAGACCCTGAGGGGCCCCACCCACCAAATTAGACCCTGAGGGGCCCCACCCTCAAAATCAGACCCTGAGGAGCCCCAGCCACAAAATCAGACCCTGAGGGGCCCCAGCCACAAAATCGGACTCTGAGGGGCCCCACCCACAAAATCGGACCCTGAGGGGCCCCACCCACAAATCCAGACCCTGAAGGGACCCGGCCACAAAATCAAACCCTGAGAGACCCCGGCCACAAAATCGGACCCTGAGGGGCCCCAACCACAAAATCAGACCCTGAGGGGCCCCAGTCACAAAATCGGACCCTGAGGGGCCCCACCCACAAAATCAGACCCTGAGGGACCCCAGCCACAAAATCAGAACCTGAGGGGCCCCAACCACAAAATCAGAACCTGAGGGGCCCCACCCACAAAATCAGACCATGAGGGACCCCACCCACAAAATCGGACCCTGAGGGGCCCCGCCCACCAAATTAGACCCTGAGGGGCCCCACCCTCAAAATCGGTCGCTGAGGGGCCCCACCCACAAAATCGGACCCTGAGAGACCCCGGCCACAAAATCGATCCCAGAGGGGCCTCAGTCACAAAATCAGACCCTAAGGTTCCCCGGCCACAAAATCGGACCTTGAGGGGCCCCACCCACAAAATCAGACCCTGAGGGTCCCCGGTCACAAAATCGGACCCTGAGGGGCCTCACCCACAGAATCGGACCCTGAGGGGCCCCACCCACAAAATCAGACCCTGAGGGGCCCCAGCCACAGAATCGGACCCTGAGGGGCCCCACCCACAAAATCGGACCATGAGGGGCCCCGCCCACCAAATTAGACCCTGAGGGGCCCCACCCTCAAAATCAGACCCTGAGGGGCCACAGTAACAAAATCAGACCATGAGGGGCCCCAGCCTCAAAATCGGACCCTGAGGGGCCCCACCCACAAAATCGGACCCTGATGGGCCCCACCCACAAATCCAGACCCTGAGGGGCCCCAGCCACAAAATCGGACCCTGAGAGACCCCGGCCACAAAATCGGACCCTGAGGGGCCCCAACCACAAAATCAGACCCTGAGGGGCCCCGGTCACAAAATCGGACCCTGAGGGGCCCCACCCACAAAATCAGACCCTGAGGGACCCCAGCCACAAAATCAGACCCTGAGGGGCCCCAGCCACAAAATCGGACCGTGAGGGGCCCTACCCACAAAATCGGTCCCTGAGGGGCCCCGCCCACAAAATCGGACCCTGAGGGGCCCCGCCCACCAAATTAGACCCTGACGGGCCCCACCCTCAAAATCGGTCCCTGAGGGGCTCCGGCCACAAAATCGGACCCTGAGGGGCCCCGGCCACAAAATCGGACCCTGAGGGACCCCACCTGCAAAATCGTACCCTAAGGGGCCCCACCCGCAAAATCGGACCCTGAGGGGCCCCACCCGCAAAATCGGACCCTGAGGGGCCCCACCCGCAAAATCGGACCCTGAGGGGCTCCACCCGCAAAATCGGACCCTGAGGGGCCCTGGCCCCAAAAATCAGACCCTGAGGGGCCCCAACCACAAAATCGGACCCTGAGAGGCACCGGCTACAAAATCGGACCCTGAGGGGCCCCGGACACAAAATTGGACCCTGAGGGGCCCCGGCCACAAAATCAGACCCTGAGGGGCCCCGGACACAAAATCAGACTCAGTGTCCCCGCCCACCAAATTGGACCCTGAGGGGCCCCACCCACCAAATCGGATTCTGAAAGGCCCCAACCACAAAATCGGACCCTGAGGGGCCCCACACACAAAATCGGACCCTGAGGGTCCCCGCTGACCAAATTGAACTCTGAGGGGCCCCGCCCACCAAATCGGACCCAGAGTGGCCCGCCCACCAAATCAGACCTAGAGTGGCCCCGCTCACCAAATCGGACCCCGAGGGGACCCACCCACCAAATCGGACCCCAAGGGGCCCCGCCCATCAAATCAGACCCCGAGGGGGCCCGCCCACCAAATCGGACCCCGAGGGATCCCGCCCACCAAATCGGACCCAGAGGGTCCCCGCCAACCAAATTGGACGCTGAGGGGTCCCGCCCACCAAATCGAACTCTGATAGATCCGGCCCACCAAATCAGACCCTGAGGGGCCCAGCTCACCAAATCAGAACCAGAGTGGCCCCGCCCACCAAATCGGACCCAGAGTGGCCCCGCCCACCAAATCAGACCCAGAGTGGCCCCGCCCACCAAATTATACCCTGAGGGGCCCCACCCACAAAATCGGACCCTAAGAGGCCCGACCCACAAAATTGGACCCTGAGGGGCCCCGGCCACAAAATTGGACCCTGAGGGGATCCGGCCACAGTATCGGACCCTGAGTGGCCCCACTCACAAAATCGGACTCTGAGGGGCCCCGGACACAAAATCGGACCCTGAGGGGCCCCGGCCACAAAATCGGACCCTGAGGGACCCCACCTACAAAATTGAACCCTGAGGGGCCCCAACCACAAAATCGGATCCTGAGGGGCCCCACCCACAAAATCGGACCCTGAGGGGCCCCACCCACAAAATCGGACCCTTAGGGACCCCGGCCACAAAATCAGATCCTGAGGGGCCCCAACCACAAAATCAGACCCTGAGAGGCTCCGGCCGCAAAATCGGACCCTAAGGGGCCCCAACCACAAAATCGGACAATGAGAGGCACCGGCCACAAAATCGGACCCTGAGGGGCCCCCGACACAAAATCAGACCCTGAGGGGCCCCGGCCACAAAATCGGACCCTGAGGGGCCGAACCCACAAAATCAGACCCTGAGGGGCCCCGCCCACCAAATTAGACCCTGAGGAGCCCCACCCTCAAAATCGGACCCTGAGGGGCCCCAGCCACAAAATCAGACCCTGAGGGGCCCCAGCAACAAAATCGGACTCTGAGGGGCCCCACCCACAAAATCAGACCCTGAGGGGCCTCACCCACAAATCCAGACCCTGAGGTGACCCGGCCACAAAATCGGACCCTGAGGGGCCCCGCCCACCAAATCGGACCCTGAGGGGCCCCGCCCACTAAATTGGATTCTGAAAGGCCCCAACCACAAAATCGGACCCTGAGGGGCCCCGCTGACCAAATCGGACCCAGAGTGGCCCGCCTACCAAATCAGACCACGAGGTTCCCCGCCCACCAAATCGGACCCCGAGGGGCCCCGCCCACCAAATCGGACCCCGAGGGATCCCGCCCACCAAATCGGACCCGGAGGGTCCCCGCCCACCAAATTGGACCCTGAGGGGCCCCGCCCACCAAATCGGACCCCGAGGGGCCCCGCCCACCAAATTGGACCCTGAGGGATCCCGCCCACCAAATCGGACCCCGAGGGTCCCCGCCAACCAAATTGGACGCTGAGGGGCCCCGCCCACCAAATCAGACTCTGATAAATCCCGCCCACCAAATCAGACCCTGAGGGGCCCAGCTCACCAAATCGGACCCAGAGTGGCCCCGCCCCCAAATCGGACCCAGAGTGGCCCCGCCCACCAAATCAGACCCAGAGTGGCCCCACCCACCAAATTGGACCCTGAGGGGCCCCACCCACAAAATCGGACCCTGAGGGGCCCCGGCCACAAAATCGGACCGAGGGGCCACGGCCACAAAATCGGACCATGAGGGGCCCCGCCTACAAAATTGAACCCTGAGGGGCCCCAACCACAAAATCGGATCCTGAGGGGCCCCACCCACAAAATCGGATCCTGAGGGGCCCCAACCACAATATCGGACCCTGAGGGGCCCCACCCACAAAATCAGACCCTGAGGGCCCCGGTCACAAAATTGGATCCTGAGGGGCCCCAACCACAAAATCGAACCCTGAGGTGCCCCAACCACAAAATCGGACCCTGAAGGGCCCCACCCACAAAATTGGACCCTGAGGGGCCCCACCCACAAAATTGGACCCTGAGGGGCCTCGGCCAAAAAACTGGACCCTGAGGGGCCCCACCCACAAAATTGGACCCTGAGGGGCCCCGGCCACAAAATCGGACCCTGAGGGGCCCCGGCCACAAAATCAGATCCTGAGGGGCCCCAACCACAAAATCGGACCCTGAGAGGCTCCGGACACAAAATCGGACCCTGAGGGGCCCCAACCACAAAATCGGACCCTGAGAGGCACCGGCCACAAAATCGGACCCTGAGGGGCCCCGGCCACAAAATCGGACCCTGAGGGGCCCAACCCACAAAATCACTCAGTGTCCCCGCCCACCAAATTGGACCCTGATGTGCCCCGCCCACCAAATCGGACCCAGAGTGGCCCCGCCCACCAAATCAGACCAAGAGTGGCCCCGCCCACCAAATCGGACCCTGAGGGACCCCTCCCACCAAATCGGACACTGAGGCGCCCCGTCCACCAAATCGGACCCTTAGGGGGCCCGCCCACCAAATCGGACCCTGAGGGTCCCCGCCCACCAATTCGGACCCTGAGGGGCCCCACCCACTAAATCGGATTCTGAAAGGCCCCAAAAACAAAATCGGACCCTGAGGGGCACCGCTGACCAGATTGAACTCTGAGGGGCCCCACTCACGAAATCGGACCCTGAGTGGCCCCGCCCACCAAATTGGACCCTGAGTGGCCCCGCCCACCAAATCGGACCCTGAGTGGCCCCGTCCACCAAATCGGACCCTAAGGGGCCCCACCCACAAATTCGGACCCAGAGGTGCCCCGGCCACAAAATCGGACCCAGAGGGGCCCCACCCACAAAATCGGGCCCTGAGGGGTCCCACCCACCAAATCGGACCCTGAGGCCAAAGTGGCCCCTGAGAGGCACCCACAGTTAAAACAGATCCTGAGTTGAAAGTCTTGCTGGGGCAGCAGGCAAGTCTCTCTTAAAGGGGCAGCCCGGGCACCATTTCAAACCACTATCTGTACTTCCTTCAGGAAATACACATCTAGTTATAGTGGTTTGAAAAAACCACTATATTGTAATCCGAACGCTGCTAACTTATTCTTCTTCTTATTATTATTATTAAGTTGATTTCCGCAATTAATGCGGCCCGAACCGCTACACGCACAGACGCCGTTGAGGCGTCGTTTCGAAGCCAGCGTCCATGAGAGGTGTGCTAAGTATTTTTCGTGTCGATCGGATTTGTAGTTTTTGCGCAATTTGCGTTTGAAATTTTTTTTTCCCGTCATTGGAATGCACTGTCTCCAATGCTTTTCAATGGGTAATGGCAAAACGTGCCCTGAGGCGATTGAAATGACAGTTGAGCTCATTGATATGCGCAGGCAGACCCAGTTACTATGCCAACGCCTACGAACGTCACATGACATCCCAAGGACAGAGCCTCTGCCACATAATATCAGCTCTTAAAGTGAAACCCACAGCACAAATGCAAATCTAGCTTCATCACATGACATATGCCCCTGAGAGAGAATGTACGACAAAGTGGATTTAGAAGCCCAGTGAGCCACCCTGGCTCTTAAAGGGCCGACGTGCCACAGTGATTCTTAAAGGGCCAGCGCACCGAAATGAGTCTTAAAGGGCCGGTGCGCCAAATCGAAAGCTGAGTGACCCCGGCCTCCAAATCGGAGGCTGAGCCACCCCGGCCTCCAAATCGGAGGCTGAACCACCCCGGCCTCAAAATCGGAGGCTTAGCCACCCTTGCCTCAAAATCGGACCCAGTGTGGCCCCGCTCAAAAAATCAGACCCAGAGTAGCACAGCCCACCAAATCGGATCCTGAGGGGCCCCGCCCACCAAATCAGACTCCGAGTGTCCCCGCCCACCAAATCGGACCCTGAAGGGCCCCGTCCACCAAATCGGACCCTGAGGAGCCCCGCCCACCAAATCAGACCCTGAGAAGCCCCGCCCACCAAATCGGACCCAGAGTGACCCCGTCCACCAAATCGGACCCTGAAGGGCCCCGACCATCAAATCGGACCCAGAGTGGCCCCGCCCACCAAATCGGACCCAGAGGGGCCCCGACCATAAAATCGGACCCTGAGGGGCCCCGCCCACCAAATCGGAACCTGAGGAGCCCCGCCCACCAAATCGGACCCAGATTGACCCTGCCCACCAAATCGGACCCCAAGGAGCCCCGCCCACCAAATCGGACCCAGATTGACCACGCCCACCAAATCGGACCCTGAAGGGCCCCGCCCACCAAATCGGACCCAGAGGTGCCCCTCCCACCAAATCGGACCCTGAAGGGCCCAGCCCACCAAATCGGACCCAGAGGGGCCCCGCCCACCAAATCGGTCCCAGGGGGGCCCCGCCCACCAAATCGGACCATGAGGGGCCCCGCCCACCAAATCGGACCATGAGGGGCACCGCCCACTAAATCGGACCCAGAGTGGCCCCGCCCACCAAAATGGACCCAGGGGGCTCCACCCACAAAATCAGACCCTAAGGGGCCCCACCCACAAAATCGGACCCTGAGTGGGCCCGGCCACAAAATCAGACCCTGAGGGGCCCCAACCACAAAATCGGACCCTGAGAGACCCCGGCCACAAAATCGAACCTAGAGGGGCCCCAGTCACAAAATACGACCCTCAGGGGCCCCAACCACAAAATCAGACCCTGAGGTGCCCCGGTCACAAAATCAGACCCTGAGGGGCCCCACCCACAAAACCAGACCCTGAGGGACCCCAGCCGCAAAATAAGACCCTGAGGGGCCCCACCCACAAAATCGTACCCTGAGAGACCCCGGCCACAAAATCGAACCCAGAGGGGCCCCAGTCACAAAATCAGACCCTAAGGGGCCCAGGTCACGAAATCGGACCCTGAGGGTCCCCATCCACAAAATCAGACCCTGAGGGGCCCCGCCCACCAAATTAGACCCTGAGGGACCCCACCCTCAAAATCAGACCGAGGGGCCCCAGCCACAAAATCAGACCCTGAGGGGCCCCAGCCACAAAATCGGACTCTGAGGGGCCCCACCCACAAAATCGGACCCAGAGGGGCCCCACCCACAAATCCAGACCCTGAGGGGACCCGGCCACAAAATCGGACCCTGAGAGACCCCGGCCACAAAATCGGACCCTGAGGGGCCCCAACCACAAAATCAGACCCTGAGGGGCCCCAGTCACAAAATCGGACCCTGAGGGGCCCCACCCACAAAATCAGACCCTGAGGGACCCCAGCCACAAAATCAGAACCTGAGGGGCCCCGCCCACCAAATTGGACCCTGAGGGGCCCCGCCCACCAAATTGGACCCTGAGGGGCCCCGCCCACCAAATCAGACCCTGAGGGGCCCCGCCCACCAAATCGGACCCTGAGGGACTCTGCCCACCAAATCGGACCCTGAGGGGCCCCGCCCACTAAATCAGATTCTGAAAGGCCCCAACCACAAAATCGGACCCTGAGGGGCCCCACCCACAAAACCGGACCCTGAGGGTCCCCGCTGACCAAATTGAACTCTGAGGGGCCCCGCCCACCAAATCGGACCCAGAGTGGCCCGCCCACCAAATCAGACCTAGAGTGGCCCCGCTCACCAAATCGGACCCCGAGGGGCCCCACCCACCAAATCGGACCCCGAGGGGCCCCACCCACCAAATCGGACCCCGAGGGGCCCCGCCCACCAAATCGGACCCCGAGGGGCCCCGCCCACCAAATCGGACCCCGAGGGATCCCACCCACTAAATCGGACCACGAGGGTCCCCGCCAACCAAATTGGACCCTGAGGGGCCCCGCCCACCAAATCGGACTCTGATAGATCCCGCCCACCAAATCAGACCCTGAGGGGCCCAGCTCACCAAATCGGACCCAGAGTGACCCCGCCCACCAAATCGGACCCAGATTGGCCCCGCCCACCAAATCAGACCCAGAGTGGCCCCTCCCACCAAATTGTACCCTGAGGGGCCCCACCCACAAAATCGGACCCTAAGGGGCCCCACCCACAAAATTGGACCCTGAGGGGCCCCACCCACAAAATTGGACCCTGAGGGGCCCCACCCACAAAATCAGACCCTGAGGGGATCCGGCCACAACATCGGACCCTGAGTGGCCCCACTCACAAAATCGGACCCTGAGGGGCCCCAACCACAAAATCGGACCCTGACGGGCCCCGGCCACAAAATCGGACCCTGACGGGCCCCGGCCACAAAATCGGACCCTGAGGGGCCCCTGCCACAAAATCGGACCCTGAGGGACCCCACCTACAAAATTGAACCCTGAGGGGCCCCAACCACAAAATCGGATCCTGAGGGGACCCACCCACAAAATCGGACCCTGAGGGGCCCCACCCACAAAATTGGACCCTCAGGGGCCCCGGCCACAAAATTAGATCCTGAGGGGCCCCAACCACAAAATCGGACCCTGAGAGGCTCCGGCCGCAAAATCGGACCCTGAACGGCCCCAACCACAAAATCGGACCCTGAGAGGCACCGGCCACAAAATCGGACCCTGAGGGGCCCCGGACACAAAATCGGACCCTGAGGGGCCCCGGCCACAAAATCGGACCCTGAGGGGCCCAACCCACAAAATCAGACCCTGAGGGGCCCCGCCCACCAAATTAGACCCTGAGGGGCCCCACCCTCAAAATCAGACCCTGAGGGGCCCCGGCCACAAGATTGGACCCTGAGGGGCCCCAACCACCAAATCAGACCCTGAGGGGCCCCGGCCACAAAATTGGACCCTTAGGGGCCCCACCCACCAAATCAGCCCCTGAGGGGCCCCACCCACAAAATCGGGCCCTGAGGGCCCCACCCACAAAATCGGACCCTGAGGCCAAAGTGGCCCCTGAGAGGCACCCACAGTTAAAACGGATCCTGAGTTGAAAGTCTTGCAGGTGCAGCAGGCAAGTCTCTCTTAAAAGGGGCAGCCTGGGCAGCATTTCAAACCACTATCTGTACTTCCTTCAGGAAATACACATCTAGTTCTTCTTCTTATTATTATTAAGTTGATTTCCGCAATTAATGCGGCCCGAACCGCTACACGCACAGACTCCGTTGAGGTGTCGTTTCGAAGCCAGCGTCCATGAGATGTGTGCTAAGTATTTTTCGTGTCGATCGGATTTGTAGTTTTTGCGCAATTTGCGTTTGAAAATTTTTTTTCCCGTCATTGGAATGCACTGTCTCCAATGTTTTTCAATGGGTAATGGCAAAACGTGCCCTGAGGCGATTGAAATGACAGTTGAGCTCATTGATATGCGCAGGCAGACCCAGTTACTATGCCAACGCCTACGAACGCCACATGACGCCCCGAGGACAGAGCTTCTGCCACATAATATCAGCTCTTAAAGTGAAACCCACAGCACAAATGCAAATCTAGCTTCATCACATGACACATGCCCCTGAGAGAGAATGTGTGCGCCAAAGTGGATTTAAAAGAAGCCCAGTCAGCCAAACTAGCTCTTAAAGGGCCAACGCGCCAAAGTGATTGTTAAAGGGCCAGCGCACCCAAATGAGTCTTAAAGGGCCGACACACCAAATCGGAGACTGAGCCACCCCGGCCTCCAAATCAGAGGCTGAGCCACCCCGGCCTCCAAATCGGACAATGAGCCACCTCGGCCTCCAAATCGGAGCCTGATCCACCCCGGCCTCCAAATCGGAGCCTGATCCACCCCGGCCTCCAAATTGGAGCCTGATCCACCCCGGCCTCCAAATCGGAGGCTGATCGACCCCGGCCTCCAAATCGGAGGCTGAGCCACCCCGGCCTCCAAATCGGAGGCTGAGCCACCCCGGCCTCCAAATCGGAGGCTGAGCCACCCCGGCCTCCAAATCGGAGGCTGAGCCACCCCGGCCTCCAAATCGGAGGCTGAGCCACCCCGGCCTCCAAATCGGAGGCTGAGCCACCCCGGCCTCCAAATCGGAGGCTGAGCCACCCCGGCCTCCAAATCGGAGGCTGATCCACCCCGGCCTCCAAATCGGAGGCTGATCGACCCAGGCCTTCAAATCGGAGGCTGATCCACCCCGGCCTCCAAATAAGAGGCTGATCCACCCCGGCCTCCAAATAAGAGGCTGAGCCACCCCGGCCTCCAAATCGGAGGCTGAGCCACCCCGGCCTCCAAATCGGAGGCTGAGCCACCCCGGCCTCCAAATCGGAGGCTGAGCCACCCCGGCCTCCAAATCGGAGGCTCATCGACCCCGGCCTCCAAATCGGAAGCTCATCGACCCTGGCCTCCAAATTGCAGGCTGAGCGACCCCAGCCTCCAAATCTTACCCAGAGTGGCCCCGCCCACCAAATCGGACCCTGTGGGGCCCCGCCCACCAAATCGGACCCTGAGAGGCCCCGCCCACCAAATCGGACCCAGAGTGGTCCCGCCCAACAAATTGGACCCAGAGTGGTCCCGCCCACCAAATTGGACCCAGAGGGGCTCCGCCCACCAAATCAGACCCAGAGGGGCCCCTGCCACAAAATCAGACCCTGAGGGGCCACGGCCACAAAATCGGACCCTGATGGGCCCCAGTCACAAAATTGGACCCTGATAGGCCCCGGCCACAAAATCGGACCCTGAGGGGCCCCAACCACAAAATCGGACCCTGAGGGGACCCAACCACAAAATCGGACCCTGAGAGGCCCCGCCCACCAAACTGGACCCAGAGTGGCCCCGCCCACCAAATTGGACCCAGAGGGGCCCCACCCACAAAATCGGACCCAGAGGGGCCCCTGCCACAAAATCGGACCCTGAGGGGCCACGGCCACAAAATCAGACCCTGAGGGGCCGCGGCCACAAAATCGGACCCTGAGGGGCCCCAACCACAAAATCGGACCCTGAGGGGACCCAACCACAAAATCAGACCCTGAGGGGCCCCGGCCACAAAATCGGACCCTGAGGGGCCCCGGCCACAAAATCGGACCCTGAGGGGCCCAACCCACAAAATCGGACCCTGAGGGGCCCTGCCCACCAAATTGGACCCTGAGGGGCCCCGCCCACCAAATCGGAGCCTGAGAGGTCCCACCCACAAAATCGGACCCTGACGGGCCCCGGCCACAAAATCGGACCCTGAGGGGCCCCACCTGCAAAATTGGACCCTGAGGGGTTCCGGCCACAAAAATCGGATCCTGATTGACCCCGGCCACAAAATTGGACCCTGAGGGGCCCCAGCCACAAAATCGGACCTTGAGGGGCAACACCCACCAAATCAGACCCTGAGGGGCCCCGGCCACCAAATCGGACCCTGAGGGCCCCCGGCCACCAAATCGGACCCTGAGTGGCCCCGGCCACAAAATCGGACCCTGAGGGGCCCCACCCACAAAATCGGACCCTGAGGGGCCCCACCCACAAAATCAGGCCCTGAGGGGCCCCACCCACAAAATCAGACCATGAGGCCAAAGTGGCCCCTGAGAGGCACCCACAGTTAAATCGTATCCTGAGTTGAAAGTCTTGCAGGGGCAGCAGGCAAGTCTCTTAAAGGGGCAGCCCGGGCACCATTTCAAACCACTATCTGTACTTCCTTCAAGAAATACACATCTAGTTATAGTGGTTTGAAAAAACCACTATATTGTAATCCGAACGCTGCTAACTTATTCTTCTTATTATTATTATTATTATTAAGTTGATTTCCGCAATTAATGCGGCCCGAACCGCTACACGCACAGACTCCGTTGAGGTGTCGTTTCGAAGCCAGCGTCCATGAGAGGTGTGCTAAGTATTTTTCGTGTCGATCGGATTTGTAGTTTTTGCGCAATTTGCGTTTGAAAATTTTTTTTCCCGTCATTGGAATGCACTGTCTCCAATGCTTTTCAATAGGAAATGGCAAAACGTGCCCTGAGGCGATTGAAATGACAGTTGAGCTCATTGATATGCGCAGGCAGACCCAGTTACTATGCCAAAGCCTACGAACTTCACTTGAACCCCAGCACAGAGCCTCTGCCACATAATATCAGCTCTTAAAGCGAAACTCACAGCACAAATGCAAATCTAGCTTCATCACATGACACATGCCCCTGAGAGAGAATGTGTGCGCCAAAGTGGATTTAAAAGAAGCCCAGTGAGCCAAACTAGTTCTTAAAGGGCCAACGCGCCAAAGTGATTGTTAAAGGGCCAGCGCACCCAAATGAGTCTTAAAGGGCCGACACACCAAATCGGAGACTGAGCCACCCCGGCCTCCAAATCGGAGGCTGAGCCACCCCGGCCTCCAAATCGGAGGCTGAGCCACCCCGGCCTCCAAATCGGAGGCTGAGCCACCCCGGTCTCCAAATCGGAGGCTGAGCCACCCCGGCCTCCAAATCGGAGGCTGAGCCACCCCGGCCTCCAAATCGGAGGCTGAGCCACCTCGGCCTCCAAATCGGACGCTGAGCCACCCCGGCCTCCAAATCGGAGGCTGAGCCACCCCGGCCTCCAAATCGGAGGCTGAGCCACCCCGGCCTCCAAATCAGAGGCTGAGCCACCCCGGCCTCCAAATCGGAGGCTGAGCCACACCGGCCTCCAAATCGGAGGCTGAGCCACCCCGGCCTCCAAATCGGAGGCTGATCGACCCCCGGCCTCCAAATCGGAGGCTGATCGACCCCCGGCCTCCAAATCGGAGGCTGAGCCACCCCGGCCTCCAAATCGGAGGCTGAGCCACCCCGGCCTCCAAATCGGAGGCTGAGCCACCCTGGCCTCCAAATCGGAGGCTGAGCCACCCCGGCCTCCAAATCGGAAGCTCATCGACCCTTGCCTCCAAATGAGAGGCTCTTTGACCTCGGCCTCCAAATCGGAAGCTCAACGACCCCGGCCTCCAAATTGGAGGATGAGCGACCCCAGCCTCCAAATCTTACCCAGAGTGGCCCCACCCACCAAATCAGACCCAGAGAGGCCCTGCCCACCAAATCGGACCCTGAGGGGCCCCGCCCACCAAATCGTACCCTGTGGGGCCCCGCCCACCAAATCGGACCCTGAGAGGCCACGCCCACCAAATCGGACCCAGAGTGGTCCCGCCCACCAAATTGGACCCAGAGTGGTCCCGCCCACTAAATTGGACCCAGTGGGGCTCCGCCCACAAAATCAGACCCAGAGGGGCCCCTGCCACAAAATCAGACCCTGAGGGGCCGCGGCCACAAAATCGGACCCTGATGGGCCCCGGTCACAAAATTGGACCCTAATGGGCCCCGGCCACAAAATCGGACCCTGAGGGGCCCCAACCGCAAAATCGGACCCTGAGGGGACCCAACCGCAAAATCGGACCCTGAGAGGCCCCGCCCACCAAATTGGACCCAGAGTGGTCCCGCCCACCAAATTGGATCCAGAGGGGCCCCACCCACAAAATTGGACCCAGAGGGGCCCCAACCACAAAATCGGACCCTGAGGGGACCCAACCACAAAATCGGACCCTGAGGGGCCCTGCCCACCAAATCGGACCCTGAGGGGCCCCGCCCACCAAATCGGACCCTGAGAGGCCCCACCCACAAAATCGGACCCTGACGGGCCCCGGCCACAAAATCGGACCCTGAGGGGCCCCACCCACAAAATTGGACCCTGAGGGGTTCCGGCCCAAAAATCGGATCCTGAGTGGCCCCGGCCACAAAATCGGACCCTGAGGGGACCCAGCCACAAAATCGGACTTTGAGGGGCCCCACCCACCAAATCAGTCCCTGAGGGGCCCCGGCCACCAAATCGGACCCTGAGGGGCCCCGGCCACCAAATCGGACCCTGAGTGGCCCCGGCCACAAAATCGGACCCTGAGGGGCCCCACCCACAAAATCGGACCCTGAGGGGCCCCACCCACAAAATCAGGCCCTGAGGGGCCCCTCCCACAAAATCAGACCCTGAGGCCAAAGTGGCCCCTGAGAGGCACCCACAGTTAAATTGTATCCTGAGTTGAAAGTCTTGCAGGGCCAGCAGGCAAGTCTCTTAAAGGGGCAGCCCGGGCACCATTTCAAACCACTATCTGTACTTCCTTCAGGAAATACACATCTAGTATTATTATTACTATTCATTTGATTTCTGCAATTAATGTGACCCGAACCGCTACACGCACAGACTCTGTTGAGGCTTCGTTTCGAAGCCAGCGTCCACGAGAGGTGTGGTAAGTATTTTTCGTGTCGATCGGATTTGTAGTTTTTGCTCAATTTGCGTTTGAAAAAACATTTTCCTGTCATTGGAATGCATTGTCTGAATGCATTTTAATGGGAAAATGTTGCCATAGGGAAAACATGGGGCTATCGTGAGGTGGCAGTTAAGCTCATTGATATGCGCAGGCACACCCAGTTACTATGCCAACGCCTACGAACTTCACTTGAACCCCAGCACAGAGCCTCTGCCACATAATATCAGCTCTTAAAGTGAAACCCACAGCACAAATGCAAATCTAGCTTCATCACATGACACATGCCCCTGAGAGAGAATGTGTGCGCCAAAGTGGATTTAAAAGAAGCCCAATCAGCCAGACTAGCTCTTAAAGGGCCAACGCGCCAAAGTGATTGTTAAAGGGCCAGCGCACCCAAATGAGTCTTAAAGGGCCGACACACCAAATCGGAGACTGAGCCACCCCGGCCTCCAAATCAGAGGCTGAGCCACCCCGGCCTCCAAATCGGACAATGAGCCACCTCGGCCTCCAAATCGGAGCCTGATCCACCCCGGCCTCCAAATCGGAGCCTGATCCACCCCGGCCTCCAAATCGGAGGCTGATCGACACAGGCCTCCAAATCAGAGGCTGAGCCACCCCAGCCTCCAAATAGGAGGCTGAGCCACCCCGGCCTCCAAATCGGAGGCTGATACACCCCGGCCTCCAAATCGGAGGCTGATACACCCCGGCCTCCAAATCGGAGGCTGAGCCACCCCGGCCTCCAAATCGGAGGCTGAGCCACCCCAGCCTCCAAATCGGAGGCTGAGCCACCCCGGCCTCCAAATCGGAGGCTGAGCCACCCCGGCCTCCAAATCGGAGGCTGAGCCACCCCGGCCTCCAAATCGGAGGCTGAGCCACCCCGGCCTCCAAATCGGAGGCTGAGCCACCCCGGCCTCCAAATCGGAGGCTGAGCCACCCCGGCCTCCAAATCGGAGGCTGAGCCACCCCGGCCTCCAAATCGGAGGCTTATCAACCACCGGCCTCCAAATCAGAGGCCGAGCCACTCCGGCCTCCAAATCGGAGGCTGAGCCACCCCGGCCTCCAAATCGGAGGCTGAGCCACCCCGGCCTCCAAATCGGAGGCTGAGCCACCCCGGCCTCCAAATCGGAGGCTGAGCCACCCCGGCCTCCAAATCGGAGGCTGAGCCACCCCGGCCTCCAAATCGGAGGCTGAGCCACCCCGGCCTCCAAATCGGAGGCTGATCGACCCAGGCCTTCAAATCGGAGGCTGATCCACCCCGGCCTCCAAATAAGAGGCTGATCCACCCCGGCCTCCAAATAAGAGGCTGAGCCACCCCGGCCTCCAAATCGGAGGCTGAGCCACCCCGGCCTCCAAATCGGAGGCTGAGCCACCCCGGCCTCCAAATCGGAGGCTGAGCCACCCCGGCCTCCAAATCGGAGGCTGAGCCACCCCGGCCTCCAAATCGGAGGCTCATCGACCCCGGCCTCCAAATCAGAAGCTCATCGACCCTGGCCTCCAAATTGGAGGCTGAGCGACCCCAGCCTCCAAATCTTACCCAGAGTGGCCCCGCCCACCAAATCGGACCCTGTGGGGCCCCGCCCACCAAATCGGACCCTGAGAGGCCCCGCCCACCAAATCGGACCCAGAGTGGTCCCGCCCAACAAATTGGACCCAGAGTGGTCCCGCCCACCAAATTGGACCCAGAGGGGCTCCGCCCACCAAATCAGACCCAGAGGGGCCCCTGCCACAAAATCAGACCCTGAGGGGCCACGGCCACAAAATCGGACCCTGAGGGGCCCCAGTCACAAAATTGGACCCTGATAGGCCCCGCCCACCAAATTGGACCCAGAGTGGCCCCGCCCACCAAATTGGACCCAGAGGGGCCCCACCCACAAAATCGGACCCAGAGGGGCCCCTGCCACAAAATCGGACCCTGAGGGGCCACGTCCACAAAATCAGACCCTGAGGGGCCGCGGCCACAAAATCGGACCCTGAGGGGCCCCAACCACAAAATCGGACCCTGAGGGGACCCAACCACAAAATCGGACCCTGAGGGGCCCCTGACACAAAATCGGACCCTGAGGGGCCCCGGCCACAAAATCGGACCCTGAGGGGCCCAACCCACAAAATCGGACCCTGAGGGGCCCTGCCCACCAAATTGGACCCTGAGGGGCCCCGCCCACCAAATCGGAGCCTGAGAGGTCCCACCCACAAAATCGGACCCTGACGGGCCCCGGCCACAAAATCGGACCCTGAGGGGCCCCACCTGCAAAATTGGACCCTGAGGGGTTCCGGCCACAAAAATCGGATCCTGATTGACCCCGGCCACAAAATCGGACCCTGAGGGGCCCCAGCCACAAAATCGGACCTTGAGGGGCCCCACCCACCAAATCAGACCCTGAGGGGCCCCGGCCACCAAATCGGACCCTGAGGGGCCCCGGCCACCAAATCGGACCCTGAGTGGCCCCGGCCGCAAAATCGGACCCTGAGGGGCCCCACCCACAAAATCGGACCCTGAGGGGCCCCTCCCACAAAATCAGGCCCTTAGGGGCCCCACCCACAAAATCAGACCATGAGGCCAAAGTGGCCCCTGAGAGGCACCCACAGTTAAATTGTATCCTGAGTTGAAAGTCTTGCAGGGGCAGCAGGCAAGTCTCTTAAAGGGGCAGCCCGGGCACCATTTCAAACCACTATCTGTACTTCCTTCAAGAAATACACATCTAGTTATAGTGGTTTGAAAAAACCACTATATTGTAATCCGAACGCTGCTAACTTATTCTTCTTCTTATTATTATTATTAAGTTGATTTCCGCAATTAATGCGGCCCGAACCGCTACACGCACAGACTCCGTTGAGGTGTCGTTTCGAAGCCAGCGTCCATGAGAGGTGTGCTAAGTATTTTTCGTGTCGATCGGATTTGTAGTTTTTGCGCAATTTGCGTTTGAAAATTTTTTTTTCCCGTCATTGGAATGCACTGTCTCCAATGCTTTTCAATAGGAAATGACAAAACGTGCCCTGAGGCGATTGAAATGACAGTTGAGCTCATTGATATGCGCAGGCAGACCCAGTTACTATGCCAAAGCCTACGAACTTCACTTGAACCCCAGCACAGAGCCTCTGCCACATAATATCAGCTCTTAAAGCGAAACTCACAGCACAAATGCAAATCTAGCTTCATCACATGACACATGCCCCTGAGAGAGAATGTGTGCGCCAAAGTGGATTTAAAAGAAGCCCAGTGAGCCAAACTAGCTCTTAAAGGGCCAGCGCGCCAAAGTGATTGTTAAAGGGCCAGCGCACCCAAATGAGTCTTAAAGGGCCGACACACCAAATCGGAGACTGAGCCACCCCGGCCTCCAAATCGGAGGCTGAGCCACCCCGGCCTCCAAATCGGAGGCTGAGCCACCCCGGCCTCCAAATCGGAGGCTGAGCCACCCCGGCCTCCAAATCGGAGGCTGAGCCACCCCGGCCTCCAAATCGGACGCTGAGCCACCCCAGCCTCCAAATCGGAGGCTGAGCCACCCCGGCCTCCAAATCGGAGGCTGAGCCACCCCGGCCTCCAAATCGGACGCTGAGCCACCCCGGCCTCCAAATCGGAGGCTGAGCCACCCCGGCCTCCAAATCGGAGGCTGAGCCACCCCGGCCTCCAAATCGGAGGCTGAGCCACCCCGGCCTCCAAATCGGAGGCTGATCGACCCCCGGCCTCCAAATCGGAGGCTGAGCCACCCCGGCCTCCAAATCGGAGGCTGATCGACCCCCGGCCTCCAAATTGGAGGCTGAGCCACCCCGGCCTCCAAATCGGAGGCTGAGCCACCCCGGCCTCCAAATCGGAGGCTGAGCCACCCCGGTCTCCAAATCGGAGGCTGAGCCACCCCGGCCTCCAAATCGGAAGCTCATCGACCCTTGCCTCCAAATCGGAAGCTCAACGACCCCGGCCTCCAAATTGGAGGATGAGCGACCCCAGCCTCCAAATCTTACCCAGAGTGGCCCCACCCACCAAATCAGACCCAGAGAGGCCCTGCCCACCAAATCGGACCCTGAGGGGCCCCGCCCACCAAATCGGACCCTGTGGGGCCCCGCCCACCAAATCGGACCCTGAGAGGCCCCGCCCACCAAATCGGACCCAGAGTGGTCCCGCCCACCAAATTGGACCCAGAGTGGTCCCGCCCACCAAATTGGACCCAGTGGGGCTCCGCCCACAAAATCAGACCCAGAGGGGCCCCTGCCACAAAATCAGACCCTGAGGGGCCGCGGCCACAAAATCGGACCCTGATGGGCCCCGGTCACAAAATTGGACCCTGATGGGCACCGGCCACAAAATCGGACCCTGAGGGGCCCCAACCGCAAAATCGGACCCTGAGGGGACCCAACCGCAAAATCGGACCCTGAGAGGCCCCGCCCACCAAATTGGACCCAGAGTGGTCCCGCCCACCAAATTGGATCCAGAGGGGCCCCACCCACAAAATTGGACCCAGAATGGCCCCAACCGCAAAATCGGACCCTGAGGGGCCCCAACCGCAAAATCGGACCCTGAGGGGCCCCACCCACAAAATCAGACCCTGAGGCCAAAGTGGCCCCTGAGAGGCACCCACAGTTAAATTGTATCCTGAGTTGAAAGTCTTGCTGGGGCAGCAGGTAAGTATCTCTTAAAGGGGCAGCCCGGGCACCATTTCAAACCACTATCTGTACTTCCTTCAGGAAATACACATCTAGTATTATTATTACTATTCATTTGATTTCTGCAATTAATGTGACCCGAACCGCTACACGCACAGACTCTGTTGAGGCGTCGTTTCGAAGCCAGCGTCCACGAGAGGTGTGCTAAGTATTTTTCGTGTCGATCGGATTTGTAGTTTTTGCTCAATTTGCGTTTGAAAAAACATTTTCCTGTCATTGGAATGCATTGTCTGAATGCATTTTAATGGGAAAATGTTGCCATAGGGAAAACATGGGGCTATCGTGAGGTGGCAGTTAAGCTCATTGATATGCGCAGGCACACCCAGTTACTATGCCAATACCTACGGACTCTACACGACCCCAGCAGGGCAGAGTTTCTGCCAGATAATATCAGCTCTTAAAGCGAAACCCAAAGCACAAATGCAAATCTAGCTTCATCATATGACACATGCCCCTGAAAGATAATGTGCGCCAAAGTGGGTTTAGAAGCCCAGTGCGCCAAACTGGCTCTTAAGGTGCCGACGCGCCTAAGTGATTCTTAAAGGCCCGGCGCACCAAAATGAGTCTTAGAGGGCCGGCGCACGAAATCGAAGGCTGAGCCACCCCAGCCTCCAAATTGGAGGCTGAGACACCCTGGCTTCCAAATCGGACCCAGTGTGGCCCCGCCCTCCAAATCAGACCCAGTGTGGCCCCGTCCACCAAATCGGACCCAGAGTGGCCCCGCCCGCCAAATCGGATCCTGAGGTGCCCCACCCACCAAATCAGACCCTGAGGGGCCCCACTGGCCAAAGTGGCCCCTGAGAGGCACCCACAGTTATAACGGATCCTGAGTTGAAAGTCTTGCAGGGGCAGCAGGCAAATCTATCTTAAAGGGGCAGCCCGGGCACCATTTCAAACCACTATCTGTACTTCCTTCAGGAAATACACATCTAGTATTATTATTACTATTCAGTTGATTTCCGCAATTAATGCGGCCCGAACCGCTGCACGCACAGACTCCGTTGAGGCCTCGTTTCGAAGCCAGCGTCTACGAGAGGTGTGCTAAGTATTTTTCATGTAGATCGGATGTAGAGTTTTTGCGCAATTTGCGTTTGAATAAACATTTTCCTCAATGCATTTCAATGGGAAAATGTTGCCACAGGGAAAACATGGGACAGTCGTGAGGTGGCAGTTAAGCTTATTGATATACGCAGGCTCACCCAGTTACTATGCCAACGCCTACGAACTTCACATGACCTCTCTAGGACAGCGTTTCTGGCAGATAATTTCAGCTCTTAAAGCGAAACCAACAGCATAAATGCAAATCTAGCTTCATCACATGACGCATGCCCCTGAGAGAGAATGTGCGCCAAAGTGGATTTAGAAGCCCAGTGAGCCAAACTGGCTCTTAAAGGGCCAACGCGCCAAAGTGATTGTTAAAGGGCCGGCGCACCGAAATGAGTCTTAAAGGTCCGGCGCGCCAAATCGAAAGCTGAGTGACCCGAGGCTCCAAATCGGAGGCTCAGCCACCCCGACCTCCAAATCAGAGGCTGATCCACCCTGGCCTCCAAATCGGACCCAGTGTGGCCCCGCTAAAAAAAATCAGACCCCGAGTGGCCCCGCCCACCAAATTGGACCCTGAAGGGCCCCGCCCACCAAATCAGACTGTGTACCCCCCCACCAAATTGGACCCTGAAGGGCCCCGCCCACCAAATCGGACCATGAAGGGCCCCGCCCACCAGATCGGACCCTGAGGGGCCCCGCCCACCAAATCGGACCCTGAGGGTCCCCGTCCACCAAATCAGACTGTGTACCCCCCCCACCAAATTGGACTCTGAAGGGCCCCGTCCACCAAATCAGACTGTGTACCCCCCACCAAATTGGACCCTGAAGGGCCCCGCCCACCAAATCAGACTGTGTACCCCCCACCAAATTGGACCCTGAAGGGCCCCGCCCACCAAATCGGACCCAGAGTGGCCCCGCCCACCAGATCGGACCCTGAGGGGCCCCGCCCACCAAATCGGACCCTGAGGGGCCCCGTCCACCAAATCGGACCCTTTGGGGCCCCGTCCACCAAATCGGACCCTGAGGGGCCCCACCCACCAAATCGGATTCTGAGGGGCCCCAACCACAAAATCGGACCCTGAGGGGCACCACCCACAAAATCAGACCCTGAGGGGCCCCACCCACAAAATTGGACCCTGAGGGGCCCCACCGACCAAATCGGACCCTGAGGGGCCCCGCTAACCAAATCGAACTCTGAGGGGTCCCACTCACCAAATCGGACCCTGAGGGGCCCCGCCCACCAAATTGGATTCTGACTGGACCCTCCCACCAAATCGGACCCTGAGGGGCCCCACCCACCAAATCGGACCCTGAGGTGCCCCTGCTACAAAATCGGACCCTGAGTGGCCCCACCCACAAAATCGGGCCCTGAGGGGTCCCACCCACAAAATCAGACCCTGAGGCCAAAGTGACCCCTGAGAGGCACCCACAGTTAAAACGGATCCTGAGTTGAAAGTCCTGCAGGGGCAGCAGGCAAGTCTTTCTTAAAGGGGCAGCCCGGGCACCATTTCAAACCACTATCTGTACTTCCTTCAGGAAATACACATCTAGTTATTATTATTATTATTAAGTTGATTTCCGCAATTAATGCGGCCCGAACCGCTACACATACAGACTCCGTTGAGGTGTCGTTTCGAAGCCAGCGTCCATGAGAGGTGTGCTAAGTATTTTTCGTGTCGATCGGATTTGTAGTTTTTGTGCAATTTGCGTTTGAAAATTTTTTTTCCCGTCATTGGAATGCACTGTCTCCAATGCTTTTCAATAGGAAATGGCAAAACGTGCCCTGAGGCGATTGAAATGACAGTTGAGCTCATTGATATGCGCAGGCAGAACCAGTTACTATGCCAACGCCTACGAACGCCACATGACGCCCCGAGGACAGAGCTTCTGCCACATAATATCAGCTCTTAAAGTGAAACCCACAGCACAAATGCAAATCTAGCTTCATCACATGACACATGCCCCTGAGAGAGAATGTGTGCGCCAAAGTGGATTTAAAAGAAGCCCAGTGAGCCAAACTAGCTCTTAAAGGGCCAACGCGCCAAAGTGATTGTTAAAGGGCCAGCGCACCCAAATGAGTCTTAAAGGGTCGACACACCAAATCGGAGACTGAGCCACCCCGGCCTCCAAATCGGAGGCTGAGCCACCCCGGCCTCCAAATCGGAGGCTGATCGACCCCGGCCTCCAAATCGGAGGCTGAGCCACCCCGGCCTCCAAATCGGAGGCTGAGCCACCCCGGCCTCCAAATCGGAGGCTGAGCCACCCCGGCCTCCAAATCGGAGGCTGAGCCACCCCGGCCTCCAAATCGGAGGCTGAGCCACCCCGGCCTCCAAATCGGAGGCTCATCGACCCCGGCCTCCAAATCGGAAGCTCATCGACCCCTGCCTCCAAATCGGAGGCTCTTTGACCTCGGCCTCCAAATCGGAAGCTCAACGACCCCGGCCTCCAAATTTGAGGCTGAGCGACCCCAGCCTCCAAATCTTACCCAGAGTGGCCCCACCCACCAAATCAGACCCAGAGAGGCCCTGCCCACCAAATCGGACCCTGAGGGGCCCCACCCACCAAATCGGACCCTGTGGGGCCCCACCCACCAAATCGGACCCTGAGAGGCCCCGCCCACCAAATTGGACCCAGAGTGGTCCCGCCCACCAAATTGGACCCAGAGTGGTCCCGCCCACCAAATTGGACCCAGTGGGGCTCCGCCCACAAAATGAGACCCAGAGGGGCCCCTGCCACAAAATCAGACCCTGAGGGGCCGCGGCCACAAAATCAGACCCTGATGGGCCCCAGTCACAAAATTGTACCCTGATAGGCCCCGGCCACAAAATCGGACCCTGAGGGGCCCCAACCACAAAATCGGACCCTGAGGGGACTCAACCACAAAATCGGACTCTGAGAGGCCCCGCCCACCAAATTGGACCAAGAGTGGTCCCGCCCACCAAATTGGACCCAGAGGGGCCCCACCCACAAAATCAGACCCAGAGAGGCCCCTGCCACAAAATCGGACCCTGAGGGGCCACGGCCACAAAATCAGACCCTGAGGGGCCGCGGCCACAAAACCGGACCCTGAGAGGCCCCAACCACAAAATCGGACCCTGAGGGGACCCAACCACAAAATCGGACCCTGAGGGGCCCTGCCCACCAAATTGGACCCTGAGGGGCCCCGCCCACCAAATCGGACCCTGAGAGGCCCCACCCACAAAATCAGACCCTGACGGGCCCCGGCCACAAAATCGGACCCTGAGGGGCCCCACCCACAAAATCGGACCCTGAGGGGCCCCACCCACAAAATCAGGCCCTGAGGGGCCCCACCCACAAAATCAGACCCTGAGGCCAAAGTGGCCCCTGAGAGGCACCCACAGTTAAATCGTATCCTGAGTTGAAAGTCTTGCAGGGGCAGCAGGCAAGTCTCTCTTAAAGGGGCAGCCCGGGCACCATTTCAAACCACTATCTGTACTTCCTTCAGGAAATACACATCTAGTTATAGTGGTTTGAAAAAACCACTATATTGTAATCCGAACGCTGCTAACTTATTCTTCTTCTTATTATTATTATTATTAAGTTGATTTCCGCAATTAATGCGGCCCGAACCGCTACACGCACAGACTCCGTTGAGGTGTCGTTTCGAAGCCAGAGTCCATGAGAGGTGTGCTAAGTATTTTTCGTGTCGATCGGATTTGTAGTTTTTGCGCAATTTGCGTTTGAAAATTTTTTTTCCCGTCATTGGAATGCACTGTCTCCAATGCTTTTCAATGGGTAATGGCAAAACGTGCCCTGAGGCGATTGAAATGACAGTTGAGCTCATTGATATGCGCAGGCAGACCCAGTTACTATGCCAACGCCTGCGAACTTCACTTGAACCCCAGCACAGAGCCTCTGCCACATAATATCAGCTCTTAAAGTGAAACCCACAGCACAAATGCAAATCTAGCTTCATCACATGACACATGCCCCTGAGAGAGAATGTGTGCGCCAAAGTGGATTTAAAAGAAGCCCAGTCAGCCAAACTAGCTCTTAAAGGGCCAATGCGCCAAAGTGATTGTTAAAGGGCCAGCGCACCCAAATGAGTCTTAAAGGGCCAACACACCAAATCGGAGGCTGATCCACCCCGGCCTCCAAATCGGAGGCTGAGCCACCCCGGCCTCCAAATCGGAGGCTGAGCCACCCCGGCCTCCAAATCGGAGGCTGAGCCACCCCGGCCTCCAAATCGGAGGCTGAGCCACCCCGGCCTCCAAATCGGAGGCTGATCCACCCCGGCCTCCAAATCGGAGGCTGATCGACCCAGGCCTTCAAATCGGATTCTGATCCACCCCGGCCTCCAAATAAGAGGCTGAGCCACCCCGGCCTCCAAATCGGAGGCTGAGCCACCCCGGCCTCCAAATCGGAGGCTGAGCCACCCCGGCCTCCAAATCGGAGGCTGAGCCACCCCGGCCTCCAAATCGGAGGCTGAGCCACCCCGGCCTCCAAATCGGAGGCTGAGCCACCCCGGCCTCCAAATCGGAGGCTCATCGACCCCGGCCTCCAAATCGGAAGCTCATCGACCCCGGCCTCCAAATTGGAGGCTGAGCGACCCCAGCCTCCAAATCTTACCCAGAGTGGCCCCGCCCACCAAATCGGACCCTATGGGGTCCCGCCCACCAAATCGGACCCTGAGAGGCCCCGCCCACCAAATCGGACCCAGAGTGGTCCCGCCCAACAAATTGGACCCAGAGTGGTCCCGCCCACCAAATTGGACCCAGAGGGGCTCCGCCCACCAAATCAGACCCAGAGGGGCCCCTGCCACAAAATCAGACCCAGAGGGGCCCCGGCCACAAAATCGGACCCTGAGGGGCCCCAACCACAAAATCGGACCCTGAGGGGACCCAACCACAAAATCGGACCCTGAGAGGCCCCGCCCACCAAATTGGACCCAGAGTGGTCCCGCCCACCAAATTGGACCCAGAGGGGCCCCACCCACAAAATCGGACCCAGAGGGGCCCCTGCCACAAAATCGGACCCTGAGGGGCCACGGCCACAAAATCAGACCCTGAGGGGCCGCGGCCACAAAATCGGACCCTGAGGGGCCCCAACCACAAAATCGGACCCTGAGGGGACCCAACCACAAAATCGGACCCTGAGGGGCCCCTGACACAAAATCGGACCCTGAGGGGCCCCTGACACAAAATCGGACCCTGAGGGGCCCCAGCCACAAAATCGGACCCTGAGGGGCCCAACCCACAAAATCGGACCCTGAGGGGCCCTGCCCACCAAATTGGACTCTGAGGGGCCCCGCCCACCAAATCGGACCCTGAGAGGTCCCACCCACAAAATCGGACCCTGACGGGCCCCGGCCACAAAATCGGATCCTGAGGGGCCCCACCTGCAAAATTGGACCCTGAGGGGTTCCGGCCACAAAAATCGGATCCTGATTGGCCCCGGCCACAAAATCGGACCCTGAGGGGCCCCAGCCACAAAATCGGACCTTGAGGGGCCCCACCCACCAAATCAGACCCTGAGGGGCCCCGGCCACCAAAAAGGACCCTGAGGGGCCCCGGCCACCAAATCGGACCCTGAGGGGCCCCGGCCACCAAATCGGACTCTGAGTGGCCCCGGCCACAAAATCGGACCCTGAGGGGCCCCACCCACAAAATCGGACCCTGAGGGGCCCCACCCACAAAATCAGGCCCTGAGGGGCCCCACCCACAAAATCAGACCATGAGGCCAAAGTGGCCCCTGAGAGGCACCCACAGTTAAATCGTATCCTGAGTTGAAAGTCTTGCAGGGGCAGCAGGCAAGTCTCTTAAAGGGGCAGCCCGGGCACCATTTCAAACCACTATCTGTTCTTCCTTCAGGAAATACACATCTAGTTATTATTATTAAGTTGATTTCCGCAATTAATGCGGCCCGAACCGCTACACGCACAGACTCCGTTGAGGTGTCGTTTCGAAGCCAGCGTCCATGAGAGGTGTGCTAAGTATTTTTTGTGTAGATCGGATTTGTAGTTTTTGCGCAATTTGCGTTTGAAAATTTTTTTTCCCGTCATTGGAATGAACTGTCTCATTGCATTTGAATGGGGACATTTTGCCATAGACAAAACGTGCCCTGAGGCGATTGAAATGGCAGTTGAGCTCATTGATATGCGCAGGCAGACCCAGTTACTATGCCAACGCCTATGAACGTCACATGACCTCTCCAAGACAGAGCTTCTGCCACATAATATCAGCTCTTAAAGCAAAACCCACAGCACAAATGCAAATCTAGCTTCAACGGTTTCTAAAGCCCTAGGCTGTTGTCAAATCCTGAACTCACACTCCCCCCTGCCATCTTGTGGTCATTCATGGTACTGCACTTCGTCTACACTGTTCAGCTGTTTCCCTTCTATCATAACTGACAATTCCGTCCATCCGTCAGGTCACCTTCCCTACACCTTCATCAGGCATAAACTGAGAAGAGATGGCAACACTTATATAGGAATTATACAAGGACATGAGAGATGCCTGAAAGATAGGCCAAGGAAATCAAATTAAGGTTTTTGTATACATGTAGATGAGGTGGAAGTGTTCTATTAGAGATCTGAAGACCTTCTTGTAGAGGTCTGAACTGGAAGTGTTCTGTCAGATATCAGGAGACCTTCTTGTGGAGTGTGAACTGAGTCATGAATCCAGGTGTCAAATTGAGTCCTATTGTTAGAGATTGAAACATATGTATAAATTTGAACTCCCATATTTTCCTTTCTCTGTCACTATTGAAATGACCTTTCAAAATTAGGACTTTTAGATCTGCCATACTGTGTCCAGATCTAGAGAAGTGTAATACTACAGCTGTGTCCAGCTCAGTTTTTATCATATGCCTATGCAGATTCATCCTTGTTTGAAGTTTTTGTTTAGTTTCTCCTATGTATGTCCCTGCATTGCACCTTGTACATTGTATCATGTACATGACATTGGATGGCCCCTTTGTTCACCTGATCTGAACCCCATAGAGGACAAGTGGTCCCTCATAAAAAAGTGAAATCTACAGGGAGTGAAAACAGTACACTTCTCGGAACAGTGTGAGGGAGGCTGTGGCAGCTGCGGCATGCAATGCTGATCGTAAACACATCAAGCAACTGACAGAATCTATGGATGGAAGGAAGGTGAGTGTCATCGTAAAGAAAGGTGGCTATGTTGGTCCCTTTTTTTTTGGTTTGGAATGTCAGAAATGTTTATTTCTACATTTTGTGTTGTTATATTGGTTTACATGGTGAAAATAAACAAGTGAGATGGGTATATATTTGGCTTTTATTAAGTTGCCTAATAATTCTGCAGAGTAATAGTTATCTCCACAAACAGATATTCTCCGAAGATTGTCAAATAGAAAAAAAACCCCACTCCAACTTCCAAAAATATTAAGATTTGATATTTATGAGTCTTTTCGGTTGATTGAGAACATATTTGTTGTTCAATAATAATAAGAATCCTCTCAAATACAACTTGCCTAATAATAATTATACAAACAGTGTATAATGCTCCATATATAATGGACCCCGTATATGATGCTCTAGTGTATGATGGGCCCCATTTATAATGCTCCAGTGTATAATGGACCCCGTATATGATGCTCTAGTGTATGATGGGCCCCATTTATAATGCTCCAATGTATAATGGACCCCGTATATGATGCTCTAGTGTATGATGGGCCCCATTTATAATGCTCCAGTGTATGATGGACCCCATTTATAATGCGCAGGTGTATGATCGGCCCCATTAATAATGCCCCAGCATATGATGGGCCCATATAATGCTCCATATATAATGGTCCCCATATGATGCTCCAGTGTATAGAATCATAGAATCGTAGAGTTGGAAGGGACCTCCTGGGCCATCTGGTCCAACTCCCTGCTCAAAGCAGGATTCGCTAAATCATCCCAGTCAGATATCTGTTCAGCCTCTGTTTGAAGACTTCCATTGAAGGAGAACTCACCACTTCTCGTGGCAGCTTGTTCCACTCATTGATCACTCTAACTGTCAAAAAGCTTTTTCTAATATCTAATCTGTGTCTCCTCCCATTCAGTTTCATCCCATTGCTTCTAGTCTTTCCTTGTGCAAATGAGAATAAAGTTGATCCTTCTACAATGTGACAGCCGTTTAGATATTTGTAGACAGCTATTAAGTCTCCTCTCAGTCTTCTCTTTTGCAAACTAAACAATCCCAAATCCTGCAACCTTTCCTCTTAAGACAGAGTTTGCAGACCGGTCACCATTCTGGTCGCTCTTTTCTGAACTTGCTCCAGTTTGTTGATGTCTTTTTTAAAATGTGGTGCCCAAAACTGGACACAATATTCCAGATGAGGTCTGACGAAAGAGGAGTAGAGGGAAATAATGACTTCACGTTATCTAGACTGTATGCTTCTGTTAATACATCCTAGAATTGCATTTGCCTTTTTTGCTGCTGCATCACACTGTTGACTCATATTCAGTCTGTGATCTATTAGTATACCCAAGTCTTTTTCACATGTGCTGTTGCTTAGCCCTATTCCTCCCATTCTATATATGCTTTTTTCATTTTTATTGCCCAGATGTAGTACTTTGCATTTTTCCCTGTTAAAAACCATTCTGTTAGTTGCTGCCCACTTCTCCAGTTTATTTATCTTTTTGAATAATGTATAATGGGCCCTATCTATGAAAGGCTTCAAAGGCGGGCTACTAAAATGATAAATGGAGTTGGTTCACTACAATACCCAGAAAGGTTATCAAAATTAGGTCTATTTACTCTAGAAAAGAGAAGTCTTAGGGGAGACCTAATATATATGTACAAGTATATCAGAGGGCAATACAGAGATCTCTCCAATGAACTGTTTGTACCAAGGACTGTGACAAGAACAAGGGGGGAATTCACTTCGTTTGGAGGAAAGACAATTTCTGCACCAGCATAGAAGAGGGTTCTTCACGGTAAGAGCAGTGAGGCTCTGGAATTCTCATCCTGAGGAAGTGGTGATGGCCAACTCACTGAATGAATGTTAGAAAGGAATGGATCTTTCTTGTGAGTAACAGTATAGAAGGTTACGAATAACATAATATTATAGGTAGATGGTTGACCCAGCTTAGGGGAAGGAATTTTTTTCCCCTATGGAGAAAATTGGCTCCTACTCTGTGGGTTTTTTGCCTTCCCCAGGAACAACAATGCAGAACAGCTGCACTAAAAATAGGCTGAACTAGATGGACATAAGGTCTTCCTTCAGCCTTCAAAACTATGTATGTATGTTACAATGTATGATGTTCAAGTGTATGAAGGGCCCCATATATAGTTCTCCATTGCATAATGCTTCCCATATATTGCTCCAAACATTATAAAAAATGAAATACCTCTCCTCGCAGGGCACTGCTCCACTCTAGACTCCTCAGAGTCACCATATTAAAGCTCTCTGCACTTGGACTCTTCAGGCAGAGGGCGTACAGACGTGACGTCAGCGCGCTCTCTGACCTCAATGTCACTGTCAGGAAACACGGAAGAGGTCACAGTTGTGGAGCAGGGAGAGGTAAATATTGCAAGTGCTGTTGCCCTGAGCAAGCAGGGGGGGCCCACTCGTGAGCGATGGCAGTGGCACAGGGCCCCTCATAGCATGATGGTGTCTGTGACAGCGAGTGTGCCCCCTCACTGTCAACGACACCGGCATACTGTGAGGGGCCCTGTGCCAGTGCCATCGCTCACAATTTGTCCCCCCACCTACTCAGGGCCCCGGCACTTGCCGGGTGCGCCAGGTGCTGATGCCGGCCCTGGGGGGGTACAGCCCAGTTAGGGAGGTGGAAAAAATGGCATATGTTGAGGTGTAGGTTGGAGGTTCAGCAGCTGTAACAGGAGGAATTGCAGAAGTCTGAGGAAGAGGAGGACAAAGCGAGCCATTTTGCTGGCAACCTATGTGTCATCAGGGGAAGGTGGTACAAGATCCTTTGAAACCCAGGCAAAGTTCATTTTAATGAAGGTGAGTTCACCAACATTTTGGGTCGACAGCCGGGTCCTTCTTTCTGTCAAGATTGATCCAGCAGCACTGAAGACTCTTTCAGATAGCACACTATCAGCAGGGCAAGCGAGCTCCTGTAAGGCATATTGTGCCAATTCAGGCCAGGGGTCCAATTTAGAGGCCCAGTAGTCAAAGGGGAATGAACTGTGAGGGAGAACATCGATAGGGGAGGAGAGGTAATTTTGAAAAATAGTTGACAACTGCTGTCTCCTGTCTGTTGCAATCGATTCAGTATTAACAGTCATGTGAGCGGTCCTCAAGAAATCAGTCCACAACATGGTCTGGAAACTCCTGCCTCCAACGCCAGTTCAGCTGTGTGCACCATTAACAGCTCTTCCATTTGGCGCAGTACGGCTCGTAGTACAACCTACACCGCTGCTGTGTGCTGGGAATGCCTCTAACAAACGGTTTACCAGAGTTGCTTGTTTGTTTGCCAATATTCGCTCTAGGTTCTCCTGTGGCATGATGTTCTGTAATTTGCCTTTATAGCGTGGATCGAGGATGCTGGCCAACCAGTAGTCGTCATCCTTCATAATTTTGACAATGCGGGGGTCCTTTTTTAGGATCCGCAAGAGATAATCACACATATGGGCCAATGTTCAAGTTGTCAATGATGCACTGACAGTGGTGGGTGGAGGAGCACTTTCTGCCAAATCCACATCCCTCCAGTCATGCACAAACCCTGTACCTGACCTTGGCAAGTCAACATTTTCTCTTGCCCCCGAGAAGCTTCCTCCTCCCCAAAATAATTATCCCCCTCATCCTCCTCCTCTTACTCTTCTTCCTCCGCCTCGTCCAGGACAGTTCCCTGGGCAGACAATGGCTGACTGTCATCAAGGCTTCCCTCCTTCTCCTCCTCCTCCTCTTCCTTCTCCGCTGCAGATGCCTGATCCTTAATGTGCATCAAAGTTTGCATGAGCAGACGCATAAGTGGTATGCTTATGATGGCGTTGTCTGCGCTTTCCAGCCATGTGCATTCCTCAAAACACTGAAGGACTTTACTGAGGTCTTTCAGTTTTGACCACTGCACACCAGACAACTCCATGTCTGCCCTCAAACTGTCTGCCCGTGTATCCTCCCACAAATGCATTACAACCTGCCTCTGTTCGCACAGCCTCTCAACCATGTGCATGGCGGAGTTCCACTTTGTTGCAACGTCTATGATTAGGCAGTGCTTGGGGAGGTGGAGCGATCGCTGCAGCCTCTGCATACGACTGGAGTCTATGGGTGAGCGATGGGTGTGCGAGCACAGTCTTCGTACCCTATGGAGCAGGGCTGTTACCTTCGGATAATTATTTAGGAAACACTGCACCACCAGGTTCAAGGTGTGAGCCAGGCAAGGTATGTGTCTGAGTTTTGCAAGGGCTATGGCCATCACAAAATTATGGCCGTTATCACTGACTACTTTGCTTGGCTCAAGATCTAGACTTCCCAGCCATGACTCAGTTTCTCGCTGCAGGTACTCGGCCAGTACCTCCACGGTGTTTCTGTTGTCGCCCAAAGATATCACCTTTAAAACAGCCTGCTGACACTTAGCACTAGCTGTTCGATAGTGGGACACCTCGTGTGCAACACTGGCAGCTGCGGATGGAGTGCTCGTGCGACTGCGCTGTCGACGAGCTTTCGCTTCTGGAGGAGGACAAGGATGGTCGAAAGCCTACAGCCAACTGTTTCCTATACCGTGGGCTAGGCAGCACTGTTCCACTGCCACTGTCTGCTGTGGAGCCTGCATCCACCACATTAACCCAGTGCACAGTGATTGACACGTAACGGCCCTGGCCATGCCTACTGGACCATGCATCTGTTGTGCGGTGCACCTTTCCACTTGCTGATTGTTTGAGTGCATGGACAATGCGGCCTTTCACATGCAGGTGGAAGGCAGGGATGGCTTTTCTAGAAAAGAAGTGCCGACTGGGAAGGTCATAGCGTGGGACAGCGTAGGCCATGAGCTCTCGGAACGCTTCGCTTTCAACCAAAAGGAAGGGAATCATCTCTAATGAGATCAGTTTGGTAATGTAGGTGTTAAAAACCAGTGTAAGTGGTTGAGAGGATGAGTACTTTCTTGTCTGGTAGGGTGAGCTGGACTTGAGAGCTGCATATGGGGGAACTAGCGGTAGACCGGACAGACTGAGAGGGGATTGGTGATGGTGGTGGTGGTGATGGCCTAGATTCAGTCACAAACACATTGTGATTCCCTGACTGCTTTGGCCTTGCGACGACACCTCAACATTTCTTGCTGGTGGTTTGCTTACTGGTGGGCTTACAGTGGGGGAAGCGATGGAGCATTGCTGGCCACCTTCAGTCAGAGCAGGTGCACATGTGCTACCTGAGGTTTTGTAGTCTGTCCATGCTTGCAAGTGCATGGTAATTAAATGTCTAAGCATGCAACTGGTATTCAAATTTCGGAGATTTTTCCCTCAACTAAAGGTCCTTCCGCACTTCTTACAGATAACCTTTGCCTCATCAGTAGGATGTTGGTCAAAAAAGTGCCACACTGCACTCTTCCTACTATGGTATAAATTTTCAGGGCTTGCACGCTGTGCTAATTTGACCGTATGGCCAAGCTGTCCTGCAACTCTTTTTGTTTTTTTAACACATTTTTGGACAGCTACGTGCCTGCCAGATAACCGCTACTGCGATGAGCTATTGCCAGCGGCACCCTCTTCCCCCAATAGATGCCAATCTGGGTCAACATCTGGGTCACCTCCTCTTCAATTTTATCTGCACCTTCCTCTGTGTCACCATGTAAGGTGGTATAGTATGCGGGAAGGGGCACCTGAGTTTCATCAGGGTCAGATTCTGGCTCAGTAGACTGCAAGGGCAATATAGTGCTCTGGGTCAATGAAGCAGCAGAATCATCTAGCAGTGGCTGTGCATCAGTGCACTCCATGTCAGGTTCATCTTGGACTGGGGAATTCAGGATTTGACTTGATAACCCAGGCATGGTATGTGAAAAGAGCTCCATGGAGTAATCTAAAGTGTGGCCTACCACATCCTTCACTTTTGGTGAGGGTGAAGGACAAAAGGAAAGGTGTTGTTCCTGACCAGAAGCCTGCACTGATTTCTCAGTGCTTGCAATTTTTAAAACTTCAGAAGAGGAGGCGATAGAGCTGGAGGCTGTTTCGGCAATGTAAGCCAAACCTGTTCCTGATGCTCCGCCTTTAAAAGTGGTTTACCTACTCCCAGAAAAGGGAGCCATCTAGGCCTCCTTAAGCCAGACAATGACGCAGGCTCAACACCTCCTGCCTTAGGTGCTATTGTGCTTTTGGCACTATCAGCAGATGCTCCACCACCACCACCATCAGTACCAGCTGGCCCCACCTGCCCATGTACGCGGCCTCTTCCACCATACTTCCTCATGTTTGGGAAAATGTACCAGAAATATCAGCAGATATATGGTACTATATGAGGAGCGTACAGCTGTATAAGGTGTAGGGGAAAATTTAAATCTCCGTATATATTTTCTTAGTCGCACACAGACGCTCTCCCAGTATGGCTTTGACCATAATACAAAGAGAAGAAATTCGGTACTGTATTAGAAACCTACAGCTGTATATGGTGTAGGGAAAAATTTAAATCTCCGTATATATTTCCTTAGTCACACACAGACACTCTTCCAGTGTGGATTTGACCGTAATCCAAACAGCAGATATACGGTACTGTATGAGAAACGTACAGCTTTACACGTGTAGAGGAGAATTTAAATCTCTGTATATATTTCTTTAGTCACACACAGACGCTCTTCCAGTATGGATTTGACCGTAATCCAAACAGCAGATATACGGTACTCTATCAGAAACGTACAGCTGTATACGGTGTAGGGGAAAATTTAAATCTCCGTATTTATTTCCGGAGTCACACACAGACGCTCTCCCAGAATGGATTTGACCATGATACAAACAGCAGATATACGGTACTGTATCAGAAACATACAGCTGTATATGATGTAGGGTAAAATTTAAATCTCCATATTTATTTCCGGAGTCACACAGAGTTAGTCAGCATATATTTGTCCATGATACCAGCCAGTACATGGTAGTGTGTTAGGAGCGTACAGCTCTATATGGTGTGGGAAAAAATGAACGCTCGGTAACTGCTGAAAAAAAAAATAAAAGTATGAGTGCTATGTAAAAACCAGTCTGCACAGCAGTGTACACACAGCAATGCAGATATCAGGCAGCCTAATAACCAGCGCTGCTGCACGCAAAAAAAAATCCTCCTCTGTCACTGAACACTAACTGTACAGCTATCAGCACAAGCACAGAATGTTTTTTCTTTCCTGCCTATCTTTTTTCTTGCCTGCCTAACTCTCTCCCTACTGAGAAACAGGGGCAGGAACCTCTCCCTACGCTAAGATCGGCAGAAGTAAAATGGCGGTCGGCGGTCAGGGCTTTTATAGCCACTGTGACGCCACACAAAGCCAGCCAATCACTGCAATGCCCTTCTCTAAGATGGTGGTGGCCACTGCCCATGTCATCGCGTTGCCCACAATGGGCGTCCTTGCTCATTGGCAGAGAAACGGCACCTGAAAGCATTATGGGAAATGCGACTTTGGCGCTCGGGTCGACGAGCGCATGGCCGACTTCACGAGCGAAACCCGACTTTGGCAAAAGTTGGCGATTTTTGAATCTGATGACCTGTTTCGCTCAACTCTACTCACCACACATATAGTAAGTTCCTTAAGGGGTCTACTATCCAAAATGGTGCCATTTGTAGGGGTTCCCACTGTTTAGGCACATCAAGGCCTATCCAAATGTGACATGGTGTCCGATCTCAATTCCAGCCAATTCTGCATTGAAAAAGTCAAACGGCGCTCCTTCCCTTCCAAGTTCTGCTGTGCGCCCAAACAGTGGTTTACACCCACATATGGGCTATCAATGTATTCAGGAGAAATTGGACAACAATTTTTTTTTGTCCATTTTCTCTTTTTACACTTGAGAAAATAAAAAAAATTGGTTCTGAAGGAAAATGTTTGTAAAAGCAAAGTTAAATGTTAATTTTTTCCTTCCACATTGCTTCAGTTCCTGTGAAGCACATAAAGGGTTAATAAACTTCTTGAATGTGGTTTTGAGCACCTTGATGGGTGCAGTTTTTAAAATGTTGTCACTTTTGGGTATTTTCTGTCATATTGACCCCTCAAAGTGACATAAAATGTGAGGTGGTTCCTAAAAAAAATGGTTTTGCAAATTTTGTTGTAAAAATGAGAAATCATTGGTCAAATTTTAACCCTTAAAATTTTCTAACAAAAAAAAATGTTTCCAAAATTGTGCTTATGTAAAGTAGACATGTGGAACATGTTATTTCTGAAGTATTTTGTGTGACATATCTCTCTGATTTAACCCTCCGTCAGGCGCAATATAGATTCTCCTCAGTTCATGCGCAATGTGCCTGACAAGCACAGGTCAGAAAACCACCTATAGTAGCTACATATTTCAATTTCAGGACTATAGAAGTAGTCAGTGACCTTCATAGGAATGTATTAAAAGAGATTACACCAAATCAGATGCAAAAAAAATCATTTATTAACCATAAACTTATTAAAACTAAAAGTACCACTTTTCGGTAGTACCGGCAAATAGGCTCCAGTTATCTTTACTTAACTATTGCTTAAATATAAAATTATGGAAAAAAACTTAAAGGATATTGCACTTAGATGTTACTTAATTATTTTCTACTCATCTTCAGTGGTTTCAATTGCAGCAGAAGCAGCACAGGTACACTTAGAAAAGCAAGGCTGGCAGACGAAAGTTGCATGGGAAAGGCAGATTGATTCTTTACATATTTTGCAGTCATATTTAGAAAGCCTTCTGAAACCAGATACAAATGAGCAGGTAGTACAACTGCGTCTTTTAGAAGGTGGTAGAGTCGGTGTTTGTTCTGGGACGTCCTTGGGACGTCCTTTGTTTTTTTATCTTTGCCCAAATAATAAGCTAGATCTGTGTCTGTTTCCTCTGTATCAGTGTCATCACCATCCTGCTCTGTTCCAGAATCAGTGTTACATTCTGCTACCTCATCTTCAGATGAAATGTCACTAGATTCCTCTAAATCCTCAGTTACTGCTGGTTCTTCCTCATCATCTTCTAACAAAAAAATCTTCATTTCTTCTAAATGAAGGGGTTTAGATAAATCATACTGTTTTCTGGCCATTGCAGCAGAAATTCTGAAGCAAGAGAGAAAGAGTATGTGTTAGGCTGGTTTCACATTAGCGCTTTTGTGCGCAGCGCATCGGGCGCACCAGTGCGCATGCGCACTGCGCACCTATATTTTACATGATGTGCGCATGGTCTTGCGCATATTTGCGCTTTCGTGCGCATGCGTTTTTTTGTCTTTTGCGCCAGGCGCGTCAGACGCAACATGTTGCATTTTTGGTTCCGCCCTGTCTCGTTAAAACAACGCATGCGCACGGAATGCGCACGGAATGCGCAAAAACACCACATTGGAGCCTATGGGAGCGCAATACTTGCGCATGGTCTTGCGTTTTTATGCGCATGCGTTTTTTACATAAACATGACTGAAATTTGGTCTAGACAGTAAAAAAACAAAATTGAACCAAGGTGATAAAATGGTGTGGGCACTGGGATTCCACAATACTTTAAGGATTGCTCACTAGTGGACACACAGCACAAGCTGCACCAATGTAAGTATGAAAAACCTAATGTCTGGCTGAAATTTCAATACATTTCTATGTACTTATGTCTCTTTTTTTTTTTATTGCAGCATGTCTTCATCTGGTGAAGAATATGTCCCCGGGACAGGGCAAGAGGCAGAAGAAGTGAGTACTATGCTTCCGTATGGATTTGAAAAAATAAACACATGTGATTAATTTTTTTGGTTTAATTTTCAGAGCTCATCCTCCATCACGCCACCACCACCGGAGGAACGGCAGGAGCAGCAAGGCCAAGTGCGGGCGGGTAGACGTGATGTAAGTACAGACGGACTGTTTGTTTTTTTTTTTTTACTTATTTTCTAGTCTGGTTTTTTTTTTTTTTTTTTTTTTTTTTTGTATTTTTTAATTTTATTTTTTTTAAATTTTCATGGTTGTTTTTTTCGATGTTTGTTGTTTTTTTTCCATTTATTTCCATTTAAAACAAATAATTTTTTCATGGATTGTTTATCAATATCTAGGGCTCAAAGTGTGTATGTGTGTGTGTGTGTTTGTGTGTGTGTGTGTGTATGTTTGTTTGTTTGGGTATATGGGCACGGGACTATGGGATGGAGGATATATATGATGGGTATATGGGCATGGGATAGAGGATATGTATGATGGTATATGGGCACGGGACTATGGGATGGCGAACATGTATCATGTGTATATGGGCACAGGCATATGAGATGGCGAATATGTATGATGGGTATATGGGCACAGGACTATGGGATGGAGGATATGTATGATGGAATATGGGCACGGGACTATGGGATGGAGGATATATATGATGGGTATATGGGCATGGGATGGAGGATATGTATGATGGTATATGGGCACGGGACTATGGGATGGCGAATATGTATGATGGGTATATGAGCATGGGACTATGGGATGGAGGATGTGTGATGGGTATATGGGCACTGGACTATGGGATGGAGGATATGTATGATGGAATATGGGCACGGGACTATGGGATGGAGGATAATTTTAAATTTATATAACTAACCACAGTTAGTTACTATGCCCGGGCAGCGCCGGGCTCTTCAGCTAGTTATCGATATTTTTTTTTTTTTAAATCTTTCAAAGATTAATGTTTGTCTTTCTTTTCTAGGCTCCACAGCGGGAGGAGGACCTCGCCCTGGACAACGACGAGCTCATCCGTCTAGTCCAGGAGCGAGTCCCGTTGTGGGACACCCGTCACCAACTGCACTCGGACAACGTGGTGATCCGGCGGCTCTGGAACGAGGTGGCCGCATCGCTGATGGATGGCTGGGACAATGCCTCTCCCCGGGTCCGCAAGGATTTTCGTAAGTATTTAAATGCAGTGTGATGCAGCAGTGATCTTGGCCGGGATCACCCAACTGTGTGTGATGCTATTAACTCCATGGAGTTTCTATCATCACACACAGTTGGATGATCACAGCCTCCAGTGCATAGTCTTACTTTTTTTCTTTTTTTTTTTTTTTCCATCACAGTGAACAAAGTCAGAACCCGTTGGCGCTCGATGAAGGACCGCTTCAACAGGGATATCCGTCAGGAGAATAAGGTTCGCAGTGGTGCTGCGGCAAGGACCGGCACGAAGTACCGATACCATCGTGCCTTGGCATTTTTAAGACCGGTCCTTGCCTCCCGAACGTAAGTATTTTCTAGTTGTATTGTGTTTTATTCTGTGCTTTTCTATTCCACAGGAGTTGGCGATTGTTAATTTATGGTAGTAATTTCTTTCTTTTCTTTTCACAGCACCTGGAGCAGCACCCTGCAACCTGGTCCCGAAGCGGTCCTTCATCAAGCTGCCCCGGACCCCTCCCAGCCATCCATCAGCGAGGAAGCACCTTGCAGGTCTGCACCACAGTCATCTGGAGACCAGGAAGCTGGTCGCTCAGGTGTTCCCCTGTCCCAGGTCTCTGCCACTGGTTTTGCGGGCACTTCCCGCCAGCAGCGGCAGAGGACCTTGGACAGGCCTCTCATGCCCGAGTTCGTTGAATTGAGCTCGGTCTTTCAGAGTAGCCTCAAGGCACTCTCCGATAGACTTGAGAGTGGTTTCCTCCTTTTGGACCAACGCTACAAGTCTATCGAGGGTCGCCTTGAGCGCCTGGAAGTCGACCTCGCCAGACCAGCGCATCATTTTTATACCCAAATAGCTCGGGACACGGCGGAACACCTTACCCCTGACCTCCAGTTGACTGTCATGCAGGCCTGCAACAATGCTTTTATGCAGGCTATGCAGCAGAGTAGGATTATGCAGCAGTCAGTGGTGGCATTTCCACCGGTGCCACCACTGACTCGTTTTACAGCATTACCTACTTCTGCTGCATATCACTGCACAGCCACCACACTTCCAAGCCTCGCCGGACACCAATATACCGCCCCAAGTCCGAGTGCAGCTGGACACTTACCCGCCAACACCATGCCAAGCGCTGCTCCTGCCTGGCCCACCACTGCTGCCGCCACCACCACTGGATGGCCCGTCGTCACCACCCCTGCCTTGAGCGCCGCAACCACCACCACCAGCGGGAGGACCACCCCGGTATGGACCGCCACAGCCACCACGCCTGCATGGACCGCCACCACCACCACCACCACCTCGGAGCAGCATCAGCTGGGGGACCCGCATTCAATATTTACGGCCCCTGCCAGGACATCCACCACCTCCAGCATGCCACAGCTGGAACAAGATCCTGGCAGGCGGTCAACAAGTGCCAGGCGGTCCCCCAGCTCCAGCCAGTCCCCAGCCTCCAGGCGTTCCAGAGGCTCAAGGCAGTCCAGAGGCTCAAGGCGGTCCAGAGGCTCAAGGCGGTCCCCGGGGTCTAGCCAGTCCTCAGGCTCAAGCGAGGACAGCAGGAAGACGACGGGCCACCGTCCTAAAAAAACAAAGAGGAGGACTCTTACCCTCCCTCCTCCCTCACCTCCCACTTCACAACTTTCCTTGCCTCAGCTCCCTTCCCCCACTTCTTTGGTTCCTCCTTCCCCTAGAACCCCTTACTCCACCCAAAGCCGTTCCTCATCCCTCCACACCCCCCAGTTTCCAGCAACTAAAAAATAATTTAAATAAATGTTATATTTTTTTTTCAAAATAATGTTTGGTTATTGTGTCTTTCGCCGCCTGCACACACTGCGCCCTACACTATGGTTTGTTTTTCTTTACTTTATACCGGATGGTCAGCCATCCAACTCTGAAAGGGATACTATATTTCTTTTTTTTTTATATATATATATATATATATATATATATATATATATATATATATATATATATAAAACAAAAATGAAATATAGTATCCCTTTCAGAGTTGGATGGCTGACCATCCGGTAGAAAGTAAAGAAAGGGAAACCACCAAAAAAAACAAAAAATTTATATATATATATATATAAAAATAAATATATAAATAAATATATATATATAAATATATAAATATATATATATATATATATATATATTTATATATATATATTTATATATAAATATATATTATATATATATATATTATAATATATATATATATATATATATATATATAATATATATATATATATATATATATATATATATATATATATATATTATAATATATATATATATATATATATTATAAAATATATATATATATATTTTATAATATAAAATAATTATATATATATTTTATAATATAAAATAATTATATATATATATATATTATAATATATATATATATATATATATATATTATAATATATATATATATATTATAATATATATATATATATATTATAATATATATATATATATATATATATATTATAATATATATATATATATATTATAATATATATATATATATATATATATATAATAATATATATATATATATATATATATAATAATATATATATATATAATAATATATATATATATATATATATATATATATAATAATATATATATATATATATATATATATATATATATATAATAATATATATATATATATATATATATATATATAATAATATATATATATATATATATATATATATAATAATATATATATATATATATATATATATATAATAATATATATATATATATATATATAATAATATATATATATATATATATATATATATAATAATATATATATATATATATATAATAATATATATATATATATATAATAATATATATATATATATATATAATAATATATATATATATATATATAATAATATATATATATATATATATATATAATAATATATATATATATATATATATATATATATAATAATATATATATATATATATATATATAATAATATATATATATATATATATATAATAATATATATAATAATATATATAATAATATATATATATATATATATATATATATATATTATAATATATATATATATATATATTATAATATATATATATATATATATATATATATATTTTTTTTTATGGTGGTTTCCCTTTCTTCAATTTAACCTGGGCAGATGAGTAGTGGAGTTTATTAAGACACAGTACACTGGGTACAGGTATAAAAAACCATGTATTTTATTTTTAACAAACAACAAAACTATTAAACCATTTGATCCTGCCATGCTACACGACCAACATCGGATAAAAAGTAGTCCGCAAATTGGTCCCTCATTTGGGCAACTTCGACTGAGGACCGAAGAGGGTGCTGAGTAAAATCTGGCAAAGGGTTGGCAGCAGGCTCATCCATGTCAAAGTTCGGCCGCTCCTTTGCCATAACAAAATTGTGGAGAACCACGCATGCCTTCACGACCTCATCAACTGTTTCCATTTTGAGATTGATGGCGGTGCTGAGAATTCGCCATCTGGCCACTAGAATGCCAAAGGCGCACTCTACAGTCCTGCGAGCCCTCGTAAGCCTGTAGTTGAAAATTTTCTTGCGGTGGTCCAAGTCACGGCTGGAGTACGGCTTCAGCAGGTTTGGGCACATCTGAAATGCCTCATCCCCAACCACTACAAATGGCAGTGGTGGAGTTTGGGTTTGGGGAAGAGGCCGTGCCAGTGGAAAATTGAAATGGTTGCCGTACAACCTCCAGCCCATATCAGAGTTCTTAAAAGTCTGTGAATCGTTGCCCCGTCCGAATGCCCCTATGTCCACCGCCACAAACCGGCAGTCTGCATCCGCAATGGCCATTAGGACTGTGGAAAAGTACTTCTTGTAGTTGTAGTACTCGGAGCCACTTCTTGCGGGTTTTGTGATGCGGATGTGCTTCCCGTCCACCGCTCCTAGGCAGTTCGGGAAATTGCAGACTGCCCAGAATTTCTCCGATATTTGAAGCCACTTTTCGGCAGTGGGCAATGGCAGAAACTCCGGACACAGAACATCCCACAGAGCCCTGCAGGTGTCGGCAACAATCCCAGATAAAGTTGAGATTCCCAGCCGGTACTGGAAATGCAGGGATGAAAGACTCTCTCCAGTTGCCAGGAACCTGCCAAACATAAAAAGAAAAAATAATTATATTTCTGTCTTGGGTATTACTAAAAACACTGAAAATAAAAAAGTACATGGCCTAACTATTTTGCATGTTTTTTTAATACAACATAGCAAAAAAACATTTTATAAAGGCTTGGGATTAGTACATGCCAGAAGAAAAACCATTATGCAAAAAAGCAATTTCACAAAAATAATGTTAAAAATCAATAGCCAAAAAAAACCTAATTTTTTGGACCAAAAAAAAAAAAAAATAAAAAGCCAAAAAAATTATGCAAACATAACAACATACATACCGTAAGGTGACAAGGAGCCTTTCTTCGGGAGGAATGGCACGCCGGAGCTGAGTGTCCCTTCTCCGGATGTTTCCTTCAACCATACCCAGCAAGTCAAGGAAGCTTTCCTGGGACATCCGTGTATAGTCAGCAAATTTCTCCGGGTTTTCCTGTAGCTCGCTGTACAGCGTGTGATATGCTCCACGGCTTGGCCGGAGTTCGATGATTGGATGTCTCCAAAACCTACGCCGCTGCCGTCTCTGCTGTCTCTCCCTCTCCCTTTCTTGCTGGCAACAAAAGACATACGCCTGAGACAGCGCAATGTCAAGATCCAGCTTGAAGCGGAAATTATCCAGACGCAAGTCCATCTTGACACCGGAAACAGCAGCAAAATCTGATGAATTCAGCAGTACAGGGTCTATAAAACATTCCAATGAAACACGCCCACTGGTGACCCATTGGTGGTCAAAGATTTTGCTATTGTGAAATGTCACACCTAAAAACGCATGCGCATAAAAAACGCAACCGCATGCAAAAACGCATGTAAAACGCAAGTAACACTGCGTTATTTTGACGCATCAGCGTGCGCATGAAGAAAAAAAAACGCACATTTGTTTTGCGTTTTTCTTTGCGTTTTTTATGCGCACGATGCGCTGCGCAAAAAAACGCTAATGTGAAACTAGCCTTAGGGCGCAATGTGCCTTAGAAGCCACCCTCATTTTGTCTAAGAAAACAGTACTTATGTACACTAACTTAGCATTAATCCTTCATAAAACAAGCTAAATACACAATCGTGATGAATAAAAAAAGAAAATACTAACCTTTCAATTTGTGTTGAAATCAGGCGCAATGTGCCTGAGAAGCCAAAGTGTTGATATCTGCTCACTAGAAGGTCTGCTGAGTCACTGTGATATCAGGTTTCACAGAGCCTGTAGAGTCAGGAGATAACTAGGAGGGGTGGGGTTTTCTGATAAGTGGGCAAGGAGAGAGAAGTGAAACTAATTACTGTGTGCCTGTCAGATCTATTGCGCCTGACGGAGGGTTTTAAGGGCATAAAAATTAAAATTTGAAAATTGCAAAATTTTAAACATTTTCGCCAAATTTCCGTTTTTTTCATAAATAAACTCAAGTGATATTGAACAAATTTTACCACTTACATGAAGTTCAATATGTCACGAAAAAACATTCTCAGAATCAGCGGGATCTGTTAAAGCGTTCCAGAGTTATAACCCCATAAAGTGACAGTGGTCAGAATTGTAAAAATTGGCCTGGTCATTAAGCTGCAAATTGGCTCCATCACTAAGGGGTTAAATGGATTCCAGAAATGGCAGAACTTTGAGCGCAGTTATATGTGGTCCATGTGACAGACAAACGACAGCTTTAAATAACTGTCCTGTAGATACCTGCTCCTCACAGCAAACTTGTGCAATAACTTCGTTAAGACCCTGCAACAAAATTTAAATGGAGGCCAGAAATGTCTGAATTTGGAGCAAACTTGTGTGTGATCCGTATGACGGAAAACTACAGTAAAATATCTAACCTGTAGATGCTAGTGTTGACGGATCACACTAAATAAAAATAAATCATAAAGTGCGATCACAACCTGGGATCCACCATGCAGAGATGTTAACCTGCTGCTAGTGAGTAATGGCAGAACCGTGTGGAGAGCGACCTAAAAAAAACACACGGGGTTAAACATCACCCTGAGTGGACAGAAAGCTAATTACCCACCTCTAATAGCATCTCAGAGGAGTGTACACAGAGATAAAGCTGCCCCTAGACAGACCAGTGCAGCTTGGTGCCAAGTTAATAGGTATGGCGCTAGATGCGATCCCCTGTTAACCTCACAGGGAGACGCAGCCGGCACACAGGGCAAGGAGTGAACACACTAGGCTAGTTTCACACTAGCATATGGCAGAGCTGCGGAGGGATGCGGACTTCCTCTGCGAAGCTCCACCCTCTGCTGTACCTCCTCTGTTCAGCTCCGCCTACATCGGCATGCGGCCTGCATACCCTATCTTTAGCATTGGGTACGCATGCCATGCCGAGGTATGCGGATGCCTCCACATGCGTCGTTTTGACGGTGCGGCGACCTGCGCCGAAGCAACGTGTTAGATTTTGTTCCTGTTGCCGCACCATCAAAACGATGCATGTGGAAGCATCCGCATACATTGGCATGGCCTGTGTACCCAATGCTAAACATAGGGTCCGCAAGCCGCTTGCGAAGCTGAATGGAGGAGGTGCGGCACTGGGCGGAGCTTCACGGAGGAAGTCCACATCCCTACGCAGCTCTGCCATACACTAGTGTGAGACTAGCCTAACAGTGAATGCACTCAAGCAAACTCCTCTCCAGAGTTGCCGGAATTCTTTTGGCTTACCGCTGACCCTGAGCACATGCTGACAAGATCACACTGCTGTAATGTCCCGCACACACATATAGTGTGAAACATACTGTTAGGTGCCAGGATTCTCCCACTGCACGGGGTAGATCCCAAGCCTTGTCTACATCTGCAGCCTCCCATTCTGCTCTGACCACAGTGGGATCGGCTCAGCAAAGAGGTTAATCTCAGCATCTTGCTCAGACCCGTGCGATTCACTTGATTACTGCTGGCTTTCCAGCCAAAGCTATGGTAACCAGCAATTAGCGGCAGAAAACAGAGGCAAGAGATCACTCTACTGAACATGCTCGTGAGGTGGCGACCTCTCATTGGTGGTCAGTGGTCAGCTGCTCGGGTGATGCAGCAGTTCCAGATTGGTCCACGAGCAAGGTCCTGTCTGACTGGACTTAAGCAGAGCATATAAAATGGTCTTTGGGGCGCATGTTAGTGCACTAAGATCCTTTATGCTATGTGTGTGTCAGTGGATGCATTACCACTCTGTGTGCACATGTGCCGCTACTAGCATGGCAATTGTGTGTCTAGGCAGGCAGTGTAGGCACAGCAATATTAATAGTAAGTCATAAGTTAAATTAGCAGCAAGACACAATCATACTCCTGTATTAGGGTGGTTTCACATTAGCGTTTCAGGGCGCAGCGACGGCCTGTGCACGGCCGCAGCTATGCCCCCCCCCTGCTGTGCCTCCTCCGGGAGCTCCGCCTACGGGCACATGACGCTGCATGCGTCCTGTGTCCCCTATCTTTATCACTGGGGACGCAGACCATGCGCAGTATGCGTTTGGCGGCGCATGCGTCCTTTTGACGGTGCGCCAACCAGCGCCAAACGCAACCTGTTGCAATTTGGTTGCGCTCAGTGCACCGTCAAAAGGACACATGCGCTCTGAAACGCTAATGTGAAACCACACATACATAGACTATACGTAATCAAAAGTGACCAATAGTAAAATTAATTAAATAGTCTAACAATCAATATCTTCTATTGTGCTAAATATAAATGGCAGACCTGTCTACGTAATGCATACAATGTCATAGAGTCAAGCACAGAAAATAGAAATAGAAATACCCTAAATTGGGGAACAAAGTTATATACCTGAGATCATGATTAGAAACTAAGGGTAGGAGCAGGGCCGTATTTGCCACTAGGCACTCGTGGGCCCGCACCTAGGGCGGGACTCTGCGGGGGGGCGGCACCTGAGCAATGGTTTTTAATTTATTTTTTTTTAGTCCGGGTCAGTCCATCCCTCCTCCCTCCCCCCTCCTCCCCCCTCCCTCGATGACATCATACTCACCTCCTCCAGCTCCAGCAGTGCCTGAAACGGCGATGATCTCTGGCGCCGGCATGCTTCTCCCTGTGCTCACGGTGACGTGGTACCGCTCATTACAGTAATGACTATGGATGTCACGCCATTCCAATAGGTGTGGCGTCCATATTCATGACCTTAATTAATGGTACCACCTGACCGCGTGCACAGGAAGAAGCATGTCGGCAGGAGGTAAACAACTTACAGGGACCGCGCGACACAGGACTCAGGTGATCCCGCTGGGGGGGAGAGGGGAAGAATGGGCCCAGAGAGCCATGCATATAGGGGGTGAGACTGAGCCCAGAGCCATGCATAGGGGGGAGACTGATCCTAGAGCCATGCATACAGGGGGGGAGACTCAGCCCAGGGCCATGCATGGGGGGGAGACTGAGCCCAGAGCCATGCATACGGGGGAGACTTAGCCTAGAGCCATGCATGAGGCGGGGGACTGAGCCCAGAGCCATGCATACAAGGGGGGAGACTGAGCCTAGAGCCATGCATAGGGGGGAGACTGAGCCCAGAACCATGCATATGGGGGGAGACTGAGCCCAGAGCCATGCATGGGGGGGAGACTGAGCCCAGAGCCATGCATGGGGGGGGAGACTGAGCCCAGAGCCATGCATGGGGGGGGAGACTGAGCCCAGAGCCATGCATACGGGGGGGAGACTGAGCCCAGAGCCATGCATACAGTGGGGGAGACTGAGCCCAGGGCCATGCATACAGGGAGGGAGGGAGAATGAGTGCCGGGGGGATGTGTTCTGGGGGAATGAGCGGAGCCTGCACTGGGGAGATGGGTGCACTAGGGAGATGGCTGCACTGGAGAGATGGCTGCAGTAGGGAGATGAGTGCACTGAGGAGATGGCTGCACTGGGGAGATGGCTGCACTGGGGAGATGGCTGCACTGGGGAGATGGCTGCACTGGGGAGATGTGTCAGGAACACCGTACTGAACTTGCTCACTGAGCCAGTACATGTGTCCTGAGTAAAGAGAACAGTGATCAAAAATACCTGTGGAGCGGGCAGCAGCTGAGTAGATGCGTACTTTAGAGCCGCAGGACCTGAAGCACGTGACTGCTAGGGACGTGGCCTAAACTCCACAGAGCTAGGAGCAGCAAGAGAACTCCTAGCAGGGTAACTGCGAGACAAAGTTACCAAGGGGAATAGACGGGAGGATAGTCAGGATGTAGCCAATGAGTCACACACAGAGATAGCTGTAAGGTACAAGAGGGGCGAGCAGAGAGTAGTCAGGTCACAGGCAATGAGACATACACAGAGATAATAACGCAGTACAAAATCAACAGGCAAACTCACAACGGGAAACAGAACCGGGTCAGAACCATATAAACAAGCTATAGCAACAAACAGGCACACGGGGGTCAGCACACTAGGCCAAAGGCAAAAGTAAAACTGGCAGGAATTGAAGCTTCCCAGGGGTTTAAGAAGCTCTCCCAGAACCAGAAAGAGGCCACAATCATTAACCCCATGTGTGCAGGTCTAAACCTGCACCGAGCTCCAGACATTAACCCCAGGTGTGCAGCTCAAAACCCTGCACTGGGATCATGACAAGTTGACTGCACTGGGGAGATGGCTGCACTGGGGAGATGGCTGCACTGGGGAGATGGCTGCACTGGGGAGATGGCTGCACTGGGGAGATGGCTGCACTGAGGAGATGGCTGCACTGGGGAGATGGCTGCACTGGGGAGATGGCTGCACTGGGAAAACGGCTGCACTGAGGAGATGGCTGCACTAGGGAGATGGGTGCACTGAGGAGATGGCTGCACTGGGGAGATGGCTGCACTGGGGAGATGGCTGCACTGGGGAGATGGCTGCACTGGGGTGATGGCTGCACTGGGGAGATGGCTCCACTGGGGAGATGGCTGCACTGGGGAGATGGCTGCACTGGGGAGATGGCTGCACTGGGGAGATGGCTACACTGGGGAGATGGCTGCACTGGGGAAACGGCTGCACTGAGGAGACGGCTGCATTAGGGAGATGGGTGCACTGAGGAGATGGGTGCACTGAGGAGATGGCTGCACTGGGGAAATGGGTGCACTGAGGAGATGGCTGCACTAGGGAGATGGGTGCTCTGTGGAAATGGCTGCACTGAGGGGATGGCTGCAGTAGGGAGATGGGTGCTCTGAGGAGATGGCTGCACTGAGGAGATGGCTGCAGTAGGGACATGGCTGCAGTAGGGAGATAGGTGCACTGGGGAGATGGCTGCACTGGGGAGATGGCTCCACTGGGGAGATGGCTGCACTGGGGAGATGGCTGCACTAGGGAGATGGGTGCTCTGAGGAAATGGCTGCACTGAGGGGATGGCTGCAGTAGGGAGATGGGTGCTCTGAGGAGATGGCTGCACTGAGGAGATGGCTGCAGTAGGGACATGGCTGCAGTAGGGAGATAGGTGCACTGGGGTGATGGCTGCACTGGGGAGATGGCTCCACTGGGGAGATGGCTGCACTGGGGAGATGGCTGCACTGGGGAGATGGCTACACTGGGGAGATGGCTGCACTGGGGAAACGGCTGCACTGAGGAGATGGCTGCACTAGGGAGATGGGTGCACTGAGGAGATGGCTGCACTGGGGAGATGGCTACACTGGGGAGATGGCTGCACTGGGGAAACGGCTGCACTGAGGAGACGGCTGCACTAGGGAGATGGGTGCACTGAGGAGATGGGTGCACTGAGGGGATGGCTGCACTGGGGAAATGGGTGCACTGAGGAGATGGCTGCACTAGGGAGATGGATGCTCTGAGGAAATGGCTGCACTGAGGGGATGGCTGCAGTAGGGAGATGGGTGCTCTGAGGAGATGGCTGCACTGAGGAGATGGCTGCAGTTGGGACATGGCTGCAGTAGGGAGATAGGTGCACTGGGGAGATGGCTGCACTGGGGAAGTGGGTGCACTGGGGAAATGGTTGCAATGGGGAGAAGGGTGCAACGAGGAGATGGCTGCACTAGGGAGATGGGTGCACTGGGTAGATGGCTGCACTGGAGAGATTGGTGCACTGAGGAGATGGGTGCACTGGGGAGATGGGTGCACTGGGGTGATGGGTGCACTGGGGAGATGGCTCCACTGGGGAGATGGCTGCACTGGGGAGATGGCTGCACTGGGGAGATGGCTGCACTGGGGAGATGGCTACACTGGGGAGATGGCTGCTCTGGGGAAACGGCTGCACTGAGGAGACGGCTGCACTAGGGAGATGGGTGCACTGAGGAGATGGGTGCACTGAGGAGATGGCTGCACTGGGGAAATGGGTGCACTGAGGAGATGGCTGCACTAGGGAGATGGGTGCTCTGAGGAAATGGCTGCACTGAGGGGATGGCTGCAGTAGGGAGATGGGTGCTCTGAGGAGATGGCTGCACTGAGGAGATGGCTGCAGTAGGGACATGGCTGCAGTAGGGAGATAGGTTCACTGGGGAGATGGCTGCACTAGGGAAGTGGGTGCACTGGGGAAATGGTTGCAATGGGGAGAAGGGTGCAACGAGGAGATGGCTGCACTAGGGAGATGGGTGCACTGGGTAGATGGCTGCACTGGAGAGATTGGTGCACTGAGGAGAGGGCTGCACTGGGGAGATGGGTGCACTGGGGAGATGGGTGCACTGGGGAGATAGCTGCAATAGGGTGAAAGTCTACTTTCACATCAGCGATTTTTGCCAAAGTGTCTGCATTAGTCATACTCACCAATGGAGGAGGCAGCATTAAAAGTGTCTAGGGCAGCATAAACTCTAAATACGCCCTGGGTAGGTGCCCACTATGGCATCCCACTCAGAAGTCTCAAAATAGGTGAGCACTTAACCACTAAAAGTTAAATACAATGCAGTATGACATGTCCAGCTGTGTAAAATACACAGCAATACTAATAGTAAGTCATAAGTTAAATTAGCAGCAAGACACAGTCATACTCCTGTATTATTTAGACTATACGCAGTCAAAAGTGACCAGTGGTAAAATTAATTACATAGTCTAACAATCAATATCCTCTATTGTGCTAAATATAAATGGTAGACCTGTCAACTTAATGCATACAATGTCACAGAGTCAAGCACAGAAAATAGAAAGAGAAAGACCCTGAATTAGGAAACAAAATTATATACCTGAGGTCATGATTAGAAACTAAGGGTAGCTGCGCAATATGGAGCGGGAACGATGTCTATACTCAGGAGCACCCACAGCAACAGAAGCTGAATGGGATACCACAAAGGCCAACAAGGCTTGGGATCTACCCTGTGCAGTGGAAGAGTCCCGGCACCTAACATTACCCCCGCTAGCATCTCCCCCGGATGATGTTCGCCACGCTTGACAGCCGCAATAATCTGGGGGCACAAAATGTGCTCTATAGGCTCCCAGGTCCTATCTTCAGGCTCATGACCCTTCCAGTCCACCCCAAAAAAAATATTGCCGCGCACCACCTTGGACCTGACAATGGCATTGACCTCAAAATTGTCCGAGGACATATCCGGGGTCCCAGCAGGAGTCCCAGAAGGTCGGGACATATATAAGGGTTTCAACAGAGACACATGGAAGATGTCGGTGATGTTCAAATGTGGAGGAAGGCTGGGGCAATATAATACAAGATTCACCTGTTCAAGGACCTTGAAAGGACCTAGGTAGCGTGGAGCAAATTTAATGGACTCTACATGCACCCTGATATTATGAGCTGGCAGCCACACTAAATCGTCAGGAGCGGGACGATGATACGCGATGGGGGAGAACCTCATTCTCTCCTTGATAGCATCCTGCATTAGGTCCCAGATGTCACGAGCCTCCACTGCCCAGTCCAACACCCTAGAGTTGGAAGACGAGATGGGCATGGGAACATGCGAATGATGACTGTAGTTTAGGAGAAATGGTGTCTGCCCCGTGGAATCGGAGACAGCGTTATTCAGAGCAAACTCCACACAAGGCAGAAAGGATGCCCAGTCGTCATGCCTGGCAGAGCCAAAATGCCATATATATGTGACCAGAGTCTGAATGGCCCTCTCCACCAGCCCATTCATCTCAGGATGGTGCACACATGAGAGACTGAGCTCTATGCTGAGCAGCCGACAAAGCTCTCTTCAGAACTGAGATGCGAACTGGGGACCCCGATCACTGACAATCTTGTCAGGCATCTCATGAAGGAGGAAAATATGTTTGACAAAAAGTGCCGCCAAAGCCCATGCAGATGGTATGCGCGGAAGGGGGACCAAATGCACCATTTAGGAAAAATGGTCGGTGATTACCCAAATTAACCTCTTGTTACAAAGTCCGCGCCAAAAGCTCAGTGTTCTTCTTAATGCCGAAATGCCCTCATAACTTGGAAGTGTGAAACCAAGAGTGGACTTCCGGCTGCAGGTTAGTTGGTACATAAGATTTGCCCGGAGACACCTGCTCAAGCGACGCCGGAGCTACCGTTCAGAGACTCTCCAAAGGGATAATTAGCCATGGATCGTCCCCCTCCTCAGATGAAACTACTGAATAGGACAGGGCATCGGCATGTAAATTCTTCAACCCAGGGAAAAAATGAATGGTAAAATTAAACTAGGAGAAGAATAAGGACCACCTGACCTGGTGAGAATTCAGCCATTGAGCGGTCTGCAAATAGAGCAGATTTTTGTGGTATGTGAATACCTTGATGGGATGCTGAGCTCCGTCTAGGAGCTGTCTCCACTCCAAGAAGGCCATCTTCACGGTCACCAACTCCCTGTCCCTGGTAGAATAATTCCTCTCTGCAGAGGTCTTAGAAAAAAGAAACAAGGATGTTTCCGACCATGGGCATACTTCTGGTACAGGATTACTCCAGCACCGATGGAAGAGGTATCCACTTCCAGGATAAAGGGCTTATCCACATCGGACCGATGTAGCACAGGAGCCCTAGCAAAGTAGGACTTCAAGGAACTTGTGACGTTATAGCGATATTGCTAGCGATATCGCTGTGTCTGATACTTACCTACGACCGGCTCCCCCGCTGGTTATCGCTGATCGCGCGAGAACGTCCAGGACTGTTTCTCGTCGTCAGCTTCCTGCGGCGCTTCCTGCTGTGACGACGAGCGACGCGTGGATGCGGGCGGGAGGACGCAGGATCACCTGGTGTGACAGGTAAGTAGCGACCCCCGTCCCCAGCGATGTCGCTGGTGAGATCTGCCTGTGTGGCAGCTCACTAGCGACCACTTAGCGATGTACCAGCGATCCTGACCGCGTCATATCGCTGGTCGGGATCGCTGGTAGATCGCTTAGTGTGACAGGGCCTTAAGTCCTTCTGCCCTCCTACTGAGCATGCTCATGGGACGATCTCTCATTGGAGATCGGGAGTCATGTGTTCAGGTCATGCTCCAGATCTCATTGGTCCATCTCAGATATCTGGAGGCTTGCAGAAGGTCCCGGCTGCTATAAAAGGCGCGCATGGCTGTTCCGCCACGCGTCAGTATAGACTTACTTGCTGCTGTGTGTATGAGGACGGATGCATGATTCTGGTGAATGACTCATTATAAAACCCCTTCCCTCTGATATTACGTATGTGGTTAGGGACTGAGTTTAGAATCAGCGTCAGCGCTCCTCTGCTGCAACATCCACAGCTGCTAGCGTCCGACATTGCGCTTGCGTCATAGCTTTGTCGTTTGGCGGCAGTGTCCACGCCGTGCTGCAGTAGCAGCCCTCCTTAGCGTCCGCAGCTGCGACGCGGCACACACGGTAGGTCTAGACGGACGTAGTGCCGCCGTCTTGGGCTACTCCTGTGACCTGACACCGTGTGTGTATTTATACTGAGTACTGTGATCTCAACAGGCTCAGTCTTTGTATTTGTGTTTATTTGTCATCTCTGTGAATTAACTGAGATTGCTCTGCGCACCTGGGTGAAGTTTAACCCGGTGCGCATTTCCACCATATTGCTCCTGCCACCACTTAGCAGCGGTTATATCACCTACTGCACGGTGGACCCCGAGTGGCGAACGCACTTTATTATTATTTTTATTTAGTGCATTCCGCCATTCCTAACAGAAACTTCCTGATCAAACCCTTGGCGTGGACGTTACTGGCAGGCACCCAGGACCTTTCCTCTGGACCGTAGCCCTTCCAATGCACCAGATACTGCACGGATCCTCTCACTAAGCAGGAATAAAGGATTCTTTGGACTTCGTATTCCGAGGCACCTCCGACCGAAACCAGAGGAGGAGGGGACTGGACAGGACAAATCGGATAGCGGTACAATTTGAGAAGGGACTTATGGAATCCATTCTGCAGTTTAAATGATTGAGGGTGCTTCACACAAAAGGCTACTGGATTAATTACCTCAATAATTTCATATGGACCAATAAACCTGGGACGTAGCTTGGCAGACGGCACTTGAGCTTAATATTCCTTGTAGAAAACCAAACTTTGTCCTCAACTCCCAGGTCCGGGCCCTTGGAGTGCCTTCTATTAGCAGAAGAAGCCTGTCTAGTCTGAGCCCCTTTCATGTTTACGCTGACTTCCGACCAGATAGTTCTTAACTGATCCATGGACCTTTCTACCCCAGGGACATCTGACATCCTAGAAGAAAACGAACCAAAGCGCGGGTGCAGCCCATGATTACTGTAGAAAAGGGTAGTCTTGATGTACTCCTGGTACTGATTATTTATGGTATACTCTGCTGGTGGCAGGTGTTCCACCCAATCGGACTGATGCTCAGAGACATAACAACGTAGATACTGCTCAAGAGCTTGGTTGGTACGCTCAGTTTGACCATTGGTTTCAGGGTGATAGGCAGAGGAAAAGGACAATTCAATTCCAATCTGTTTACAGAGTGCCCAACAAAATTTCGAAATGAACTGGGTGCCCCTGTCGGATACAATATTCACAGGAGCACCATGCAGTTGTACAACATGAGTAATGAATAGTTTGCTTAGAGTCTTGGAATTAGGTAATTCAGACAGAGGAACAAAATGACACTGCTTGCTGAATCTACCAACAACCACCCAGATACACGTCTTCTCTTCTGAGAGCTGTAGGTCAGTAATAAAGTCCATGGCTATATGAGTCCAAGGACCCTCAGGGGTAGGCAACGACTAGAGCCATCCGGCAGGGCGATTATGGGGAGACGTAGCGCGAGCACAGGTTTCACAAGCCAGTACATAGTCCTTACAGTCCTTTACTATAGTTAGCCAAGAGAGATGAGCGACTTTGCCTTTTTTCGGGTCGAGTCGGGTTTCATGAAACCCGACTTTCGCAAAAGTCGGGTCGAACGCAATCGGCCGATTATCATGAAAAGTCGAAGGCCGACTGAAACACGAAACCCAATGCAAGCCAATGGGGAAGAAAAGTCGGCAGTGAGTGGAGGACAGGAAACACACCTACAGTGCCCATTTTAATGCCACAAACATCAATTCTTATTACTTAAGCTTGTCAACCTTAATTTACTTTTTAATAATAGATAGGCATTGAAAACTGGGGATTATTTGGCTAAAGTTGTGGGGGGGTAGGGCTGACTCCAGATTTTTGTGGGCCCAGGGCCAAAGAGTGTCAATGGGCTCCTTTAACACATGCCACAATTCATGATCCTCTGATACGACAGAGAAATAGCGATATAGTACAATGAAAAAAACTTCACTTCTTACATCATATGACTGATATCGATTTTAAATTCTCCAATAGCTCCAAAAACGGACAGTATATTACTCCATACAGTATTATGGCCACCGCATAGTGCGCTAAACAGAGTAATGAGGCCCATATATTTCTCCATACAGAATCATTGGTCCCATATAATGTTCGATACAGTATATGATGAGCTCCACATAATGCTACAGAATATGTTGGTCCCCATGGATGAAGCTCCACTGTGTTATGGGCCCAAATAATGCTCCATATATAATGGGCCCCATTTCTAATGCTCCAGTGTATAATAGGCTCTGTGAATGCTGCTCCAGCGTCTGATGTCCACCTTTGAAATGCTCCAGTGTATGGTGGGCCAAATATATCATTCTCCAGAGTATAGTGCTCCCCAAAAATTGCTCCCAACCTTTAAAACAATTAAATAAGTCTCCTCACTAGGGAATCCCTGTACTAGTCTGGACTCCGCGTCATCCCCATCTTCCATCTCTCTGCACATGGACTGTTTAGGCAGAGGGCGTACAGACGTGATGTCATCGCGCTCTCTGACCAGAATATCACTGTCAGGAAACGCGGAAGACGTCACGGCAGTGGAGCAGGGAGAGGTAAGTATTTCAAGTTTGCAAGTGCTGTGATCCTGAGCAAGTAGGGGGGCCCACTCTTTGGCGACGGCACTGGCACAGGGCCCCTCATAGTACGGCAGTGTGTCTGACGGCACTTTTGCGTACTATCAGGGGCCCTGTGCCAGTGCCTTCGCCCATGAATATGCCCCCCCACCTGCTCAAGGAACCTGCACTTTCATCTGCACCTTCCTCTTTGTCACACTGTAAGGTGGTATAGTATGCGGGAAGGGGAACCTGAGTTTCATCAGGGTCAGATTCTGGCTGTGTAGAGTGCGAGGGGAATGTAGTGGTCTGGGTCAATGTACCAGCAGAATCATCTAGCAGTGGCTGGGCATCAGTGCTTTTGTGGCGCCCCCAGGAGTAAGGTCGCCACAGTGGCATTACCTTCCTCCTAGGGAGTGTGATATCATGCTTGGGAGCAACAAAGGATCTCTCTAGCAGTTAAACCAACACACAACACAGTTCCCACTCCAGGCCAGCAGGGAGAGCTCTGAACCTGACTGCTGAGGAGCTGCTCTCTGTGGTCGGGAGGAGGGAAATTAGGGCAGTCCGTGAAGTTAAGGGGAAGTGTGTGGATGTGAGAAGGGGAGCTGGAGGATGAGCAGAGTTAAGGCTCACTCTTAGCTGGAGCACATGGTCAGGATTCCGGTCTCCGAGTTTGTAGCGACACTGACGGTCCTGCAGCAGAAACCGGAGGAAGTAGCAGCTGTAAATGCTCTGTTCCCAACTAAGGCTCGGAGGCCCCAGCAGCGACTTGTGTGAGCCAGAAGGAGAAGGCTACGGCTGCCTGCATACGAGAAAGTTTCAAAAGAGAGTCAACAGGAGAAACTTCAGTGAACTCAGTACTGCGAGTACCTCAGATAAGCGCTAGAACGGAGGCCACACTACCTATCTGCAGAGAGAGAATTCCTAATTTGCTTCCAGGCTGACCTTCTCCTTCTCCATCTGTACTCTGGGTCTTGGACGGCACTTACCAAGTACAGGTAAAGGAACTGCACAACTGTGTCTGTCATCTTTCTCCTGCGCCTGGCGCACGGTTCTGCTACATCCTGCACTGCACACCATCTACCAACTCTTTCATCTGCCCTGCGACTACGACCCTACCTGTGCAGGGCTTCTACATCTTATCTGCACCACAACATCTGTCCTAGAGAAGTGACACTGCAGCGCTGGTCAATCTGATCAGAAACCACAGGTGGCATCACGTATCATTCACCTATAAACGTTATTCACCCCTTTGCATGGACGCCCAGGGCCACGGACCGGGTCACCACCGTGACACATCCCTCTGAGACACCGGCCTGGTACCAATTAACCCCACTGCCCTGGCTTGCCACCCACACTCCATGTCAGATTCATCTTGGACTGGGGAATTCACAATTTGACTTGATAACCCAGGCATGGTATGTGAGAAAGAGCTACATGGACTAATGTGAAGTGTGGCCTGCTGCATCATTCACTTTTGGTGGGGGTGAAGGACACTAGGAAAGGGGTTCTTCCTGACCATGAGCCAGCACTTGACGACTCAGTGCTTGCATTTTTTGAAACTTCAGAAGAGGAGGACATATTAGCTGGAGTCTGTTTCGGCAATGTAAGCCAAAACTAGTTCCTGATGCTCTGGCTTTAAAAGCAGTTAACCTACTCCCAGAAAAGGTAGCCATCCAGGCCTTCCGGAGCCAGACCATGACTGGTAAAATGGTAATGGATCTGAAGCGTACAGCTGTACACAGTGTAGGGGTCATTGTTGCCAATCTCAGTATTTATTTCCACAGTCAGAAACAGTGACTCACTTGGTCAGTTTGGATTAAACCAGAATATAAAAAGCAGTAAATGGGTAATGTATCACAAGCGTAGTGCTGTATACACTCGTGTTGGGGTAATTTTTAAATGTACATCTAAATTGCAGGAGTAACCCACAGACTCTCACACGCTCAGAATGGATCACACCACAATATAAAAAGAAGATCCGCAAGAAATAATCACACATATGGGCCAATGTTCCAGGTGTCAATTATACAGTTAGAGTGGTGGGTGGAGGAGGACTTCCTGGCAGAAAGGGTCCAGTATCACCAGATATCAGGTATATATAGCATAGTTTAAACATTAAAAATGTACGTCTATATATCAGGAGTAGTGTTGAGCCACCCCGCTAGTGTTCGAGTTTGGTTCGGTTCGTCGAACAGGAGGCAAGTTCGTCGAATGTTCATCGAACGTTCGACGAACACCGTCGAACCCCATTAAAAACAATGGCAGGCAAATACAAACACATACAAACACATAGAAAACAATTACAAAACACCTTAAAAGGTGTCCCAAAGCAGACAAAATTCTCTGAAGATGCAAATAACATATGGAGATGGGCAACTACATAAAGAAAAGAGGTGGAGGAGTAAAAGGAGGAGGAGGAGACACAGATATAGGCATGTCATGCCCTTATAAAGTCAAGAAAGGCGTTCATGAAGGCAAAGTGCTTGGTTTCCGGGGGCAGTATGGTTGCAAGGCTGAACCTTAAAGAAATGTGCAGAAGGGCACCACCAGGAGAGGAGCCTGCGGCTTAGTTGGACTCCACACGGGCAACCTCAACCATGCCAGCCACAGAAAGGATGGACAGATTGCAGACGGTCTCAGGCCCAGTATGGATTCGACAAGATTGTAGAAAGTTGAGAAAGGGTACAGTATCTCTGGATACCAGGTATATATAGCATAGTTTAAACATTAAAAAATCTCTGTGTATATTTCCGGAGTCCGACAAAGACACTCACAGCCTCAGTATGGATTAGACAAGAATTTAAAAAGTAGAAAAAGGGTAATGTATTCGAAGCGTACACTAGTATACACTGTTGGGGTATTTTTCAATCTTCATATATATTTCAGTCTCAGTAAGACAGTCCAGACTCTCCGCAAGAGGAAACGAGATGTATACAAGTACAGACGGAAAGTCAAGTGATTGCAGAAATTTTGGAATTAGTAATCACGGGAAAAACTCCAGGGAGAATTCTCAGAGGCGATGCTGACCCTCAATTACTTTGTCTGTAGAGACAGCGAAAATAGTTCTTTGTGAAGAAAGTTTTGCTGTATCGCAGTACCATGGATCCCATCACCGTTACTCATCTCCATCAAATTATGATCACAGAGAAAGATGTAGACATTGTCCTCACTGCCTATCATGATCTGTCAGGTAACTTTGGAGTGCAAAAGACAGGAGCCACAGGCCATAGGCGATTCTATTGGATTGGCATAAGAGGACATATTTAAAAATGTGGGCAGGAATGTCACAAGTCTGTGAGTAGGAAAACCGTGAAAGCTGATGATAAACCAACAATGCATCTCATTGTGAGTCAACGTCCATAACAAATAAAAGCCATTGATCATCTGGAGATAGAGCCCAGCAGGACAGGGCAAATCTACGTCTTAACCATCAACTATCAGTTCACCAAATTTGTTTTGGCAGTCCCAGTGAAGGATTTAACAGCCCAGACTACACAGCGGTGGAGCAGGGAGAGGTAAGTATTGCAAGTGCTGGGGCCCTGAGCAAGCAGAGGGAGCCCACTCATGGGCGGCAGTACTGGCACAGGGCCCCTCATAGTACGCCGGTGTGTCTGACGGTGGGTGTGCACCTACACCATCAGCGACACTTGATTGTACTATGAGGGACCCTGTGCCAGTGCCGTCGCCCAAGAGTGAGCCCACCCACCTGTCCAGGTCAACGGCACTCACACGGGTGCATGCGCCAGGTGGTGACCCCAGCCCTGGGGGAGGCAGCCCAGTTAGGGAGGTTGAAAAAACGGCATATGTTGATGTTTCAGCAGCTGCAAATGGAGGAATTGGAGAAGTCCGAGGAAGAGGAGGACAAAAGCGAGCCATTTTTCTGGAAACCTACGGGTCAGCAGGGGAAGGTGGGACAAAATCCTTTGAAACCCATGTATAGTTCATTTTAATGAAGGTTAGATCATCAACATTTTGGGTCGACACATGGGTCCTGTTTTCTGTCAGGATTGATCCAGCAGCACTGAAGACTCTTTCGGATAGCACACTAGCAGCAGGGCAAGCGAGCTCCTGTAAGGCATATTGTGCCAATTCAGGCCAGGTGTCCAGTTTACAGGTCCAATAGTCAAAGAGGAATGACCTGTGAGGAAGAACATCTATATGGGAGAAGTAGTTTGTAACCATCGTTGACAACTGCTGTCTCCAGTCACTTTCGATTGATGCAGTATTACCAGTCGTGTGAGTAGTACTTGAAAAATCAGTCCACAACATGGTCATGAAACCCCTGTGTCCAACGCCACTTCGACTGTGTGCACCATGAATTCCTCTTCCATGTTGCCCCCTATGGCTCGTGGGAGAACCATCACCGCCGTTGTGTGCTGGGAATGCCTCAAGCAAACGGTTTACCAGAGTTGCTTGTTTGTTAACCAATATTAGCTCTAGGTTCTCCTATGGCATGATGTTTTGGAATTTGCCTTTAAAGCGTGGATCCAGGATGCTGGCCAACCAGTAGTCATCATCGTTCATCATTTTTACAATGCGGGGGTCCCTTTTTATGATCTGCAAGGCATAATCACACATGTGGGCCAATGTTACAGGTGTCAATGATGCACTGCGAGTGCTGGATGGAGGAGCACTTTCTGGCAAATCAACATCCCTCCAGTCACGCACAAACCCTGTACCTGACCTTGCCACGCCAACATTTTCTCTTGCCCCCTGAGAAGCATCCTCCTCCCCTAAATAATCCCCATCATCCTCCTCCTCCTCTTCTTCCTCCACATTGTCCAGCAGAGTTCCCTGAGCAGACAATGGCTGACTGTCATCAAGGCTTCCCTCATCCTCTTCCTCCTCGGCTGCAGACGCCTGCTCCTTAATGTGCGTCAAAGTTTGCATGAGCAGACGCATAAGTGGGATGCTCATGCTTATGATGGCGTCATCTGCGCTTACCAGCCGTGTGCATTCCTCAAAACACTGAAGGACTTTACAGAGGTCTTTCAGCTTCGACCACTGCACACCAGACAACTCCATGTCAGCCCTCAAACTGCCTGCCCGTGTATCCTCCCACAAATGCATTACAGCCTGCCTCTGTTCGCACAGCCTCTGAACCACGTGCAGGGTGGAGTTCCACCATGTTGCAACGTCGATAATTAGGCGGTGCTTGGGAAGGTGGAGCAATCGCTGCAGCTTCTGCATTTGACTGGAGTGTACGGGCAACCGTTGGATGTGCGCGCACAGTCTTCGCACCTTCTGGAGCAGGGCTGTTAACTCCGGATAATTATTGAGGAGGCACTGCACCACCAGGTTCAAGGTGTGAGCCAGGCAAGGCTGTTCATGCGACTGCGCTCTGGGGACGAGCTTTCGCTTCAGGAGGAGGAGGAGGGTCGAACACCTACCGCCAACTGTTTCTTATACCGTGGGACAGGCAGCACTGTCCCACTACCGCTGTACCCTGTGTACCCTGCATCCACCACATTAACCCTGTGCACAGTGATGGACATACAACGGCCATGGCCATGTCTACTGGACCACGCATCTGTTGTGAGGTGCACCTTTCCACTCACTGATTGCTTAAGTGCATGGACATTGCGGTCTTTCACATGCAGGTGGAGGGCTGGGATGGCTTTTCGAGAAAAGAAGTGCCGACTGGGTAGGTCATAGCGTGGTACTGCGTAGGCCATGAACTCGCAGAAAGCTTCGCTTTCAACCAACCGGCAGGGCATCATCTCTAACGAGATTAGTTTGGCAATTTGGGCATTCAAACACAGTGTACGCGGATAAGAGGATGAGTACTTTCTTGTCCTAGTCAGAGTCTCTGGTAGGGTGAGCTGGACTTGAGAGCTGCATATGGTGGAACTAGCGGTGGACATGGCGGACTGAGAGAGGGTTGGTGATGGTGATGGTGTTGGTGGGGTTGCTGATGGCCTAGATTCAGTCTTTCGCCGCAATAACGTTGTGATTCCCTGACTGCTTTGGCCTTGCGGCGACACCTCAACATTTGCTGCTGGTGGTGTGCTAACCGGTGGGCTTACAGTGGGGGAAGCGATGTAGCGTTGCTGACTACCTTCATTCGGAGCAGGTGCACATGTGGTACGTGAGGTTCGGTAGTCCGTCCACTCTTGCAAGTGTATGGTGGTTAAGTGTCTAAGCATGCAACTGGTATTCAAATCTCTCAGATTTTTCCCTCGGCAAATGGTCTTTGCGCACTTCTTACAGATAACCTTTGCCTGTTCATTAGGATTTTGTTTAAAAAAGTGCCACACTGCACTCTTCCTACTATGGAAGACATTTTCAGGCTTTGCATGCTGTGCTAATTTGACCGTCTGGCCAAGATGACCTGCAGCTCTTTTGGTTTTTGTAAACCGTTTTTGGACTGCTCCGGGCCTGCCAGATAACAGCTGTTGCGACGTCGATTCCTGCTGCGGATCCTCCTCCTCCACTACTGAGCTATTGGCAGCGGCACCCTCTTCCCCAATGGATGCCAATCTGGGTCAACAACTGGGTCATCCATCACCTCCTCTTCAATTTCATGTGCACCTTCCTCTGTGTCACAATGTAAGGTGGTATAGTATGCGGGAAGGGGCACCTGAGTTTCATCAGGGTCAGATTCTGGCTCAGTACACTGTGAGGACAATGTAGTGCTCTGAGTGAATGTACCAGCAGAAAAATCTAGCAGTGGCTGTGCATCAGTGCACTCCATGTCAGATTCATCTTGGACTGGGGAATTCACTATTTGACTTCATAACCCAGGCATGTAATGTGAAAAGAGCTCCATGGAGTAATTTGTAGTTTGGCCTGCCGCATCCTTCACTTTTGGTAGGGGTTTAGGACACAAGGAAAGCTGTTGTTCCTGACCAGGAGTCTCCACTGACGACACAGTGCTTTTATTTTTTGAAACTTCAGAAGAGGAGGCGATAGAGCTGGAGGCTGTGTCAGCAATGTAAGCCTAAACTTGTTCCTGAAGCTCCGGCTTTAAAAGCGGTTTACCTACTCCCAGAAAATGGAGCCTTCAAGGCCTTGTGGAGCCAGACAATGATGCAGGCTTAACACCTCCTTCCTTAGATGATATTGTGCTTTTGCCACTACCTGCAGATGCACCACCACCACCATCAGTACCATCTGGCAACCCCCACCCACTTCCACGGCCTCTTCCATCATACTTCTTCATTTTTGGAAAAATGTACCCAAAATACCACCAGCTGTATGGTACTGTAAAACAAGTTACAAAGTGTATATAGTATTGGGGAGAATTGGAAGCTCCCTAGAGATTTTAAGAGGCTGAACTATTATCTCAGGCCCACTATAGATTACACCTCAATTTAACAGGCTGAAATAGGCAGGTGTATGACCAGGTACAAGGTGTATATAGTATTGGGGAGAATTGGAAGCTCCCTAGAGAATTTAGGGGGCTGAACTATTATCTCAGGCCCACTATAGATTACACCTCAATTTAACAGGCTGAAATAGGCAGGTGTATGACCAGGTATAAGATGTATATAGTATTGGGGAGAATTGGAAGCGCCCTAGAGATTTTAGGAGGCTGAACTATTATCTCAGGCCCAGTAAAGAATACACCTCAACTTAACAGGCTGAAATAGGCAGGTGTATGACCAGGCAAAAGGTGTGTATAGAGTATTGGAGAGAATTTGGATCTCACTAGAGATTTTAGGAGGCTGACAATGATGCTCTCAGTTCAAGTATGGACGCAGGCAGCCTAATAAGCAGGACTGCTGCACACAAAAGTGTGGAAAAATGAACGCTTGGTAACTGTGCAGAAAAGAGGAAGAAAAGTATTTTTGCTTTTAAAAAAATCAGTTTGCACAGCAGTCTGCAAACAACAATGCAGCTATCAGGGAGCCTTATAAGGCATCCTAATAACCAACAGAGCTGATGCACCAAAATATAGCCTCCCCTGTCACTGCACACAAAGTGTTGTGTTGTAAGTGGAAATCGCTAACAGCAGAAGCAGTTTTTTGTATCTTCTTCCCTGCCGAATGCTCTCCCTTATTCAGAATCAGTAGCTGCAACCTCTCCCTAATGCTAAGATCGGCAGAAGTAAGATGACGGTCAGAGTGCACGCCCTTTTATAGCCCATGTGATGCCACACAAAGCCAGCCAATCACTTGCATGCCCTTCTCAAAGATGGTGGTGACCGATGCCCTTGTCATCGCGTTGCCCACAGTGTGGGTCCTCCATCATTGGCTGAAAAAGGACGCTGGAAGCTACATTTGAAACGCGACTTTGGCGCTCTGGTCGCCGACCTCGTGGCCGACCTTACGCCATGGTCGGGTTTAGTTTCATGAAACCCGACTTCAGTGTATGTCGGCGACTTATGAATTTGACCGCCACGTTTCGCTCAACTCTATTAGCCACCAAAAATTCCTGGTTACAAGTCTGATGGTGTTATTGATACCTGGATGCCCTGCAAGGACGGAATCATGTGATTACATCAGAACTTGAAGGCGGAATGTGGCCGGGACAAATAGTTTTTGTGGAGGAGTATTGTCAGGGGCTTGTTCTGGGGATCTACAGATCTCTTCCAGAAGTTCCAAAGACACAGCCTAAATAACAATCCCCTTTGGATGAAAAGAGAAAAATATCGAGCAAATCTACGTACTGTTTAACCTCTAGAACACCGGACATGGAAGAAAATTGATGAATTTGTTGTGCTTCTTTTTAGGAACATGTACAATAATTTATGTATCCCTTTATTAGTGTATCATTAAGGATTTAATTGTGGATACTAGCATAGATTAATGTTCATTATTCTTCTGTATTAGGGCAGATTTAACATACTGATGTACATTATATATCTTATTATCATAAATATTATATTTGTAGTTTATTGTTTGTGTATTTTATATTGATCTCTTGATATCATTATATATAGCTGCAGATTATGGTATATTTTGGTATTCAATTGCCTATGTATTTTTAATGTACTCATAAATGAAGTAACTGTCATTTATGGATTTAGATTGTAATATAGTTTGTGTATGTCAATTAAGATGGGGTAATATTTATGTTTATATATATCTATATTAGCCCTTTTGCTGCATTTTTATATGGGCGTGATATTAGGCTTAGACGTTTTCCACTAGGATATCCATTTTGAACGGATTTAAAATACTTCCTGATACCACAGGCTTGAGCGCGCACCGTGCATGCGCTGTGCTGCGGTGAGGCGGACGGTGTTCTAGAGGGCGTTGCATTGCATGGCAACAGGCCCGGTCACATGACCGGACCATGTGACCCTGTGACGCGTATCTTGAGCGCCACCTTCCTTGCCGCGTCACAACATGGCGGTGACGCGCCGTGCACAGCTGTAGGTGGTCAGAGACCTATATGGGGGCTATATAAGAGGCCAGATATGGTGCTTACTTACCTCCTGATGAAACTGCAGAGGCGGTGAAATGCGCATTGGGGTGCGTCACAGGTTCACATAACCAGGTGGCAGCATGACTACAGGTATACTGGCAGTATGTATATGGTGATTTTTTTCTATGTGCCACATGATATGGTGATACAGTATGTTGCACTTTGGAATTTGTCTATTTTCCATTATATGGGATATTTAATCCTCTTATAGGGTGCACATTGCGTGCCATCAAGATTATGGGCCACTGCTGCTTTTGTATCTGGCTATTGTGATCCTTTCACAGTTTGTCCTTTATTCACAACTGTGACCTTTTGTATTTAGGGTTAGGTTTTCCCTCCCTTTATGTACTCTGTATCTTATAAATTAGTACATGGTGTTGCTATGATATATGCTTTCTTTTTATCTGTAATATAATAAAATTTGACATTTTTTGGATCATTTGTTCTTTTGGTGTTACTACTTGTTTAATTATCCAGCAGGTGGTGACCATCCCCCTCCTTCCTATAAAACACTGGTCATTTGGAAGCCAACCGTTCTGGAGAGAGAAGCTATCTTGAGCAGTAGTGTTTGCAGCTGATCTGGACCAGTGGTTTTCCTGATGTAAACTGTGTTCGGGCGCCTTACTCTGTGGTCCAGTGCAGAGCAAGCTAAGTGTGGTTTGTTTTTCCTTGATGGCTTATTAGTACAGCGGTGGGACCAGTGTCCGCACTTGCCAGTTCCCTAGTAAGGGATAGGTGCAGGGCAAGTGAGGGACCTAGGTATCCTGGTCAGTGACAGGTTGAAAGAACCTTTATAGGGAATGTGAGGAGTGTTCAGGGCTCTTCCTTAGGAGAGTGCAAGAGGTGTCCACTTCCACGTTCCCTATAATAGGGCCCACCATTGTAATTGTTTCCCCGGTGTCCCCTTGTTTGTCTTTGTTGGTTTTGTGATCAACTGATCATCGGGTCAGGTCACATTGGGCAGTCACCCCGTGACAGTGGTCTTCCACTCATCTCCCTTTCTTATATGGACAAGATTATATGCTCCTTGGAGGTCAAGTTTAGTAAACCAACGGTCTCCCAACAGCTGATTATAAAGATCAGGGATGAGTGGAAGCGCATACTGGTTTTTCACAGTGATTGCGTTTAACTCACGGTAATCAACACAAGGTCTGAGATCACCATCTTTCTTTTCTACAAAAAAGAACCCGGACCAAACTGGTGAGGTGGATGGTCTAATAAACCCTTTTCGCAAACTGTCTGCTATGTAGTCTTTCATGGCCTGACGTTCTAGACCAGAGAGATTAAATATTCTCCCCTTTGGGAGACGAGAATCCGGTATCAAGTCTATGGGGCATTTGTACTCTCTGTAAGGGGGTAATTTCTCTGATTCCAATATAGAAAAGACATCCCCATAATCTTTGAATGCATAAGGTACAAAGGGAGGTGTTACCTTAACTTGGTTCACTGATAGCAATATACAGTTATCCTGACACTCTGGGCTCCAGCGCACGATATCACCCAAGTGCCAGTCTATGACTGGATTATGTTTGTGTAACCATGGCATACCCAGAATAACTGCGGATGATAAATTATTAATAACAAAAAATGACATGTTCAGCATGTAATGATCCCACTGACATAGATACTTCCTTAGTGACAAACTGCACTCCACCCTGGATGACAGGTGTACCATTAATCGCAGTGGTTTTAATGGGGGCATTAAGCCTTAGCAGTGGTACACCAAGATTCCTTGCTACCAGGGAATCTATGAAATTCCTTTCTGAACCACTACATAAGCCTCCAAACACACAAATTTCTTAAGGTAAGACATAAGAAGTAGGTAAAAAGACTTTGGCTGCATTAGCGGGCAATACCTGGGCAAGCATGACCAGAGCTACCCAGGTGCTGACATCCTGGGAGTGAAGACTTCTGACATCCAGCGTTTTCCCAGAGGTCTCCAGACTGTGGCTTTTGCAGCAGGTTAGTAGAAGATGATGGGAGTGATCCTCCACAGGACTGAGCAATGAAAAAGGACACAGGTGCTTTAGCAGCAGAATCAACTCAGAGACAGAGAGGAAGGGGAAAAAAAATTCAGGGAAGAGGTAAGGTAATACTTTTATATATATTCTGGATATATAAAAACGGTTTTGGGCCAGATATGATGTAACGTCCATCTGCTGCGAGTATGAGCTGCAAGTAAGACAGCACCCCGAGAAACCCCGAGACCCTTTACCCCCATACAGGGATCTGGAATTACAGTGGAGCCCAAGGTTTAGCTGTTTATGAGAGCAGTGGACCGGAGCAGGAAGGTTGCCAGGAAGGGAATAAAAAACAGAACCAAAAGCGTAGTCAGGAGTCAGAGTCAAAACCAGGCGAACAGCAAAGGTACAAAATCGACAAGCTGTAGAAGAGTAAAAAATCCAGGCTAAGGTCAGAGTCAAAATAGGAAAAAACACTAGAGTTGAGAGAAACAGGTCGGCCAGATTCAAAAGTCGGTGACTTTCGCCAAAGTCGGGTTTCGCCGAGCAAAACCCGACCATAACGTGAGGTTGGCCATGCGGTCGTCGACCCAAGCACCAAAGTCGGGTTTCCCCGAGCAAAACCCGACCATAACGTGAGGTTGGCCATGCGGTCGTCGACCCAAGCACCAAAGTCGGGTTTCCCATAATGCTTGCAGGTGCCTTTTCTCAGCCAATGAGCAAGGTCGTACACTGTGGGCAAGGAGATGACATGGGCAGTGGCCATCACCATATTAGAGAAGGGCATTCAAGTGATTGACTGGCTTTGTGTGTCGTCACAGTGGCTATAAAAGCCCTTACTGCCGACCGCCATTTTGCTTCTGCTGATCTTAGCATAGGGAGAGGTTGCTGCCGCTGTTTCTCTGTAGGGAAAGTGTTAGGCAGGAAAGAAAAAAAGATTCTGTGCTGCTGCTGATAGCAATTGTGCTGTACAGTTAGTGTGCAGTGACAGAGGAGGATTTTCTTTGTGTGCAGCAGCGCTGGTTATTAGGCTGCCTGATAGCTGCATTGCTGTGTGTACACTGCTGTGCAGACTGCTTTTTACACAGCACTCATACTTTTATTCTTTTTTTCTGCACCGAGCGTTCATTTTTTCCCACACCGTATAGAGCTGTACGCCCCTCACACTCTACCATGTACCGGCTGGTATCACGGACAAGTACATGCTGACTATCTGTGTATCACTCCGGAAATAAATATACGGAGATTTAAAAGTTCCCCTACACCGTATACAGCTGTCCACTTCTGATACAGTACCGAATATCTGCTGTTTGAATTACGGTCAAATCCATACTGGGAGGGCGTCTGTGTGTGACTAAGGAAATATATACGGAAATTTAAATTCTGCCCTACACCTTATACAGCTGTACGCTCCTCATACAGTACTATATATCTGCTGGTATTTTTGGTACATTTTCCCAAACATGAGGAACTATGGTGGAAGAAGCCGCTGACGTGGGCGGGGGGGACCAGCTGGTACTGATGAAGGAGGTGGTGCATCTGCTGGTAGTGCCAAAAGCACAATAGCACCTAAGGCAGGTGCTATTGGCCCGCTCAGATGAGAATCGTAAGGCCAGTAGATCCAACTGAATAACGTACTGGTTGACGAATCCCATGCAAGCCTTACTGTTCCCCATGAACTTACCGCCGGTAAGTTACCGGGTAGTGGGAAATGCGAGAAAGACAAGGGTTACAGCAGAAACCCTGGTAGTGGCTTTACTGGCTGGAGAAATTAAGGCTTTGGGTTGCGGGAAACCGTAGTGCTTCAGGGACTATATCCGCCCCAATTTAGTAGTGATTAGCGATGGGCAAGCACTAAAATGCTTGCGTGCTAGTTGCTCGGAACGAGCAAATTGGAATGCTCGGGTGCCCACTGTAAGTCTATGGGAAACATAACCATTTTTGCCGCGACCCCCCCACCCGGCGATATTTTTATGGTCTAAAAACGTCAGAAATCAATGGGAACAGTGCTCAAATGGCATATGAACATCATGGGGAAGGCGCTCTTTTCTGACTCCTATGTCACTGCTGTGAACATTGTTGTCAGAGTGTTTTACAGGCACATACTAAAACATACAAAATCTAAACCAAAATGGATTTTCCTGGGAAATTTGTTAAGGAACAACCTTTCCAGGGTAATAACCCCCCCCAAAATGCTCCTCCTCCACTTGGGCTAGGTTAACACATAGGCAGCACCGTGGCTCAGTGGATAGCATTGCAGTGCTGGGGTCCTGGGTTCGAATCCCACCAAGGACGACATCTGCAAGGAGTTTGTATGTTCTCCCCGTATTTGTGTGGTTTTCCTCCGGGTACCCTGGTTTACTGAGCCCCATTGGGGACAGTAATGATAGTGTGTGCAAGCTGTAAAGGGCTGCTGAATATGTTAGCGCTATATAAAAAAATAAAGACTATTATAGTGTTTTTTAACTTTAGCATTGCTTTCAACCAATACAAATGCATTCACTGGGAAATGTCATTGTAACATTTAACAACCGCTGGCCATGTGGTGTGTGACACATCATCTGACACATCCTGTTTCATTTATGAAGGAGAGACTCTGAAAGTCACAAACCTATTTTTATAGGGGCATCAGGTGACATTAATCTTCTTAAAGGGCCATCCACTGGCTATGATTTTTTGTTCCCATTGTTAAACAATGGGTCTCCTATACTGTTTTTGCCTATGCAGTGAGTTGCTGGGCTGCCAAAAGTTATGATGCACCCCAATACCCCTTTGATGAGACATACAGGAGGGTGCAGCGCCTGCCAGGGCGGTGGGGATACCCGGTACTGGGCCTGTTCTTAAGGTGATGCATCATGGCAGCAGAATCCCGGTCCGTGGCCCTTGGCGTCCAATGAAATATAATGATTAAAGGGGAAATAAAGTTTATAAGTGATGTTTCATGATGCCACCTGTGGTACTTGGCTAGGGATTGCCGATACTGCTTAAAGAGACCGCTGGGGCTGATGGTGATGCAGCAGAGATGATACAGCTCTCCACAGGTAGAGCTTAGGCCCAGGGCAATTATATTGTTAAAGATGGTGATGATGGATCTAGTGCAGGGTGGATGGCGCAGTAAATAACTCCGAGATCACAGCAGGGTGCAGTCTCCACACTTTTACTCACGGCTTGAAGTGCAGGCTGGGGCACTAGTTACAGATGACAATAGAGGTCTGGGGAGCCTGGAAGCAACTTAGGATCCACTAAGGCAGACTGTTGTACCCATCAGCAAAAGACTCCGGTGTCCGGCTTCTAGCGCTGTACTCTGGGGTGAGCTTGGTCACAGTTCAACTCCCCAGGTTCTCTTTCACTTCTCCTCTCTCCTCTCTTCACTCAGACTTTGCCTCTCTGAGTTCCAGACACTGACTGACTGACCCCTCCTCAAGGCTAGAACTAATAGAGAAGCTCCCCTGAAACCGGGTTTAGAGCTCCCCCTTCTGGTCTGGAGTCAGGAAACGTATTGGATGTAAGTGTTATCTGGTCATGGAAACCCTCCTTGCTTCCAGGCATGTCATTACTCCCCTGTGAGGGAGGCAATTCCACTGTGGCAACCGGACTCCTGGGGTGCCACATTCCCCCATAATGAAATTCAATACTCTTGGACTGAGGAAACAAAACATTATAACAAGTGAACAATAATAATTATTTACAAGATTTCAAAAATGAAAAATTACAAAAACCAAAGCTCAAATATAGTCCTGATGACGATTAGACCACGCATCATTGTCCATTGTTTATTCTTGGGCCATGTTGTTAACTATATACAAGTAAGTTCCTGGTCACATATAGTCCTGTGGCCCAATTGTACTACAACAGATTATTATGAACATTTTTAAAAGTTCATACAGTACGTCTCTGTAGGCTCATATACTTAACGGTTACGTATTACATTACATATTTACATATCTTCTTTATGCACTTTACTTACATGCGAAACCTTATGGGGGTTTTACCTTGGGTACTACGGGTAGACTTTCAAAGCACTGATATTGCTGGTGACCTAACTGGATTCACTGTGCTTGCTACCACTGGTGTAGTGTGCTCTTTTTCAGTTACTCTATGAGTGACTATAAGTAGTACAGGTATAGTTGATTTTCTACAACTACTGATGCTCACCGTGGGCATGTCAGATTCGCTGCTGGCATCAGTTAAATTTTCTTGCTCTTGCTGGTGTACCATCTGCTGCTTGAGGCCGCTGGTCATCAGGCTGGTCTTGAGCGGTATCTCCTTTTAGCACTACTGGCTGGGGAAAGATCAAGATGAGCACAACTATGGCCTTGTTCAGTCTTGTCCAATCTGTAGGGAACTCTCTGAGTACTGTGCTGATCTTTTTCTCCATCTCTTCCATGGGCTGAGGAATGTCTGGGTCTTCAATCCCTTCCTTTAGTTGGTCAGGGCACAGCTTTAGATGATCTCTTGACACTGCTGCTGAGGTTCTCCTCCATCCTTACTAATGAGGCACACCTTAGTGTTATCAAAGTCTGAATGTAAAACAGTGTATGGCTCAGCCTCCCAATGGTCATCTAGTTTGTGCACTCATCTCTTCCTTTTGAGTACCTGTTCTCCAAATGATAAGGGAACTTCAGGGGCATTTTGATTATTATTTCTCTCCTGCTTCTGTCTTGCTTGGGGCAAACTTTGTTCCATGCACTCTAGCACTTTGCAGTATTGCTGCTGCCACTCTGTATCCCAGTCTGCATCTGGTGATGTCACCTTAGGTGTTAAAACTCCCATGTCCAAATCAATGGGTAACTTGCCAGGTCTTGCCCTCATCAGGTTGGCTGGGGTGCAGTTGATGGAGTTTACCGGGATATGATTATATAGATCCACCAGATCTGGCAACTTCTCTGACAATAGGTTTCGCTCTTTCAGGTCTTCAATAGGTCAATTACCACCTGTTTCATCTTCTCACACATGCCATTTGTCTGGGGATGGTACGGTGTCATCCTGATTTTCTTGCAGCTGTACAGGTTACAGAACTCTTGGAACACTTCCACCTCAAAGGCTGGGCATTGGTCAGTGAGCACTTGTTCAGGGTAACCATGCGGTCGATAAAAGTACTTTTGAAACACTTTGGCTACCGTCTTTGCTGTTTGGTCTTTGACAGGCACAACTATCAAACACCTTGAGTAATGGTCAACGATGGTCAGAGTGTAGGTGTAGCCAGTTCTACTCTGAGTCAATTTCACATGATCCAAAGCTACCAGTCCAAGCAGCTGTTTGGTTACTATGGTCTGTAATGGGGCTTTCCGGCTGTTGCGATCTTTCCTACGCAGGTTGCATGGACCACATTCTTGGCACCACTTCTCAATAGCTCTCCTCATGCCAATGCAGTGGAATCTTTCACGAAGTAGGACCTCCAACATCTTCCACCCGAAATATCCTGCTCCATCATGGTACGCCTCCAAGACAATTGGCGCATCCCTCTTTGGGACTGCCACATGCCAGACCAGTTCATGAGTGCGCAAATTGATCTTCCTCCAACACAGCTTACCCTCATAGATGAACAGCTTGCCCTTCTCCTTCCACAACTACTGCGCTTCCTGTGGAGCATCTGGACCAGGGTGTGAGTCAGCTTGTCAGCAACTCCTTTACTAGGTGGACTGCTGGATCGCTATCCTGTGTGTCTGTCCACTCATGGTGGGACAATGGGTTTAACGAGGCCTCTTGCATGACGTAGCGCTTGTTCCTCACCCCTTGGGAGCGTTGGGCTGCAACTGGGTGTGTAAGGCTGGTAACTCGATTTCTTCGAGTGCTTCCGGATCTTCTCCCTGGTCTGGAATTGGGCATCCTGGACAACGCATGTTAAGGGCTAGCGGAACACACCAGATAAAGAAGATGTTATATGGAGGGTTCGCATCCCGGGGTCCACCGTGCAAAGATGGAAACTGCTGCTTAGACAATGATGGATACAATAACACAGGTGGAAGCCGGACACTGGCGGGCAACCACTGACCCGGTGCTTGCAAGAGCGGACTCTGTTACCACACGGAATCTGTACTAGCCGGCATAAAACCGTGCCCTGTTAAGCGTCACAGGACACGAGTGGGAGTAGTACACTGCACAGAGCGGGTACTACGACTACCCTGGCGGTCACCACTTACCAGTATAAGGACCGTGCTGGAAAGCGCTAGTAACTGCGCATGGCGCCGCACGGATAGCCACTGCGGTAACTGTGGAGTTGTGGTGTCTGCATTGTCTGACGCCCACTGGTGCTAATGGAACCTGAGCAAACTGCACTGCGCTGCTAAGCAGTACTATAGCTAGCTGCAGGGACTAACTCTAAGACCCTAACTCATACACAACAGAGGAAGGGGGATCATAATGAGTCAGTCACTAGAATCATGCATCCATCTACAGACACACCACTAAAGCAAAAGACTTAATGTCTATCATAACGCATGGCGGGGCGGCCATGCGAACCTTTTATAGCCAGGTCCTTCTGGGACCTTCCTGATGGTCCAATCCGAGCTGGAGAAGGACTTGAACATGATGTGACCTCCGATCTCCAATGGGAGATCGTCCCACCGGCATGCTCAGTGGACCGAAAGGAGGACTTAGTCCCTGGAATCATTCGCTGCTGACCTGCATGCATTGCTATAGCTGGACCAGAGATGGCAGCAGCAATTAAACCCACAGTGCTGGTGTGAGCAGAGTGCCGGGATTGACGGGTCTGCTGAGCATGCTCCACTGCGGCTGGAGAGGAATGGGAGACCGCCAAAGGCAAAGTTGGGGATTCCTGCTGTGCAGCGCCAGGAACCCGAAGCCTAACAACGCATCAGAATTAGCGTTCTTATGTCTCACTCAGTAATTGATGGTAAACTCATAGTTGGAGAGACAAGCCATCCAGTGCACCCAGCTTTGCCATTTTAATGTGTGTTATCAGATTATTGTCTTTGTAGTTAGTAAACTTTGCTGAAGCCAGGTAGTGCTTGAAGTGCTCCGTTACTGCACAGACTATGGCGAGGAACTCCAGTTTAAAGGAACTGTAGTTGTTGGGGTTCCTTTCAGTGGGATGAAGTTTCCTGCTGGCGTAGGCAATCACACTCTCCCTGCCTTTCGGCAATTGTGACAGCACTGCTTCCAGTCCCATGTTGCTGGCATCTGTGTAAAGTACAAATGGTTGGTCATAGTCAGGGTAGGACAGGACTTCATCTCCCGCTTATCCAAGCTGATCCTGCTTCATCCGAGTGAAGGATTCTTCTAGCCTGTTGTTCCACTCAAATGGAGGACTCTTGTTCTTGGCCTTCTTGGATTGGCCCACTAGCAGGTCTTGCAGAGGTGCGGCTATCTTGGTGAAGCACTTGATGAATCTCCGGTAGTAGCCCACCAATGCAAGGAACTGCCGTACTTCATGAATGTTGCTGGGTCTTTTCCAATTCCGGATAACGGTGACCTTGTCAGGGCCTGGTGCCACGCCTGCCGCACTTACCATATGGTCTAGGTACTGCACCTTGGGTTTCACAAGGTGGCATTTGGGCGGCTTTACTTTCAAACCAAAATTGGACAGGTCTTCGAACACCTCGGCCAGGTACTTCAAGTGGTATTCATGGGTTTTGGAGAAGTTGATGATGCCATCCAGGTACAGCATAACGGTTTCAAAGTTTTTATGTACTAGGCTGCATTCCATCAACTGCTGAAATGTCCCCAATACACTGCAGAGTCCGAATGGCATGGAGTTAAACTCGCAGAGGCCCATTGAGGTTGTAAACTCTGTCTTCTCTCTGTCTGCTTCTGACACGGAAACCTGCCAATACCCACTGGTGAGATCTAAGGTAGAGAAATAGTTAGCGGATCTCAATGCAGCTAGTGATTCCTCAATTCTAGGTAACGGATAGGCGTCCTTGTGTGTAATGCTCTTACTTGTCCTGTAGTCAACATACATTCTCATGGTACCATCTTTCTTTTTAACAAGGACTAATGGAGCTGCCCAGGGGCTATAACTATCTCTGATTACCCCAGCCTGCTTCATCCCTTGTAACATATCCTTGGCACGTTGATAATGAATTGGGGGTACAGGCTGGTGCCTCTATTTAATGGGCAGATGATCTCCAGTGGGGATATGGTGTTGGACCCCTTTTGCCTGCCCAAAGTCTAGAGGATGTTAGCTGAAGACCCACTCATACTCTTTACTCTCGAGCCACCCGGTAAGCCCCATGCTTTTGGTGCAAAGGAATGGAGTCAGTGCCTATGTGTAGCTGTTGACACCAATCCTCCAGCTGCCACTGAGAGCCATTGTCCTCCACCTGGTTGGATGGAAGCAAGGGTTCTGCTGCCTCTATTGCATTGTTACTTACAGTGAACAGCTTAGCAAGGGTGGCATATCGGGGTAAATGGACCTCTTTTTCCCCACAATTCAGGATGCGAATCGGTACTTTCCCCTGGCGGACATCAACTACCCCCCTGCCTGTCAGGACAGGGAGCCTGCTATCAGAGTACACTCGTTCTACCTTGGCCTGGTAATCCTGACCCCTGAGGCCTATTGCTGCCTGATACCAAATTAACATTTCTCTCCCTGGGGGTACTGCAATGGGGAATGGATCACTCACTCTGATGCTGCCAACTCCTCCACCAGACAGCTCTTCCTGTTGTCTCTGCATCAGTGCTTTGATCTACTTTTGCAGGACTCACTGCTGACAGGAACTGGTGGTCTCGGCTACCTGTTGCAACAAAACAATAATTTCTCCAAGACAATATTCTATTACATTTGAGCATAAAGTAATTATAGGATGGCATTCTCATTTGTCGATATCAGCTATAATCAAACATTGTGATTGCAATTCTACTCGACCAACCTTGATGGTCACATCTTTATACCCCACCTGAGGCAAGGGCTGACCATTACTGGCAAAAATGACAAGTTCTTCATCTGGGCTGCAAGTAATGTCTGAGTCAACCCAGTACCTCTTAAAGAGGACATATGGCATTGTCGTCACCTGGGAGCCGGTGTCCGTTAAGGCATTTATTGGGAAGCTATCAATCATGACGGGCAGTACCGGCCATCCTCCCACGTACTTGTCTCACCAGTTGTGTGGGTCTGGGCGTCTTACTCCTGGGGGTTGGCCCTCTGCTCAGGGGTCCCTCATTTAAAATATAGAATCTTGCGATGTTCCCCGCCTTGCTGCAGCGGCGACAGATGGGCTGTCCATCCTCGTCGTAGCGATCACTGTCTCTCCCTCTGGTCTGTGGAATCCTCCTCTGCCGTTACCATAGAACGTCATCCGGACTGGAGGCCAGCTGAATCTTCTTCTTTGGAGCCTCTTGCATGGACTGCACAGATTTAGTTAGTGCAGCCACAATTTGGTCAGCTCCTGGACCTGGAAACAGATCCACAGAAAAGACATTATCTTCGGTTGGCATGTCGGCCTATTGGGGTCCAGGGAAAGGATGCTGCACCCTGTTGGTATGTAATCACTGCATGCCTAGGGGGGAGTGTGGCCGCTAAGATCTGGATCACGCAGCATACAGATGGCCCTGTCCTCAAAGTGGGCAAATCCAGTCCAGGATTTTGTAGGGCCATTATGCGCAGCTGTGGCCTTTGATTGTTAAACAGAAGACCTTCTATAAACTGCTCCGTTTGCAACCTATTTTCATCTTGGACGCTGTCAGGGTCAAACTGCTTTACAGCCCTTAGTGCTTCCTGAAGTTAAGAGCATAGTCCCGTATACTGTCCTGTACTCTTTTTTTGCACCCAAAGAATCTCTCTGCTGCAGTGCAGATGTCAAAGATGTCCATCTGCCTGGCCAAGGTTTGTTTGACAGTTCTTTTATCAGTGCCTGGCCATGACTTTACTTCCCTCTGGGCCGCACCGGTTAACTGGCCAGTGAGGATGCTGACTTTTTGACTCTCAGACAGTATCTACACTTTAAAAAAACTATAGTCTCTCCTTGAAATCACTCAGGGTGTGTGACTCCTGTTATGAATGAGTCACCGTAGGAGGCAAAAACAGAAATACTAGCTAAGTCCAGAAAACCAGAGAAGTTGGCAGCTATCGGATTGCACACCCATGAACCTATCAACAACAACTAGCAGTAGCCGTGGGGGGCTCCTACGGTGCCCTAGACTCCTTGATCACAGCCGGAGAACTAAATAGCCTAAAGACAGAAAGGGAAATCTAAACGGCCCCAGAGCAGACCCCAAAGCAATAGGCAGCCCCCAACATATAATGACGGTGAGGCAAGATGGAAAAACACTCACACAGATAGAAAGATAGGCTGAGCAAATGATAGGGCCCAAGCTAACTAAATAGGACAGGATAGAAAAGCTGCTGTCTGCAATCCGCCAAAACCCTATCAAAACAAGAGCCAACAGACTGAGAGGGAAAAAAGCCCTGAAGACGCTAGGCTTCAAAAAGACTATATCAGTACTCAGGTATTTTCTGAAGACAGAGCATAAAGGAATTCAGCTCACCTCAGCAGAGAATGGCAGAAATCCAGAAAAGCAAGGCAAAGCAAAACCAAAACACAAATGCAAAAAGCAGAGCAGAAAACTTAGCTTTTGAGGAGCAGAATCAGTCTGGTCTAGAATCCCTCTGAGAAATCACCAGCAAGGCAGAAGGGCGTCGGCTGCCTTATATCCAGTCAGCAATTCCAGTCACCCAGTCATCATCATCCTGCTCAGGTGCTTGGTAATCAGTCTCACTACCTTCCTTCACCAGAAGAAGGAGTTCATCAGACCTCAATGGTGAAGGGGAAAATGAACTCACAACAGTACCTCCCCCTTGAGGAGGGGTCACCGAACCCTCATCCACGCCACCAGGGCGATCAGGGTGAGCCCGATGAAAGGCACGCACCAATCTTTTGGCATGAATATCAGAGGCAGGGACCCAGGAATTATCCTCCTGACCATAACCCTTCCACTTAACCAAATACTGGAGTCTCCGTCTAGCCAGATGGGAATCCAGTATCTTCTCTACCTCATATTCCATGTTACCTTAAACCAATACAGGGTCCGGAGGTGCCACCCCAAGAACAACTGGTTCAACAAACCTCTTCAACAAGGACTAATGAAACACATTATGGATTTTAAATGTGACAGGAAGAGCCAAACGAAAAGAGACCGGATTAATAATCTCCAAAATCTTGTAAGGTCCAATAAATCTAGGCTTAAACTTAGGAGAAGCCACCTTCATAGCGATATTTTTTGATGATAACCAAACCATATCACCAACCTTAAACTGGGGACCAATGGTCCTATGTCGGTTGGAAAACCGCTGTGCCTTTTCCTGGGAGAGAGATAACTTATCCACCACTTGGTCCCAGATCTGGTGCATTCTCTCCACCACAGTGTCAACACCTGGGCAGGCAGAAGGCTCCACCTGCCCTGAAGAAAATCGAGGATGAAACCCAAAGTTACAAAAAAAAGGTGACATCAAAGTGGCAGAACTAGCTCTATTATTTAAAGCAAATTCAGCCAAGGGCAAAAATGAAACCCAATCATCCTGATCAGCGGAAATAAAACATCTCAAATACGACTCCAAGGTTTGGTTTGTTCTCTCCGTCTGCCCATTGGTCTGAGGGTGAAAAGCAGAGGAGAAGGACAACTGAATTCCCAGCTTGGAACAGAAAGTCCTCCAAAATCTAGACACAAACTGAACTCCTCTGTCAGATACAATGTTCTCAGGAATCCCATGCAAGCGAACCACCTGTTGTGAAAACAGGGGCACCAACTCAGTGGAAGATGGCAACTTAGCGAGTGGTACAAGATGAACCATCTTAGAGAACCTATCACAAATCACCCAAATAACAATCATTCTCTCAGAGACAGGCATATCAGAGATGTAATCCATTGAAATATGGGTCCATGGCCTCCTGGGAACCGGCAAAGGCATCAACAATCCACTATAGCGAGAACAAGGTTGAGACCAGGATCAAGTCCCACAGGACTGCACAAAATTCCTGACATCACGAGACAAGGCGGGCCACCAAAAAGACCGATTCACCAGATCTCTAGTACCAAAAATACCTGCATGACCAGCCAATGCAGAGCAATGAATTTCAGACATCACTCTCTTCTTCCACTGGTCAGGAACATAAAGTTTCCACTGGGACAACGCTCAGGTTTGTCCTCCTGGAACTCTTCCAGAGCACGTCTCAAATCGGGCGAGATGGCAGAAAGAACTACCCCTTCGCCTAAGATGGTAGCAGGCTTGGTCACCACAGGAGAATCAGCAAAGAAGCTCCTAGAGAGAGCGTCAGCCTTGACATTCTTAGTGCCAGGAAGAAAAGAGACCACAAAATCAAAACGTGTAAAAAGCAAGGCCCACCTAGCCTGTCTAGGGTTCAAGCGTTTGGCCGACTCCATGTAAATCAAATTCTTGTGGTCAGTGAGGACAACGATTTGATGTTTAGCTCCCTCCAACCAATGTCTCCACTCCTCAAATGCCCATTTCATGGCTAACAGTTCCCGATTCCCCACATCATAGTTACGTTCAGATGGAGAGAACTTTCGGGAAAAGAAAGCACAGGGATTCATTTTAGATGTTACAGGATCCTTTGGGACAAAACAGCTCCTGCACCAATCTCAGAAGCGTCCACCTCTACCTGGAACGGGAGTGAGACATCAGGTTGCCGCAAAACCGGGGCAGAAGTGAATCTTCGCTTCAGCTCCTGAATGGAAGAAACAGCCTCCGGAGACCAATTCAACACATCAGCACCCATTTTAGTCAGATCAGTCAATGGCTTGGCAATACTAGAAAATTTTGCTATAAATTTCCGATAAAAATTAGCAAAACCCAAAAACTTTTGGAGGGCCTTCAAACAAGTAGGCTGAACCCAATCATAAATGGCCTGTACCTTGGCCGGGTCCATTTCAATAGTTGACGGAGACAAAATAAATCCCAAAAATGAAATCCTCTGTTCCCCAAAAAGGCATTTCGATCCTTTGACATACAGGGAATTCTCCCTCAAGATCAGGAACACTGTCCAAACATGTTCCACATGAGAATCCCAATCCTTGGAGAAGATCAAAATATCATCCAAATAGATAATCAAAAATGTATCCACAAAGTCCCGGAAAATGTCGTTCATGAAGCACTGGAAGACAGAAGGGGCATTAGTGAGCCCAAAAGGCATCACCAGATACTCAAAATGTCCCTCTGGAGTATTAAATGCCGTCTTCCATTCATCCCCATGCTTAATGCGGATAAGATTATACGCCCCCCTGAGATCAAGCTTGGTAAACCATCAAGTACCTTTAACTCTGGAGAATAGATCCGAAATCAGGGGTAATGGATACTGATATTTAATAGTAATTTTGTTGAGGGCATGATAATCAATACAAGGCCTTAATGAACCATCGTTTTTGGCCACGAAAAAAAACCCAGCACCTAAGGGTGAAGAGGATGGTCTAATATGACCCTTCTCCAATGCCTCCTTAATATAGGATCGCATAGCCTCGTGCTCGGGTACAGATAAATTGAAGAGCCGACCCTTGGGAAATTTACACCCCGGGCTCAGTTCAATTGCACAGTCATAACTCCTATGAGGAGGCAAAGACGCAGACTCATTCTCACTAAATACATCATAAAAGTCCGCCAAATAGTCAGGAACATCATGCGACTGAGGAGAGGTGGAAAAAACCGGAGCCTCACTAAGGGCACACCGACATCCCCAACTCACCACAGACACAGATTTCCAATCCAAAACTGGATTATGAATTTGCAACCAGGGAAACCCCAGAACAATGGTATCATGCAGATTATGCAACACCAAAAATCTTCAATTTTCTTGATGGTCTGGGGTGACCCGCATTACCACCTGGGTCCAAAACTGAGGTTTACTTTTCGCCAAAGGAGTAGCATCAATCCCCCTCAAAGGGATAGGCGTCCGCAGAGGTGTCATCGGAAATCCACAACGTTTAGCAATATCCAATTCCATTAGGTTAAGGGCTGCTCCCGAATCCACAAAAGCCTTGGCGCAAAATGTGGACAGGGAGGAGATCAGAGTAATTGCCAGAAGAAACTTAGGTTGAACACCACCCACAGAAAACGTGTGTGCAAAACGTTTCTCTCGTTTAGGACAGACAGAAATAATATGCGAGGCATCTCCACAAAAAAAACACAGCTTATTACGCCTTCTGAACTCCTGACGTTGCTCCCTGGACAAAACTCTATCACATTGCACAGGTTCAGACACTTGTTCAACAGGTGGCAACACCTGTCGTGCAGTCCTGCGATCAGGCAAACGCTGATCAACCTGAATGGCTAATGACATAGAATCGTCAAGACCAGAGGGAACAGGAAATCCCACCATAGTATCTTTTATGGCTTCTGACAAACCCTTCCGAAAGAGAGCTGCCAAGGCATTATCATTCCAGGTAGTAAGGACCGCCCACTTTCGGAATTTTTGACAGCACAATTCTGCAGAATCTCGACCCTGGCTCAATGCCAACAGGGTCTTTTCAGCCTGATCAATAGCATTAGGTTCGTCATACAACAACCCCAAGGCTTGAAAAAATGCGTTCACATTAGTCAGAATAGGATCATCTGGTTTCAAAGAAAACGCCCAATCCTGGGGATCGCCACGCAGCAAAGAGAAGACAATTTTAACCCGCTGCGTGGAGCTCCCTAACGAGTTAGGGTTTAAGGCAAAAAATAATTTACAATTATTTTTTAAATTCAAAAATTTAGACCGATCCCCAAAAAACACATCAGGAGTAGGGATCTTTGGTTCAGCAGCATGTGAATGAGCAAGGTAGGCGGAAACTCCCCGCACTTCTGCAGCGAGCTGCTCCACACTATCAGACAATTGCTTTATGTCCATTGAGAGAAAAAAAAATCCCCCTACAGCCTCAGAGATATAGAGGAAAAAATATACACACTTTTTTTATGTTTTTTTACAATTCTTTCCTGCTATTGAGTACCCTAGGATCTGCGGTATGGCTGGTGATTCTGTTATGAATGAGTCACCGTAGGAGGCAAAAACAGAAATACTAGCTAAGTCCAGAAAACCAGAGAAGTTGGCAGCTATCGGATTGCAGACCCCTGAACCTATCAACAACTAGCATTAGCCGCGGGGGGCTCCTACGGTGCCCTAGACCCCTCGATCACAGCCAGAGAACTAAATAGCCTAAAGACAGAAAGGGAAATCTAAACGGCCCCAGAGCAGACCCCAAAGCAATAGGCAGCCCCCAACATATAATGACGGTGAGGCAAGATGGAAAAACACTCACACAGATAGAAAGATAGGCTTAGCAAATGATGGGGCCCAAGCTAACTAAATAGGACAGGATAGAAAAGCTGCTGTCTGCAATCCGCCAAAACCCTATCAAAACAAGAGCCAACAGACTGATAGGGAAAAAAGCCCTGAAGACGCTAGGCTTCAAAAAGACTATATCAGTACTCAAGTATTTTCTGAAGACAGAGCAAAAAGGAATTCAGCTCACGCCAGCAGGGAATGGCAGAAATCCAGAAAAGCAAGGCAAAACAAAACCAAAACACAAATGCAAAAAGCAGAGCAGAAAACTTAGCTTTTGAGGAGCAGAATCAGACTGGTCTCCTAGAATCCCTCTGAGAAATCACCAGCAAGGCAGAAGGGCGTCGGCTGCCTTATATCCAGTCAGCAATTCCAGTCACCCAGTCATCATCCTGCTCAGGTGCTTGGTAATCAGCCTCACTACCTTCCTTCACCAGAAGAGGGAGTTCATCAGACCTCAATGGTGAAGGGGAAAATGAACTCTCAACAGACTCCCCTGAGTACTGTAGTAACCAGGCTGCTCCTGGTTTGGACGGCATTGATAGCGGGATTATGAAGTCTGTAGCTGGGGCTGCCAGTGGATATGGCCGGTTTATGGGGACTGCAGCCGCCGCTAAATCTGGCTGCATCATGGTGGATGTAGCCACCACTGGATCTGGCTGCATCATGGGGGTTGCAGCCATCGCTGGATCTGGCTGTATCACGGCGGCTGCTGCCGCCGCTGGGTCTCCACCCGGACCGGACATTTGCTTTCCCCCTAGTAACCTCAGCCAGGCCCTGTGTGTGTTACCATTGCAAGTGGCTGCTCCGCAGACAGGATCGATGGGGCTACTCCAGATTATTTTTTTTTCGGTGAGGCCTCTTGCTTCCGCTCACCACAGAGCACGGCCCGTGATTCACTTTGCACCCTCCTTCCAGGATCTGCCCACAACAACAGGCACCTCTCTTTCCACGTGCCGTGCAACACAACAATGATGATGCTTTCACAATTTAGAAAAATCTCTGGCATACAGTACCCGGCATTGCAGGGCTACAAGATCCTGTTTGTGATGCCAAAAAGGAGCTCCCACCAGGGGCGTGGAGATACTTGGTACTGGGCCGGTACTTAAGGAGATGTGTCATGACAGCAGTGACCCGGTCCATGGCCCTGGGCGTCCAATGAAAAATAATGATTAAAGGGGAAATAAAGTTTATAACAGATGATTCATGATGCTACCTGTGGTACTCAACTAGGAATGGCCGACGCTTCTTAAAGAGACCGTTGGGACTGATGGTGATGCGTGGATTCTGAACTGAATAACAATGGCCTTGTTGATTCTGACACTCAACAACTGCCCTCTTCTGCTCAAAAATCCTTTCCAACATATACAGTGTAGAGTTCCAACACTGGGGACATCACACAACAGTCAGTGAGCCGGAAGCTGCAAACGCTGCTGAATCACGGCAAGGGCAGCTGAAGCTGTGTGCTAGACCTGACACACCCTCGAACACCACGTTCGAGGGTGCATCATGAATTAATGCATCATCGCTAATGCATGCCGATATTGGCATGCGTTAGGATGCTTTACTGTCATTGCGGGCAATAGCTTTGTGATGGTGTGATATGTTGTGTGGGTATCATTTTGTGTACATTTATATTTTACGTATTTCCATAGTGTTCTCTTGTTGCCCTGTATCATTCCATGTTTTCTCCATCTTGTCTAGAGTCTCAATTACCTTCCAAAAGTCTGATAACTGAATTATCTCTCTTACTGTTTGCAGCCTGACTGTATCTATGCCTCTTGATGAACCACTTGTAGTGCCTTAATCCCCAAGGCACCTTTGTAAAGTCTGGGAGGCCTGAAAACCACCCCAACCTGTCTGACTACCCCTAGACGTAAGGAGGGGGCTGGTGAGGACAGGAGCTGTTCAAGTCAGACCCTGTGTAGTAATGATCGTGTGAATACGGCACGTCAGAGAGAAGGGGAAGCATATGGACCCATTTTATCCTCTGCTGAATTTTTGGACTCTCATCTCCTTGGACATTCATCCTGTTATGAAACTGCAATCGCATTCTGGACTATTGTATCCTCAGTGTGGATTGGTTATTGACCCTTTAGTTTTGCCTATAATAAAAGTCTTGGGATTGTTATCACTTCCCTTGCTCTGTCGATAGTGTGATATCGGAGAAGAACCACGTGATAACTAGTGGCAGCAATGGAATCAACAGAGTGTAACCAATGCAGAACCACCCACAGAGTGAGTACAGAAATTGGACTGTATCCAGTTTGCTGGAGAGAGCCAGAGACCTGGGCCTGAGCTACCAGGGACTGACTAAAGAAGCCTTACTTGACCTAATGGTGGGTGCTAGCCCGTCCACCTCCTCCCAGATGTCTGAAGGACAAGCGCTGGAGACAGGGATCCCCACCTCAAAAAGCCAGTGGTTGATGTGGTACGAAGAAGAGATGGCAGTGTTGGGCCCTGGCGTCTCTCAGGAGTATAAGGAAGAGGCTGTCTGCCGGGCACAGCAGAGACAAGAAGCAATGGAGCTTGAAAGAGGGAGTAATGCAATGTGGAGTTTAAACCCAACGATCCGGGAGCCTGTAGGGATCACCCGGACAGAGTTTAAGCCATTTGATGAGGCTTCCGGAGATGTGGAGGGGTTCTTCATGGACTTTGAGCAGCAGTGTGCTGTGATGGAGGTGCCCCACTCTGACTGGATGCGTTTGTTAGTGGGACTCCTGAACGGAAGCATGGTGGAGGCTTACCGAACCATTGACTCACAGCGGATTAGGGATTATAACACTGTAAAGCAGACTATTCTGGATTACCATGCTATCACCCCAGCCTCTTATAGGGCAAAGTTCCAAGACCTCCCATGCACCACGGGGGGATAATTTAGGATGTATGCACATAAGATGTCCCAGGCATGTCGGAGATGGATGGAAGCAGAAAACGCCTTTACTGTGGAAGATGTTATACAGGCATTCCTTATAGAACAATTTCTTGCAAAGTGCCCCGCAGAGGTATGGGAATGGGTCAGAGAGCACATGCCGGGTACCGTGGATAGAGCTGCAGCCCTGGCCAATGAAGCACTTACTATCCGACCACAATGGAGAAGGCTTCTGGACAATGAACCACAGCCTGCTCCCGCGCCCCGTCCCCCTCCGATTATATCTGCCCTTTCACCCAGTCACAAGCCGATGACAATCACGCCTCACCATCCTGGGCCCCAACAGTTCTGATCATGACCTGGGGGTTTCACAGAGAGGAGATGTTATGGGTGTGGGCAACCTTGACATTTGTAGTTTGGCTATCCCTCAAGGATTCGGAGGGAGCCCCACCTCGTCCAGTACATCTTGTGCACTCCATCCCGCCTGAGGAAGAGCTACCACCACCCCCACCAAAGTGGACCACCGACCACGGCACCATACATACCCTTCCTGGAGTGTACAGACTCTGGCCTTTGTCCTTTAGCTACCCAGAGAAACCACAATATCACCCGCAGGATGTCTTAATTTATGGATAAAAGGAGAGATACAGGGCGCATCCACTGTGTGAAATCCGTATAAAACAATTAAAATTGTGGAACAGTAAGGAAGGTGCTCACCTATTGGGGTTGTGAGGAAGTCACAATACCCATGAACGCTTAAGAAGCAGCAGCAAGTCTGCACAGGGTCCTAGGACAGAATTGCAGAAATGACGTGGAAGTGCAATAAGGACTGCGCTTGCTTCTGGTAGAGTAAAGGGTTCTTTATTCAGCCAACGCGTTTCCTGAGCCTGCTGGCTCACTTCATCAGGGCAGATTACATTGGAAGACAGTGAAACATACTTATAGACAAAAAAGGCGCCAATACAGGGTCAAACAGAATCAGCAAAGGTCAACAACAAAAAAAAAACAAAAAAAAAAAACAAAAAAACAAAAACAAACAAACAATGAAACTTTATGACAAGCATAAAAAACACAACAATAAGAGTATATATAGAAAAGAAAGAATAAAAATATGTAAAAGTACAAAAAATTAAAATATAAAACAGAGTGCTATGGATCACGGGGTTAAAACATGGCTATAGTTAAAAAAGGTGAGTCCTCAAGGGGTATTAGAATCTGGCTCATAAAATGCAAATGGAAGGTATTAGTCCACTAGACCATAAGGCTTGACTGTGGTGGTGTGAAAAGTAAATTGAGGGGTTAAAAACAATGAAATTACAAACATAGAAAACACAACAATAAGAGTTTATATAGAAAAGAAAAAATAAAATTATGTAAAAGTACAAAAAATATGAAAAAGAGTGCTAAGGATCACGAGGTTGAAACATGGCTATAGTTAAAAAAAAGTTGAATCCTCAAGGGGTATTAGAACACAGCTCATGAAGTGCAAGTACAGACTATAAAGTGCGGATGTAAGGTATTAGTCCACTAGACCATTAAGCTTGACTGTGGTGGTGTGAAGAATAAATCTTTTCCCCCTCTTCTATCAGATAAAAGCATCATTGATAATATTGAGGCCATAGGGACCAATTGTCTTTAATTTATAAATCCAATAGACCTCTTTTCTATTCAGTGCTTGGGTTCTATTGGAAACGTGTTCAGGGATGTGTTCTATAGGAAAAATGATGGCTTTAGAAAAATCTCTTTGGTGAAATAAATCAAAGTGACGTGACAAACCGTGTTTTTGATACCCAGTTTTAGTGTTGTGTCTATGAGAGTTCATTCTACAGTGAAGGGGTTGTGTGGTTCTGCCAACATACAATTTAGGACAAGGACAAAGGATGACATAGATGACAAAGGAAGACACACAGGACAGGTGGTTAGTGATGGTGAATTTTTCTGAGGTGAATGGATGTGAAAAGATAAATGTATTATGAGCAATATTACTGCATAGGCTGCACCTGGGTTTCAGGCATCTGAAAATGCCTGGTGTCAAGCCAGTGCAGTTATCAGGAGTACACTGGGTCAATCTGCTAGGGGCCAGATGGTTTTTTAGTTCTCTGGCCTTCCTAAAAGTGACAGTAGGTCTATCAGGCAGAACTTTATTGAGTATTGGATCTTTTTTGATAATATACCAGAGGTCACCCAACATATTTTTTATCTCTTTATGTTGGGAGTTATAAGTAGTGATAAAGTTGGCCTGATAGTTATCATGTGCATCCTTTTCTTTAGATCTCTCACTTAAAAGAGTTTGCTGATTAAAATTTTTAAAAACATTATTAAAAGTAGAATGAACCAATTGGGAGGGGTATTTTTGAGCAAGGAATCTTCCCTTGAGGACCTCAGCTTGATTATTAAAATCCTCGTCCTCTGTGCAATTCTTTCGGATTCTCTGAAATTGATTATGAGGGATGTTAAAAAGCCATTTGGAATAGTGGCTACTCTTAAAATGGACATAACTATTGGAGTCAACTTTCTTAAAAAAGGTTTTGGTATGAATTTTGGAATTTTTTATAAAAAAAGTGATATCAAGAAAGTCCATCTGGGTATTACTAATGTGGGGGGTGAATTCCAAACCCCATGTGTTATTTTGTATAGAAGAAATAAAGAATCAACTGAAACGTGACTGGTGTCCAGGATTAAGAATAAATCATCGATGTATCTTCTATATAAAACAATACCCTCTAGAAATGTTCCACAATTTTAATTGTTTTATACAGATTTCACACAGTGGATGCGCCCTGTATCTCTCCTTTTATCTCACAGTTCACTCGTGTCCCTTGACGGGGGCTCAGCGGTTGGTGATCTTTTCAGGAGCTGCTGCACTGTCCAGGATCCATCATGGATTATTTCAACCATCGTCTTCTCTCCAGAGAGCGCCTCATTTTACAGGTGGTCGGCCAAACCCAGCCGTTTGACCAGGAGGAGACCCCACAAGTGGCCTTTTCGGAGGACGACACCAAGACCATGAGGAACCTTTTCCACACCTTAGAAGATTCCATCAAAGAAGAAATCTCCAACAGCCTACATGCTAGATTTCTAGCTATATATATGGACGAGCACATCTGTCCTAAAGGACTCAGGATTTCATTACAGACACCTTTTTCAGAAGATCCTGTCTTCTCAGATGAATGGGAAGATATTCAGCATGATTGCATGCAGAGACTGTTATTTTGCTTGCATAAGAAAAGGACTATCCTTGCTCAGATTGCTGCAGAAAAGGTACTTGAAACTAATGCCATGTTATCTAATTACTCTGATCACCCTCTTTTTAAAAAAATTAATTCTAGCATCTCTATTGCAGCTCTAAATTTGGAGCATGACACAATTATAAAAAAATCAAAAAAATTGAGCAGGGATAGAGAGGACCCTTCCTCTCCTATCCCTGAGACACCTGGTCCAGAGGAAAGCTCTGCACTTCCAAAATTTTTTTCTCATATTAAAAAACACCCCCCTGCTTCTTCTAACACTCAGACTCATTCCCCTATGAACACTAACTCAGGGAGAGTCTTCATTAACAGTAACAGAGGGAGAAAGCAACATCTGAGAAGCTATCCGAGGGATCCCCCTAGGCCAGCTGGACCTATTACACCTACTCTTTCCACTACTATTGTGCCCACACGCACCCTTTCAGAATTGATGGACTCCAACATCAATTCTTTCAAGTCTAGTGGGGGAATCCCTACCACTATACCCACTGATAATGTTACTCCTAATCCTGCCAATGACATGGCATCACTAATCATTGATAGAAGGAGATCTTCCTTCCCCCTACATTTTTTTGATCCCCCACTCACCCCAGCAAAATCAGACACCACTGAGGTCTCTGATTTTGACCCTCCTGTCACCACTGATCTTATTGTCCTTAATGCTGACAACCCTACCACCTCCTACATGGATAAACTCCCTGCTGTTTCCACAGAAAAGAGGTTGATCATTAATGACCAGGTCATTGTTGACAACTCTGCTGCTGGTTCATCAGCAGCAGTTTCTTTTCTACCAGTTGCATGCAATCCCATTCCCCAAGCAAAAAAAGATATCACTTCTTTTTTTCAGAAGGTCACACTAAAAAGAAAAAACCCTATAGAGGAGCCAGAGGTCAAGGAGCAAAGAAAAAAAGGGAAAAGCGACAACTCATGCCAATAAAATCGAATGTTTTTCATTTATCTTCTGTCCCCAGAGGAGGAAGGGTTGCTAAGCAAGGGGCTTTCTTTTTGCCCGACAAATAAAAGCAGTGGTTTTGAGTTATTTCTTGATGCCCAGAAATACATTAGGAAACTTACCCTACTGAGACATTTTGAACTCAAAAAAGTTCACTCTAACCCTGACACTTCAAACACTACAGTTGTCTCTTCCTTCCACCTTGATGTCAGAGGGAAATCCTCATTCTACCCACTAGAAAGCAGAGGACATCATATAGAAACATTCTCTGACCTCCTATTGGATCGTCTAAATGCACTACCCACCCAAAATATACCAGTAAAACAAAATTTGTCCTCAAAAGAACATGTGGCACTGGAAAAATTAGAGAAAAACACTAATATCGTGATCAAATCTGCAGACAAAGGTGGAGGGATAGTGATTCAAGATAAAACTGACTATGTGAATGAGGCTTTTAGAATTTTATCTGACAAAACATTTTATTCACCCATTACCCAGGACCCCATCCCCCAAGCCACTGTTTTTTACAATGATTTTATTAAAAAGGTGCATGATTCTGGGGTTCTTAATGACCATGAAAAAAAGTTTTTAACAGTCAAGAACCCCTCCACTCCCTTCCTGTACCATTTACCCAAAATACACAAGAATACTATTAATCCACCAGGAAGACCCAATATTTCAGGTATTGACTCCCTTACCAGTAATCTATCATTTTACATAGATAGAATCATGCAGCCTCATGTCTCACAGCTCCCTAGTTTTTTAAAGGATTCTACACAACTGATCAATTTAACTAATAACACACCTTGGAAAGATTCTTATGTTTTTATTTCTTTTGACGTATCTGCTTTGTATTCCAACATTGATCACCAACTAGGTTTGAGCTGTTTTAAAAAATTTATTTTAACCGACAGTCGACTGTCTGACCCTCAAAAGGAATTTATTTTTAATGGGATGGATTTTATTTTACATAATAATTTTTTTACTTTCTTGGGGGATTTTTATCATCAGATCAGAGGCACCGCTATGGGATCACGGGTCGCGCCAACTTATGCTAATCTTTTTATGGGGGTCTTTGAGAATGTTTTTATTACTATTGATTCATTTCTAGAGGGTATTGTTTTATATAGAAGATACATCGATGATTTATTCTTAATCCTGGACACCAGTCACGTTTCAGTTGATTCTTTATTTCTTCTATACAAAATAACACATGGGGTTTGGAATTCACCCCCCACATTAGTAATACCCAGATGGACTTTCTTGATATCACTTTTTTTATAAAAAATTCCAAAATTCATACCAAAACCTTTTTTAAGAAAGTTGACTCCAATAGTTATGTCCATTTTAAGAGTAGCCACTATTCCAAATGGCTTTTTAACATCCCTCATAATCAATTTCAGAGAATCCGAAAGAATTGCACAGAGGACGAGGATTTTAATAATCAAGCTGAGGTCCTCAAGGGAAGATTCCTTGCTCAAAAATACCCCTCCCAATTGGTTCATTCTACTTTTAATAATGTTTTTAAAAATTTTAATCAGCAAACTCTTTTAAGTGAGAGATCTAAAGAAAAGGATGCACATGATAACTATCAGGCCAACTTTATCACTACTTATAACTCCCAACATAAAGAGATAAAAAATATGTTAGGTGACCTCTGGTATATTATCAAAAAAGATCCAATACTCAATAAAGTTCTGCCTGACAGACCTACTGTCACTTTTAGGAAGGCCAGAGAACTAAAAAACCATCTGGCCCCTAGAAGATTGACCCAGTGCACTCCTGATAACTGCACTGGCTTGACACCAGGCATTTTCAGATGCCTGAAACCCAGGTGCAGTCTATGCAGTAATATTGCTCATAATACATTCATCTTTTCACATCCATTCACCTCAGAAAAATTCACCATCACTAACCACCTGTCCTGTGTGTCTTCCTTTGTCATCTATGTCATCCTTTGTCCTTGTCCTAAATTGTATGTTGGCAGAACCACACAACCCCTTCACTGTAGAATGAACTCTCATAGACACAACACTAAAACTGGGTATCAAAAACACGGTTTGTCACGTCACTTTGATTTATTTCACCAAAGAGATTTTTCTAAAGCCATCATTTTTCCTATAGAACCCAAGCACTGAATAGAAAAGAGGTCTATTGGATTTATAAATTAAAGACAATTGGTCCCTATGGCCTCAATATTATCAATGATGCTTTTATCTGATAGAAAAGGGGGAAAAGATTTATTCTTCACACCACCACAGTTAAGCTTAATGGTCTAGTGGACTAATACCTTACATCCGCACTTTATAGTCTGTACTTGCACTTCACGAGCTGTGTTCTAATACCCCTTGAGGATTCATCTTTTTTAACTATAGCCATGTTTCAACCTCGTGATCCTTAGCACTCTTTTTCATATTTTTTGTACTTTTACATAATTTTATTTTTTCTTTTCTATATAAACTCTTATTGTTGTGTTTTCTATGTTTGTAATTTCATTGTTTTTAACCCCTCAATTTACTTTTCACACCACCACAGTCAAGCCTTATGGTCTAGTGGACTAATACCTTCCAATTGCATTTTATGAGCCAGGTTCTAATACCCCTTGAGGACTCACCTTTTTTAACTATAGCCATGTTTTAACCCCGTGATCCATAGCACTCTGTTTTATATTTTAATTTTTTGTACTTTTACATATTTTTATTCTTTCTTTTCTATATATACCCTTATTGTTGTGTTTTTTATGCTTGTAATAAAGTTTCATTGTTTTTTTTTTTTGTTTTTGTTGTTGACCTTTGCTGATTCTGTTTGACCCTGTATTGGCGCCTTTTTTGTCTATAAGTATGTTTCCCTGTCTTCCAATGTAATCTGCCCTGATGAAGTGAGCCAGCAGGCTCAGGAAACACGTTGGCTGAATAAAGAACCCTTTACTCTACCAGAAGCAAGCGCAGTCCTTAATTTATGGATACAAAGTTTCAGGATTTAGAGACACAGGGGCATGCCTGACTATTGCTGACCCCCGTGTGGTTCAAACCGAGGCAATTTACCAGGGTCCGGGAATTCCCATTGTCCTGGTGGGGGGTGCCCGCAAATATATAAAGCGAGCTTCTGTGCGTTTGGATTATGCTTGTGGAGAAAAACTGTGTTGAATTGGAGATATGGAAGGACTTCCTGCAGATATGCTCCTTGGGAAGGACATTGGGGAGTTACAGTGCCAATTTGTGGGAGCAGTCACCCAACTACAGGCCCTTCAAGCACTACGTCATCCAGACTTCACTAGGGAGCAACCACCACAAACCGCAGCAGAGTTGGTAAGCAATACAGTTGTGGCCAAAAGTATTGACACCCCTGCAATTCTGTCAGATAATACTCAGTTTCTTCCTGAAAATGATTGCAAACACAAATTCTTTGGAGGATCACTGGAACAAGTGCCCCTGGGCTCCCATTTATCGGATATACAAAAGGACAATATTTTTGGTGTACTAGAGCGGAGGGCTGCTGCTTTCTCTTCAAAGCCGGGGAAGACTACTCTCACCAGCCACCATGTGGAAACCCTGAACAACACCCATCCAGCAGGTTGCCTACTGGGTTCCAGCGGCTGTTCAAGGCATGATAAAGAATGAACTGGAGGAGATGAAATGACTGGGAGTTGCTCTGCCATTCCACAGTTCTTGGGCCTCTCCTGTCATCCTGGTCCCCAAGAAGGATGGTACAACACCTGCATTGATTACAGACAATTAAATGATGCCACTAAGAGTGATGCTTACCCCATGCCCAGGATTGATGATCTATTGGATCATCTGGCCAGTGCCCAATTTGTGACCAAGTTAGACTTGAGCAAGGGGTACTGGCAGATACCCCTAACGGAGGACGCTCGGGAGCGCTCGGCCTTCATTACTCCATTTGGGCTTTTTGAGTTCCTGGGAATGCCCTTTGGTATGAAAACTGCCCCCGCTACTTTCCAGAGACTGGTAGATCGACTGTTAGAACAATGTCAGGACTTTGCCTGTGCTTACGTGGATGACATTGCTATTTTTAGCACAACCTGGGAGGAACATCTTAAACACTTGGGCATAGAGCTAGACTGTATCCTTACTGCAGGACTGACCATTCGCCCTGATAAATGCCAAATAGGGATGGCTGAGGTGTAGCACCTTGGTCATAGAGTAGGGGGTGGGACCCTAAGTCCTGAGCCTGCCAAGGTGGAAGCCATTAGCAACTGGTGAAGACCCCAGACTAAAAAGCAAGTACTTGCATTTTTAGGAACTGCTGGTTACTATCAAAAATTCATTGCTAATTTCAGCACCTTGGCACAGCCCCTAACCGACCAGACCCGCAAGAACATGCCTAGGAATGTGACATGGACGACGGCATGTGAGGATGCCTTTTCAGCGTTAAACACCTCCCTCATCACTGCTCCTGTCTTGGCTGCCCCTGATTATAAGCGCAGGTTCCTCGTGCAGACAGATGCATCCACCTTTGGGATTGAGCAATACTTAACCAAGTGAACGCCGCCAGAGAAGAACATCCTGTTGCTTTTGCCATTCGGAAATTACTGGATCGGGAAGTTGCCTATGCCACTATTGAAAAAGAGTGCCTTGCCATCGTATGGGCGCTAAAAAAATTGCACTTGTATGGCTGAGACTTTAACCCCTTCCTGACATCAGACGTACTATCCCGTCCATGGGACCCAGGCCCCTATGCCCATGGACGGGATAGTACGTCTACCGCGATCAGCAGCGCCCACGTGGTGAGCGCCGCTGATCGCGGCCGGGTGTCAGCTGATGATCACAGCTGACACCCGGCACAATGATCGCGGTGTACCGGGGGCTAAAGGGAAGCATCGGCAGGGAGGGGGCTCCCTCCGTGCTTCCCTGAGCCCCCCACGGCAGCGCAATGTGCAGCGCTGCTGTGGGGGGCTCCTTTCCTGCAGGCCCCCGAATCCAAGATGGCGACGGGGGCCTTTGGGGGCCTGCAGGAAGCTGGCTTCCTCAGTGCCTGCAAAGCGCAGGCATGAGGAAGCCTTCTGCACTGTCTGTGACAGATCGCTGATCTGTCACAGTGATCTGTGATGTGACAGATCATCGATCTGTCACAGGACAGTGATGTCCCACCTGGGACTATTTAATAAAGTTAAAAAAAATTAAAAAAAGTGTTAAAATAATTAAAAAAAAATCGCCAAATAAATTAGAAAAAAAAAAAATATTCCCCCAAATAAATCCATTTTTTGGAAATAATAAAAAAACAATAAAAGTACACATATTAGGTATCGCTGCGTCCGAAACAACCCGCCCTATAAAACTGTCCCATTAGTTAACCCCTTTAGCGAACCCCTTAAAAAATAAAAATAAAAAACGAAGCAAAAAATGATTTATTATCATACCGCCAAACAAAAAGTGTAATAATGCGCGATCAAAAAGACTCATATAAATATCCATGGTACCGCTGAAAACATCATCTTGTCCCGCAAAAAACGAGCCACCACACAGCATCATCAGCGAAAAAATAAAAAAGTTATAGCTCGCAGAATAAAGTGATGCAAAAATAATTATTTTTTATATAAAATAGTTTTCATTGCATAAAACCGACAAAACATAAAAAAAAACCTAAATGAGGTATCGCTGTAACCGTACTGACCCGAAGAATAAAACCGCTTTATCAATTTTACCGCACGCGGAACGGTGTAAACGCACTCCCCCAAAAGAAATTCATGAAACGCTGGTTTTTGTTTATTCTGGGTCCCAAAAATCGGAATAAAAGCAATCAAAAAATGTCACATGCCTGAAAATGCTAACATTAAAAACGTAAACTCGTCCCGCAAAAAATAAGACCTCACATGACTCGGTGGGTTAAAATACGGAAAAATGATAGCTCTCAATATGTGGTGATGCAAAAACTATTTTTACAATAAAAAGCGTCTTTTAGCGTGCGACAGCTGCCAAACATAAAAACCGCAATAAATAGTAAATCAAACCCCCCGATATCACCCCCTTAGTTAGGGAAAAATAATAAAATAAAAGAATGTATTTATTTCCATTTTTCCATTAGGGTTAGGGCTAGGGTTAGGGTTAGGGCTAGGGTTAGGGTTAGGGCTAGGGCTAGGGCTAGGGTTAGGGTTAGGGCTGAGATTAGGGTTAGGGGTGTGTTGGGGTTTGGGTTGGAGTTAGAATTGGGGGTTTCCACTGTTTGGGCACATCAGGCGCTCTCCAAATGCAACATGGCGTCTGATCTCAATTCCAGCCAATTCTGAGTTGAAAAAGTCAAATGGTGCTCCTTCCCTTCCAAGCTCTGCCATGCGCCCAAACAGTGTTTTACCCCACATGTAGGGTTTCAGCCTACTCAGGACAAATTGCAAAACAATTTTTGGGGTCCAATTTCTCCTGTTACCCTTAGGAAAATAAAAAATTGGGGGCAAAAACATCATTTTTGCGGAAAAAAAAGATTTTTTTATTTTCACGTCCGAGCGTTATAAACTTCTGTGAAGCACTTGGGGGTTTAAAGTGCTCACCACACATCTAGATAAGTTCCTTAGGGGGTCTAGTTTTCAAAATGGGGTCACTTGTGGGGAGTTTCAATAGTTTAGGTACATCAGGGGCTCTCGAAACGCACATAACACCCGCAGACCATTCCATCAAAGTCTGCATTCCAAAACGTCACTGCTTCCCTTCCGAGCCCCGACGTGTGTCTATTCAGTAGTTTTCTCCCACATATGGGGTGTCAGCGTACTCATGACAAATTGGACAACAACTTTTGGGGTCCAATTTCTCCTGTTACCCTTGGGAAAATGAAAAAATTGGGGACTAATTGATCATGTTTGTGGAAAAAATACGATTTTTTTATTTTCATGCCCTGGCATTATAAACTTCTGTGAAGCCCTTGGGGGTTCAAAGTGCTCACCACACATCTAGATAAGTTCCTTAGGGGGTCTAGTTTTCAAAATGAGGTCATTTGTGGGGGTTTTCCACTGTTTAGGTACATTAGGGGCTCTCCAAAGGCAACATGACATCCGCAGACCATTCCATCAATGTCTGCATTCCAAAACGTCACTACTTCCCTTCCGAGCCCTGACGTGTGCCCATACAGTAGTTTTCTCCCACATATGGGGTATCAGCATACTCAGGACCAATTTGACAACAACTCTTGGGGTCCAATTTCTCCTGTTACCCTTGGGAAAATAAAAAAAATGGTGACTAAAAGATCATGTTTGTGGAAAAAATACGAATTTCTTATTTTCACGCCCGGGCGTTATAAACTTCTGTGAAGCACTGGGGGGTTCAAAGTGCTCACCACACATCTAGATAAGTTCCTTGGGGGGTCTAGTTTCCAAAATGGTGACATTTTTGGGGGGTTTCCACTGTTTTGGTACATCAGGGGTTTTCCAATCGCGACGTGTTCGATCTCAATTCCAGCCAAAAACGTCAAATGGCGCTGCTTCCCTTCCGAGCTCTGCCATGCGCCCAAATAGTGGTTTACCCCCACATGTGGGGTATCAGCGTACTCAGGACAAATTGCACAATAACTTTTATGGTCCTGTTACCCTTGGGAAAATAAAAATTGGGGTGAAAAGATCATTTTTGTGGAAAAAATATGATTTTTTTAATTGTACCGCTGTACGTTATAAACTTCTGTAAAGCCCTTGTGGGTTCAAAGTTCTCACCACATATCTAGATAAGTTCCTTGGGGGGTCTAGTTTCCAAAATGCGGTCACTTGTAGGGGGTTTCCACTGTTTAAGTACATCAGGGACTCTCCAAACGTGACATGGCGTCCGATCTGAATTCCAGCCAATTTTGCATTGAAAAAGTCAATCGGCGCTCCTTCCATTCTGAGCTCTGCCATGCGCCGAAACAGTCGTTTCCCCTCACACATCAGGTATCAGCATACTCAGGACAAATTGCACAATAACTTTTGCAGTCCAGTTTCTCCTGTTACCCTTGGTAAAATAAAAAAATTGAACCTGAAGTATTTTTTTTGTGAAAAAAAGTTAGATGCTCATTTTTTTTTAAATATTCAAAAAAATTCCTGTGACGCACCTAAAGGGTTAATAAACTTCTTGAATGTGGTTTTGAGCACCTTAAGGGGTGCAGTTTTTAGAATGGTGTCACTTTTGGGTATTTTCTATCATATAGACCCCTCAACGTGGCTTCAAATGTGATGTGGTCCTAAAAATAAAATGGTGTTGTAAAAATGAGAAATCGCTGGTCAATTTTTAACCCTTATAACTTCCTAACAAAAAAAAATTTTGGTTCCAAAATTGTGCTGATGTAAAGTAAACATGTGGAAAATGTTAGTTATCAAGTTTTTTGTGTGCTGTATCTCTGTGATTTAAGGGCATAAAAATTCAAAGTTGGAAAATTGCAAAATTTTCCAAATTTTTGCCAAATTTCCATTTTTCTCACAAATAAATGCAAGTTATTTGAATGAAATTTTACCACTAACATGAAGTACAATATGTCACGAGAAAACCGTGTCAGAATTACTGGGATCCATGGAAGCGTTCCAGAGTTATGACCTCATAAAGGTACAGTGGTCAGAATTGTAAAAATTGGCCCGGTCATGAACGTGCAAACCACCCTTGGGGGTGAAGGGGTTAAAATTATTACAGACCACAACCCCCTCACATGGCTGAACCACGTATCGGGGGACAATGGAAGATTGCAGCGGTGGATCTTGTCCTTACAACCATACAGCTTCTCCATCCAATACAAGTGGGGAAGCCAACACCAGAACACCGATCGGCTATCTCGACAAGAAGAACCATAGGCTCCCCAGGCCAACCTACCCCTGCCACTGTACAAGGAACGATAAACGATTGAGCAATGTGGACTAAAGCGAGCAGGCCAGAGGTCTGTGTAGACCTCATGGCATGCTCACTTATTATGAGGGGGGAGAGGTTGTGATGGTGTGATATGTTATGTGGGTATCATTTTGTGTACATTTATATTTTACGTATTTCCATAGTGTTCTCTTGTTGCCCTGTATTATTCAGTGTATTCCCCATATTATCTAGTGTCTCAATTACCTTCCAAAAGTCTGATAATTGAATTAGCTCACGTACTGCCGGCAGCTTGACTGTATCTATGCCTCTTGATGAAACCCCTGTAGTGCCTTAATCCTCAAGGCACCGTTGTCAAGTCTGGGAGGCCTGAAAACTGCCCCACACCTATCTGACTACCCCTGGATGTAAGGAGGGGGCTGGTGAGGACAGGAGCTGTTCAAGTCAGACCCTGTGTGGCGATGATCGTGTGAAGACGGCACATCAGAGAGAAGGGGAAGCATATGGACCCATTTTATCCTCTGTCTGCTGGATTTTTGGACTCTCATCTCCTTGGTCATTCATCCTGTTACTGAACTGCATTCGTGTTCTGGACTATTGTATCCTCAGTGTGGCGAATTATTTATGGACCTTTTAGCTTTGCCTATAACAAAGGTCTTGGGATTGTTCACACTTCCCTCGCTCTGTTGATTATGTGATATCGGAGGACCCCGTGACAAGCTTTATAAAGCTAAAGAAACCACCGGAGCAATAGGCACAGGAGGGCATGAATTTTGGGATGTGCAGATCTTTTAACTCCTGCAGTTCTGTGTGTATTGCTGTTGATTTTAAGCTTGAGTTTGTGCCTGGTGTTCCACTGTGAGGAGGGTGGGGCTTATTTAGATGAGGTAACTGTCTCTTTTGTGAGGATAGTGGGGGCTGGTCTCTCTCTGTGTGGGGGGTGGAGGTTTATATAGAGGAGGTAAATTGTCTTTCTACCTCTTTCTTTCACCAGATGAAATGGAGAAGACATCAGACAGGGAAATATAATACTGGGGGTTTATCACTTCACATAGCTGGCTCCTACATCATGTATGGGATTAATATTACCTCAGAAATTCATATAGCCAGTCATGAGGTCATCACTTCACATTACAGATGATAGGTGCACAATCACCTCAGACATTGTGTAGTTTCAGCTCCTACATCTTGTATGGGATCAATATTACCTCAGAATTCATGTATCTGCCATGTTCCCTCATGTCTGCAGTGAAAGGAGGTCATCACCTCACATTACAGATGATTTTAGGAGCACAATCATCTCAGACATCATGTATCAATATAGTATCAGCCCCTACATCATATATGGGATTAGTATTACCTCAGAGATTCATGTGGCCACCATGTCCCCTAGTGTGGCTGCTACAGGTGTACAGGGTCTGCCGTAACATGGTGGAGCTGGGTTTACTTGACACTGATGAGAGGAGAGCAGTTGGGGATGGTATATGTATGAGAGGACAGAGCACGGACACATACATTGTCTGCCATTAGTTCTGTGGGCACATGTGCTGGAGATAAGGGTGAGAGGGGAAGAGTGAGGGGGATGGGGTGTGCTGAGGACGAGTGGCTGCACTTCATGGCAAGGCTGTGTGTAGTGGCCTTGCTGTGCTGATTATTCCCTCTCCCCTTCCCATTTATGGAGTCTTGTAACCTGTATGTGACCTCATCTATGCTATATGCTGATCATTTTGTGTGTACATATCCTGTGTATCCAGGTTGCTTTCACTATGTATGTGGTATCTGTGTAAAGGCTCCGTCCAAATGTGCTGTATACTTATCATGGATACATAGCTGAGGTCCATGTTATCACTTCTCACCCTGCTATATACAGATCATGCTGTGTATAAAGACACTGTGAATACAGGTTTTCCCTTGCTGTACATATAATCTGGACCTGACTTCCAGCTTAGTTCTTTCTTTCTGTAGTTATGGCAGCTTTTATTCCTCTTATGTTACACGCTGTCCTGCCTGATATATCGATCCTGTTTCTGTGTATTGTCCCCCTCATATATTGCTTGATCGGTGTATACCAACCAAGTTCTTATTTCATATTACGTAAGATGGTGGATAGCACAGGCCTGAGTGGATTACCTGGAGCTTTAATATATATATTATGTCACGATCGCACCCGCTGACACCGGTATGTCATGGACGGAGGGATGCGACGCACTGCCAACACACGGCTATCACAGGCACACGGGGGCTTATCTTAGTTATCCCACCGCTCGCACCATGTGATAAAAACAGCAAGCTATTCTTGCCCTAACAATTTACCGCAGGTGGGTTATTTTGAATGTCCCACCACTGCTAACAATCTTCCACGAACTGCGGGGATTTATGAATACCCACTTTTCAGTTCCACTTTGGAACTCGCAGCTCTCCAGCGCCACCCTTACCCTCAGGTCAGTCAGGGAACTACACCTGGGATAATTGGTTTCCGGACGGGCTGCTTGTTGTGCACGGGCGATTAGGCCGCTGCAGTGAGGGAATTATCAATGCTTTGGCTGCAGCCACACAATCAGCTTCTAAAACCATTCTGTCACTGCCAGCTAGCCCAACCGACCTAAACACACTTCAACACCACCAGCTCCAGCTTTCTCTGCTTAAGTTATAAACTTAATAGAGGGGTTTGAAGCCAACCCAATCAGTGGCGTAATTATCTTAAAGGCACGTGTTCATTTTTAGAGCATGAAGACAGACTAATAAGTTTTATAATTTATTCCCAAAAGGGTGGGCAGTGATTACACAGATAAAAAAATGTTACAAAGTTGAGACATTAGGTATGTACAAAGCAAATATAAAATAAAAGGGATTAACATAGATCAACACTTACAGTTGCTTAGATGGTCTGTAGGCTAACCATGTGGGGAGGCGGGGGCCACATGTTGCCCTGCATCTGGGGTCCTTTTGGCATCAAACCTCCAGCTCGAATGAATGATTTTTTGGAAATGAATGCCTTAAAGCTTTGAGTTTGTGACCTCACAAAAGGGGCAGTCTGGAGAGGGTCAGCCCCTTTTCTTGGAGCTACAATTCTGACTACAAAACTTTTTATAACTATATCTCGCAGAGGGTACCTCATATAAACACGCACATGGTATCATTCTTTTTATTCTGTCAAATATAATAATTCAAAACCAAACATGCAGTAGTTATGTTACACCGTTTAGGAGAAATCCAGTTCTCTGTTTCTATGGGTGCTGGAACAGTGAAAATTATGGGCCAGAAGGCTGGTTTCGTGTCCTACGCGGATATGTGATTTTTATATCTCTGTCGCATATCATTTTCACGATCCAGCCTCTTGAATATTACTCATACATACATCCATACATACATCCCTCAAAACCAGGGGAAGAGTCTTGAGGAGATCATTTGCATATTCCCAGTGCCTTCTGGGATAAGTGAAGAGTCTCCGCGAGCTCAACGATCACTGGGTTTTGGCCGTTGCAGCTGAAAAGAGGAAATCGGAAAACCAGGGGAAGAGTCTTGAGGAGATCATTTGCATATTCCCAGTGCCTTCTGGGATAAGTGAAGAGTCTCCGCGAGCTCAACGATCACTGGGTTTTGGCCGTTGCAGCTGAAAAGAGGAAATCGGAAAACCAGGGGAAGAGTCTTGAAGAGATCATTTGCATATTCCCAGTGCCTTCTGGGATAAGTGAAGAGTCTCCGCGAGCTCAACGATCACTGGGTTTTGGCCGTTGCAGCTGAAAAGAGGAAATCGGAAAACCAGGGGAAGAGTCTTGAGGAGATCATTTGCATATTCCCAGTGCCTTCTGGGATAAGTGAAGAGTCTCCGCGAGCTCAACGATCACTGGGTTTTGGCCGTTGCAGCTGAAAAGAGGAAATCGGAAAACCAGGGGAAGAGTCTTGAGGAGATCATTTGCATATTCCCAGTGCCTTCTGGGATAAGTGAAGAGTCTCCGCGAGCTCAACGATCACTGGGTTTTGGCCGTTGCAGCTGAAAAGAGGAAATCGGAAAACCAGGGGAAGAGTCTTGAGGAGATCATTTGCATATTCCCAGTGCCTTCTGGGATAAGTGAAGAGTCTCCGCGAGCTCAACGATCACTGGGTTTTGGCCGTTGCAGCTGAAAAGAGGAAATCGGAAAACCAGGGGAAGAGTCTTGAGGAGATCATTTGCATATTCCCAGTGCCTTCTGGGATAAGTGAAGAGTCTCCGCGAGCTCAACGATCACTGGGTTTTGGCCGTTGCAGCTGAAAAGAGGAAATCGGAAAACCAGGGGAAGAGTCTTGAGGAGATCATTTGCATATTCCCAGTGCCTTCTGGGATAAGTGAAGAGTCTCCGCGAGCTCAACGATCACTGGGTTTTGGCCGTTGCAGCTGAAAAGAGGAAATCGGAAAACCAGGGGAAGAGTCTTGAGGAGATCATTTGCATATTCCCAGTGCCTTCTGGGATAAGTGAAGAGTCTCCGCGAGCTCAACGATCACTGGGTTTTGGCCGTTGCAGCTGAAAAGAGGAAATCGGAAAACCAGGGGAAGAGTCTTGAGGAGATCATTTGCATATTCCCAGTGCCTTCTGGGATAAGTGAAGAGTCTCCGCGAGCTCAACGATCACTGGGTTTTGGCCGTTGCAGCTGAAAAGAGGAAATCGGAAAACCAGGGGAAGAGTCTTGAGGAGATCATTTGCATATTCCCAGTGCCTTCTGGGATAAGTGAAGAGTCTCCGCGAGCTCAACGATCACTGGGTTTTGGCCGTTGCAGCTGAAAAGAGGAATCGGAAATTTGGCTCATCTTTCATCGTTTTTAAGAAATCTCAAGATGGAAGAGGCCAGGAGCCATTTGGTGAGCTGCATTTCTTGCTACATGTTCACAGATTTACCAGTGGAAAAGCCAAACTTCACATGCCACAAATGCAAGCTTGTGTCCCTGTTGGAGGAAAAGTTGCAAAATCTCGAAGAGAGGTTAGCTACGTTGAAGATCATTAAGGAAGGTGAAGAGTTCTTGGACAGAGCAGAATTATCTCTTCATGTTACAGAAAGAGAAGAAATTCGAAGTGCACCTGAAGAAACAGAGGAATGGAGACATGTGACCCAGAGAAGCAGGAGGATCAGGAGGCAGTCAGCACCCATACTGCTCAGGAACCAGTACCAGGCTCTCACGCAGGAAAACGATGAAGAAATACATCAGGATAAGACTTTGCCAACAAACAGCAACCTTGTACGCCCTCAGAGTCCTCCTGGATGGAGAAAGAAAAATGTTGTGAAGAAGAAACGGAGAGTGGTGGTCATGGGGGATTCCCTGCTGAGAGGAACAGAGGCCGCTATCTGCAGACCGGATATAACTACAAGAGAAATGTGCTGTCTTCCAGGTGCAAAAATTAAAGATGTGTCTGACAGGATATCAGGACTCTTCAGACCTACAGATGACTACCCATTCCTGCTACTACATGTGGGGACAAATGACACCGCAAGAAACGACCTGGAAATCATCTGCAGAGACTTTGAAGACTTAGGCAAGAAAGTGAAAGAACTGGGAGCGCAGGTGGTCTTCTCTTCCATCCTCCCAGTGGATGGCCATGGAACAAAGAGGTGGAATAAGATTCTGCAGGTGAACAACTGGCTACGTCGATGGTGCCGTCAGCAACGATTTGGATTTCTGGACCACGGAGTGAACTACTTAGACGATGGACTACTTGCTAGAGATGGGGTGCACCTTACGAAGACTGGAAAGCATGTAATTGGAAGTCGCCTTGCTACACTTGTAAGGAGAGCTTTAAACTAGAACAACATGGGAAGGGAAGCAAAAGACCAGAAAAAGCCATACACCTGACAAATGCTATTGAAAACTCTGCTATTAGAAGTGGAAAGGAAGAACAAAGACGAAAGAATCTAATTAATAAAAATATTGGAGAAAGAGAAACCAATCACAAACTAAAATGTTTCTATACTAATGCACAAAGCATGGGCAACAAACAAGGAGAATTGGAACTACTAACACAGGAACAGAAATATGATGTAATTGGAATCACTGAAACTTGGTGGGACAATACACATGATTGGAATACAAGACTAGAAGGATACAACTTATTTGCAAGAAACAGACTTGATAAACGAGGAGGGGGTGTCGCATTGTATGTTCGAAACGCGTATATCTGCACAGAGATTGAAGCTTCAGAGACTGGGAGTTCTGTGGAAACTGTTTGGGTAAGAATACAAGGACAGAACAATGGAAAGGACACCATTGTAGGCATTTACTACAGGCCGCCTGTGCAAGCCGAAGATATAGATGAACTCTTTATGCATCAGATGGCCAAGTTCTCCAAAAAATATGACATAGTTGTCATGGGAGATTTCAACTATCCAGACATTTGTTGGGAATCTCTCTCAGGCAAAACTAACAGGTCAAGGAAATTCTTATCCTCTCTTGCTGACAACTTTATCTTCCAAAAGGTAAGGGAGAAAACAAGGGGAACTGCTACCTTGGATCTAATCCTTATAAACAGGGAGGAAATGGTTGAGGAGGTAAAAGTGGCTGGGACCCTAGGAGGTAGCGACCATGCTATTTTAGAATTTTGGATTACTAGAGGTGGAAGACCTGTGAAGACTCAGACGTCAAGGTTAGATTTCAGAAAGGCAGATTTTAAGGGATTCAGAAAGAGAATTGGAGGGATCCAATGGCTGGATATCCTTAAAGACAAAAATGTCCAGGAAGGATGGGAAATCTTGAAAAATGAAATTCTCAAAGCACAGTTGTTAACAATTCCGAAAAGAGGGAAGAATAGGAAGCATTTAAGGAAACCAGGATGGATGAACACAGAACTTAAGCACATGCTAAAAAGGAAGAAAAAAATGTTTATAAAATGGAAAGAGGGAGGCATATCTAAAGAAGAATATAATGCTGTCTGCAGAACCTGCAGGGCACAAATCAGATTATCTAAAGCTGAAAATGAACTGAGGCTTGCAAGAGATGTCAAAAGCAATAATAAAGGATTTTGGGGATATGTCAAAAGTAAAAGAAAAGTCAAAGATGCTATAGGATTTTTACAGGATGAAAATGATGAAATGGTAAGACAGGATGTTGAGAAGGCTGAACTTTTAAATTCCTATTTTGCATCTGTTTTCTCTCAGAAAGGTAATGCAACATCAACTGTTATTCACTGTCCTATTAAGGGAATAGAAGAATCCAGGATATCTATAAACAGAAAGATAGTGAGGAAACACTTAGCTAACCTAAATGAATTCAAGTCTCCAGGTCCAGATGAATTACACCCCAGAGTACTGAAGGAGATAGCAGAAGAAATTTTTGAACCCCTCTCCATAATCTTTGAAAATTCTTGGAGAACAGGAGAAGTGCCAGAAGACTGGAGAAGAGCAAATGTTGTTCCTATCTTCAAAAAGGGGAAGAAGGTGGACCCAGGCAACTATAGGCCGGTGAGTCTGACTTCTATACCAGGAAAGATCTTTGAACAAATTATTAAACAACATGTATGTCAATACCTGGATAAGAATGAAGTGATTAAACAGAGTCAGCATGGGTTTCTAACTAATAAGTCATGTCAGACTAACTTAATTTCCTTCTATGACGGTATCACTGATTGGGTGGATCAAGGAAATGCTGTAGATATAGTATATCTTGACTTCAGCAAAGCATTTGACAAAGTCTCTCATACAATCCTTATTGAAAAAATGACTAAGTATGGCATGGACAAGGCAACTGTTAGGTGGATTCATAACTGGCTTAGTGATCGGACCCAAAGAGTGGTCGTAAATGGCTGCACATCCAGTTGGAAGAATGTCTCAAGTGGGGTACCACAGGGCTCTGTCCTGGGCCCTGTATTGTTCAACATCTTTATCAACGATTTAGATGAAGGAATTGAGGGTAAACTGATTAAATTTGCTGATGACACAAAGCTAGGAGGGATAGCTAATACTAGAGAAGAGAGAGAGAGGATTCAAAAAGATTTAAATAAACTGGAGAAGTGGGCAGCAACTAACAGAATGGTTTTTAACAGGGAGAAATGCAAAGTACTACATCTGGGCAATAAAAATGAAAAAAGCATATATAGAATGGGAGGAATAGGGCTAAGTGACAGCACATGTGAAAAAGACTTGGGTATACTAATAGATCACAGACTGAATATGAGTCAACAGTGTGATGCAGCAGCAAAAAAGGCAAATGCAATTCTAGGATGTATTAACAGAAGCATACAGTCTAGATCACGTGAAGTCATTATTTCCCTCTACTCCTCTTTAGTCAGACCTCATCTGGAATATTGTGTCCAGTTTTGGGCACCACATTTTAAAAAAGACATCAACAAACTGGAGCAAGTTCAGAAAAGAGCGACCAGAATGGTGACCGGTCTGCAAACCCTGTCTTATGAGGAAAGGTTGCAAGATTTGGGAATGTTTAGTTTGCAAAAGAGAAGACTGAGAGGAGACTTAATAGCTGTCTACAAATATCTAAACGGCTGTCACATTGTAGAAGGATCAACTTTATTCTCATTTGCACAAGGAAAGACTAGAAGCAATGGGATGAAACTGAATGGGAAGAGACACAGATTAGATATTAGAAAAAACTTTTTGACAGTTAGAGTGATCAATGAGTGGAACAGGCTGCCACGAGAAGTGGTGAGTTCTCCTTCAATGGAAGTCTTCAAACAGAGGCTGGACAGACATCTGACTGGGATGATTTAGCGAATCCTGCTTTGAGCAGGGGGTTGGACCCGATGGCCCAGGAGGTCCCTTCCAACTCTACGATTCTATGATTCTATGATTCTATGATTCCAGCCGCATGGTGCTTCAAACAAAGACATTCTTTTCACTTAGCTAATTAATATAGCTTAGCTGTGGCGAGGAGAATGTGTGCACAGGATGTGTCTGGTGTAGGGTTTCAAGCAGGCAGAGGAGACACACACAGCTGCTAAGGGGGAAGGAGGGAGGGGGGTCACATCTCCAGCATGTGACAAGCAAAAGTATAATCTGTAGTGTAACAATGGGAGATTCTGGAATGTTCCAGCGAAGTCATATTTTACTTATTACTACACTGTGTATACAGGCTTTTCCTTGCTGTACATACTGTATAATCTGGACCTGACTTCCAGCTTAGTTCTCTCTTTCTGTAGTTATGGAAGCTTTTATTCCTCTTATGTAGCACACTGTCCTGCCTGATATATACATCCTGTTTCTGTGTATTGTCCCCCTCATATTGCATGATCAGTGTATACCCACCAAGTTCTTATTTTATATTACGTAAGATGGTGGCTAGCACAGGCCTGAGTGGATTACCTGGAGCTTTAATATATATGTTTCATCATCATCATATATAAAAATAAATATTTGTGGAGTAACTCAGCACAGGGCAGGATGGTGAGTGGGGCACTATTAATTCCGCACATGGCGGGTAGTGAGTGGGCACTAATAACTCAGCACATGGAAGGCAGTGAGTGGGCACTAATAACTCAGCACATGGCGGGGCATTCACTGGTCACTAATAGCTCAGCACATGGCAGGGTATTCAGTGGGGAACTAATAACTCAGCACCTGGCAGGCAGTGAGTGGGCACCAATAACTCAGCACATGGCAGGGCATTCAGTGGGCACTAATAACTCAGCACCTGGTGGGGCATTCAGTGGGCACTCCTAGTGTGATGCTACACCTTGCTCTAGAGGACATATCATGGGCCCCATTTTCAGCCCTTTCTCGTCTATTGTATGTATGTTGTGTGACTGATTGGGATACAGACCTTGCAGTATTCTGCACATACACCTATGGCTGCAGGCAGCTTATACTAGACCTACATATTATATTTCTTACTATTTATGTGCAGCTGGTGATTTGAGAGCCGTGTCTGTCGTTAACTGCTGTAGAGGAGCAGGTGGCTTCTCCTCATTTATTGTTGCAGCATATTGTTAGGGGCTGGCGGAATGCATCAAATAATAAGAAGATGGTAATAAGGTTCGTTCGCAGCCTGGGGTCCACCGTGCAGAGATGTTAACTGCTGCTGGCAATGGCGGACACAAAATGGCGGTATCGCACTGGACACACGTGGGTTAAATGGTACCCAGTATGTAGTGGCAATGGGCACTGTTGCTTCACAGAGCCACAGAACCACAGAACACAGATGCCATACCCTGTTGAGTGTCACTAGGCACAGCTGAATCAGCGCTAGTGTACAGACACAGGACTGTGCCCCAAGGACGCGGGGTAAGAGCCTCTCTAGACCCACTAGGTGCATGGCGTCGCTCTTACAAGCACCCCTAATCCACGCTGGCTACTGTGGAGCGCAGTCCAAGTGCACAGTGGCGTACAGGCAGAGCCACTACTTGGCGCGGAAGCTCGGCCCTGCACTATCAGCCTAGGCACTACCTGGCAAGGTTGATCAACACATGCGTACCAACGGTAGGGGTTTCATAATGAGTCACTCACCAGAGACACTCATACATGCACAACACTCACTCCACATGGATTATACTAGCGCACGGCTATTCGATCCTTTTATAGCCGCAGCCTTCCAGGACCTTGCTAATGGCCCAATCTGAGCTGCTTGAGGACGTGAACATGTGACCTCTGACCACCAATGAGTGGTCGTCTCACGGGCATGCTCAGATGGGAAAAAACAGGACTTAGTCCCAGGGGTGTCTGCTCATTGCTGACTAATGCTGATTGCTTTAGCTGAACCTGGGGCAACAGCAGCAACCAGATGCATACCATTAGCCTGTGCAACATGCCAGGACCAATGTCTCTGCTGAGCAGGAACCTCAGTGGCTGTAGAAGAATGGGAGACAGCAGAGGACATGGCTTGAGATTCCCACTGTTTATATTGACCAACTCTTCTGGCTAAAGCAGTGCATTAATCTGAAGAACAGTATACCTAGCCATTGAGTCAGTGGGGAGTGACTAAGGGTGAAGTAATCAAGCAAGATGCTTTCTTTGATGATTTTGACCCAGTTAGAGCGGTTAACAGAGAACGTCATCAACTGTATTAAACAATCAACAATGGCGTGGCAGGGTTATTCGTAATGCATTCAGACATATTTATTTCAATTAATATGTCCAAATATGAAAGTTATTTAAGGGTTGGTTTTGATGTTATATTGTGTATAGCTTTTAATTACTCCTTATTTATAGTATCTCTTTATATACACTCTCCTCTTTTCCAGCAGTTTCTCTTTTAGTTCAGAGTGCATTCAGTGCATATAATGCTGTGACTGCCCTTTTTCTCAGTTGGAAAAGCCATCCTGTCTGGCCTATGCTATTACGGGTGGTTCAGTCCCTCTGTCCCACTTGTCCTCTGACATATTTATGTCACTTGACAAGTGGAAAGGTTTTAAATACAAGAGTTAGGACTGTCCCACGGGGGTTGCCGTGAAGTGGTGGGATGGCTTGCACATTATTTTGATCAAAATTATGTTAACTAAATACCCTTATTATTATTACTACTTTCATTCAATTTTTGCAATTTATTTTTTACTTTTTTATTTTAGGATATTTGTTTTGTGTTTTGTTTTTGGTTTTCTCTTTTCCGGTAGTAGTAGTAGTAAGTGGGTTTAACCCTCCGTCAGGAACAATATTCGCACTAACTCGTAATGGAACAATGTGCCTGTCAAGCGCAGGCTAGAAAAATGCCTAGAATATCTAATTTTCTCAATTTCAGTGATCTAAAAGTGATCAGAGACCTTCATAGGGATGTAATAAAAGAGACTACACATTATCAGGTGCAAAACAAACCCATTTACTCAACATAAAAGTAATAACTTTGATATACACAAATTTCAAAACTCCTGAGAAGCACACTTTCATTTGTAAGAAAATCTGCCTTATTTATATAAAATATCCTAAAACCTTTCTCTATCCATTCATAAAACAAGCTAAATAAACAATAGTAATGACTAAAAACATTACATACCAACCTTATAAAGTGTGATGTGTTCGGGACCAATGAGCCTGAAAAGCCAGCACAGCTATATCTTCCTTCCTGAAGCTCTGCAGACCAACTGTGGTATCAGGTTTCACACAGCAGCTAGAGCCAGGAGACTATCTGGAGGGAGGGGGTTTCCTGAAAATCTGGTGAGAAGGGAGAAATGAAAGTAGAAGAGCTGCGCCTGTCAGATCCATTGTTCCTGACGGAGGGTTAAGGAATAATTCCTGCCCAGCACAGCTACTGTATATAGTGGTGGTTTCTAGAACCAAAATCTGTGAAGTGGTGAATTATTACAGCTGGCTGCGATACCTGCAGCATAATAGATTTTGAGGCATGACAGATATCATTATACAGGTATCCGACTGTGGCCACCAACTTTATTATGGTTTACTTTCCACATTCCCCATAAAGGGATCCTCATTGCAGGATGTCTAGTGACTGATATTTTGCTGTAGTTACCGTATTATCGATCATAATTTGGTAGAGTTGCAATGATAAAATTATTCTGCTGGAGCTCTGGAATTGCGTTACTTGTAGGCACAGACTTTCCATAGCATGTAGAACTGGTTGATGAGGGCCGAGTCCATTTAAGGTGTCAAATGGCCTCGTTGGTGGTGGTCCCTTCATGGCTGTCTGTCCTGGTGCCACCCCTTTTTGGCTGTCTGTCCTGGTGCCCTTTTTGGCCGTCTGTCCTGGTGTCACCCCTTTTATGGCTGTCTGTCCTGGTGTCACCCCTTTTATGGCTGTCTGTCCTGGTGTCACCCCTTTTATGGCTGTCTGTCCTGGTGTCGCCCCTTTATGGCTGTCTGTCCTGGTGCCACCTCTTTATGGCTGTCTGTCCTGGTGCCGCCCCTTTATGTCTGTCTGTCCTGGAGTCGCCCCTTTATGGCTGTCTGTCCTGGTGCCATCTGTCATGGCTGTCTGTCCTGGTGCCGCCCCTTCATGGCTGTCTGTCCTGGTGCCGCCCCTTCATGGCTGCCTGTCCTGGTGCCGCCCCTTCATGGCTGTCTGTCCTGGTGCCACCCCTTCATGGCTGTCTGTCCTGGTGCCGCCCCTTCATGGCTGTCTGTCCTGGTGCCGCCCCTATATGGCTGTCTGTCCTGGTGCCGCCCCTTTATGACTGTCTGTCCTGTTGCCGCCCCTTTATGGCTGTCTTTCCTGGTGCTGCCCCTTTATGGCTGTCTGTCCTGGTGCCGCCCCTTTATGACTGTCTGTCCTAGGGATGCCACTTTATGGCCATCTGTCCTGGTGCCGCCCCTTTATGGCCATCTGTCCTGGTGCCGCTGTGGCGCCCCTGAGGGTTCAGTTGCCACAGAGGTACTGCACCTCCTCCTGAGGTGTGGTACCCCACCATCCAGGAAGGTTGGAGGCTCCTAACCATGCTCCAACCCTTGCATCCCACATAACACAGTAGTTCAGCAAAGCCACATTGTGGCTCCCTGCTTGGAGTGTAGCAGAGCACCTTTGGTGGCTCCCTGCTTGGAACACTAAACGTGCTGGGAGGCGGGTGGAGTTAGAATACATAAAAGAGCGGGAAGGGATAGGATTTCAGGTCAGTCAGAGAGTCACTCAGAGAGGAGTGAGGAAAGAAGATCCCTGGGAGAGGGATGGAGGAAGGAGGTGCTGCAGCAGATCTCAGTGACCTGGGTCTGCTGGCATGGGAAAGGAAAGAAAGAGAAGGACATTGAATAGAAACCTGATCTTCCATAAGAAGGAAAGACTAGTATGGAACGTAGGAGTAAAAGGGAACAGAGGACGTGGGTTAGAGGAAGAACCCTGCCTAGAAGTTCTAAGTGCAAGGCCAGGGCCCGGTCCCCGAGGTTGTATGGACACTAATGGTTCTGCAGCAGACACCGGTGGAGTAGTGGGCTGTAAATGCACTACTCCCATCTAAGACATGGGGGCACAACAGCAACATTGATAGTGAGACGGGACTCAGGAGTAAGGAGTCCCCGAAGCAGGCTACAGCTGTCTGCCATACAAGTAGAGTTCTTGGGAACATCTGTCAGGAGGAACTCCAGTGTAACTCAGTACTAGGAGATCTTCACACTTAAAGGCGCTATAGAGGAGACGTTCAGAAAGGCACATGTTGGCGGAGTGTTGGAAGGGAGCGTCCTATCTTGCCTGTAGGTCGACTGAGTCCCTGACCCGGAGGACACAGCACGGAGGCAGGCATCTGTGTGTACTACAGACTGTGAGTAAAGCTTTGGAACTACAAGCCCTGGTGTCCTCCATTCATTCCTGCGCCAACACACCAGGTACCGCTACATCTGGGTACCAGCTGCTACACTGCCTGCGCCTCTCAGCCGCCCCTCCATCTACACTGCCCTGAGACTACAGCTCCACCTGTGGGGAGCTTCACCATCTTGGCTGCAACACACCACCAGTCCCAGAGGATCTGCATGCAGCGTCGGCTTAACATCTCCCTTGCCGAACACCACAGGTGGCGTCACGAACTATTCATCAATTCTATTTCATTGTTCTTTCACCCCCTTTTGCCATGGAGCCCCAGGGCCATGGACGGGGTCACAGCTTCTGTGACAACTCCCATTGAGATCAACGGGCCCGGTGCCGAGTACCCCCACAGCCCTGGGAGGGCGATCCACCGCACCTTTATGTCCGTCTGTCCTGGTGCCGCCCCTTTATGGCTGTCTGTCCTGGTGCCGCCCCTTTATGGCTGTCTGTCCAGGTGCCGCCCCTTTATGTCCGTCTGTCCTGGTGCCGGCCCTTTATGGCTGTCTGTCCTGGTGCCGCCCCTTTATGGCTGTCTGTCCTGGTTCTATATGTCAGACAGCTGGGGGTATCACGGTACTTGTGAATCCCAATGTACTAGCACTTCACCTGACTGCTACTGTGATTCTTTTAATCCTGTGATTTAAATAAAGCTGTGGCCAGTTTGACAACCAAAACAGTGTGTTTGTGTATTTATTCTAGTGCCTAGGTTTACTGTAGTTATGGTGGATATAAGATGGAGTGGGGATCCATCCCATATCCACAAGTCATGTGACTAATGTAATCTTTTGCAATGTGTAAAATGGAGGCGGCATTTTGGGGGGTTTAAATGAATAAAATCACACATTGTTTGCACTGTCTGGGACCTGAGGATTTCTGAAAATTCATCACATTTGATATTTGACGAACAGTTCATTAGTCTCTTCATGACAGGATAAAGAAGGATTATTGGTCGTGTCAAATGTAACCATCACTTCTTACCAGTATAACTAATATCCATGAAATAAACCCATGACTGCCTGCGACTTGGGTAAAATAGCCGCAGCAGCCTTTTATTAAACATTGCCACAGACTTGGGGCGCCCACAGCCCTGGCACCCCGAACATTATATAACATTACCCAGCTGATAGGTCTGGTGCAGAGGCAGAACCCACAACCTTCCTAATCTTCCCCTGTCGCACTGCACCGGCCCAGAGAATGAGGTATTAATGACACTGAATTAGTACCCCTAACTTCACAGGACTTACACCCCCAAGTGGCCTTGGACTGTCACAGAAGCCACCATACCGTACTAGTGCCTTCCCTCCAAATGCCATCACCACTGGACCAGCCTCTAACCTGGACCTATCCCCCGCCGATGTGACAGGAAGAAGGGTGGGTGGGCAGCGGGATCCAGGGTGCAAGAGAAGGCAGGAACCCTCCCCTGTCCCTTATATATCACCACACAACCCCGCCTCCGAAACGGCCTCCCACCAATCAGACTCCAGTACACCACCACAAATCCCTCCCATCCTGATTGTCACACAAGTTAACCCCTTCACTCCCACCCTCTAAATTGTGCTGCAGCCTGTCCACCCTGCGGCTCCTTCACTTGTCTCATTTCTCAGCATTCAGTCTTTGTCCCTCCGTTAACATTCTCATCTGTTTCTCAGGTCCCAGTATCCCGCTGCTCAGATCCCTGCTCCCCTGGAAGCTGGAAAAAGGGGAAACCGACAATTCACACCTGCTGCTATGACTGCGTCCTGTGTCCAGAAGGCGAGATCTCCAATATAACCGGTATGTACAGTCTGAGGGGTGTAACCGGCATCCGGCACCTTCTTATAGAAGATAGGCTCTGCATCGACCTCATTCACACAGTGCAGAGCAGGACGTCACTCAGGGATCGGTGTGTGGGAAATCAGCCCCAGCACTGCCTGCAGCGGTCACCACCCAGCACTGTCTGCAGCGGTCACCACCCAGCACTGTCTGCATCGGGCACTGTATGCAGCGCTCACCACCCAGCACTGTCTGCACCGATCACTGGCCAGCACTGTCCGCACCGGTCACTGCCCAGCACTGTCTGCAGCGGTATCCGCCCAGCACTTTCAGCACCTATCACTGCACAGCACTGTCTGCACTGGTCACTGCCCAGCACTGTCTGCAGTGGTCACCGCCCAGCACTGTCAGCACCGATCACAGCACTGTCTGCACCGGTCACCACCCAGCACTGTCGGCAGTGGTCACTGCTCAGCACTGTCTGTACCAGTCACCACCCAGCCCTGTCTGCACCGGTCACTACACAGCACTGTCTGCATCGGTCGCCACCCAGCACTGTCTGCAGTGGTCACTGCTCAGCACTCTCTGTACCGGTCGCCACCCAGCACTGTCTGCATCGGTCACTGCTCCACACTGTCTGCATCGGTCACCACCCAGCATTGTCTGCACCAGTCACCGCCCAGCATTGTCTGCACCAGTCACCGCCCAGCACTGTCTGCATCGGTCACTGCCCAGCACTGTCTACACGAGTCACCGCTCACCACTGCCTGTACTGGTCACCACCCAGCACTGTCTGCATCGGTCACCGCCCAGCACTGTCTGCACCAGTCACCGCCCAGCACGGTCAGCACCAGTCTCCGCCCAGCACTGTCTGCACCGGTCACTGCCCAGCACTGTCTGCAGCGGTTACACGGAGGATAGAACTTCATATTTTTCAGATTTATCACACATGATAGGATTAGATCCATGGCTCAGCAGATGGTTTCACACATGATAGTTTTAGATATACAGCTCAGCAGTGAGTATCACACATGATAGGATTAGATACGTGGCTCAGCAGATTTATCACACATGATAGGATTAGATACACGGCTTACAGAAGGTATCACACAAGATAGGTTTAGATACATGACTCAGCAGATGGTATTGGAGTGCCCGCCATGGCCATGGGGTACTCGGTATGGGGCCCCTTCTTAAAGGGGCAGTGTCACAGTGGCAGTGACCTGGTCCGTGGCCCTGGGCAGCCACTAAAAGGGGAAATATTCACAAGGGATGATAAAGAGTTTGCAATAAAGTGTTTGTGATGGCACCTGTGGTTTCTGGTCAGGATTAGCGTTAAGCGATACCTTCCGATATTGGGAAATATCGGATCGGATTGGATTGGACAGATACCCCAAAAATATCGGATATCGTCGATTCCGATACCGGAATCAATGGGACACAAATATCGGAATGAAAATAAACCCTTACTTTCCTTGTACGTTAATTCTACATGAATGAAAACAACTAAGAAGAATGTAGAATGTATTGGGGGAGGTGGAGGAGACATAAAAGGCATAGAGGTTTCACCCAATCAAATGGAATAGCAGGAATAGCCCGTTTTGAGTTTTGGAAGAGGCATGCTCCTAATGGGTGCCGAAGTGGAGGCTACAGGCAACCGAGTTTGCCCCCTCCCTCTCCCTCCTTTTTGGCCGTTCGGGGAATCTCTTCCTCAGAGCTGCTCCCACCACCTTCCTGTACCTCATGCCATGATGGGTCAAGGACCTCATCATCTACACTACCCTCTTCAAACGACTGCTTCTCCTGGGTAGTCTCGACAGCACAGCACGCACCAGAAAGTGGCACCTGAGTCTCATCATCAGATGCGTACTGAGGTGTGCTGACCAAAGGCACTGGCCCATCCGCCTCTTCAGATTCAGAGAGACAAAGCTGTTGCTCATCACTGCATACTACCTCTTCATCAAATTCTCGAATGCTGCTTGGCTGGCCCCCTCTTTCCAAGCCAACAGATTCAGAGAACAGAAGTAGAGATGACTCCTGTCCAGGGCTCTCTGACTGCCTGGGCAATTTGGCAGGTGGTGAAGAGACAGATGGTTGCTCTTCAGGGCTCTGGACCTGAGAGGATCTGGAACTAATTGAAGTCAATGCATTAGCTGCCATCCATCCGACAATGGCTTCAATTTGTTCGTCCCGCAGCAGTGGGGTATGGCTAGCGCCTACAAAGCTGCGCATAAAGGACTGTTCCCTGGGAAAACGGGGGGGATGCTGAGTCACTGGTGCCCGCAGCAGGCACAGAATCCCCACATCCACTCCCTGCAGAAACTCCAAGCCCATGACCACGTGCCTTACTCCCTGCCTTCTTCATCTTGGTAGACTGATAAAGATAGGCAGAAAAGTACTAAGGGCTTAGTGTGCTTATTCCTGAACAGCTGCTAACAGGTATAAGAAACACTAATTTTATAAAGTGTGGACTAGACTTTAATATGAGCTAATGTGGCCTACACAACTGTAAAGTGGAGTGTTTGGTGAACTTTATTAACTTTTTTTTCCACAAAAAGACACTGGATGTGCCCAAAGATGTAAAACCGATAGTATTACAAACTTTTTGTAGCTATTACAATGCAGGAAGGTAACCTACAATGCAATAGATGAGGCTCCATAAAATAGGCTAATACTAATTTGGCTGGGGCTGCAGGGCACAAGCTAGCAGAAAGGCTCCTCTATCTACTCCTATATAGTGTTTGCAAATATTCTAGCTGGATACGGAAAGAACCACACTAATAGGAGAAATCTGGAAAAATGAGCAGCACTAATGCAAAAAAGGACAATGTATGAGGCAGTGACACACGCTGAGCGGACTACAACCGGAGGTGGCTGCAGAACACACTACAGCGTGAGCTGCACTCACACACAGAGACCTCGCAGACAGCCATGAACAGTGCTGCAAGGCTGCAGAAAAGCTTCTCTATCTACTCCTATTTAGTGTTTTCAAGCAATCTAGCTGGATACGGATGGAACCACACTAATAGGAGAAATCTGGAAAAATGAGCAGCACTAATGCAAAAAAGGACAATGTATGAGGCAGTGATGCACACTGAGTGGACTACAACCGGAGGTGGCTGGATGCAGAACACACTACAGCGTGAGCTGCACTCACACACAGAGACCTCGCAGACAGCCGTGAACAGCGCTGCAAGGCAAAAGAAAGCTACAGCGGTTGATAAAGTAGCCTGGGTAAAGCACAATATAGCAAATCGCTAGGTCACACTGTCCCTCAGAACAGCAGCGTCCTATCCTTAACTGAATTTACAGCAGTGTGAACCCAAAATGGCGGCGGCTTTTATAGTGCATCATGACATCATTTCAGCAGCGAATCACAGCCATGCCAGTAGTTGCATGCCTAACATGCTCTAACAGGATGTGCCCACACTTCTTAGGATCCTCATTGGCTGAATAAAATCATCCTGGCTCATTGCATTATGAGAACTTTTGATTCTCATTTTCGATATACTAAAAGTATCGGAACTCAGTAACGGAATTCCGATACCGAAAATATCGGTCGATACTCGATATTGCAGTATCGGAATGCTCAACACTAGTCAAGGAGTGACCAATGTTGCAGAGCAGATCCTCTGGGACTGATGGTATGATGCAGTAGAGTTGGAATAGCTCTCCACAGGCAGAGCTGTTGTCCTAGGGCAGTAGTTGTTGTCATAAATGTCAAGTTTAATGATGGTAGATGTAGCAGTGCTGAGTGAGTGTTGAGTTAAAAATTCAGAGGACACAGCTGGGTGCAGTTCCAAAGCTTTACTGACAGTTCTAGTGTGCACAGATGCCTGCTTGGTGCTGCGTCCTCCAGGTGAAGGGCTCAATCAACTCCCAGGCAGATGGAGCACACCTTTCCTCACTCCCATCTATATATGCCTTTCCTGGCTGTCTCACAGTGTTGCTTTCTCGCCTCTTCCTACGCAACACCTCACAGTAAGTGTACCAGGCCAGAAGCCGCGGACCTTGTCGGGTAAAGTAAAGTACTCTACATTTCCTTTTGGCTGCCTTTCCGGTGAAGATTGCTGTGGTTAGTGGCTGAGGTACCTAAAGGTGCCACACCTGTTGGCTCGCTAGCTGAGTCCGTTGTAGACTACACTGGGCTAGGGGCCAAGACCCTTCTGCAACCTGACGTCCGTCAGTGTAGAATGAGCCCCACGGGTGGCTCCCACCCAGCCCATGCCTCTGGGATCCCTTCCCTGTACAGGGAGCTTCTTTCTGTATCTATTCCTTCGAGCAGCTCCTCCAGACCAAGAGCTACTCCACATACATCCTTCCACCTCTTCCCCAATGGAAGACTCTCCTAACTTCCCTTCTATTCTCCCACTCTGAACCCTCTAGCTCCACCCACCTCCCAACACCCTTTATGACCCAAGCAGGTGTTATCCAGGGTCCGTGCTACTCTAGGGTGTGTGTTGGATGCAGGTGTAAGGCTATGTGCACATGTTGCGGATTCTGCTGCGGATCCGCAGCGGATTTGGCCCTGAAGATTCTCCTGCGGTGCACAGTACTATTCACACATGATAGGATTAGATACACTGCTCAGCAGACAGTATCACACAGGATAGGATTAGATACACAGCTCAGCAGATGGTATCATACATGATAGGATTAGATACACAGCTCATCAGACAGTATCACACGTGATAGGATTAGATAAATGGCTCAGCAGATGGTTTCACACAGGATAGTATTTCACTGTGTGCAGAATTATTAGACAAATGAGTATTTTGATCACATCATCCTTTTTATACATGTCCTACTCCAAGCTGAAAAGGCTTGAAAGCCACCTGCCAATTATGTAAATCAGGTGATTTGCATCTCTAATGAAGAGGGGTGTGGTCTAATGACATCAACACCCTATACACCCTTTTCCAATCTCTGCTCTGAATCCACTCCTGTGTCTCCATTCAATGTCAGCAAGCAGTTAATCCTGAATGCTATCTGTGTTTTCAACTCTGCAAGCTTATATCTGGTAACCAGCTTTTCCAATCTCTGCTCTGAATCCACTCCTGTGTCTCCATTCAATGTCAGCAAGCAGTTAATCCTGAATGCTATCTCTGTGTTTTCAACTCTGCAAGCTTATATCTGGTATATAGTTTTTTCAACTTACTCTGCTTGTCCCCTTATGTTGTGAGGTCAAGAAACTTTTCAAAGTGCTTTATGATCCATGTAGTGCTGGACATGTGTTTATTTGACCACAACATTTTATTGGGTCCTGGTGTCTCAATTTAGTGTGATTGATTAACGAGAAGAGAGCCAACAAAAAAGGAAAAAAAAAAAAAAAAACTTAGCCTTAACCTCCTATATATTCAGACCTAGCTAGGGGGAGCATTTATGCAGGGGGCATTTATGCACATGTAATCGAAGTACATGTATCAAAGTACTATTGGCAGTTATAACATGGCAGTTAGACAGGGCAGGAGACAGGTAAGACATTTATATACATCTACTCCCTATACATTTGGAGTACAACAAATATATACCATATGCATTTGTGTAGTTTATATCCTGGCCTCTGCATTCACACACATCCACCGCCCTGGCATTAACTCTCTACACTCCATTCATATCTGCCCCTCGCTTCTTTCCTCTCCTATGAATAGCACTCACGCTCTTTTCACATTGTTAAATTGCACAGATCCAGTCAGTCCCACCATTCAACATCAGAGACGCTCTCACAAATCACTTAACCATCTGCTCACTCTTTCTATCCTCCTTCTCCTAGTCGCAGGAGACATTGCTCCCAACCCTGGTCCGCCATGTTATAGAAAGTCAAACCCCCCGACTGCTACACTCAGAAACCCCTCTAATCTTATTAATATTCCCTGTATGCCATCTGTCTCTCTTAATTGTGCACTTTGGAATTCTCGCTCAGTGTGTAACAAACTCTCCTTCATCCATGACTTCTTCCTTTCTAATTCTCTTAACCTCCTGGCACTTACTGAAACCTGGATCCAGCAGTCAGACACTACCGCTGCTGCTCCTCTTTCATACGGGGGGCTACACTTCTCTCATACCCCAAGATCAGACAATAGAGCAGGTGGAGGCGTTGGTCTGCTCCTATCATCAAAATGTACCTTTCAGGTTATCCCTCAAGTACCCTCACTTGTCTTCCCTTTTTTTGAGGTCCATGCCGTCAGACTCTACACCCCCCTCTCCATGCGAGTGGCGGTGGTGTATCGTCCTCCCGGCCCCTCCCATCAGTTCCTGGATCATTTTGCCACTTGGCTTCCACATTTTCTCTCCTGTGACATCCCTACCCTCATCATGGGAGATTTCAACATCCCCATTGCTCTTCCCCTCTCCCCATCTGCTACTCACCTTTTATCTCTAACCTCCTCATTTGGCCTTTCGCAGCTTACTAATTCTCCAACGCATGAAGACGGAAACTCCCTCGACTTGGTCTTCTCTCGGCTTTGTGCAGTGGATGATTTTGCAAACTCCCCTCTCCCGCTCTCTGACCACAATCTTCTTTCATTCTCTATAAAGAACTGCCAGGCTGCTCAGGTCACCCCCACTGTCCAGACTTATAGAAACACACAGGCCATTAACACCCAGAAACTTATGAAGAACTTGCAGTCTTCATTGGCCCCTATCTCCTCCCTCTCATGTCCTATTTCTGCATTGAAGCATTACAATGAAACACTTCAAAGTGCCCTGGATGAATTTTCACCCCCTATAAATAGAACACCACAACGCAGACGGCAACAACCCTGGCACACTGTGCAAACACGTTTCCTGCAGCGGTGCTCCAGGTGCGCCGAACGTCTGTGGAGAAAATCCAATCTACATGAAGATTTCATCCATTTTAAGTTTATGCTTAGAACATACAACACTGCCCTTCACCTCTCCAAACAAACCTATTTCAACACCCTCATCACCTCACTGTCAAATAACCCGAAACGTCTCTTTGACACTTTTCATTCTCTACTCAATCCAAGAGTACAGGCCCCAACCACAGAGCTCAGAGCTGACGATCTGGCTAATTACTTCAAAGAAAAAATTGACCCGATTCGACAGGAAATTATCTCCCAATCACCTCATACCACGCACTGTCCTCCCTCCCCCACTGCATCTAGCTCACTCTCTGATTTTGAACCAGTCACAGAAGAAGAAGTAAGCAGGCTCCTTGCATCTTCTCGCCCAACTACTTGCACCAGTGACCCATTTCCGTCACATCTCCTCCAGTCCCTTTCCCCTGCTGTCACCCCTCACCTAACTAAAATATTTAACCTCTCTCTCTCTTCTGGTATTTTTCCCTCCTCATTTAAGCATGCCATCATACATCCACTACTTAAAAAACCATCCCTCGACCAAAACTGTGCCGCTAACTATAGACCTGTCTCTAATCTTCCCTTTATCTCTAAACTCCTGGAACGCCTGGTCCACTCCCGTCTTATCCGCTATCTCTCAGAAAACTCTGTTCTCGACCCTCTCCAATCCGGTTTCCGCTCTTTACACTCCACTGAAACTGCCCTCACTAAAGTCTCTAATGATCTGCTAACAGCTAAATCAAATGGTCATTACTCCATGCTAATTCTCTTGGATCTCTCTGCAGCATTCGACACTGTGGATCATCAGCTCCTCCTCACTATGCTCCGTTCCATTGGCCTCAAGGACACCGTTCTCTCCTGGTTCTCCTCCTATCTCTCTGACCGCTCCTTTACTGTATCATTTGCCGGTTCCTCCTCCTCTCACCTTCCCCTTACTGTTGGGGTCCCCCAAGGAACGGTTCTAGGCCCCCTCCTCTTCTCCTTGTACACTGCCCCTATTGGTCAAACAATCAGTAGATTTGGGTTCCAGTACCATCTCTATGCTGATGACACCCAATTATACGCTTCTTCTCCTGACATCACGCCAGCCTTTCTAGAAAACACCGGCGATTGTCTAAACGCTGTGTCTAATATCATGTCCTCACTATATCTGAAACTGAACCTGTCAAAAACTGAACTCCTGGTGTTTCCTCCCTCTACTACCTGACATTGCTATTTCTGTGGGTGGCTCCACTATTACTCCCCAGCAACAGGCCTGCTGTCTTGGGGTCATACTTGATTCCGAGCTTTCCTTTGCCCCCCACATTCGATTACTGGCTCGCTCTTGTCATCTGCACCTCAAAAACATTTCTAGAATTCGACCTTTTCTTACTTTTGACTCTGCAAAAACTCTTACTGTTTCTCTTATTCATTCTCGTCTTGACTATTGTAACTCTCTTCTAATCGGTCTCCCTCTTACCAAACTCTCCCCTCTCCAATCTGTCTTGAATGCTGCAGCCAGGATCATATTCCTCACCAATCGTTACACCGATGCCTCTACCTTGTGCCAGTCATTACACTGGCTACCCATCCACTCCAGAATTCAGTATAAACTTATTACCCTCACCCACAAAGCCCTCCATGGCTCAGCACCACCCTACATCTCCTCCCTTGTTTCAGTATACCACCCTACCCGTGCCCTCCGTTCTGCTGATGACCTGAGGTTAGTATCCTCAATAGTCAGAACCTCCCACTCCCGTCTCCAAGACTTTACACGTGCCGCGCCAATTCTTTGGAATGCACTTCCCAGGTCAATACGATTAGTCCCCAATACCCACAATTTTAAGCGTGCCCTGAAAACACATTTTTTCAGACTGGCCTATCGCCTCACCACATTAACCTAATCTATCCCTGTGTGGCACAGCCAAAATTTTTACCATAACCAGATTTCCTGCATCATGTTCCCACATGCTTTATGCATCCATTAGCCCTCTGTGTCTGTACTGTTACACACTTAACATTATGGCTGGTCCATACAATCAGGTCAACTGTTACCACCCACCTTTCGTGTCTCCCTTTTTTCCTCATAGACTGTAAGCTTGCGAGCAGGGCCCTCATTCCTCTTGGTATTTGTTATAATCTACTGTATGTGATTATTGTTATGCTGTAATGTCTATTGTCTGTATAAATCCCCTCTGAAATGTAAAGTGCTGCAGAATATGTCGGCGCTATAAAAATAAAATTTATTATTATTATTATTATATAAGGTGTGTTTGTTAGGTAACTTCCTTTCCTTTGGCAAAATGGGTCAGAAGACAGATTTGATGGACTCTGAAAAGTCAAAAATTGTGCGATGTCTTGCAGAGGAATGCAGCAGTCTTGAAATTGCCAAACTTTTGAAGCGTGATCACTGAACAATCAAGCATTTTATGGCAAATATCCAACAGGGTCGCAAGAAGAGTGTTGATATAAAAAAGGCGCAAAATAACTGCCCATGAATTGAGGAAAATCAAGCGTGAAGCTGCCAAGATGCCATTTGCCACCAGTTTTGCCATATTTCAGAGCTGCAATGTTACTGGAGTGTCAAAAAGCACAAGGTGTGGCATACTCATATACATGGCCAAGGTAAGGAAGACTGGAAAATGACCACCTTTGAACAAGAAACAAGATAAAACGGCAAGACTGGGCCAAGAAATATCTTAAGACTGATTTTTCTAAGGTTTTATGGACTGATGAAATGAGAGTGACTCTTGAGGGGCCAGATGGATGGGCCCGAGGCTGGATCAGTAAAGGGCAGAGAGCTCCATTCTGACTCAGTCACCAGCAGGGTGGAGGTGGGGTACTGGTATGGGCTGGTATCATCAAAGATGAACTTGTGGGACCTTTTCGGGTTGATGATGGAGTGAAGCTCATCTCCAAGACCTACTGCCAGTTTCTGGAAGACACCTTCTTCAAGCAGTGGTGCAGGAACAAGTCGGTATCTTTCAAGAAAAACATGATTTTCATGCAGGACAATGCTCCATCACATGCATCCAAATACGCCACAGCGTGGCTGGCCAGTAAAGGTCTAAAAGAAGAAAAAATAATGACATGGCCCACTTGTTCACCTAATCTAAACCCCATAGAGAACCTGTGGTCCCTCATAAAATGTGAGATCTACAGGGAGGGAAAACAGTACACCTCTCGGAATAGTGTCTGGGAGGCTGTGGTGGCTGCTGCACGCAATGTTGATCGTAAACACATCAAGCAACTGACAGAATCTATGGATGGAAGGAAGGTGAGTGTCATCGTAAAGAAAGGTGGCTATATTGGTCACAGATTTTTTTGTTTTTGAATGTCAGAAATGTTTATTTCTAAATTTTGTGTTATATTGGTTTACCTGGTGAAAATAAACACGTGAGATGGGTATATATTTGTTTTTTATTAAGTTGCCTAATAACTCTGCACAGTAAGGCTAGTTTCACATTTGCGCCATTTTGCGCAGCATTTTTTGCGCACTTGAAACGCTATGAAAAAATGCTTGCAAACGCATGTCAACGCAGTGATTTTTTTAAGCATCAGTGTGCGCATGGCAACAAAAATACACAGCGTTTGCATGCGTTTTTGCATGCATTTGCGTTTTTTATGCGCATGCGTTGTCTAGGTGTCGCATTTCACAGGATGAAAATCCTTGCAAAATTCTTGAAACAGACTCCACCATTGGGACACCAGTGGGCATGTCATGGGAATTCTTTATATATACCCTGTTTACAGCTGAATTCTTCAGATTTGCTTGCTTTTTCCTTTGTCAACATGGATCTGGAAGAGTTTTCACTTCAACTTGGATCTGGACATCGCGCTGGCTCATGCTTTTGCATTTGCTTGCCAGCAACAAAGGGACAAAGGGAGAGAGAGACAGCGAAGACGGCAGCGGGGGCATTTGTGGATACATCCGATTATTGAACTCCGGGAGAGCCATGGAGCGTACCACACCCTCTACAGCGAGCTCCAAGCAAACCTGGAGAAATTTACTGACTATACCCGAATGTCCCAAGAAAGCTTCAGGGATTTGCTTGCTCGTGTTCAAGAATCCATCCGGAGACAGGACACACAGCTCCGTCGTGCGATTCCTCCTGAGGAACGGCTCCTGGTCACATTACGGTAGGTAATATTGAAAAACCAATGCCTGCATAATTTTCTTTGTTCTGCCATGTACTATTCCAAAGCCTGCAGAATTATTTTTATGGCATGTAGTAAACAAAAGCCTGCAGAATTATTGTTATGCCATGTACTATTTTTTTTATTATTTTAAAAAACCATATACATAAATATTAATTTTTGTCTTTCTCAGTTTCACAGATTCCTGGCTACTGGAGAGAGCCTCTCTTCACTCCACTTCCAGTACCGGATTGGAATAACCACCTTGTCGGCAATAGTTGCGGACACCTGCCGGGTTTTGTGGGACGTTCTCTGTCCAGAATTTATGCCCCTGCCCACCGCGGAAAAGTGGATTGAAATAGCTGAAAAATTCTGGACAGTCTGCAATTTCCCCAACTGTTTGGGAGTGGTGGATGCAGAGGTGTAGCTAGGGTTTTGGTTCAGGGGGGGCGAAACATATATATTCCATTATTGTGGTGTCAGTGCAGGCCACAATAAAGGAAGAGAGAGCATCACATGATGCTCCCTCTCCCATCATTAACCTCTTCCTCTGACACAGCGGGCGCACGATGACGTCACGTCATCGCGTCCCCTCTGTGTGCCGGTCTGACTGAAGCGCAGCTCCTGCTATCAGAGCAGAGCTGCCGCCGAAATCAGCATGGGAGCGAGGAGGAGAGGTGAGTATAGTTTGTTTTTTTTTTAATTTATATAGTGAGTCCTGGTTGCATGATTATGATACCCCATATGGGGGGGCAGCATAATACCTGTATGAGCGGGCAGCATGATATACCCCGTATGAGGGGGGGCAGCATGATACCTCGTAGGAGTGTGGTAGTATAATACCCCTTATGAGAAGTGGGCAGCATGATACCCCATATAATGGAGGGCAGCATATTACCCCATATAAGGGAGGGCAGCATGCTACTCTATGAGGGAGGCTGCATTATATTCTGAAGGGGCTACATTATATTTTTTGGGGGCACAGTATTATACCATATGAAGGGGGCTACATTATAGAGAAAGAAAGAACAGAAAGATTAGAAGGAGAAAGAAAGAAAAATATTAGGAGGAAGAAAGATTAGAAGGAGGAAGAAAGATTAGAGAAAAAGAACAGAGAAAGAGAGGAAAGAAAGAACAGAGAGAGAGAGAGAGAGAAAGAAAGAACAGAGAGAGAAAGAAAGAACAGAGAGAGAGAAATAAAGATTAGAGTGAAAGAAAGAAGGGAAAGAAAGAACAGAGCGAAAGAACAGAGAGAGAGAAAGGAAGAGGGGAAAGAAAGAAAGAACAGAGAGAGAAAGAAACAGAGAGAGAAAGAACACAGCGAGAGAAAGAACACACAGAAAGAAAGAAAGATTCTATAAAGATACTATAGCAGCCCAGCTCCCATTGTAGTGCCCACCTGAGCCTCCCAGTGCAGGACATATCATGATCCGCTCCCATGGCCGACATCCCAGAGTGCAAGGCGATCCCGCTGTCGGAGGAGACGGTGATGATTATGATGCATTCCCAGAGGTGCCTCCATGATTCCATCACAATCTCCTCCCGAAATTACCTCATTTCCGGTCAGCTTCCAGCACGTCACTTTCGGTGGAACATCATGTTCAAATTTTAAAGTGCTCCTCGGGGCTCTGCCATGTACTCATGTGTCCACGGGAAAATTAAGCTCCCGACAGAAAAATCGAGACGGTTGGGAGGTATGAATGCTCCCCACCAGACACCTTGTACACGCATAGCTCCACACACCTCATACACACACGGTTCCACTTTGTATGCCTCGTACACACACGGCTCCACTCAGTACACACATGGCTTCACTCTGTAAACCTTGTATACATGCGGCTCTGCTCCATACACCTCGCACACATGCGACTCCGCTCCATGCACCTCATACACACGTGGCTCAGCTCCGTACACACGCGGCTCCACTCCGTAACTCGTACACACGCGGCTCCGCTCCATGCACCTCGTACACACACAGCTCTGCTACATGCACCCTGTCAACCCCTCCAGAACCCACACAGAAACTTCCCTTCATCCAGCACCATGAGATCCAGCACAGCAGAGTCCTGCATACACTGAGAGGCCCCTGATCATGTGACCCCTTACTCCTCCCCTCCTGTGACCTCATCACAGGTCCTGTGCACCCAGAAGAGATTAGAGCTACGCTACTGCTCCAATCCCAGGACGCCATGACAACCAGCACAGCAGAGTCCTGCATAGTGCATACAGTCAGTGAGGCCCCTGACCATGTGACCTCAACTCCTCCCCTCCTGTGACCTCATCACAGGTCCTGCTGCATAGAAGATAACATAGGGGCAGAGCAGGGAGATGATCGATTCTCCCTCTCTGCTGCAGATACAGTTAAGTGTAAATCTGGCTGGGCCCCCTCAGAGTGCGGGGCCCGGGGCGACCGCCCCCTCTGGTAGTTATGCTACTGGGTGGATGGGAAACACATCCGGATAATCAAACCCAAAAGACGTGGATCAGAGTACTACAAGTACAAAAAGTACTTTTCTACAGTACTCATGGCCATTGCGGATGCAGACTGTATGTTTGTTGCAGTGGACATTGGGGCATTTGGCCGTGGGAATGACTCCCAGGCTTTTAAAAACTCTGACATGGGCCGGAGGTTTTATGGGAACCATTTCAATTTCCACATGCCACAGCCTCTTACCCACACCGAAGGTCCGCCACAGCCATTTGTAATGGTTGGGGATGAGGCCTTTCAAATGTGCCAAAACATGCTGAAACCCAACTCCAGGCTGGACTTGGACCACAACAAAAAAATCTTTAATTACAGACTGACCAGGGTCCGAAGAACTGTAGAGTGTGCCTTTGGTATTCTTGTCTCCAGATGGCGCATTCTCACCACAGCAAATAATCTGAAACTGGAAACAGTGTATGAGGTGGTGAAGGCGTGTCGGGTTCTTCATAATTTTGCGATGGCTAAAGAGCACCCTAACTTTGAATTCGATGATACAGCTCCAAACTCATTGCCTGAATTCACTCAGCACCCTCTCAGGTCATCCGTTGAAGTTGGCCAAATGAAGGACCAAATTGTGGCCTACTTTATCTCAGATGTAAGATGGGTGGAATGGCAAGATCGAATGGTGTAAAAATGTTTTCTTGTGTGTATGTTAATAAAAAACCTGTTTTGATACCTGTACCGAGTGCACTGCTTTTATACACTCCGATACAATAATCACCTGCCCAGGTGTACCAGTGAATTCATGATGCTGTGTTTTGTATATCATGAATTTACTAGTACTCCTGACCAGGTGACTCTACATACACACAATTTGTATGACCTTTATCATCTCTACAGTTTGTGTTTAATTTGCAGCGACGGTGGAGATAATACAACTAATATTTGTGTCACCTGGCCTGATGTTACAAATAGTGATTTGGGGATGCTCTAGCATCCTTCACTCTTTATGACACCTGACCATGTGACTATAAATATTATTTGTAGGATCACCACTGTGGCTTGAGTATGAACGCAGACTGGAGAGATAATAAAGTTTATACAACTTCTACAATCCCCAGGCCTGGTGTCATGCTGAAGTGAGGATGCCCAAAATAACATATCCTGACTTCAGAATGTTATCACACATGGGCAGGTGAATACACATATGAGTTAAACTGCAGCATCGCTCCAGTCTGCGTGAAATAGATAATGCAGACTGAAGTGACGCTGCAGGTTAACTCATATGTGTATTCACCTGCCCAGGTGTGATATATAGTTATGATACAAGGCCAGGGTATTGTACATATGATGTGTATTTTCCCCATCATCTCAGTTTATACACCGCATACTGAATAAAGGATGTGGCTAATTACAAGGTATATCTAGAATCCCCTGGCCTTGTGTCACAAATAGTGAAATGATGATGGTAAAAACACACCATCCTCAATTAACTTTTTATAATACCTGGCATTGTAATGATAGATAAGCCTTGCAATCAACACCACCCTCTATTCAGTCTGTGCAATATTTGCAGACACTAAAGGTGGTGAAAATACATGCCATATATTTGTGTTTTTGACTACACATATCTCCAGGAATGACACAAAACATGTGTCAGTAATGGAGCTATATGGTGGCAAAAATGCAAAGTGTACGGTGCAGTGTGTATAGGTGGAGAAAGGCACAATAAGCAAACAGTATTATGGTAAACCAGAATTTTACATTTTTTGGAAAATGAAAAAAAAAAAAGGTTTATTGGGAACAACGATTGGGGAAGATGGTGACACTTTGAGGGTGTGGAGAGGCAAAGAATGGCTGGAAGGCGAGGAAGGGGTTCTAGGGGAAGGTTTCGACGAAAGTATTGAGGGAAGGGAGCTCAGGGATGGAACTGGAGGCAGGGTGAGACACATTAAGAGGAGAGGGGGGGGAGGGACAGACAAAGTTTTTTTTTCTGTATCCGGGAGTCTCCTGCTTGGACCTCTTGGCACGCTTTGACTTTGGTGACATGCTGGACCTGGTGGAACTTGGGTGGCTTTCCACAAAAAAATGGAATGGGGATCACACTTCTGCTGCTAATGCTCGGTGGTGGCACTCCTAGCAGGAGGAGCGCTGGCGGTGCTCCTAGAAGAAGTGGTGGCGGTACTCCTAGAAGGAGGAGCGGTGGCGGTGCTCCTAGCAGGAGGATTGGTGGCGGTGCTCCAAGAAGGTGGATCGGTGGCGGTGCTCCAAGAAGGTGGACTGGTGGCGGTGCTCCAAGAAGGTGGACCAGTGGCGGTGCTCCAGACAGGAGCAGCGATTACCATGGTGGTTGCGTGGGAGTGTCCAGCAGCACTTGGATTTGGGGTGGTGTAATGGTGTCCGGCTTGGCTTGGAATGCAGGTGGCCCTGCAGTGGTATGCAGCAGAAGTCGATAATGTGGTGAAGCTAGCCAGTGGTGGCACAGTTGGAAATGACACTACTGACTGCTGCACGTACTGACTCTGCTGCATAGCCTGGAAGTAAGCAGTGTTGCAGGCCTGCATCACATTCAGCTGTTGATCAGGACTAAGGTGTTCCGCCATGGCCATTCAATTTTGCTGAAAAATTGGTGCGCTGGTCTGTTGAGGTCGGCCTCCAGACGGTCAAGGCGACTGTCGACAGAGGGGAAGTGGTGGTCCATGTGGTTAAAACCGTGTTCCATGAGGGCAAAACCGCTTTCCACACTGTCTGACAGCGCCTTGAGGCTGTTCTGAAAGGCTGTGCTCAAGTGCATGAACTCGGGCATGACATTCCAGTCCAAGGCTTTCTGCCGCTGGCAGGAAGTGCCTGAAAAACCAGTGACAGAGACCTAGGACAGGGGAAGACCTGACATACCAGCTTCATGGTCTCCAGTTGTCTGTGTTGCCGACCTGCAAGCAGCTTCCTGGCTGTCGGATAGCTGGGACAGGTCCGAGGTCATTCGATGAAGAACCGCTCCAGGGACAGGTTGCAGGGTGCTGCTCCAGGTGCTGTGAAAGGAAAAGAAAAAACATTAGTATCATGCATTTAAAAGCACCAAGTGCTGTGGAATAGAAAAGCACAGAGTAAAAACAATACAATACAACAAAATATTTACTCTCTGGTGGCAAGGACCGGTCTTAGGAATGCCAACTCCCGATAATAGTGGTATTTTCTTCTGGTCCTTGCCGCTGAACCACTGCGAACCTGGCCCTCATCAAGAACATCCCTGTTGAAGCGGTCCTTCATCGAGCGCCAACGGGTTCTGACTTTGTTCACTGTGGGAATAACAAAGAAAAAAAATTATGCAATGCACTGCTGGCAAAATGTCTAATGTCTATCATCACACACCTGTGTGAACATGGCCAAAAGTCAATGTGGCATCACAGAGCAATACAATAAAAACTACACTCATTATTGACCATGATAACACAATTGTGTACCATGCTGGAATATATCTGGGGCATCACAAAGCATTGAAATACTTACTAAACTCCTTTTTTCCCCCATTGAGAAGCGTTGTACAAGCCTTCCATCAGCACTGCGGCCACCTCATTCCATAGCTGCCGGGTCACCACCTTTTCCGCATGCTGCTGGTCACAGCTGTCCCACAACGGGACACGCTCCTGGACCAGGTGGATCAGGGCCTCGTCCAGAACGATGTCTTCATTCCGTTAAGGAACCTATTTAAAAAAAGAAAAAACCGGATTACATACCGGTAATACTCTTTTGTAGAGTACACGACAGCACCCACTGAGAGAGGGGATCCGCCCCCGGAACAGGAAACCTACAGAGAGATAAATGGGGCGGTCCCCCTCGCTCCCTCAGTTTGGTTTCCTGTTCCTGGAAAGGAACCCGCAGAAGAGGATCTAAATCTTGGAAAGATTTGTAAATGAAAAAGATACAGAAAAGAAGAAAGATTGAAGATGAAAAACAGGACAGAAAAATAGGCAGGGGAAAAAAAAAAAAAAAAAACGGACAAAAAGTCAGGAGAGGATCAGATACACGGCTCAGCAGTCAGTATCACACAGGAGAGGATTAGATACACGGCTCAGCAGACAGTATCACACAGGAGAGGATTAGATACACAGCTCAGCAGTCAGTATCACACAGGAGAGGATTAGATACACAGCTCAGCAGACAGTATCACACAGGAGAGGATTAGATACACAGCTCAGCAGTCAGTATCACACAGGGGATGATTAGATACACAGCTCAGCAGACAGTATCACACAGGAGAGGATTACAGGTATTAGATGTGTGATACATTATACAACCCCTGGCAAACAATATGGAATCTCCGGCCTTGGAGGACGATCATTCAGTTGTTTAATTTTGAAGGGAAACAGCCGATCACAGACACGGAACAAAACGTCAATTCAAATGGCAACTTTCTGGCTTTAAGAAACACTAGAAGATAAAACTGTAATAGATAATGTATCTATTATCTATCTATTATCTGTCTTTCTGTCTGTGAATCCGCCTAATATCTTTCCTTCCCTCAATGTTGGATACAGATAAGTTTTATTGGATGGAGTAAATCGCCGGTCACATCTCTCTCAGTAGAAGCATGAAATCTCGTGTGTTTTCTCCATGCCGGGTCGCCGTCTCCTTATTTTTCTGGACAAAATACACAGACGGACAAAACTTTTTTTAGAGCCCACAACCCTTCACACCCCCACAATAAGGTCCTGGGATCTGTGAGGCGGCGCTGTCATTTACTTGGGGAATTCTCGCTTGGCAGCGAACAAAACACATCCAGCCGGGTTTTCCATCAAACATCGCAGTCCATGTGGTTTATTATGCAGCATAAACCGACAGGAGCAATCACCAAAACTTCACATAAACAGCAGAGCGTCCAGTATGGCTTCCCCCTGTAATCCCAGTGTTCACCCAGGGTGCTCAATGTCCAGCATACATTCTCTCTCAGCCTCATCTCTCACCCACATCAGGGTCTCCACATGGTTCCGTCACTCAGGCTGCAGACGTCCATATCCCTCCAGGGAACTTTCAGGCTCTGCAGCCATTACACACAGCCACACACCTGTTAGTCAGGAGACAGTCCTGCGCACGGGACCTTCCGCTCTGGACCAACCAGGTCCCTGCATTCACCACATGTGACCTACTCTGGCCACATTATATGGTCTATAGCCACGCCCACCGGGTCACGTGACTACGACCTCATCACAGGTCCTTCAGGCATTTTCACACTCTTTACAACCGTGCTTTAAACACACCCCCTGGGTGGGTTTGTAGGTAACCAGGCCCCCCTACTCTCTAGTTACCTGGAGACTTCTCCCTCACTTAGTAGCGCAGCACCTCAGCAATGTCCTTGCTGATCACACATACACAAGTCTCCATCTCAAAGCCACCCACTTTGAGATACATAACGGCCACTCAACACTCTGCCATTCATCCTTTCTCCAGGGACCTCCACACAGCGCCCCCTAGCAGACACAGTGGTTACTACACCACATATCACCGACATTGAAATTAAACAGCTTGTTCAGTAAGATAGACATTTTTTGGCCACAGCGATAAAACACAGATAAGGCAAATTTCACATTAGTGTTTTTTTGTGCAGCGCATCATGCACAATAGAAGTGCATGCAAAAATGCATCATGCATTTTTGCATGCGTTTGCATTTCTTATTTGCATTCGTTCTCCAGTGTGTAGACATGTTTTTGCTCTTAAAACGCATGCTCACAGAAACGAAGGCTTACGCATGTCCATGGACCCCGGCATCACTGCAGCACACAAAGCTCAGCGGTTTGTGCTGGACCCGAGGAAGATGAGCTCTACTTTACAGGGGTAAAAGCATTTGGGGACAACTTTTCTTAAAGTAGATGTGGAGACTTGAGGGTCAGTGGGCGCTCTCGTCCGCTGGGTGAGGGGTCTTTATAAAGACTGCATGGACCAGGGCTCATCCCACCTAATGCCCACACTCCTTCTCATGGGCAGAATACTCCTCAGATAACACAGGGCGAGGGTAAAACTGTGCAGCTATAGTTTACTGAGCCACCAGCAGACAAGAACATATAGAACAGTCCCAGTAAATATCCAAGATCATGCAAAAGATAATAGATAATACAGGGTGGGCCATTTATAGGGATAGACCTGAGTGGGTCATTTATAAAGTTGGATCCAAAATGGCCAACTTCAAAATGGCCGCCATGGTCACCACCCATCTTGAAAAGTTTCCCCCTCCCATATACTAATGTGTCACAAACAGGAAGTTGATATCACCAACTATTCCCATTTTATTTAGGTGTAGCCATATACATGGCCCACCCTGTAGATAGCTAATCTATATATATAATTGCCTTAAATTGTCTGTCATCCACTTCCGTCTGGATGTCCCCGAATCCCACAATCCACTGCACCACACGCGAATTATGCCAACTGCCATTTTGGTACAACCAAGTGATGCCGCTCGGATACAGTACGCAGCTGTGATCCAGAAAGCACCGCCGCTGGGATCCCAGATGTCGCTCAGATCCAGGCCACCGCTGTGATCCCAACCACTGCTGCGATTCCAACCGCCCCTGGGATCCCAGCTGCTGCTCGGATAAAGGCCGCCACTGCGATCATGAGGCTGTGAAAGGGGTGTAATGAGGGGGTGTAATAAAGGGGGTATAATGAATGGGTGTAATGAGAGGGGAGTAATGAGAGGGATGCCACCACAGGACCCCCACCAGGACCCACTGCCTGACTACACGTGCCGGATCCCGCCGCTGCCTGCCCACCTACTCTGTGCAGTCACAGCCGGCAGGAAAGACTGCGGCTTGTGCTGGAGATTGAGTGCAGCCACCCTCTGGTGGCGCCGCACACCATCTCCAGCACAACTGCAAAACACCATCTTACATGCCGGTTGTGACTGCATGGAATTGGGAGGGCCACCACCCCCAGCGCCACAAAGCTGCCCCCATCGAGATGTTACTGCCCTCCCAATGCTATCGCACATCTAGTAGATAGATAATAGATTATTGATATATAATAGATAGATAAATAGATAAAGACAAAAAATGGGAAGCAGCTTTCCAAAAATTACTTGAAGAGTAAAGTGGACTTTATTGGATCCACATGGCGTGGCGACGTTTCGGCTCCCAAGAGCCTTTATCCTGCATGATCCCCCTTACTCTTGAAATAATTTTTGGAGTGCTACTGACCATTTTTCATTTTTATATATTTGACAAGTATACAGATTGTTTGCAGGGAGGCCTGTGCACCCACCTATTTGGAAAGTGTTCTGCTCTATTTTTTTCTAAAATAGATAAATAAATAGATAGATAGATACCGTATTTTTCGGACTGTAAGATGCACCGGACCATAAGACGCACCCCAAATTTTCAGAAGGAAAATAGGGAAAAAATAATGTGTCAAATGGGGGTCAATCTTAGTGCAAATTCAGCATACCAGGGAAGGGATCTGGCACAGGTGGAGGATTGGTCACAGGGGTCATTCAGTGGTCCAGGCTGGCGCGGTGGCGGCAGCTCTGTGCTGGGGCAGGTGGGCTGTACTGAGGCAGTTTGGTTGTGCTGGGGCAGGTGGGCTGTGCTGTGCTGGGGGAGGTGGGCTGTGCTGGGGGAGGTGGGCTGTGCTGGGGTAGCTGGGCAGTGCTGGGGCAGCTGGGCTGTGCTGTGGCCGCTGGGCTGTGCTGGGGCAGGTGGACTGCGCTAGGGAAGCTGGGCTGTGCTGAGGGAGGTGGGCTGTGCTGTGCTGGGGCAGCTGGGCTGTGCTAGGGCAGCTGGGCTGTGCTAGAGCAGCTGGGCTGTGCTGGGGCAGCTGGGCTGTGCTGGGGCATGTGGGCTGTGCTGGGGTAGGTGGGCTGTGGTGTGGTGGTGGTGGCGGGATGTGCTCCGGTGCAGGGGCGGCGGATCTGATGCAGGAGCAGCGGCTCCGCCAGCATTTCCTCAAAGCCCGTAGGCCATCGCACATCTGTTGCTGGCTGCTGCCATGTTGCGGTGGCCTCCGGGAACATGGATGCCGGGAAGATGGCCGCCAGTCCGGGGATGGCGCATGCTCAGGTTCAGATCTCGTCCCGAGATCTCGGGAGACGAGATGCAAATCTTGGCAATGAGATCTCATCCCGAGATCTCGGGACAAGATCTGAACCTGAGCATGCGCCGTCCCCGGACCGGCGGCCATCTTCTCGGCATCCATGTTCCCGGAGGCGACCGCAACATGGCAGCAGCCAGCAACAGATGTGCGAGGGCCTCTGGACTTTGAGGAAATGCCGGCGGAGCCCCGAGAGCCGCTACCCCTGCACCGGAGCATAGCCCGCTGCCACCACCGCACCACAGAGCCCCGTGGCACCAGCACCAGCCACCAGCCATGGTCGCAAGTAAGTATATTGCGACCATAAGACGCACCCCCCACTTTCCCAAAAAATTTTGGGGGAAAAAGTGCATCTTATGGTCCGAAAAATACGGTAATAGATAGATAACAGTTATTCTTCCCACAATAAAAGTAACACATTGTGAAATTTTCCTACAGACAGCGAGAGCTGCATAAAATGCCAAAACGACAAATGGCCAAATGAGAAGAAAGAACAATGTCTGCCTAAAGTGGTGGAGTTCATCTCTTACCAGAATGACACAATGGCTTCTGTATTCTCCTGTATCTCGGTCTTCGGATGTCTTGTGACCGGCTTCACATTTGGGATATTTATTTCCTACCGGGACACTCCCATTGTGAGAGCCAATAACCGGAACCTGAGTTACCTCCTCCTGGTCTCCATCTTTCTCAGCTTTCTCTCTGTGTTTTTGTTCCTTGGACGACCCAATAATGTAACTTGTAGATTACGTGAAACCAGTTTTGGATTTTTCTTCTCAGTAGCCGTCTCTTCACTTCTCGCCAAGACTGTCATGGTTTGTGTTGCTTTTAAGTCCACCAAGCCTGGAAGCACTTGGAGAAAATGGCTGAATGTCAAACTGCCCTATACCATAGTGTTGTCGTGTTCATCCCTTCAGGTTGTAATCTGTGTTTTCTGGTTGTCTATTTCTCCACCATTCCAAGATCTGGACGCTGAGTCTTATCCTGGGATTCTCATCATTCAGTGTAATGAAGGCTCAGATATCTGGTTCTACTCCATGTTGGGTTATCTGGGGCTCCTGGCAGCTGTGAACTTTTTCCTGGCTTTCTTGGTGAGGACATTACCGGACAGTTTCAATGAGGCAAAGTACATCACCTTCAGCATGCTGGTGTTCATCAGTGTCTGGATTTCCATGATCCCGGCTTATCTGAGCACCAGGGGGAAGACCATGGTGGCTGTGGAGATATTTGCAGTGATGGCTTCCAGTGCTGGACTTTTAGGTTGTGTGTTTTTCCCTAAATGCTTTATTATTTTGTTTAAATCTGGAATGAATAAAAAGACGGAGCTGCTCGGAAAAAGAAAGGAATGACTGCACAATATGAGGAACCACTGATAATAATGACTAATTCTGTACATTAATCCCATAGAAACCATTATAAAGTAAGATGCAAGATTCTCTATCAACCTGTGCATGAAATAAACATTTACACATTTCTTATCCCGTTACCTCCAGTAATTGATGCATTTATCAGGACGTCCCATATTTGTATTAGAGTTTGGGAAATGTAGAAATTTCTCTGAGGTTTTGGTAAATTATCTGCTTCCTCCTTACAGAGAATCTTTTACCAGTTTCTCCATGATAAACCGGACTCATCATGGAATAGCGGCTGCAGAGCTGAGCACAACACAGCTTTTATCTTATAATGTCTCATCTCCATTGTGGAGATACGAGTTTAGAAATATAGGTTATAATTTATGAAGAGCCCAACTGGGCATCACCAGAGATTTTTTATCTGGGAGTGAGCAGGGAAAAAAAGGAATACGTCTCTAGAATGTCAAAAGAACATCTTTCTCCTATGATAGTAATGATAGATAGTCCTGCTCCCAACCCTGATCTCTGCCCAATATCTACTGCAGAGTGTGATTACAAACATCTTTAGCTTTCATCTCTCAGCAGTGAGTGTGGGAGGAGGAATTACAGCTGTACTGACCGTCCATTGAGGGGAGAGCTGCAACTGCTCCATTGGGCTTATAATAAATTATAGCCTAAACTTCACAACTAAAGTTGAGCGAAACGGGTCAAAAAAATTCTAAAGTCGCCGACTTTCACCAAAGTCGGGTTTCATGAAACGAAACTCGACCTTAGCGTGAAGTCAGCCACGAGGTCGGTGACCATCTCGCCAAAGTCACGTTTCAAAAGATGCTTTAGCGCCCTTTTTCAGCCAATCAGGAAGAACGGACACCGTGGGCAACGTGATGACATAGGCAGCAGTTACCACCACGTTTGTGAAGGGCATGCAAGTGATTGGCTTACTTTGTGGGGCGTCACAGGGGGTATAAAAGGGCGTGCACGCCGACCGCCATGTTACTTATGCTGATCTCAGAATAGGGAGAGCTGCTGCTGCTGCTGATTCTGTAGGGAGAGCGTTAGGCAGGGAAGAAGATACCAAAAATCACTTCTGTTGCTAGCGATTTTGCCTGTACAACACACCAGTTACTGTGCAGTGCAAGGTGAGGCTATATTTCGTTGCATCAGCTCTGTCGGTTATTAGCCTGCCTTTTAAGGCTCCCTGATAGCTGCATTGCTGTTTTCACACTGCTGAGCAAACTGCTTTTTTCAAAGCAATCCAAATTTTATTGTTTTGTCCTGGTGAGTTACTGAGCGTTCATTTTTTCACACACCGTACAGCGGTGTACGCTTCTCACACAGTACCGTGTACCGGAAGTTATCACGGACAAATTGAAGCTATCTGTGTGTGACTCTGTAAGGAAAAGCCGAGGAGTTTGTCCGTTCTTATAGACCTACACTCTAGGGAGATTCCAATTCTGCCCAATTCTATGGTTCTAGAAAGTTTTACCCCCAGCAGTTTGCCCCCAGCAATTTGCCCCCAGCAGTTCGCCCCCAGCAGTTCGCCCCCAGTTACATTTCGTCCCCGTACGGTTCGCCCCCAGCAGTTCGCCCCCGGATTTTTCACCCCCAGATTTTTCACCCCTGGATGTTTCGCCCCCAGCAGTTCGCCCCTGGATTTTTCACCCCCAGCAGTTCGTCCCTGGATGTTTCACCCCAGCAGTTCGCCCCTGGATGTTTAGCCCCCAGCAGTTCACCCCTGGATTTTTCGCCCCCAGATTTTTCACCACCGGAAGTTCGCCCCCGGATGTTTCGCACCCTGGTAGTTTGCCCCCGGATGTGTGTACCCTGTTTTGCCCCCAAAATTTTGTGTTTGGATGTTTCGCCAGTTTGTCCTTGTGGTTCATGAATTCCCTTCCGTCATCAATTCACATGTCACATAAGTACTGTACAGAGTGCTGCACTTTTGAGACATTTTAAATCAACTGTTTCCATCTGTAAACCTCACAACTGATTGCATTATAGTGTCAGAGCATTTTGCCGCAATTTTAAAAGACATTTTCCAAAATGTTTCTGACACGTTTTTGTGTTACATAAACATAACATGAAAAAAATAAACGGATTTAAAAAATGTAGTGTGAATATGGCCTGATTTATGTGGGGAATGTAAACCACTCTAAAATCAAAACATTTTGTGAACTTTTACCTGACCCAGCACTGAGCTGCTTTTTTGCAAGTTTTGTTGCAGATGTAGCAATTTTCATGTCAGGTGTCCGGCAAGTTACATTAGACGAGCTCTTATTCCATCTTTACATCAGAATATAGCAGTGTCTGAAATCTCTACAGAGAGGTGTACTAGCACCAAACATCAGTCAGCTTCCACAGCATCCACTTTCTACAAGTATGAATTCAGTTCTATCCAAACGTGGGAAGAAGTTGGTCTACGAGAATCACATTTACGTATCTTCCAAACGGTCGGCTGACGATGTCCTTTCCATCTGGGTCTGTGAAAAACAGTTGACTTGCAAGTAACCAATCCCCACAACCACGCAGCACAAGCAGCAAGACCGGAAGCCATCCGACTTGTCAAAGAGGCGGTCACCAGGGCAAGGACAACACAGGAGACACCACCACAGATTCTCACAGAAGTCATTTCAGGAGCCCATTCTAATGTTGTAGCACTTCTCCCAAGGAAAGCATCACTGAAGAGAACAATGCGATTATCAAGGCAACGTGGCAATATTCCGTGGTTGCCCCAAACCCTTGATCAACTTGTTATTACCCAGGAGTTCCAGGGGATCAGTATTGATGGTATCCAGCAGCAGTTCCTTCTGCAGGACTCTGGTGAGCATTTAACATTTCCATTATATAGAATTATTGCAAAGTTTATGTTGCACAAATGTGAAAATTTATCTATTACAAAGTGCTGATATAGAATTATATATAGAATACTATGTGATTATTTTACCTTAAAGGGAAACTTTGAGGATAGTGTAATGTCGGGTGAGGCCTGCTGATTCCAACTATGCCTCACTTTTTTAGTTGCAGTCTGATTCTCTGCTCAGTCCTGCCTTTGAGATGCAGTGGTCTGCCATGTTCATAAGCAGAGTGGTAACCTTGTCCACCAACCATGATTTGCAGGTATCCAGCCATAGTCAATCACAGCCAGAGGACGAGGTTGTCGCATCAGACCCTCATCACTAGATGTCAATTTTAGTGTAGAATTTCCTGCTATAAATTAGCTGCAGATTGTCTGCTGCAACTCCTTAGTGCATGTGAATGGACCTTAAGGATTCATTAACATGTCTCCTAACCTCTGCCCTGCCCCTCTAGCCATGCCCCCTGCCAACAGCCTGAAATGAAGTTCCAATGCTGAATTAGTGCTGGGAAGAGGGTACACCATGCCCCGGTAGGTGCCGGTCACTTACCGGAACATGGCAGGTTAATATTCACCACCTGCTGCCAAACGCTGCTTTGATACAGGACCTGGAATGATGTATGCAATCATGTGATCGCTCACGCCTCAGGATCTGTATCGAAGCAGAGTGAGGAAAGCAGCGCAGTAGCAGCAGGCGGTATTAGTTTATCCTTGCCATGCTCCAGGAGGAGACAGGCACCTACTAGAGCATGACAGATCCAGGGGGCCCGCTGTTCATGGGCGCATTACACCCCTTGGCGGCAGGCCCCTGACGGCCCGAGGGCAGTGGCGTCCCCTGCCTACCTGGTAGGTACACCACTGCTGCACTGCAGGTCATTTTTTTTTAGCTGTGCATCTTTTCATCAGCATGTGGATGGGATTTAGACCTTTACGCTGCATATGACCCCGACCTAATGACCCGTTGAGTTAGTATGTTTTTTTCACAAATACTTCTTACACGTTTGCGTGTTTTTCCTGATGTAAACCTTTTATTATCATGGAATTCTGCATTTTGCTAGTTTCTGCCGCCGATATTCCTTTCACGACTTTGAAAATGTGACATTTTTGAATCTTGGAGGCATTTTTAAAGAGGAATATATCATTTTCCACTGGGACAATACATGTTGTAGAAAAAGCTATTGTTTAGCTCCTTCACACCAGATTTTGCTTCAATTTAATGTTTTTGTTATAAAATCAGAAAATCTGAAACTAAATGTGAGTTTTTAATGTGAGATATGAACAACGGATGCTTCTGATTAGGAAAATTTACTGTGAATTCATCCCAAAATTCTCTGTCGTGCATCCGCCCTTTTTGCGCTGCACTGAGCGCACAAAAATGCACGTTTGGCGCACGTGGGCGCAGCGCAAAAAGGGCGAATGCACAGACAAAAGTGTACCAGTGCACGACCAGCATACCCAACGCTAAGAATAGGGTATGCTGATCGCATGCAGCTGACAGGAGGGGGCGCAGCCGGAGGCGGAGCTTAGCGGCGGCCCTGCGCTGCGCACAGTAATGCTAGTGTGAAACTAGCCTAAGTGTCCAAGAAAAAATATGCAACTCCAGGTAAAGAAAAGTTAATCCATGTGGCACAAATGACCAGAGTACATATCAGAGATTTGAAAGCTAAGGTATAAGGAAGATATATGAAAGAAAAATTGTTGCTACATTACCTTAAGTAGTGGCGGTACCCCATCGCGCGTTTCACATTTGCTTTTTCAAGGGGAGTGTGTTTTTTAATATAATCAGGTAAAATTACCATTGGGTATCTCTTATACAGGGTGCTGCTACCTCCTGGACTAGCGTGTCCTCCCCGACGCGCGTTTCAGCTCCTTTCTCAAAGGGCCTGCTACCAACCATGTGTCTCCATTATTTATATCTCCCAGCCACAGCGTGGTATACCATGCGACCGGAAGTGACACTCACCACCCGGATGTGACGTGTCACATCCCAGTGGTAAGCGTTACTTCCAGTCGCGTGGACCAGAAGTGACCACATTTATCTGATTATATTTGCGGAGTATTATTGTAATTATGGGTATGAGGGTTATTGCCAAGAAAGCGGCATTGTTTTATGGTGGACATCTAGATCATAATCTGTGATGTGGCCTATACACCTTGCGATATAATTATGGCTATATTAATATTTGTAGCAGTTTATTATTAGGGCTTTTTCAGTTCTGCCCCTTGTAGCTGCAATATATTGCTGGCAGTCCCTGTGTCTATCTGTTTTCGTGGTAGCTGTCTCTTCCTGGATTTGCGCGTTAATTATGAATTAATGAGTGACTGTGAGCAGTGAGTGTATCTGTACTCTCCTACTTCCCCAGTTTTGGCAGTATGGTTTTAATGAATTTGTTCCAATAAAAATGATATTTTTATACACACAAATAATTGCCTTGTGATCATCCTTTTTCCTATGGTTCTATGAGGTACCAGCAGACGCGGAGGGTCCTCTTCAGTCCTCTTCCATGCACTTCCACATTGTGTGAATATGTCATCGTACCCGGGGGAATCCCTTTCATTATTCCTAGCTAGGGATTCCCTTGATCAAGGAGACTCTCCACACAGGTCGGGACCTCGGCAAAGGGGTGAGAAGCGATTTTTGATGAGAAAACTCTAAACATTGCCTGTTTGGGGTCGGTGTGGTTGAACCCGAGCAGGCAATGTTCGATACGAAACCTGAACTTTCCAGATCGGGTTTGCTCATCACTAGGTATAGTATGATATGTAATGGATGACAAAAAGAAGCCATTAAGTGTAACACCACTAGTACATGACAGTAAAATGATGGTCACCTGTCTTAGATCAGGGGTGTCAAACTCATATTCACCAAGCGCCACACCAATTTAATGGTTGTCCCCAAAGGGCCGTTTGTTACTGAGATACCGGATGCACACAATCGAGTCCCGTCCAGAACATGCATTTCTCTGCAGAGCAGTGCATGCCCCTGTATAAGGCATGTCACGGGGGATCAGCTCTTTACCAAGCTTCCCTGGATCTCACTGAAATCATGGAGAGCTATGGCTGCAGCTTCCAGTCACTTGTCCTTGTCGTTGGTCCTCCTGAAAGCTGCTGATAAACAGCTGGTTCAATGCAGAATACAACTGGACCCTATTCTTGGCCTAATCTGAGGAAAGGGCATCAATAGAAAAAGGATCCTGAAGTGAGAATACCACTTTTATCTGCTGCCCCATTCTTTGGTGTACTGGCAGAGTGTTCTGTGAGGGCTAATCCCAAACCCCCCCCTTCTGAAGACCTGATAAAGAGGTTCTGTAGAAGCTGGTTAACCACCACTTTAGTTCAGCAAAGCCAATATCTCAGTTCTGCAGAGATGGTTGGTGGGATTAACCCTGTAGTCAGTCAACAGTCCCGCTGCTTCCATACATAGCCTGCTTTAAGGGGGTATTCTCATGCCAAACAGCAAAATAAGGCAGCATGCTTTCAGCAATCATGTTGTGGTAAGCATGCTGCCGTTCTTCCCCTCCTGGTAATTACCTAGAGGTATTCTGTTCATCTTTGTCTGATCTTCTCCTGGCTGTGTGAGCAGGCGATCGTCATGCTGGATTCAGAGGCCACCATGAGTCCTCTCCTTCTTCCCAGTGTCCTCTTCTTCTGCCTGATCTCATCGCGGCATTGCGCATGCGCAGCAGTGCTTTGGTGACAGGAGAGGCATCCTGCCCCCTGGATTGACTGATGAATGGGGCAGGAGTGACGTCATGTCAGTGAGCGGCCAGGAGATATTTGGCCTCACTGCCGCGGCATTCTTCATGCTTCATGGACCAGTGATCCAGGCAAGATGAAAAGACAGGAGAAGACTTCAAGGGGAACCGCTAGACTGCACTCCGGGACCCAAGGAGCTGCAGCTGTGACAGGTAAGTATGTCAGTTTTTTTGTGTTCTAGGGTGATAATACTCCTTTAAGGCCAGCCAATAGAGCTGCTGAAAAGGCAGCCACAAGAATCCCCAGCAATTGGGGTCCTGTATATTTTACCATCAGGTATGTTCAGCCCTAGATGTTTTGTTCCCTGCATGTTGACCCCAAAAGCAGAGGGTGAAACATCTGGAGTCAAAATGCTAGGGGCAAAACATCAGACGGTGACACATCCAGGTACAAAATGCTGTAGGTGAAACATCCGGGGGCAAACTGCTGGGGGCAAAAAATCCAGGCGCGAAACATCTGGGGGCGAAACATCGAGGGGCGAACAGCTGGGGGAGAAACATCTGGGGGCAAACTGCTGGGGGCGAAACATCCGGGGGCAAACTGCTGGGGGCGAAACATCCGGGGGCGAACCGCTGGGGGCGAAACATCCGGGGGGGCGAAACATCCGGGGGGCAAACTGCTGGGGCATCCGGGGGCGAAACATCCGGGGGTGAACTGCTGGTGGCGAAACATTCGGGGGTGAAACATTCGGGGGTAAACTGCTGGGGGAGAAACATCCGGGGGGCAAACTGCTGGTGGCATCCGGGGGCGAAACATCCGGGGGTGAACTGCTGGGGGTGAAACATTCGGGGGTAAACTGCTGGGGGGCGAAACATCCGGGGGCGAACTGCTGGGGGAGAAACATCTGGGGGTAAACTGCTGGGGGCGAAACATCCGGGGGGAAAACTGCTGGGGGCGAAACATCCGGGGGCGAACTGCTGGGGCGAAACCGCCGGGGGCGAACTGCTGGGGGCAAAACATCCGGGGGCGAACTGCTGGGGGCGAAACATCCGGGGGCGAACTGCTGGGGGCGAAACATCTGAGGGTGAAACATCCGGGGGGAAAACTGCTGGGGGCGAAACATCCGGGGGCGAACTGCTGGGGCGAAACATCCGGGGGCGAACTGCTGGGGGCAAAACATCTGGAGGCGAACTGCTGGAGGCGAAACATCCGGGGGGCGAACTGCTTGGGGAGAAACATCCGGGGGCGAAACATCCGGGGGCGAACTGCTGGGGGCGAACTGCTGGGGGCGAAACATCCGGGGGCAAAACATCCGGGGGCGAACTTCTGGGGGTGAAACATCCGGGGGCGAACTCCTGGGGGCGAAACATCCGGGGGCGAACTGCTGGGGGCGAAACATCCGGGGGCGAAATCCTGGGGGCGAAACATCCGGGGGTGAACTGCTGGGGACTGCTGGGGGCGAAATGTGCGGGGGTGAAATGAGCAGGGGCGAAACCTCCTGGGGGCCAAATGCTGGGGACGAAATTTGCGGGCGTGAAATGTACCCGGGGCGAATTGCTTGGGGGCGAACTGCTGGGGGTGAACTGCTGGGGACGAAACATCCAAATCCCCATTTCTATATACACCTTGTAGTTAGTCATGCACTAGGCAATTTCTGCCTATTACATTGTGGTGTAATCTGTCCTGGGCCAGAGACAATAGTTCAGCAGCCAAATTGAAGCTATCTGTGTGTGACTCTGTAAGAAAAAGCCGAGGAGTTTGTCCGTTCTTACAGACCTACACTCTAGGGAGATTCCAATTCTGCCCAATTCTATATACAGTACACCTTGTAGTTAGTCATACACTAGGCAATTTCTGCCTGTCACATTGCGGTGTAATCTGTCCTGGGCCTGAGACAATAGTTCAGCGTCCTCCAATCTACAGTGAGCTTCAAATTCTCACCAATACTATATACAGCTTCTGCCTTCTCATACACCAGACAATTTCTGCCTGTCACATTGCGGTGTAATCTCTACTGGGCCTGAGACAATAGTTCAGCATCCTCCAATCTACAGTGAGATTCAAATTCTCACCAATACTCTATACAGCTTCTGCCTTCTCATACACCAGACAATTTCTGCCTGTCACATTGCGGAGTAATGTTAAATATTATTAGTTATGGATTTATATTAGTTATGGAGTTTAATTTCTTATTATACTCAGTTCTGTACATTGCCTTCCACTGACACTGCATGTGCTATTTTAGCAAGTGGTAAATTTCAGCTCCACTACATATTTAAGTTTAGCTTGAGATAAATGTCAAACTCCATATATACAGAGATCACGTGCTTTAAGAGATGAATATAATTCATGGCTCACTCTAGAGGTCGCTCGCTCCTTCCCTCACCATCATGAGACACAGACGCAAGATGTCATCTCTGCACGGACATAACTGAACAGCTGGTATATAACTTTACTATGAAGAAGCCTAAGAGAGACAGAGGCCATTTGCCATGTGGAATCCCAGAGAAAGAAGGTGACAAGCTTTTGCTATGAACTAATGGACAATCTCTGTTTCACCTATTTTTATGTTTTTCTGTAAAAATCTTTTCTTTGATGGAAGAATCCAAATAAGCCACTATATTTTTATCTGGTAACTAGTCCTGAGTATTTTACGAGGTTAAGCATTATTTTACAAGCAATCTCTACTTGGCCTGAGACAATAGTTCAGCATCCTCCAATCTACTGTGAGCTTCAAATTCTCACCAATACTATATACAACTTCTGCCTTCTCATACACCAGCCAATTTCTGCCTGTCACATTGCGGTGTAATCTCTACTGGGCCTGAGACAATAGTTCAGCGATCTCCATTCTACAGTGAGATTCAAATTCTCACCAATACTCTATACAGCTTCTGCCTTCTCATACACCAGCCAATTTCTGCCAGTCACATTGCGGTGTAGTCTCTACTGGGCCTGAGACAATAGTTCAGCGTCCTCCAATCTACAGTGAACTTCAAATTCTCACCAATGGCAGGCACTGCACTGGTTAAGGAGAGTGCCTCTGACTGGTGTGCTCATGCCTCCTTGTCTCTCAGGTGCACAGCGCGCTTTTCCTGCCCACTTTTGTAATTGGCGGGTGTGGGGTTAATAGTTCGGGCAGGTCAGAGCCAATAGGGCCAGCAAAGGAGTTGTCCCAGCCCCTTCCTGTAGTATATAGGGTTGGCACAAGGTTTCTCCCCCCTCTTTCCCCGGGTATCCAGGTCCTGGAAGCGTTTGTGCTAGCGCTGTCCGGTTGGGAAGGATGGCTGACCCCCTGGTTGAGGCCCTGAGATAGAGAGCAGAGCAGGAAGGTGAGCACTGGCTGCAGTCCCTGATTGTGAGGCTCAGCGCTCACCTTTCCAGCGCTCAGCTGCAGCTTTCTTCGTCGTTACTCCCCGCCCCCCCGCACCCAGCTGCTGACCTTGCCGCCGCTGCGTCGCCGCTTCAGGGACAGGTGGCGGCGGCGGGATTGAGTGGAGGCAGGCGGTCCGCTCGGCACTCCCGCCCTCCAATGCGTCTGAGGGACATGTCGCCGGGGCCCCTGGTGCTCCTCGGCATCGCTCGGGCAGGAGGAAGTCCCAGCCCCCTCATTTCCTGCCGGCCAGTCAGACGCACGAGGCTGCAGCGTCTCACTGGTCCAGTGTGCACAACAGTGCAGCGGCGCCTTTACAGCCCCCTGTCCCCTCCATCCAGCCCTGGCAGGTGCATGACACTAGCGTGGGCCTCAGGGGCAGTATACAAGCACAGCCTATTAGATTGATTAACCCCATCCGCTCCTCAGCGTTGACCATGGGGAATAGACAGGATAGTTCCTCTACTGCTTCAGTGGAGGAACAAGTTGCTTTACAACCTGGGGGGAGTGCAGTATTACCCCCAGGGGGAGGCCAGCTTTCTGCGACTCCTGGGCAGGGGCAATCACAGGAGTCTGGGGTTAATCAGCACCTATTGCCCCTTTTGGTTTGTCAGTCCCCAGTTAATACGGGGTTGACATCAGTCACTCAGCCCTGCCCTGTGATCATGAGCCAGGGGCTGGTGGATACAACAGTGGCTCCTGCTACTGCGGGACCTAGTACGAGCAGGGGAGGGTCGGGTTCACATGCCTTAGGGGAACAGTTACACAAGAGGAAGCAGGGCAGGCATAGACGCCAGAGATCCTATTCCTCATCCTCTTCATCCCCGCATTCTCGCCGGGGTCATCATGCTCCGGATAGGCATCAGAAAAGATCCAGGCGTGGAGGCCGTAGGGTGTCGTCCCGTAGGGGCCATGAATCTCGGTCCTCAAGGCGTGGCTCTCCATCGTCATCCTCGTCGGTGTCAAGCGCGTCTGTGAGCCCCGAGCTGGTGCAGCGCCCTCCTTCTGGTCGCAGGGAGTCGAGGGCGCAATCAAGGACTTCCAGCCGGGTTGAGCCGAGCGCGCCGCCTGAGGCTTCAAGTCATGGTGTTCCTTTCCACGCGGGTTATCCGGGAGCCGGAGTTCCTCCGCATATGGGAGTCCCTCCTCCGCCAACGATGGTTTCTGGTGAGTGGGTGCATAAGGATGCTATGTTTTGTGGAATTAGTGCGCTGGGATCGCACATAGATGAGGATACTAAGCTGAAGATATGGAACAACGATTACATTGATATCTGGGCGTTGATTTCCGTGGATCAGCACACGGTTGACAAGGAACGGAGACCTGCTGAAAGGTTTCTGGATCGGGTACGGCAAAAGGTGGCAAAAACTATGAACAACTAGTTGCAGGCCTTCGCTGTACTGGGTTGTGTTATGGGTCAGCGGCACCCGGAAAGTTGCTCGGAGCTGTTTATATACCAAGATATGATTTATAATTCCTATAAGGCTCACGGTGGTTCCGCCTGGTGGCGGTATGATGAAGAATTTCGGAGGCGCCTGGCTCTGCATCCAGAAATAGGTTGGGGGGTTAAAACTTTCCAGCAAACTTTGGGGAAAAATATTGACATTGATCCTGGTCAAATTTTTATTCTGCCATATTTCTATTACTAATATTCAGGGAAAAATAAAGATATAGTATACACTCCCTGACACAAGTTATGTCGATTATCCATGTTTTGTAAATAAAAGCTTATAAACTGACGGGGTCGCCCTCCCAGGGCTGTGGGGTACTCGGTACCGGGCCGGTCTCTCAGCGGGGAATGTCACAGCAGCGGTGACCTGGTCCGTGGCCCTGGGTGCCCATGTAAAAGGGATGAAGTGATGGAATAAAGTTTATGAGTGAATGATTTGTGACGCCAGTTGTGGTGTTCAGCAATGAAGGTGTTAAGCCGACGCTGCAGACAGATCCTCTGGAACAGATGGTGCGGTGCAGCAATGATGGTGTAGCCCTCCACAGGCAGGGCTGTAGTCCCTGGGCAGAGAAGATGAAGAGGGTAGGTGTTGAAGAAGAGGGTGTAGTGTTTGGCACAGAGATCTAGCAGTCCTGGAGAGTTTGCAGGAAGAAGGCAAGGACACAACAGGGTGCAGTTTCTTTACCTTTACTTTGCTTGGCAAATGCAGTCCAGGGGCCAGATTACAGATGGCACAGGAGCTAATTAGCCTGGAAGCAACTTAGGAATCTCTCTATCAGCTGGGTTGTGTAGTCTCCTTCCTAGCGCTTAGTTTTAGGTACTTGCAGTACAGTGCTACACTGAAGTTCCACTTGCTTATTCTCTTTCGAACTCCCTCGTATGGCAGACAGCTGTAGCCTTTTTCTTCTGACTCACACGTCGCTGTTGTGCCTCCGAGTCTTATGTGGGATTAGAGCATTTACAGCTTCCTATTCCTCCAATTTCTGTTGCAGGAACATCAGTATCCATACAACCTTGGAGATCGGGCTCCAGATCATCTGCTATAGCTGGGAATAAGCCTGAACTCTCTGCTCAATCTCCCAGCTCTTCTCCTCATGTCCACACACGTTGCCCTCCTCACATGAACTCCTAATTTCCCCTTCCTGGCCCCCAGAGAGCAGCTCTTCCCCCAGTTTTGGTTCAGAGCTCCCTCTGCTGGCCTGGAGTGGGAACTGTGTTGTGTGTTGTGTTTAACTGACAGAGAGACCCTTCATTGCTTCCAAGCATGACATCACACTCCCAAGGGGAAGGTAATGCCATTGTGGCGACCATACTCCTGGGGGCGCCACATTAAATTCATCCATTGTTTGTGTAAATTATTCTTTTGAAAGCTGAAACACTCCAAAATGTGGTTTAGGTTAAGAAAATAAATTGGAATCAATGCAGAAATATTGATCATTTAATGGACACAATGGTCAGATTTTGTCAAGACAAAAATGTTGTCGGCCACAGAAAGTAATATGATATTCAAGCAAATAATTAACTTAAAATACATATATATGTTGCATAACATTGCTGAATGAAGCTGTGGTGCTATTAGAGTCATATTTAATATTTTGTGTGACTTCCATGAGTTTGAAGGACTGCATCCATGCGGTTCAACAATGATTCATACAAATCATTAATGAAGTCATCAGGAATAGCAAAGAATGCAGTCTTACACGCCAACCAGAGTTCATCTAGATTCTTTGGTTTTGCCTTCCAAGCTTCCTCTTTCATCCTACCCCAAACATGTTCAATGATGTTCATGTCTGGTGACTGGGCTGGCCAGTCCTTGAGCACCTTGATCTTTATTGCCTGGAGGAACTTTGTTGCAGAGATGAATGTATGGGATGGAGCACCATCCTGCTGCAGAATTTGTCCCCTTTTATGATTTGGAATTTAAGAGGTAGCTAATACTACTTGATATTTTAGGCTATTGATATTGCCTTACACCTTGCAAATGTTTCGCACACCCCCATACTGAATGAAGCCCCAGACCATGACCTTTCCACCACAAAATGTAACTGTTTTCTGGGTGTATTTTGGATCCATACAGGCTCCAGTAGGTCTCCTGCAGTATTTGCCGTGGCTGTGGTGTAATTCTACTGAAGATTCATCAGAGAAATCCGCCCTCTGCCACTTTTCCAGCGTCCATCTGTTTAGCAGGCTGTGGAACTTTGCAAATGCCACACGGTTTATTTGCCTTTTGTTTAGTGCTGTACTCTGGGCACTGATTCGACCATGGAAGCCATTTCGATACAGAATCCAACAAACTGTTCTAGTTGACACAGGGACTTGAGATGACCAGGCCTGTTGGAGCTCTGCAGTGGAAGAAGGGCTTGCTTTGGATTTTCTAACCAACAAACTTTCCTCCTGAGCGGTTGTCTTGCGGGGTCTGCCGGACCAGGGCTTGTCAAACACATCTCCAGTCTCTTCTAACCTTTTTTTAATTCTTTGTACTTGACATTGAGATAAATTAAAGGTGCCAGTCACCTCTGCAGTGGATCTGGTCTTCAGCCTCTTGATAATCCAGGCTTTGGTCGCAGGGTGGATTTTTGCCATGTTGTCAGAGCTCAAGTTGCAGTTCAAGTGAAGGTTTGGGGTGCTGGGTTTCTTTTTATACACACCCACTAATTAACTGATCATTTACTGAGCACAGGTGACGATGTAAACTAGGATTGGGTGCATTATATGACCAGGCGACAAAGTTTTTGTCTTACCAAAATCTGACCATTCTGTGTCCATTATATGATCAATATTTCTGCATTGATGCCAATTTATTTTCTTAATCTAAACCACATTTTGGAGGGTTTCACCTTTCAAAAGAATAATTTGTACAACCAATGGATGAATTTAACGTCAGGTTATAAGCTTTTTTTTTATACATAACATGGATAAGCGACATAACTTACTTTGAGCTTACTTTGTAACATGAGATCTGATATGGCCAATTCAGCTGCTCTTTGTTTTACTGAGACCTGGTTGAATGAGACCATCCCTGATTGTAGTCTGGATCTACCTGGTTTTGTTATCTACAGAGCTGACCGTGATAGTGTAGCTTCAGGTAAACAAAGGGGGGGTGGGGTATGTCTCTACATCAGCACTAGCTGGTGCTGTGATGTTAACATACTGGGAAAAGGTTGCTCTCCAGATCTAGAGTACCTTGCACTCAATTGTAGACCATTTAACTCTCCAAGAGAGTTTTCATCTATGGTTCTGGTTGCAGTATATATTCCCCCTCAAGCATCTGTTAAAGCTGCTATTGGTGAATTAGCTTGCAAAATATCAGAATGGGAGGAAGGATCTCCAGAAGCATTTGTGATCGTAATGGGGGACTTTAACAAAGGAAAACTCAACCTGGATCTCCCCAAATTTACTCAACATATAAACTGCTTCACGAGAGAGAACAATACGCTTGATCACTGCTATACAGTCATAAAAGGGGCCTACAGGGCAGTGAGGAGAGCAGCAGTGGGCTTTTCAGATCATTGTCTAATTCATTTAATTCCAGCCTACAGGCAAAGTTTGAAAACATCCAAACCTACAGTTTATACAAAAAAGACATGGTCTGAGGAGGCAAAATTGCAACTGCAAGCATGCTTTGAATGGACGGACTGGGAGGTATTCCAGGAAACATGCTCGGGTCTGGATGAATGGGTTGATGCAGTGTCCTCATATATCCGTTTTTGTGAAGACACGTTTATTCCATCCAAATCTGTCCACTTTCGGGGAAACAACAAGCCGTGGTTTACAAATAAAGTCAGGTTGATCCGTAAGAGAAAAGAGGAGGCTAATAAAGCAGGCGATATTACTGAATTCAAGAAACTTAGGAACTCGCTATCTAAAGAGATCAAGTTAGCCAAACACGAGTATGCAAAGATTCTGGAGGAAAGGTTCTCATCAAAAGATAGTAGATCTGCATGGAGAGGATTAAGAGAGGTCACCAATTATAAAAGCCACCCCACTATAGTGAACCCCAGCAGAAGTCTGGCAGCAGAGTTAAATGAATTCTACTGCAGATTTGAGGCAAGCTCTACACACAGTGGCTATTCATCTCTAAGCTCCTCAGTCTGCTCATATAAAGATCATTCATGGTGCAACACCCAAGTAGTGATCTCCGAGGCAGAGGTGATACGCATCCTGAAGGGACTTAAGGTCAAAAAGGCACCTGGCCCTGATGGTGTATCTCCAATGTGTCTGAAAGTATGTGCTACCCAGCTTGCCCCTATACTGACAAATATATACAATGTGTCACTGAAAGAGTGCGTTGTACCTCAGTGTTGGAAAAATTCCACAATTATCCCTGTCCCCAAGAAAGTGGGATCCTCTGAGTTGAACGACTATAGACCAGTAGCACTCACATCTGTAGCTATGAAAGTCTTCGAAAGAATTATGATGTCCCACCTGATAAAATTCACGCAGAAGCTATGGGACCCGCTTCAGTTTGCCTATAAGGAGAATCGTTCGGCAAACGACACTGTCAATCTGGCACTGAAGTACATTTTGGATCATACAGATGAACTGCACTCATATGTCCGGATTCTTTTCATGGACTTTAGCTCAGCGTTCAATACCATTGATCTGAATTTACTTCATAAGAAAATGGTAGCTCTTGGAGTCCCTCTCAACTTATGCTTGTGGATTTATAACTTCCTGACAGCCAGGATCCAGAGTGGAAAAGTTGGACCATTCAATTCGGACACCTTGGTCATAAACATCGGGCACCTCAGGGGTGTGTTTTGTCCCCGTTACTGTTTTCTCTCTATACGAATGATTGCATCTCTTCAGCAGACTCAGTAAAAATCTTGAAATTTGCCGATGATATGACACTGATTGGTCTCATCAGGGGAAATGCTGAAGACTTGTACCGGAGTGAGGTGGAAAGAATATGTGACTGGTGTAAAGCCAATAATCTTGTACTCAACACTAAAAAAACTGCTGAGATGGTTGTGAATTTTAGGAAAGATCAACATGAGATACTTCCAATCTACATCCATGACGAAGCGGTTCTTAGGGTCACAGAGACCAAATTCCTTGGTGTTATCATCTCTCATGATTAGAGTTGAGCGACTTTTGGTTTTTTTAGGGTCGAGTTTCGTTTCAAGAAACCCGACTTTTCCAAAAGTCGGGTCGAGCAAGATCGGCCGACTATAGGGAAAAGTCGGGGTCGTCCCGAAACACGAAACCCAATGTAAGTCAATGGGGAATAAAAGTCGGCAGTGAGAGGAGGACAGGAAACACACCTACAGTGCCCATTTGAATGCCAAAAGCATCAATTCTTCTTACTTAAGCTTGTCAACCTTAATTAACTTCATAATACAAGTTACGCACTTAAAAATGGGGGTTATTTGGCTAAAGTTGTGGGGGGGTAGGGCTGGCTCCAGGTTTTCATGTGCCCTGGGCGAAAGAGCGCCACTTTAACACATACCACAACTCATCATGCTCCGATACGGCAGAGAAATAGCGGTATAGTACAATGAAAAATACTTCACTTTTTACATCTCATGACAAGGCCCATCGATTTCTCCATTTCTCCATACAGAATCATTGGTCCCACATAATGTTTGAAACAGTATATGATGAGCTCCACATAATGCTACAGTATATGTTGGTCCCCATGGATGAAGCTCCACTGTCTTATGGGCCCAAATAATGCTCCAAACATAATGGGCCCCATTTCTAATGCTCTAGTGTATAATGGGCCCTGTAAATGCTGCTCCAGTGTCTGATGTCCACCTTTGGAATGTTCCAGTGTATGGTGGGCCCCATCTATCATTCTCCAGAGTATAGTGTTCCCCAAAAATTGCTGTCCCAACATTGAAAACAATTAAATAATTCTCCTCGCTAGGGAATCCCTGTACTAGTCTGGACTCCTCGTCGTTCCCATCTTCCATCTCACTGCACAGTATTTCAACCTTGCAAGTGCTGTGATCCTGAGCAAGCAGGGGGAGCCCACTCGTTGGCGACGGCACTGGCACAGGGCCCCTGATAGTACGGTGGTGTGTCTGATGGCGGGTGGGCCGAACCTGCACTTTCATCTGCAGCTTCCTCTTTGTCACCGTGTAAGATGGAACTGTATATGGGAAGGGTAACCTGAGTTTCATCAGGGTCAGATTCAGGCCGTGTAGCGTGCGAGGGGAATGTAGTGGTCTGGGTCAATGTACCAGCAGATTCATCAAGCAGTGGCTGGGCATCAGTGCACTTGTGTCACCCCCAGGAGTACGGTCGCCACAGTGGCATTACCTTCCTCCTAGGGAGTGTGATGTCATGCTTGGGAGCAACGAAGGATCTCTCTAGCAGGTTAACTGATTGGGCGGCGTTATTCCCACGAGTCATGACCCTCCAAACAGCGTTCATGAAGGCAAAGTGTTTGTTTTACGTGGGCAGTATGGTTGCAAAGCTAAACCTTAAAGAAATGTCCAGAAGGGCACCACCAGGAGTGGAGCCTACGGTTTAATTCGACTCCACCTGGGAAACCTCAACCATGCCAGTTACAGAAAAGATACACACATTGCAAGCTTAATTCCGTTAACGAACGAGACTCCGTCATGCCCCGCGGTCCGAGTCCGGCTTACTAGAGGGACACGTGAGGCTCTGGCACATGAGATTGGCCAATAACTGGTGTGTCATGCCCTTACATGTCCGTGGCTGCATGTGCGCTACACTGAAAAGGCCAGCATTTGTCGCTTACAGGTGCAGATAACCCGCTGAACGTTAGTGATGGGGATCTGTGATTACAATTATTACCCGCGAACGATGATTTCCCAGTAAGTGCAGGTCAACCGCAGTTCCAGAATTAGGCCTAACCGTCATTCCTGAAAAAATGAAAAACTTACGTGTGCAAACCACAGGTGCTGTAGCTTGCTTAACAGCTCGCCAGCCGTTCTCAGGCCCAGTATGGATTACACGTGATTGCACAAAGGTGAGAAAGGGTACCGTATCCCCGGATAACATCTATGGATAGCGTACACATTCAAAATATATGTCTATACATCAGGAGGCAGGCTCAGACGGTGTTAGGCCCAGTATGGATTGCACGTGATTGCACAAAGGTGAGAAAGGGTACCGTATCCCCGGATAACATGTATGGATAGCATAGTGTACACATTCAAAATATATGTCTATACATCAGAAGGCAGGCTCAGATGGTGTTAGGCCCAGTATGGATTGCACGTGATTGCACAAAGGTGAGAAAGGGTACCGTATCCCCGGATAACATGTATGGATAGCATAGTGTACACATTCAAAATATATGTCTATACATCAGGAGGCAGGCTCAGACGGTGTCAGGCACAGTATGGATTTGACGGCCCAGACTACACAGCGGAGGAGCAGGGAGATGTAAAGATTGCAAATGCTGGGGCCCTGCCCAAGCAAGGGGACCCACTCGTGGGCGGCGGTACTGGCACTGGGCCACTCATAGTACGGCAGTGTGTCTGACGGCGGGTGTGCACCACCACCGTCAGAGACACTTGATTGTACTATGAGGGACCCTGTGCCAGTGCCCGCGCCCAAGAGTCGGCCTACCCACCTGTCTAGGGCAACGGCACTCGCACGGTGTCGTGCGCTAGGTGGTGACCCCGGCCATGGGGGGGAGGCAGCACAGTTAGGGAGTTTTAGATAGTGGCATATGTTGATGTTGGACATTCAGCTGATGCAAAAGGCGAAATAGGTCAAGTCCCAAGAAGAGGTGGAGCAAAGCAAGCCATTTTTCTGTCACCCTATGTGTCATCAGGGGAAGGTGGGACAAAATCCTTGGAAACCCATGCATGGTTCATTTTAATGAAGGTTAGATCATCCACATTTTGGGTTGACAGACGGGTCCTTTTTTCTGTCAGGATTGATCCAGCTGCACTGAAGACTCTTTCCGATAGCACACTTGCAGCTGGGCAAGCGAGCTCCTGTAAGGCATATTGTGCCAATTCAGGCCAGGTGTCCAGTTTAGTGGCCCAATAGTAAAAGAGGAATGACCTGTGTGGGAGAACATCGATATGGGAGGAAAAGTAGTTTGTAACCATAGTTGACAACTGCTGTCTCCTGTCACTTTCCATCGATGCAGTATTACCAGTTGTGTGAGCGGTACTTGAAAAATCAGTCCACAACTTTGTCATGAAACCCCTGTCTCCAACGCCACTTCTGCTGTGTGCACCACGAACACCTCTGCCAAGCTGCCCCCGGCCCGTATGGCTCGTGTGAGAACCATCACCGCTGCTGTGTGCTGGGAATGCCTCAAGCAACCGATTTACCAGAGTTGCTTGTTTATTAGCCAATATTAGGTCAAGGTTCTCCTGTGGCATGATGTTTTGTAATTTGCCTTTATAGCGTGGATCCAGGATGCTGGCCAACCAGTAGTCATCATCGTTCATCATTTTGGCAATGCGGGGGTCCCTTTTTAGGATCTGCAAGGCATAATCTGACATGTGGGCCAATGTTCCCGGTGTCAATGATGCACTGCGAGTGCTGGTTGGAGGAGCACTTTCTGGCAAATCCACATCCCTCCAGTCACGCACAAACCCTGTACCAGACCTTGCCACGCCAACATTTTCACTTGCCCCACGAGATGCATCCTCCTCCCCTAAGTAATCATCCCCATCATCATCCTCCTCCTCCTCTTCTTCCTCCACCTCGTCCAGGAGACGTCCCTGAGCAGACAATGGCTGAATGTCATCAAGGATTCCCTCCTCGTCAACATTGGCTGCAGACGCCTGCTCCTTAAGGTGCGTCAAAGTTTGCATGAGCAGACGCATAAGTGGGATGCTCATGCTTAGGATGGCGTCGTCTGCGCTTACCAGTCGTGTGCATTCCTCAAAACACTGAAGGACTTTACAGAGGTCTTTCAGCTTTAACCACTGCACACCTGTCAACTCCATGTCTGCTCTCAAAGTGCCTGGCCGTATATCCTCCCACAAATGCATTATGGCCTGCCTCTGCTCGCACAGCCGCTCAAACATGTGCAGGGTGGAGTTCCACCTTGTTGCAATGTCGATAATGAGGCGGTGGTTGGGAAGGTGGAGCAATCGCTGCAGCTTCTGCATACGAATGGAGTGTACAGGCGACCGGCGGATGTGCGCGCACAGTCTTCGCACCTTCTGGAGCAGGGCTGTTAACTCCGAATAATTTTTGAGGAAGCACTGCACCACCAGGTTCAATGTGTGAGCCAAGCAAGGTATGTGGCTGAGTTTTGAAAGGGCTATGGCTGCCACAAAATTACGGCCGTTATCACTAACTACCTTGCCTTCCTCAAGATGTACACTGCCCAGCCATGACTCAGTTTGTCGCTAAAAGTACTCGGCCAGCACCTCGACGGTGTGTCTGTCGCCCAAACACATCATCTGCAACAAAGCCTACTGACGCTTTCCACTAGCTGCTCGATAGGGGGATACCTCGTGTGCAACAGTGGCAGCTGCAGATGGAGTGCTCGTACGACTGCGGTCTGTGGATGAGCTTTCGCTTCTGGAGGAGGAGGAGGAGGAGGAGGGTCGAACGGCTACAGCCAACTGTTTCCTATACCGTGGGCTAAGCAGCACTGTCCCACCACCGCTGTCCCCTGTGGACCCTGCATCCACCACATTAAACCCAGTGCGCAATGATGGACACGTAACGGCCCTGGCCATGCCGACTGGACCATGCATCAGTTGTGAGGTGCACCTTTCCACTCACTGACTGCTTGAGTGCATGGACAATGCGGTCTTTCACATGATGGTGGAGGGCTGGGATGGCCTTGCGAGAGAAGAATTGGCGACTGGGTAGGTCATAGCGTGGTACTGCATCGGCCTTGAGTTCGCGGAAAACTGCGCTTTCCACCAACCGATAGGGCATCATCTCAAACGAGATTAGTTTGGCAATGTGGGCGTTCAAACCCAGTGTACGCGGATGAGAGACTGAGTACTTTCTTGACCTACTCATAGTGTCTGGGATGGTGAGCTGGACTTGAGAGCTGCATATGGTGGAAGTAGCGGTGGACAGGGCGGACTGAGAGAGGGTTGATGATGGTGATGGAGTTGGTGTTCTTTCTGATGGCCTAGATTCAGTATTTCATTGATATAACAGTGGGATTCCCTGACTGCTGTGGCCTTGCAACGACATCTCAACATTTGCTGCTGTGCTGACTGGTGGGCTTACAGTGGGGGAAACAATGTAGCATTGCTGACTACCTTCTTTGTGATCAGTTGCACATGTGGTACTTGAGGTTTGGTGTCCACGCTTGCAAGTGCATGGTGGTTAAATGTCTAAGCATGCAACTGGTATTCAAATTTTTCATATTTTTCCCTCGGCTAAAGGTCTTTGCGCACTTCTTACAGATAACCTTGGCGTGATCATGAGGATTTTGTTCAAAGAAGTGCCACACTGCACTCTTCCTACTTTGGCAGACATTTTGCGGCCTAGCACGCTGTGATATTTTGACCCTCTGGACAAGCTGTCCAGCAACTCTTTTGATTTTTGGAACCTGTCTTTGGAGTGCTCCGTGCCTGACAGATAACAGCTGTTGCGATGTCGATGTCTGCTGTGGATGCTCCTCATCTGAGCTATTGGAAGCAGCACCCTCTTCCCCCAATGGATGCCAATCTGGGTCAACAACTGGGTCATCCATCACCTCCTCTTCAATGTCATGTGCACCTTCCTCTGTGTCACCGTGTATGGTGGTATAGTGTGCGGGAAGGGGCACCTGAGTCTCATCAGGGTCAGAATCTGGCTCTGTACACTGCAAGGACAATGTAGTGCTCTGAGTGAATGTACCAGCAGAATCATCTATCAGTGGCTGTGCATCAGTGCACTCCATGTCAGATTCATCTTGGCCTGGGTAATTCACCATTTCACTTGATAATCCAGGCATGGTATGTGAAAACAGCTCCATGGAGTAAACAGTAGTATGGCCTGCGTCATCCTTCAATCTTGGTTGGGGTGAAGGACACAAGGAAAGGTGTGGTTCACGAACATGAGTCTCCAATGACGACTCAGTGCTTTTACTTTTTACAACTTCAGAAGAGGAGGTGATAGAGCTGGAGGCTGAGTCAGCAATGTAAGCCAAAACTTTTTCCTGCAGCTCTGGCTTTAAAAGCGGTTTGCCAACTCCTAGAAAAGTAAGCCTTCGAGGCCTTGTGGAGCCAGACGATGACGCAGGCTCAACACCTCCTGCATTCGGTCCTATTTTGCTTTTGCCACTACCATCAGATCCACCACCAAAACCATCATTACCAGCTGCCAACCCCCGCCCAATTCCACGGCCTCTTCCAACAGCCTTCCTCATTTTTGGTAGAAATGTAGACAAAGTCCAACAAACTATATAGTAATGTAAAACAAGGTACAAGGTGTCTATAGGACAGGGGAGATTTTGAATTTCTGCACACACTTGTGGACACTGGACACTTATGGATTGTGTGAGGCCCACTGAATATCAGAGCGCTATGTCACAGACTCGATGGCACAGGTGTGAAAAAAGTGACTACAGGATAAGGGAGATTTTGAATTTCTGCACACACTTGTGGACACTGGACACTTATGGATTGTGTGAGGCCCACTGAATATCAGAGCGCTATGTCACAGGCTCGATGGCACAGGTGTGAAAAAAGTGACTACAGGATCACGGAGATCTTGAATTTCTGCACACACTTGTGGACACTGGACACTTTTGGATTGTGTGAGGCCCACTAAATATCACAGCGCTATGTCACAGGCAGAAACTGGCTAGTGTATCACAAACTACAAGGTGTATTTAGAATTGGGCAGAATAGGAATCTCCCTAGAGTGTAGGTCTGTAAGAACGGAACAAGTCCTCCACTTATCCTTCCACAGTGACACACAGATAGCTTCACTGTGGCCGTGATAACAGCCGTTACACGGTACTGAGAGGAGCGTACACGTACACGGCTGTCCGGTGTACATAAAATTGCCAAGCTCCGTGTTTTTTAAGTATACGGACTGACACACGCTGTCTCTCTATAGTTTTGAATGCGATCAAACAGCAAATATATTTAACTGTTTGAAAGCTAGACAAAACTAGAAGGTGCAGGTCTGTAAGAACGGAACATGTCCTCGACTTATTCTCACAGAGTTACACACAGATAGCTTCACTGTGGCCGTGATAACAGCCGTTACACGGCTGTTACACGGCTGTGTGAGGAGTGTGAGGAGTGTGCACCGCTGTATGGGGTGAAAAAATGCCCGCTCAGTACCTCAGCAGGACAAAAAAAAAAATTGGGATTGCTTTTAAAAAAGCAGTTTGCAGAGCAGTGGGTAAACAGCAATGCAGCCGTCAGGAAGCCTTAGAAGGCAGCCTAACAACCAACACCGCTGATCCACCAAAATATAGCCTCCCCTTGCACTGCACACACAGTGACTGGTGTGTTGTACAGGCAAAATCGCTAGCAGCAGAAGCAGTTTTTTTTCTTCTTCCCTGCCTAACGCTCTCCCTACAGAATCAGCAGCAGCAACCTCTCCCTGTGCTGAGATCGGCAGAAGTAAGATGGCGGTCGGCGTGCACGCCCTTTTATACCCCCTGTGACGCCCACCAAAGCAAGCCAATCACTTGCATGCCCTTCTGAAAGATGGTGGTGACCCCTGCCTATGTCATCACGTTGCCCACAGTGTCCGTGGATCCTGATTGGCTGAAAAAGAGCGCAATACAAACTTTTGAAACGCGACTTTAGCGTGTAAGTCGCCGACCTCGTGGCCCACTTCATCCTAGGGTCGGGTTTCATTTCATGAAACCCGACTTTGCCAAAAGTCGGCGACTTTTGAAATTTTTCGACCCGTTTCGCTCAACTCTACTCATGATCTTAAATGTTGGAAAAACGTGGATGCTGTTATAAGAAAAGCACAACAGAGGGTGTTCTTCCTGCGTCAGCTGAAAAGATATGGTTTGTCTAAGAATCTGCTGATCTTATTCTTTAATGCTGTCATCAGATCTGTGATTTGTTTCTCTCTGATAGTCTGGTATGGAGGAGCCACTGCGCATGACAAACTCTGCTTACAAAGGACTTTCAGAACAGCAGAGAGAATTATAGGTTCCCCCCTGCCTAAAATCCAGGATCTTTATGATAAGAGTATTCGATCCCACGCATTGAAAATTTCATCCGATCCCTCTCACCCGGGACACTCCTCATTCCAACTACTCCCTTCAGGACGTCGCTTCAGAGTCCCCAAATGCAGCACCAACCGCCATATGAACAGCTTCTATCCACTCTCTGTTCAACAATTAAATCGTCATGTGTAGACTACCGTATTTTTCGCTTTATAAGACGCTCCGGATTATAAGACGCACCACAATTTTTGAGGAGAAAAATAAGAAAAAAATATTTTTTAATAAAATGGTGGTGCCTCTTATAATCCTTGCATCTTATTGCTTACCGGGGTTGGTGGCTGCGGTGTAGAGGGGTCCCAGGCTCGCTGCTGGAGGAGGCAGGCGTGGAGTGATGCTGCAGGCCGCATTCAGGGATGAGGGGGGGCTCCGATGTGTGCTGTTGCTGCTGCAGAGTCTTGTGCTGGTGTCAGGTTTCTCCACTTGTCCGGCGGTTGGAGGCCGGTGCTGCGGGTGCTCCGGTGCGGCGTTGTGTGCCCATCGATGCCCGGGGCTCTGCCGACATTGTTCGACAGACCAGAGCCCCAGCATTTCCTCGGTTCCCTGTATATGTGCGCTGAAGTGCCGGTTAAAAAAAAATGGCCGCCGGCGCGTGCGCAGATGGGATCTCGGGACCAGTTCTCGAGAGATGAGATCTGAAATCTCATCTCTCGAGAGCTGGGTCCCGAGATCCCATCTGCGCACGCGCGGCGGCCATTTTTTTGCAGGCACCACCGCGCGCACACAGGGAACCCAGGGAAAATGGCCGCCGGCGCGTGCGCAGATGGGATCTCGGGACCCACCTCTCGAGAGATGAGATTTCAAATCTCATCTCTCGAGAACTGGGTCCCGAGATCCCATCTGCGCACGCGCCGGCGGCCATCTTTTTACCGGCACACAGGGAACTGAGGAAATGCCGGGGCTCTGGCCTGTCGCACAATGTTGGCAGAGCCCCGGGCATCGACGGGCACACATCGCGGCACCGGACACACCCGCAGCAGCGGCCAGCAACCGCCGGACGCCCCCGATCACAGCCTAGGTAAGGCATGTCCGCTTTGTAAGACGCACCCCTGTTTTCCCCCCAAATTTTGGGGAAAAAAAGTGCGTCTTACAAAGCGGAAAATACGGTATATACTGTATCTGTCTTGTTAAATGTTACTTGTTGTATCTGTTGTTATATATTATGTTGCCTCTTTGCCACAAAGAATTCCTTGTATATATGTAATATGTACTTGGCGATTATAAATTTGATTGATTGATTGATTGATGGATTGATTGAACTTCTGTCAGGGAGTGTAGAAAAATATTTTCAACATAGATGGTTTGGACACGGCAGGCACAGCGCCTTTAACGGGCTCCTTTTCAATCTCCTTGGTAAAAAGTAACTGTATGTGGCTGTGACTTCATGGGCCCAATTCATTAAGTTTTAATGAAGGCATTGATGGAGTAAGACATGCTTAGTTCATTAAGAGGCACACGCTACTTAATATATTACGCTCATTTACAACTGGTGAGTGGCTCTATCAGAAATATTATTTCAGAACTATATTAATTTTAGTGAATTTGCCAGGAGGACCTCTCCACACCATATCCCACCCCAGCACCGCCGACTTTGGTGAACCTTGTTGGGAATAGCATAAAAACACCAAATGTTGTGTAAGGGGTTGCAATGTATAGTATATGCCCATAACCCCTTAAATATGTCCCAGTTATGTAAATGTGATTTTCATGTTATTATGTATAAATATGTATAAATGATATATTTCTTAGCACATATTTATTGCCACTAGATGGGGGTACATTGCATAGTAAGATAATGTACATAGGATAGTAAGAATAGGAAACCAGCATATGAATAGTTAACATAGGAGGGGTCAGCTGCACCTAAGAGAGGGAGGACTTCCTCAAGGAGTTTAGTAGAGGCCAAGGTGCTCAGACCATTCTGAGGGGCCATTGAGCTCAGGAAGAGGCAGCTACCACGTACCATTAAGTACAGGACCCAGGTATCCAGGGCCCAGTGGGGCAGAAGTGCAGACAAACAGCATTGGGCACTACAGTGAAGGAACAGAGTTTACTGTGAAGACCAGAATAGCACAGGGATGCAGGTCACTCCAGAATGTGGCAGCTTATCACATGGGCTGATGCTCTCAGATCCAGGGCAAAACAACTGAGGGAATCTCGAAGTGCAGTGAGTGTGAACATGAAGGACGCTGCGTTGACACCAGAGGTGGCACGACCCAGTAATATGCTAGGAGCCAAAGAAAGTGAAGTAAGGAAAGTGGAATACGTGGACTGTATGGAACCTGTTGATGCAACTAAATTGGATGTGCTGTGAACAGAAAGAAGTAAAATGTTGTGTCTTCAGTTAAAGATGGACTGCATCTCAGTGTGTGCGCAATTGTGTGATAGAGAAATCCAGCGATGCAGAGGAGACCCTGACGGTGCAGCAAGTGAAGCCACAGGTATGCTGACCTTTGAAGACCTTCTGCATGCAATTGTGGCACCCCTGAGGCTCGGTCACCACAGAGGTACTGCACCTTCTCCTAAGGTGTGGTGCCCCACCATCCAGGTAGGATGGAGGCTCCTGACCACGCTCCAACACTCTCACCCCACACAATAGAGTAGTTCAGAAAAACCACATTGCGGCTCCTTGCTTAGAGAGAAGCAGAGCACCTTTGGTGGTTCCCTGCTTGGAACACTAGACATGCTGGGAGGTGGGTGGAGTTGAGAACACATAAAAGAGTGGGATGGTTTAGGATTACAGGTCAGTCAGTCAGAAGGGGAGTCTGAGAGAGGAAGCCACTTGGAGAGGAGTGGGGATCCCTAGAAGAGGGATGGAGGAAGGAGTGCTGCAGCTGCCTCAGTGATCTGAGCCAGCTGGCATGGGAAAGGAAAGAAGGAGAAAGACATTGAACTGAAGCCTGAGCTTCCATGGGAGAGAAAGACAAGTACAGAACGTAGGAGTAAAAGGGAACGCAGAGGATGTGGGTTAGAGGAAGACCCCTGCCTAGAAGTTCTAAGCGCAAGTCCGGGGCCTGGTCCCCGAGGTTGTATGGACACTAATGGTCCTGCAGCAGGCACCGGTGGAGTAGTAGGCTGTAAATGCACAACGCCCATCTAAGACTTGAGGGCACAACAGCAACACGGATAGAGAGCCGGGACTCAGGAGTAGAGAGTCCCAAAGCAGGCAACAGCTGTCTGCCATACAAGTGAGGTTCTTGGAAACATCTTTCAGGAGGAACTCCAGTGTAACTCAGTACTAGGAGATCTTCACACTTAAAGGCGCTATAGAGGAGAAGTTCAGAAAAGCCACATAAGTTGGCGAATCGTGGAAGGGAGCATTCCATCTTGTCTGGGGGTTGGCTGAGTCCCTGACCCGGAGGACACGGCACAGAAGCGGGCACTACAGACTGTGAGTAAAGCTTTGGAACTACATGCCCTGGTGTCCTCCATTCCTTCCTGCGTCCGTCTGCCTTGCACAGCTACATCCCCTTTGCCAAACACTACACCATCTAAGTGTCTCCACATCTACACTGCCCTGGGACAACAGCCCTGCCTGTGGAGGGCTATAACACCATTGCTGCACCACATCATCTGTTCCGGAGGATCTGTCTGCAGCGTCGGCTTAACACCTCCCTTGCCGAACACCACAGGTGGCGTCACAAACTATTCATCTAACTACATTCCACCCTTCAAATCTTCCTATTACTTGGGCGCCCAGGGCCACGGTCCGGGTCACCGCTGCTGTGACACATCCCGCTGATACCGGCCCAGTACTGAGTACCCCACAGCCCTGGGAGGGCGACCCAACTTGGCGTCACGAACAGGATGACGAGACCCGATGCCATCGGGTTCTGTGTTCCTAAGATTTGTTGGACTTAAAACTTTTGAGAAAGTGCAGAAGACCCAATTTAATAGACTGTAAAATGAACATCAAAAATGGCCATTGGTGTGGAGAAGAAGGGTGTGACGAGATGGGAGGTCCTAGGAAAAGACAGCGAACAGTCTTGGGCTTCCCTGCCTTAATTACTATGTGACAGCAACATGGCCCACCCCCCGAGGGGTTCGTATACTGGTTTGGTATGGAGGCGCTGGAAGAAGACGCTGCCCCAAGAAGGATGGGCAGAAGCCAGTGGCGGGAAAGGGGACGAGAGGAGGGAGAAGAACGCCAGAACGCCATCTTGGAGAGAGATGGGAGGAGGCCTGTGGAGCATGGGGAAGTGGATCTCCCTGGCGCCATGGCTGAAGGCTCCAACCCAGTAGCTGAGATGAACCACCAGCAGCTGCAGGACAAAATTGCCCAGCTGACGCGCAGCTTGCAACTGCGATAGGAGGCTGAACTGGCAGCGCTCCCAGGAGGGGCTTACATCGGCCGTAACCGCCGCTGCTACACCGGAGCTTCCCCAGGCAGATTCCGTGGAGCCTGCCGCCGCCATCACACCACCGGCAGCATCCGAAGCCCCCTTGCTGCTACCACAGGAAGACTTGTACGAGGCCCCGGGGGCCGGAGCAGAGGAAGGGGAGCTCCTGCCTGGACCTGGCGTGGCTGCCCCACCGGAGGCCCCCACGGACCCGGAGCCACCACCTGCTGTCACCGGCCCGCTTTTGCTGGAGCAGAAACCACTCCGCCAGGAGGCTCCAGGTACGTCCGATGCCCTGACACCTGGGAAGGCCCTGGGGTATACCACGGTCACAGCAGCTGGCCAGGTCGTGCTAGATCTGGTCTGGGACCGGGATACCAGTCCCCTGGGGGAACACCGGATCCCCTGGAGGTGGCGCCGCAATACCAAACCAGCCTAGATCGGTCCCGGGAGGAATGGGAGGATGAGGAGAACTGGGCTAGTTGTCAAGCTACCATCCGGCAACTGGCAGCTGAACACCGGGAGAGGGAGCAGCGCCGGCAAGCGATACTAGGCCCAGATTTGGACCAGAAGGAGCGGGTCCGTTCCGGTCATTATGGTCCTAGAGATGCAGCAGGTTGGGGCCACATCCTGAACGTGAATCACGAGAGAGGGTTCGGCTTTATCCATGACCATAGCCTAATCTCCGATCTGTTTTTCAACCGGAGAGACGTGGAACCTCACTTGAGAAAAGGGCACCCTGCCAGGAACCTGAGCCCGGGAGATCACGTAACATTTACCAGACACTTTAATCCATGTCAACTGGCTGCAAGTGTGATTTAGTTATTGCCAACACCTGTTAGATGCCACAGGTAAGTTACAGGTGCTCTTAATTACACAAATTAGAGAAGCATCACACGATTTTTCGAACAGTGCCAATACTTTTGTCCACCCTCTTTTTTATGTTTGGTGTGGAATTATATCCAATTTGGCTTTAGGACAATTCTTTTTGTGCTTTTTCATTTAAGACAAATTAAATGAAGATAATAATACCAAAGAATTTGTGTTTGCAATCATTTTCAGGAAGAAACTGAGTATTATCTGACAGAATTGCAGGGGTGTCAATACTTTTGGCCACAACTGTAAATCATTTGTGCTAATTTTGTGGTCCAACCACCAGTCCACATTTTAACATAACAATTTTTTTGTGCTAATTCTGTGGCCTAGCCAAACTATATCAGCTAATAAATATTGATTATTAATTTATTGTCAGGTGACTGCGAGGTCTGGGCCTAGGATTGTCAAACAGCTGGTTAAAAGAGGGGAAGGGCACATTCAACATGAGTGGAAAAAAGCAAGGTCATGGTGGAAAGAGGAATAGGCTTGGTGTTCGAATTGCACATGGGTTGGTGTCAATATTACTGAAGGCTCTACTGAATAAACTCCGGCTTGTACTATTCAAAGACAACAGACAACTTGTGTTATTGGATTGGTTACTTGACTCACACAGCGGTACCCTTCTTCATGAGGACCAGAAAGGGCATGTTCTCCAGTGGATAGCAGGTGCTGCATCAAGTGGCCTCTTCTAGTCTTCCACCACCTTAACACCACACACAGTACAGTCCTTATAGGTGGCACCTCAATTATCCTTGTTTCTCCCCATGTCACAACTCTTCAATCGCCAAACTGACACAGAATACAAATTGTATAATTGCACAGCATTGATGCATAGGGCAGGGTATGGATTAGGGCTGAGACCAGCATTTCTAGCTTAAACATTGATCAGTAACAGGTGGATGAGTGACAGGTGTAGGCCTGGTGCTCTGAGAGCCCTGCCAAATTCAAGCAACAAGCATGAAGGAGACCCATCCTGGAGTCCAAATGTTTCAAAAATTTAGGAGCAGCTACCACTAAAATGTCATCAAATTCTATAGAATAGAAATAGGGGCTCTGACACTCCTTCCACTACAAGCAAGCCATCAGATGGAGACATAATTTGGAGTCTCCACATTTCAAAAAATAGTTACACACCTGGTCAAAATAGTTGGTAATGACAGAAAAACCCACAATGGTCACAGAAATAACTTGATTCTGACAACAGTAATAATAACTCAAAAATCTATGATAATGATCAAATAAAAGTCAGACATTGCTTTTCATCTATGCTTCCATAGAATTTTTAAATAAATAAAACTCATGAAATAGGTCTGGACAGAAATGATGATACTCTTAACTTAATATTTTCTTGCACAACCTTTTGAGGCAATCACTGCAAATCAAATGAGTCCTGTAACTGTCAATGAGACTTTCGCACCTCTCAACAGGTATTTTGGCCACTCCTCAAGAGCAAACTGCTCCAGTTGTCTCATGTTTGAAGGTTGCCTTTTCCAGATGGTATGTTTCAGCTCTTTCCAAAGATGCTCAATAGGATTTAGGTCAGAGCTCATAGAAGGCCACTTCAGAATAGTTCAATATTTTCCTCATTCTTGGGTGTTTTTAGCTGTATGCTTTGGGTCATTATCCTGTTGCAAGACCCTTGACCAGTGACAGAGAATAAGCCTTCTGACACTAGGCAGCATAGTTCTCTCTAGATTCTCTTGATAGTCTTGAGATTTCATTGTACCCTTCACAGATTCTAGATGCCCTGTGCCACCAGCCCTAGAACATAACAGAGCCTCCTCCATGTTTCACAGTAGGGACAGTGTTCTTTTCTTGATATGCTTCATTTTTCTATCTGTGAACATAGAGCTGATGTGCCTTGCCAAAGAGTTCAGTTTTTGACTCATCTGTACATATGGCATTCTCCCAGAAGCTTTGTGGCATGTAAACATGTAGTTTGGCAAATTCCAGTCTGGCTTTTTCATGATTTTTTTTCAACAATGGTGTCCTCCTTGGTTGTCTCCCATGAAGTCCACTTTGGCTCATACAACGACATATGGTGTGATGATACCAATTGGAAAAAGTATAATGTGCTACTTTTTTGTGTTTTTTTACGGCGTTCACTGAAGGGGTTAACTAGGGTGACACTTTTAAGATGGGATTTTTACGGATGCGGCGATACCAAACATGTATTTATTTGTTTATTTTTTACATAAAAATGTGTATTTTTTAGGGGAATTTTAAGGGGATTTTTTAATTATTTTTATTTTTTTTTACATTTTTTTTAAATGTTTTTTTTTTTTACCTTGTCCCCTTATGGGACTTTCACGTTCACTTTAGGTATAATACATTGCAATGCTCCAGCATTGCAATGTATTATGCCTAAGGAAAAATCTGGTATTGTGAGGAAAGAGGGAGACACAAGCGCAATATAGGGTCTTATACCACAAATAAAGTAAGCGGTTTGACAAAAAACTGCTCACCTGGTAGTAGGTATTCAAAGCATGTATAGATAAGGGCTGCTGCAGATCCACAAGTCGGTCACCGACTATCTGAAACAGAGCTCTGCAAAGGAATACGTGGATTTCGTCCGCGCTGCCCAAATGATGAAATTCCAGAAGGTTAATATGGTGGTATTTCCTGAAGAAGAGGTTGCAAAAAACCTTGAAACGCATAGAATAAACCACTGTCAAACTTTATTAACCTTCTGGAATTTCAGTATTTGGGCAGCGCGGACGAAATCCACGTATTCCTTTGCTAAGGAAAAATCTGCTGAGACCATGCTGGGAGCATGGTCTCAGCAGCTTTCTGTAGCTGAATGACGCGGAGGTTGTCAGGGGTGACGAAGCCACCACGAGTGGCGACACGCGTAGGGCACTCTGCTAGTCCCAGGTTGACTATTTGCTTGCGCTTTCTTGCAACATGAATTTACAATTTTTGGACAGGTTTTTCACTTGCAGTCCGGTCCCCATTTGAGCAACTATTCAGAGATCTAGTTCCACATGGAGGATTTTTGGCTTTGCTATACAACCTCATCTTGTCTCAATTGTGGGAACTCCATGTCTGGATGTAGTATCAGCTCATATGGGTTCATCTTATTTTTTGGCTATTAGCTTTACAGCTCACAAATATATTTTCTAAGTTTACATAACTGTCGCATGTTTACAAAATTTTGACTGTGTTCTCTGTGTGGGGGCTTTATATTTATAAGTGGACTCAACACATGTGGTCCATGTCCGTTATTTCATTAATGGTATGCTACTCATTTGTGTCTTGATAAAGGTGCTTGCATTTATGTCTCCTGCGTTACAGGCCTTATTACATGCCTATGTATAATTATATGTTAGGCGTCGGGTTTCTGCGTCTGCTCTGCAGGAATCCAGAGCCTCACATTCCGCGGTCTCCTGCTGTCTTTCTACTGCAGAAGAGATTACTTTGCAGCAGACCGCTCCAGAGACTAAGTCCCTCTGTGCTCCTACTGGGCACGCTCACGAGACAATCTCCCATTGGAGATCGGGAGTCATGTGCCCAGGTCCTGTTCCAGATCTCATTGGTCCATCTCGGAGATCTGGAAGGTCCCGCACAGCTATAAAAAGTGCGCATGGCCGTTCCGCCATGCGCTAGTATAGACTATATTGCTATGTGTGAATGGTGACGGATGTATGATTCTGGTGACTGACTCATTTGAAACCCCCTCCCTCTGATAATACGCATGTGGATAGGGAATTAGTTTAGCAGTCAGCGCCAGTCAGTGGCAAGCCTTAAGCCACTGTGCTAACCGCACCGCTACGCTAGCGTCCGACATAGCGCCTGATTTGTCGTCGAGTGGCAGTGTCCTACACCGCGCTGCAGTTGCAGCCCTTCTTGGCGTCCGCAGAAGCGATGCCGCACACACGGTAGGTCTAGAGGGACGCAGCTCCTCTGTCTTGGGTCCTGCTCCTGTGACCAGATACCGTGTGTGCATCTACCTGAAGCCTGTGTCACTGACAGGTTCAGCATTTTGTAGGTTTTTTGTTGCGGCACCTCTGTGTGTGAACAGAGGACGCTCTGCGCACTTTGGGTGAAGTTTAACCCCTGTGCATCATACCGCTATATTGCTTGTCTGCCACCACTTAGCAGCAGTTATACCACCTACTGCACGGTGGACCCCGAGCGGCGAACGCACTTTATTATTATTTTATTTAGTGCGTTCCGCCATTCCTAACAGTTATATACGTCACAATAGTGACTATTTTAATGTTTTTAAAAAGAAGCTTGTGTGTTTTTTGGTGTTAAAAATAAAATATTTTCTATGCGATTTCCATGTTGTGTGGTGATCCCCCTTTTTTGACCTATATCTTTCTTCTTGATATGTGGTAAAGATTAGTGTAACTGGGCAGAAACCTGGTGCCCATAGCAGTACCCAAAAAATTAAAAAATTCAAGATTTTGACTCAGAAGCTGTCTTTCTCACTAAACAATTTTTAGAGAAATGTCATGATAATGATACCTTAGAGGAAACCAAGAATGCTGTGAGAAACAAACCCACTAAGGATTTCTTGAGTGGCAATTCTTCTATTAATAGGAATGCAAAAGGATGTGAAATCCAAGAGGAATTCATACATATTATTCTGGAATACATCTCCAATTCTCATATCTTGTCCAAAATAGTGAGGAAACTTTGGGATACCCTAAAGGAGGACACGATTTTAGGGCCACTAATTCCCCTAGGTCCCAGATTTGTGCATAAAAGAGCATGCAACCTTGGGAATATTATTGCCCCTACCGTACCCTTGACACATACTCAGAAACCGTTATTGCATTTTTCATATAATTTTAAAGGATTTTTTCCATGTAGGAAATGTTGCATGTGTCAACAAACTAAAACTTCCAAACAACTGGTGCTTGTAGGAGGTAATAAAGAACATATAATCCATGATTACATTACTTGCAGTACTGAAAGTGTTATTGACACAATCAGATGCCCCTGCAATAAGCTATACGTGGGACATACCAAAAGTCACTTGAGAATTAGGGTGAATGAACACATCCGCAATATCAAAAATAAATTTATGGGGCATCCATTAAGTAAACACTTTGCTAATCATCATGAGGGGTCTGTATCAAACATGATGGTTAGAGGTGTGGAATATGTTCAACCACAAACCCACAAGGGTGATCATATTAAACTGATGTCATTTGCTCAATCTCGCTGGATATTTGTTCTGGATACACTCACTCCAAAAGGACTTAAAGGTGAGATTGAACTCTTTGGATTTTATTGACTGAAAGTTAATCTCCAGCCTTGTATGAACTTATCCGCTAAGATTCTATAAATATCTTATGACTGGAAGAAGGACCATTCTCCGATTTTGGAGACAAACATCTCCGAAATGCGTTGTGTTTTGATCCGTCTATTGCTCCGTAGTGGCTGCAGCCCAGCGGTACCATGTGTTCTCTTACATCACGCAGGTCCTGTGCTGATGAGCACTAGCGTTGTGCTCTGACTCAGAGTGGTTACTGCCGGAGTTTTTTCATTTTACCGGTCTTTTAGTTCTTTTAGCCGTCGCTGCCTCCGGCCAGGGCAGCGCTGCTATCAGCCACCAGTTTTCATCTACTTGGATTGGGGATTCTGGGTCATCCTGAAGATTCACCATTCTATGTAAAACATATGGATCACTAAATAAGAAGAATTTGCCTCTACATCGCTATCTATAGGTAACCTTTCCTAGTGTATCCCTCGTCTTTATGTCACGTGCAATAATTTAACTACCGTATATACTCGTGTATAAGCCGACCAGCATATAAGCCAACCCCCCTAATTTCTCCCCCCCAAAACTGGGAAAACTTATCCCCATAAGATGCTCCATAAATACCCCCCATAATATGCTGCTGCACAAGGGTTAATGCTGCCCCATAAGATGCTACATAAGAACCCCCATAATATGCTGCTGCACAAGGGTTAATGCTGCCTTATAAGATGCTCCATAAATACCCCCATATGCTGCTGCACAAGTGTTAATGTTGCCCCATAGGATGCTCCATAAATACCCCCATAATATGCTGCTGCACAAGGGTTAATGCTGCCCCATAAGATGCTCCACAAATACCCCCCACAATACGCTGCTGCTCAAGGGTTAATACTGCCCCATAAGATACTCCATAAATACCCTCCATAATATGCTGCTGCACAAGGGTTAATGCTGCCCCATAAGATGCTCCATAAATACCACCCATAATATGCTGCTGCACAAGGGTTAATGCTGCCCTGTAAGATGCTCTATAAATACCACCCATAATATGCTGCTGCACAAGGGTTAATGCTGCCCCATAAGATGCTCCATAAATACCCCCATAATATACTGCTGCACAAGGGTTAATGCTGCCCCATAAGATACTCCATAAATACCCCCCATAATATGCTGCTGCACAAGGGTTAATGTTGCCCCATAAGATACTCCATAAATACCCCCCATAATATGCTGCTGCACAAGGGTTAATGTTGCCCCATAAGATGCCCCATAAATACCACCCATAATATGCTGCTGCACAAGGGTTAATGCTGCCCCATAAAATGCTCCATAAATACCCCCATAATATACTGCTGCACAAGGGTTAATGCTGCCCCATAAGATGCTCCATAATACTCCCCATATGCTGCTGCACAAGGGTTAATGCTGCCCCATAAGATGATCCATAAATACCCCCCATATGCTGCTGCTGCAATAAAAAAATGACATACTCACCTCTCCATCGCTGGGGGCCAGGTACCGGTGTCCTGAGCCCCGGCACTGGCTATATTTACTGGTCCCCATTCCATCGCCGTTCACCACTCTGTCTTCCTGGTCTCTGAAGTGACATTAAGCAGAGGGTGCACACTAACCACGTCATCACACCCTCTGCCCTGAACGTCACAGCAGGAGGACCCGGAGACAGAGTGGTGCACGGTGATGGAACGGGGACAGGTGAATATTGCTCTGCCCCATCATACTCACCCCCTCCTGGTGCACTGTCTTCTCTGCAGCCCCTGCCTCTCCCTCAGGCGTCTTCATCCTGCGTTCAGCGGTCACATGGTACCGCTTATTAAACTCTTGAATATGTGCAGATTCATGAGTTTACTGAGCGGTACCATGTGACCACTGAATGCAGGAAGAAGATGACCAAGGGAGAAGCAGGGGCTGCAGAGATGTGCCAGGAGGGGTGAGTATGGTCTCTGACACCCCCGCTCCTCCTCCCCCACTCACCCCCGGTATATGACTCACGTATAAGCCTCGAGGGGGACTTTCAGACCCAAAATATGGGCTGAAAATCTCGGCTTATACGCGAGTATATACGGTGCATATTTTTTTCTGTGGAGGCATTATGGAACTCTCATAAACTGTATTTTGCAGAGTATTGCATGAACCTTGTGTCTGGAGGCATTATTGGATACTTTTATATTGTGAATATCAAGATTTACTTCAGAAGCACTATTGCTCTTTTGCTCATTGCAAACTTATTGTGTTAAATTGTTTTGTTTATACTGATAAGGGCATGTGAGCACACATTATACCTACACTATCTAGAATTTTGGAAAAAACAGATTATTTTTCATAAAATATTTATTGACAATTTGATTGTTATATGGGACAACACTGAGAATGATATTGATTTTTTTTTATCCAATATATCAATAATAATAAATGGGGTTTATCTCTTAATGCACTGTATGATATTAATAGTAGAGATGAGTGACTTTTGTTTTTTTAGGGTCGAGTTTCGTTTCGTGAAACCCGACTTTTCCAAAAGTTGGGTCGAGCAAGATCGGCCGACTATAGGGAAAAGTCGGGGTCGGCCCGAAACACGAAACCCAATGTAAGTCAATGGGGAATAAAAGTCGGCAGTGAGAGGAGGACAGGAAACACACCTACAGTGCCCATTTGAATGCCAAAAGCATAAATTCTTACTTAAGCTTGTCAACCTTAATTAACTTCATAATACAAGTTATGCACTGAAAAATGGGGGTTATTTGGCTAAAGTTGTGTGGGGGGGTAGGGCTGGCTCCAGGTTTTCATGTGCCCTGGGCGAAAGAGCGGCCCTTTAACACATACCACAACTCATCATGCTCCGATACGGCAGAGAAATAGCGGTATAGTACAATGAAAATTACTTCACTTTTTACATCTCATGACAAGGCCCATCTATTTCTCCATACAGAATCATTGGTCCCATATAATGTTTGAAACAGTATATGATGAGCTCCACATAATGCTACAGTATATGTTGGTCCCCATGGATGAAGCTCCACTGTCTTATGGGCCCAAATAATGCTCCAAACATAATGGGCCCCATTTCTAATGTTCTAGTGTATAATGGGCCCTGTAAATGCTGCTCCAGTGTCTGATGTCCACCTTTGGAATGTTCCAGTTTATGGTGGGCCCCATCTATCATTCTCCAGAGTATAGTGCTCCCCAAAAATTGCTGTCCCAACATTGAAAACAATGAAATAAGTCTCCTCGCTAGGGAATCCCTGTACTAGTCTGGACTCCTCGTCGTTCCCATCTTCCATCTCACTGCACAGTATTTCAACCTTGCAAGTGCTGTGATCCTGAGCAAGCGGTGGGGCCCAGTCGTTGGCGACGGCACTGGCACAGGGCCCCTGATAGTACGGTGGTGTGTCTGATGGCGGGTGGGCCGAACCTGCACTTTCATCTGCAGCTTCCTCTTTGTCACCGTGTAAGATGGAACTGTATATGGGAAGGGTAACCTGAGTTTCATCAGGGTCAGATTAAGGCCGTGTAGCGTGCGAGGGGAATGTAGTGGTCTGGGTCAATGTACCAGCAGATTCATCGAGCAGTGGCTGGGTATCAGTGCAGTCCATGTCAGATTCATCTTGGCCTGGGTAATTCACCATTTCACTTGATAATCCAGGCATGGTATGTGAAAACAGCTCCATGGAGTAATCAGTAGTATGGCCTGTGTCATCCTTCAATCTTGGTTGGGGTGAAGGACACAAGGAAAGGTGTGGTTCATGAACATGAGCCTCCAATGACAACTCAGTGCTTTTACTTTTTACAACTTCAGAAGAGGAGGCGATAGAGCTGGAGGCTGAGTCAGCAATGTAAGCCAAAACTTTTTCCTGCAGCTCTGGCTTTAAAAGCGGTTTGCCAACTCCTAGAAAAGTAAGCCTTCGAGGCCTTGTGGAGCCAGACGATGACGCAGGCTCAACACCTCCTGCATTCGGTCCTATTTTGCTTTTGCCACTACCATCAGATCCACCACCAACACCATCATTACCAGCTGAGAACCCCCGCCCAATTCCATGGCCTCTTCCACCAGCCTTCCTCATTTTTGGTAGAAATGTAGACAAAATCCAACAAATTATATAGTAATGTAAAACAAGGTACAAGGTGTCTATAGGACAGGGGAGATTTTGAATTTTTGCACACACTTGTGGACACTGGACACTTATGGATTGTGTGAGGCCCACTGAATATCAGAGCGCTATGTCACAGGCTCAATGGCACAGGTGTGAAAAAAGTGACTACAGGATAAGGGAGATTTTGAATTTCTGCACACACTTGTGGACACTGGACACTTATGGATTGTGTGAGGCCCACTGAATATCAGAGCGCTATGTCACAGGCTGGATGGCACAGGTGTGAAAAAAGTGACTACAGGATAAGGGAGATTTTGAATTTCTGCACACACTTGTGGACACTGGACACTTATGGATTGTGTGAGTCCCACTGAATATCAGAGCGCTGTGTCACAGGCTCGATGGCACAGGTGTGAAAAAAGTGACTACAGTATAAGGGAGATTTTGAATTTTTGCACACACTTGTGGACACTGGACACTTATGGATTGTGTGAGGCTCACTGAATATCAGAGCGCTATGTCACAGGCTCGATGGCACAGGTGTGAAAAAAGTGACTACAGGATCACGGAGATTTTGAATTTTTGCACACACTTGTGGACACTGGACACTTATGGATTGTGTGAGGCTCACTGAATATCAGAGCGCTATGTCACAGGCTCGATGGCACAGGTGTGAAAAAAGTGACTACAGGATCACGGAGATTTTGAATTTCTGCACACACTAGTGGACACTGAAAACTTTTGGATTGTGTGAGGCCCACTGAATATCACAGCGCTATGTCACAGGCAGAAATTGGCTAGTGTATCACAAACTACAAGGTGTATATAGAATTGGGCAGAATAGGAATCTCCCTAGAGTGTAGGTCTGTAAGAACGGAACAAGTCCTCCACTTATCCTTCCACAGTGACACACAGATAGCTTCACTGTGGCCGTGATAACAGCCGTTACACGGTACTGAGAGGAGCGTGCACGTACATGGCTGTCCGGTGTACGTAAAATTGTCAAGCTCCGTGTTTTTTAAGTGTACGGACTGACACACGCTGTCTCTCTATAGTTTTGAATGTGATCAAACAGCAAATATATTTAACTGTTTGAAAGCTAGACAAAACTAGAAGGTGCAGGTCTGTAAGAACGGAACATGTCCTCGACTTATTCTCACAGAGTGACACACAGAAAGCTTCACTGTGGCCGTGATAACAGCCGTTACATGGTACTGTGTGAGGAGTGTGCACCGCTGTATGGTGTGAAAAAATGCATGCTCAGTACCTCAGCAGGACAAAAAAAAATTGGGATTGCTTTTAAAAAAGCAGTTTGCAGAGCAGTGGGTAAACAGCAATGCAGCCGTCAGGAAGCCTTAGAAGGCAGCCTAACAACCAACACCGCTGATCCACCAAAATATAGCCTCCCCTTGCACTGCACACACAGTGACTGGTGTGTTGTACAGGCAAAATCGCTAGCAGCAGAAGCAGTTTTTTTTTCTCCTTCCCTGCCTAACGCTCTCCCTACAAAATCAACAGCAGCAACCTCTCCCTATGCTAAGATCGGCAGAAGTAAGATGGCGGTCGGCGTGCACGCCCTTTTACACCCCCTGTGATGCCCACCAAAGCAAGCCAATCACTTGCATGCCCTTCTGAAAGATGGTGGTGACCCCTGCCTATGTCATCACGTTGCCCACAGTGTCCGTGGATCCTGATTGGCTGAAAAAGAGCGCAAAACAAACTTTCGAAACGCGACTTTGGCGCATAAGTCGCCGACCTCGTGGCCGACCTCATCCTAGGGTCGGGTTTCATTTCATGGCCTGTTGCTCAACTGTCTCTAGTTTTTCCCCTGGCCTCCAACCCAGCCATTTGCTGCTCAGTTGTGGCATCTGCACAATCCACACTTGTTCCTGGGTTACAGGGGCTCTGTCACGTCAGTGGATCCCCTGATGTGTGTCTAGCAATGTCTCCTGCTCTGTCCACATTCCAATTACTAGTAGTGGGAATGTGGACAGAGCAGGAGACCTTGCCGGACACACATCAGGGGATCCACTGACGTGATAGAGCCCCTGTAACCCAGGAACAAGTGTGGATTGTGTAGACGCCACTTCAGAGCAGCAACTGGCGGGGTTGGAGGTCAGGGGAAATACTGGAGACAGTAGAGCCAGAGGCACAAGTGGAGCACGATTACAATCAGTAGTAGTGTACAACCGATATAAAACTTGCTTCAAGTAGGCCTCAGCCAGCTCCGTGATTGATCCTGGGCTTCAACACAGCCAGTTGTTGCTTGGAAGTGCCATCCGAACAGATAGAAACACTTGCTCCTGTGTCAGTGGGGTTCAGTAACGCCAGCTGCTCCCCTGCTGTGTGGATGGCAAAGTCTCCTGCTGCCTCCCAAATCACACTATATCTTATTTTCTACTTGATCCAAGTAGGCTTCAGCCAGCTCCGTGATTGATCCTGGGCTTCAACACAGCCAATTGTTGCTTGGAAGTGCCATCCGCACAGATAGAAACACTCGCTCCTGTGTCAGTGGGGTTCAGTAACGCCAGCTGCTCCCCTGCTGTGTGGATGGCAAAGTCTCCTGCTGCCTCCCAAATCACACTACATCTTATTTTCTACTTGATCCAAGTAGGCTTCAGCCAGCTCCGTGATTGATCCTGGGCTTCAACACAGCCAATTGTTGCTTGGAAGTGCCATCCGCACAGATAGAAACACTCGCTCCTGTGTCAGTGGGGTTCAGTAATGCCAGCTGCTCCTCTGCTGTGTGGATGGCAAAGTCTCCTGCTGCCTACACAGTCACACTACTACTGATTTTTAACCATGCTCCACTTTTGCCTCTGGCTCCACTGTCTCTAGTATTTCCCCTGGCCTCCAACCCCGCCAGCTGTTGCCCCGAAGTGGCGTCTGCACAATCCACCCTTGTTCCTGGGTTACAGGGGCTCTGTCACATCGGTGGATCCCCTGATGTGTGGCCGGCAATGTCTCCTGCTCTGTCCACATTCCCATTATTAGTAGTAGACGCCACTTCAGAGCAGCAACTGGCGGGGTTGGAGGCCAGGGGAAATACTAGAGACAGTAGAGCCAGAGGCCTAAGTGGAGCACGGTTACAATCAGTAGTAGTGTTCAACCGATCTAAAACTTGCTCAAAGTAGGCCTCAGCCTGCTCCGTGATGGATCCTGGGCTCCAGCATCGCCAGCTGCTTCTCGGAAGTGTCTTTGGCATGGGCACTCCCTCCTGCCCAGCCTGGTTCCAGCACGCCTGCTGTTTCCGCGGAGTGTCAACGTCACTTTGCCACCAATATGTTGTCCTGTCGTGTTGCGGTCGGGTTAGCTGAGTCTATGGTGCCTGCAGTTTCAGTGTTTCCTATGTGGGCTGTGGGTTCTGGTAATAAAGGCTGGTTCCGTAGTGCCAATAGGACAAGCACCCCCTGTTGGACTGTGGGTTTCGGTAACTGCGTCCTGCTCGTGGCCTTGCAACTTTGTTGATTATGTGTACCTTGTGCTACCCATATGGGTTCCAGCACCGTCAGCTTGTTCGCGGCAGAGCCTTTGGCCTAGGTGCCTCCTTGGTATCCGAGTTCCAACAACGTCTGCTTGTCCTTGGTAGTGCTTTGTAGCACAGGTACCTCCTTCTTAGTAACCATGTTCCAGCACCGTCAGCTGGTCCACGGTTGTGCCATTGGCTCTTATTTCGTCTGCTGCCCCTCTGGGTTCCAGCACCATCAGCTGGTCCTCGCTAGTTTAATTTGCTTTTGCAGCTTCTGCTACCCATCCAGGTTCCAGGACTGTCAGCTGTTTCTCAGCAGTGCCTTTGGCCTAGGTGCCTCCTTCTTGGTATCCGAGTTCCAGCAACGTCTGCTGGTCCTTGGTCATGATTTGGAGCACAGGTACCTCCTGCTTAGTAACCGTGTTCCAGCACCGTCAGCTGGTCCACGGTTGTGCCATTGGCTCTTGTTCCTTCTGCTGCCCCTCCGGGTTCCAGCACCATCAGCTGGTCCTCGCTAGTTTCATTTGCTCTTGCAGCTTCTGCTACCCATCCGGGTTCCAGCACCATCAGCTGGTTCTTGGCAGTGCCTTTGGCCTAGGTGCCTCCTTCTTGGTATCCGAGTTCCAGCAACGTCTGCTGGTCCTTGGTAGTGTGTTATGATGAGTCACCGAAGGCGGAAAAAACAAAATACCAGCTAAGTCCAGAAAAACCAGAGAGGTTGGCAGCTATCGGATTGCAGACCCCTGAACCTATCACAACAACTAGCAGTAGCCGTGGGGGGTTCCTACGGTGCCCTAGACCCCTCGATCACAGCCGGAGAACTATATAGCCTAAAGACAGAAAGGGAAAAACTAAACTGCCCCAGAGCAGACCCCAAAGCAATAGGCAGCCCCCAACATATAATGACGGTTGAAGCAAGAAGAAAACACTAACACAGATAGAAAGATAGGTTGAGCAAATGATGGGGCCCAAGCTAACTACATAGGACAGGATAGGAAAGCTGCTGTCTGCCATCCGCAAAAACCCTATCAAAATGAGCCAACCAACTGATAGGAAAAACAGGCCCTGAAGTTGCTAGGCTTCAAAAAGACTATATCAGCACTCAGGTATATTCTGAAGACAGAGCAAAATATAAACAGATCAGAGACAAAAATGGAAATCAGCTCACCCCAGGCCGGGGAAGACAGAACTCCCAAAAAACAAGGCAAAACAAGAACAAAACTGAAGAGTACAAAGCAGAGCAGAAAAACTTAGCTTTGAGATGCAGGAATCAGACTTGTCTTCAAGAATCCAGCAGGAAAATCACCAGCCAGGAATAAGGGCGTCGGCAGCCTTATATCCAGTCCTCAATTCCAGCCACCCAGTCATCATCTAGCTGCCCAGGTGTTTGATAATCAGTCTCACTATCTTCCTTCACCAGAGGAGGGAGTTCATCAGACCTCAATGGTGAAGGGAAAAATGAACTCACAACAGTAGTGCTTTGGAGCACAGTTACCTCCTGCTTAGTAACCGTGTTCTAGCACCATCAGCTGGTCCACGGTTGTGCCATTGGCTCTTGTTCCTTCTGCCGTCCCTCCGGGTTCCAGCACCATCAGCTGGTCCTCGCTAGTTTCATTTGCTCTTGCAGCTTCTGCAACTCTTCCGGATTCCAGCACCGTCAGCTGGTTCTCAGCAGTGCCTTTGGCCTAGGTGCCTCCTTCTTGGTATCCGAGTTCCAGCAACGTCTGTTGTTCCTTGGTAGTGCTTTGGAGCACAGGTACCTCCTTCTTAGTATCCGTGTTCTAGCACCGTCAGCTGGTCCACGGTTTTGTCATTGGCTCTTGTTCCTTTTGCTGCCCCTCCGGGTTCCAGCACCGTCAGCTGGTCCTCGCTAGTTCCATTTGCTATTGTTCCTTCTGCTACCCATCTGGGTTCCAGTACCGTCAGCTGGTTCTCAGAAGTTCCTCAGCCTTCTTGTACCTTCTGCTACTTTTCCAAGTTCAAGCTTGTGGAATTGTTTTTTTGATTCTCACTCTGGATCTCCCTAACGATGACACTGAAGACGACGACCCTGAAGACCACACCGAAGAGGACCAAAAAGATGACCCTCAAGAAGATGACCAAGAGGATAAAGAACATGAAGACAACCACCAAGATGCAGAACAACAAGAGACAGAAGACCAAGAAGCAGAAAAACCAAAAGCAGAAGAACATTAAGCATAAGACTAAAAATAAAAGCAAATGATATTATCTAAATTATAAGCAGAAGAAGACTAAGCAGTGTATGGGGGTGAGTCCGCTCCTCCTCGTGGTGCCCCTGGAAAATGCCTGCTACTGCAGGCCAAACTGAACGCGGACAAATCCTGTTGTAAATCTTTTGTGACAGGCAGACCAGAAGGTGTAATCTTCAAACTTTTATAAATAACAACTACAGGAATGCCTGTCGCAAATAAGAATATGATGAACAAGAAGAATAGGAAGAGGATGAAGAAGTACAATATGAAGAAGAATAATAGTTGCATAAGAAGAATATGAAGAATGTAAAAAAAAGATTAATAGGAAGAAGGTGAAGAAGAAGAAGTAGATGAATAAGGTGAAGAAGAAGTTGATTAAAAAGATGCTGCTGAGGATGATGAAGGAGAAAGTGTCGGAGAAGTAAAAAAGGAGGTGAAGAGCATGGAAGTAGTGAAACATACATATCTGACAAAATATAAAAGAGGTTAACATAGTCAGTATCTTTGTAACTCCAAACGTCTTTAAAATAAAAAAATAATTCCTGCTATTCCATTTGATTGGGCTAAACCTCTATGGCTTTAATGGCTCCTACACCTCCCACAATACATTCTACATTATTCTTAGTTGTTTTTCTTCATGTAGAATTAACCTACAAGGAAAGAAAGGGTATTTTTCAATTCCGATATTTCTGTTCCATTGACTTGAATGGGACTTCCGGGATCGGAATCGGCGATACCCGATATTTTTTTTAGATCGGCCGATCCAATCCGATCCGATATTTCTCAATATCGGGTGGTATCGCTCAACACTAATTAATAATAATAATAAAAATACTACTAATAATAATAATCTTTATTTATATAGCGCCAACATATTCCGCAGCGCTTTACAGTTTAACAGTTTCAAAGCACAAGTCATAAGTAACAACGTTAACAAAATACAATAATTAAAGCAAAATAAGACGACCCTGCTCGTGAGAGCTTGCAATCTGCAATGAGGTGGGGGAGATGCAAAGTACAGGTGTGTATTTACAATGAAGGTCCAGCCATCTTGTGGGAGTGAAGGATGGATGGAGATAGTGAATGGGCTACACACGCACACTTACACATAGAATGACTTTGATTAGTGAACGTGATAGGCCGCTCTGAACAAATGTGTTTTGAGGGAGCACCTAAAACTATGCAAATTGCGTTTAGTCCTAATTTCTTGGGGTAGAGCATTCCAGATGATAAGAGCAGCGCAGGAGAAGTCTTGGAGTCGGGAGTGGGAGGTACGGATTAATGCAGAGGTTAGTAGAAAGTCGTTTGCAGAGCGCAGTGATCGGCTAGGCCGATAGAAAGAAATGAGGGAGGAGATGTAGGGAGGTGCCGCACTGTGGAGAGTTTTGTGGGTGAGAACAAGTACTTTGAATTGGATAATATAATGAATGGGCAGCCAGTGTAATGACTGGCGAAGAGCGGACGCGTCGGAGTACCGATTAGCCAGATGGACGACCCTGGCTGCTGCATTAAGTATGGACTAGAGATGTGATAGTGGAGTGACGGGGAGGCCAATTAATAGAGCGTTGCAGTAATCCAGGCGGGAGTGGATCAATGCTACAGTGAGGGTTTTTGTTGTTTCCATGGTGAGAAAAGGGCAGATTCTGGAGATGTTCTTTAGGTGTAAGCGGCAAGAGTGGGCAAGAGATTGTATATGGGATGTGAAGGAGAGATTGGTGTCAAACAATGAAATGTCAGATTTAGGGAGGTCAGTAGACGGCGGGAGCAGAAGAAGTTCAGTTTTGAATTCTACAAGTGCGCCAACATTACAACAACTGAGCCCCAATATTTGTGATTTTTCCATTGCTGCAGCCTGTTGTAGCTTTAGTGATATTATGAGTGAGAAGCGAGTAATCGCGAAACGGCCGTTGTTCAGCACCTCCCTCCCCTAGCATTCCTCTAACGTCCTGCATGTCCACATATCTATTGATGGAATTTATGTGAAACAAAGACGCACAGATTTTCAGCTATATCGGTGAGTGCTGCATATTTCTCCTTTTTTCACTCCACATAATAATAATAATACATTTTATTTTTATAGCGCCGACATATTCTGCAGCACTTTACATTTCAGAGGGGACTTGTACAGGTGATAGACATTACAGCATAACAATAATCACATAGATCATAACAGATACCAAGAGGAGTGAGGGCCCTGCTCGCAAGCTTACAGTCTATGAAGAAAAAGGGGAGACACGAAAGGTGGGTGGTGAAATATTCATGTTTTTTCATGCAAGCACCTCCGTTTTTTGACTGAAATATATACCGCAATACTTCAGATAAATAGCTCCGTCTGTTAATGTGGTGATTTGTGTGCCCTAGTATGCCATTCATCTGTTTGCTCTTTGCTGGGATATTATAAGTGTGCCTGTTGTAATTTAAGGGCTAAGTGTCATCCCTAACATTCAGGTTTACTGCAAAGCCCAAAAATTGCTTCTGTACTTGAAGAATCTGTAATTCACTTTGTCTTGCTGATACTTGCTTTTCCTCTTAAAATATTCACCATTTATCCCTCTCTATAAAAAAAAAACCTGTCAAGTGCTTCACGCTCATCACTTGTGTGTGTGCGGATCATGGATAAAGGATTCCTGAGTCGACCCCTGGCAGAAGAAGACCCTCCTGCATCCCACCACAGCTCCCAGAAAGATTCCGGTGGACGCACTGTGCTGTATGGAGGTGAGAACTATCAGACATCCTTCCCCCAGAGACGGCTTAGTGGGGGGCTACAATAACTGAAAATTATGGGGCAGAAATGTCGCCACAGTCATGCTATACAAGAAGAGAAACTCAAAAGGGGTTAATGTCCATTCTGATGATTGAGAAATGGGTTTGTGTTAAAGCAACAGAAAATAAGTTTCATTACAAGAGCGAATATAAAGTCTTATTTCTGTTCCTTCATCTTATTCTTCAATTATCCAGTGTAAAGATGGTTCAGATCACAATCATCGGGGAGCGGATCCAGAATAATGTGTGATGAGATCAGACAAAGTAAAATATATCCCATCATTCTGTATAAAAAGAGGGGAGATGATCGCCGTCTTCATGTCACTGATCCTATGAGCCGTGTGCTTTGTGTCACTGCTGCTCGAGCGTCTTCATCACGTATCACTTAGAATAGAATCTACTTCTTATCAATTATATTATTATATATAAGGAGATGCTCACTTTCCTTATTATATTGCTGCTTCCATGGCTTCCTTTCACAAAATCTGTCTGTGATCTCAAGATAAAAGATTTTGATCATAATTTGGAAAATCCTTATCAGGATGGAGATTTCATCATTGGTGGGCTGTTAACGGTGGATCAAAAGGCAACGGATCTAGGATATCGAGATCGCATTGACATGGTTATATCATGTACACAGTAAGTCATCATCCCATGTCTGTAGTGTCCATACGTGGTGAGAATAGTGACTGCTGCAGACCTCGCTCCACCAATCGATCAGTACTGGCTTCTATGTAAGACCTTTCAGAAATACTAAACGAGGCTTACGGGGTCCTGGGTCACCAACTGTCTGTAAATTCCTGGTCGGTCTGTACAAATCAGGGACTTATTACTAATCACCAGATAATACCTGACAAGTCCATGATTATTTTGGGGTCGGAGGAGCTTGTGATTGTAGCTGTCATCATGTTCCAGTTCTCAGTAATTGCTACTAATGTGTCTTATCAATGTGCTCATCATCTGTCTGGGTTACATAGGGCTGCATCTTTTCAGATTTGAATTTAATTGGTTCAGATAATTTTTCCCAACAAAAGTAGATTTTCAGCAAATTTTCCTTAAATTGCAGGTCCTCCGATTGTCCCGGAATAATGTGTATAATGGTCTGTGGTCTCCTAGGATTGTGTCCCATCCCTTTCCTGCTCTCTAGAGGGAACCTGATGGCTGATACCTGGTGCCCGATCACAGGCAGCGTTTATCAGACGTCGGCTGCTTGATTTCACCAGGAATGTTTGACTTTGTTGTTTCAGAGAAAACATACTATAAAAGCCGCCGGGGTTCAAGCCGCACTGGTGACTAGAGGGAAAGGCCTGACCATGGCAGCCTCTGCCCGCCCGATAACACTGACTGCCAGGTCTCTGCCTCTACATACATGCTGGGAGAGACCTGTCACTCACGGGTGACGGGCAGGGAGAAGATGACGGGGAGAGAAGTCTTAGACAGGTCTCCATGAGGTTTTGTCACTGAGCTGCTCTTACATTATTTTTTCTCTGAAATACCGCATGCTTTCAGAGTCATACATACATGGCAGAAATCATACAGACAATGTGTGACACATGATGGCCGTGTTTATGAGCTGTCAGGTTCCCTATAACAAAAACCCATCCTAGTAATAATAAAGTCACTACACCATAACGACCGATGGAAATCCGATAGTGGCCAACAGCCTAATCCATAACGCAGGACACTGACAGATGCATGTTAATGCCCGGGCCAATTTTTACAATTCTGACCACTGTCCCTTTATGAGGCCATAACTCTGAAACGCTTCCATGGATCCCGGTGATTCTGACATTGTTTTCTTGTGACATATTGTACTTCATGTTAGTGGTAAAATTTCATTCATATAACTTGCGTTTATTTGGGAAAAAAATGGAAATTTGGCGAAAATTTAGCAATTTTCCAACTTTGAATTTTTATACCCTTAAATCACAGAGATATGGCACACAAAAAACTTAATAAGTAACATTTCACACATGTCTGCTTTACATCAGCACAATTTGGGAACCAAAATTTTTTTTGTTAGGAAGTTATAAGGGTTAAAAGTTGACCAGCGATTTCTCATTTTTACAACACCATTTTATTTTTACGGACCACATCACATTTGAAGTCTCTTTGAGGAGTCTATATGATAGAAAATACCCAAAGTGACACCATTCTAAAAACTGCACCCCTCAAGGTGCTCAAAACCACATTCAAGAAGTTTATTAACCCTTCAGGTGCTTCACAGGAATTTTTTGAATGCTTAAAAAAATGAACATTTACCTTTTTTTCACAAAAAAATTACTTCAGGTTCAATTTTTTTTATTTTACCAAGGGTAACAGTAGAAGTTGGACTGCAATATTATTGTGCAATTTGTCCTGAGTACGCTGAAACCTGATATGTGGGAGGGAACCACTGTACGGGTGCATGGCAGAGCTCGGAAGGGAAGGAGCGCCGTTTGACTTTTTCACTGCAAAATTGGCTGGAATTCAGATTGGACGCCATGTCATATTTGGAGAGCCCCTGATGTACCTAAACAGTGGAAACCCCCCACAAGTGACCCCATTTTAGAAGCTAGACCCCCCAAGGAACTTATCTAGATATGTGATGATCACTTTGAACCCCCAAGGGCTTCACAGAAGTTTATAACATACAGCCGTACAATTAAAAAATCATATTTTTTCCACAAAAATGATCTTTAACCCCCAATTTTTATTTTCCCAAGGGTAACAGGACCCCAAAAGTTATTGTGCAATTTGTCCTGAGTAGGCTGATACCCCATGTGTGGGTGTAAACGACTATTTGAGCGTATGGCAGAGCTCAGAAGAGAAGCAGCGCCATTTGACTTTTTTGGCTGGAATTGAGATTGGACGCCATGTCGCATTTGGAAACCCCCTGATGTGCCTAAACTGTGGAAACCCCCCAATTCTAACTCCAACCCTATCCCCAACACACCCCTATCCCAAATCTCAGCCCTAACTCTAACCCTAATGGGAAAATGGAAATAAATACATTTATTTAAATTTTATTATTTTTTCCTAACTAAGGGGGTGATAACGGGGGGTTTGATTTACTATTTATGGCGGGTTTTTATGTTTGGCGGCTGTCACATGTTAAAAGACGCTTTTTATTGTAAAAATAGTTTTTGCATCACCACATTTTGAGATCTATAATTTTTCCGTATTTTGACCCACTGAGTCATATGAGGTTTTTTTTGCGGGACGAGTTGACGTTTTTATTGGTAACATTTTTGGGCACGAGACTTTTTTGATCGCTTTTTATTCCGATTTTTGGGATGCAGAATGAACAAAAACCAGCATTTCATGAATTTCTTTTGGGGTGGTGTGTTTACACTGTTCCGCATGTGGTGAAATTGATAATGCGGTTTTATTCTTCGGGTCAGTACGGTTACAGTGACACCTCTTTTATGTCATTTTTTATGTTTTGGCGCTTTTATACAATAAAAACAATTTAATATAAAAAATTATTTTTGCATCGCTTAATTCTGCAAGCTATAACTTTTTTAATTTTTCGCTGATGATGCTGTATGGTGGCTCGTTTTTTGCGGGACAAGATGACGTTTTCAGCGGTACCATGTTTATTTATATCCGTCTTTTTGATCGCACGTTATTGCACTTCTTGTTCGGCGGTATGATGATAAATGCATTATTTTTTGCTTCGTTTTTTATTTTTATTTTTTAAGGGGTTCGCTAAAGGAGTTAACTAAGGGAACAGTTTTATAGGGCGCATCGTTACGGATGCGGCGATACCAAATATGTGTACTTTTATTGTTTTTTTCTACTTTCAAAAAATGGATTTATTAGGGAATATTTTTTTTTAATTTATTTAGCGATTTTTTATAAATTATTTTAACACTTCTTTTTTTTAACTTTATTACACTGTCCCAGAGGGGACATTACTGTCATGTGACAGATCAGCGATCTGACACAGGCACTGCACAGGCTTCCTCATGCCTGCCCTCTGCGGTCAGTGAGGAAGCCGGCTCCCTGCAGGCCCCCGAAGGTTCCCGATGCCATATTGGATCCGGGGACCTGCAGGGAAGGAGGCCCCCGCAGCATTGCTGCACATCGCGCTTCTGTGGAGGTCGCAGGGAAGCACGGAGGGAGTCCCCTCCATGCCGATGCTTCCCTAAACCCCCGGTACACAGTGATCATGTTTGATCGCAGTGTGCCAGGGGTTAACGTGCCGGGGGCGATCCGTGACTGCCCCTGACACATACTGCTGAGTGTCAGCTGTGATAAGAAGCTGACACCCAGCCGCGATCAGCGGCGCTCCCCAAGGGGGGCGCCTCTGATCGCTATGACGTACTATTCTGCCCTTGGGACTTAAGTCCCAGGTCACATGGATGGAATAATACATCTAATGTAGGAAAGGGGTTAAATTAGTTGTTTGCGATCAGACATCCAGTTCTGTGCAGAACACTGACTCAAAATCACATTTTTCCCATTAGATGTAACATAATCCTGCTGTGAGAGATGAGTGATGAGCCGTCTTTACCATAATGGCCTCCGCTAGTTCCCCACAATACACTTACCAGAGGCAAATGAGCCAAGTGCAGTCTGTTTGGCAGTACTAACGCCCGGGTGGCTGGTGCCAGTGGTCGTCGGGGTTCTGTGGGTCACACATTTTTAGTCGTTGTACAGGGTTTTTTCTAGTGTTCTATTGACACTTTTTCTTTTACCAAACATTTTGTACAGCACAATAATTAACTTTTGACAATAATTTCAACTCCAAATTTCAACCCTTGCAAAATGCTATTGAAGTAGATACACAGTTGTGTGAAAAAGTGTTTCCCCCTTCCTGATTTCATATTTTTTGCACTTTTGTCAAACTTAAATGTATCAGAGCACTGTAATCTATAATGATTTGACCTGTCTCTTTAAGAAAGAAAATCTTGGGACTGGAAGGTTATAGACAGGAAGTGGGTTGGAGGAGTTTCAGTTTCAGTTTAGCCTGATGAGGGAAATGTGATGCTGTGTGCTGGAGGAAGAAGGAGAAAAATAAAATACAGTTAAAGCGTTCTCTCTTGAATTCCTTATACCTTGTGGACATTACAACTGGCGACGAAGCTGGGATCCAATCACCTGCTGCTGTGAGTACTAACCCCTGCTTTACCGCTTCACGCGCCAGGGCCACTGAGAGACTCCATCATGGCTGACTACTTGCACACGTTTCCACTGTTTGATATGACTGATATCATTAATCTCTCCCATACCTGGAGAAAATGGCTAAACCAGTTTGAGAACTTTCTGAAAGCTATGGACATAAAAGAGGAGAAAAGAAAGAGAGCCGTGTTCCTGCACTGCGTCGGCACAGGAGTCTATGAGATATACAGCACATTACCTGCAGCAGAGACAGACATGTACAGCAACTGCACCAAAGCTCTCACTGACTACTTCAACCCTAAACAGCACATCAGATATGAAAGATACAAGTTCAGGATTGCTAAGCAGCTTCCAGAAGAATCCATAGACACCTATGTCACAAGGCTAAAAGAGCTAGCCCATGGATGTGCATTTACGGATGTAGATGATGACATCCTAACTCAAGTAATTGTCACCTGCTCGTCTAATAACATAAGGCGTAAAGCTCTGCAGCAGGATCTCTCTGCATGATTTACTCAAGATGGCCCGTGCTATAGAGATAGCAGATCATCAGGCCACCGCAATGGAGAATGGGGATAATCTACATGTGCATAATCTCGAACATAAAAGTGCACAAGACAAGCAAGCCCCGAAACAGAAGAAATGCCATAGATGTGGGCAAGATTTCCCTCACCACCTGAACAAATGTCCAGCTATAGGACACACATGCAGTAAATGTGGAAAAGGGAACCATTTTGCAGCTGTCTGCAAGTCAGCGCACAACAAGTCTCCTCTGTCTATGACAAAGTCGGCGAATATAAAAATGATAAATCAGGATACCGAAGAAATGTCTGTGGCTGAGAACTACGTGTTCACGACCTCTGTCACTGGCTCAGTGCAGGCTCCCTGTATCACGCTCACCATCTGTCACACGGATATCACCTTTACAATAGATATGGGAGCTTCAGTGGATATCATAGACAGCAATGCATATGAACAATTGAAAACAAAGCCAGTCTTACAGCAAGTGCATACTAAAATCTTTCCATATGGCTCTAAAATACCTCTAGGTACAATGGGACAATTTGACGCTGAACTAAATCGAAAGGTCATTGCTCCCTGCTGATTCTCCTGGATCTCTCTGCCGCTTTTGACCCCTAGTGATCACCAGCTCCTCCTCACTATGCTCCGATCTATAGGCCTCAAGGACAAAGCCCTCTCCTTGGTTCTCCTCCTACCTCTCTGACCGCTCCTTCACTGTATCTTTTGCCGACTCCTCTTCCTCTCCTCGTCCCCTTACTATCGGGGTCCCGCAGGGCTCAGTCCTAGGCCCAATCCTCTTCTCTCTATACACTGCCCCTATTGGACAAACAATCAGCAGATTTGGGTTCCAGTATCATCTCTATGCTGATGACACCCAATTATACACTTCTTCCCCTGACATCACCCCTACCCTAATTCAAAATACCAAGGATTGTCTGTCTGCTGTCTCTAACATCATGTCCTCCCTCTATCTGAAACTAAATCTCTCCAAAACCGAACTTCTTGTGTTTCTCCCCTCTACTAACCTCACTCTACCTAACATCGAAATAACCCTGGAGGGTTCAACCATAACTCCCAAACAGCATGCCCTCTGTCTTGGGGTCATATTCGACACCGAACTTTCCTTTACTCCCTATATCCGATCACTCACTCGCTCTTGTCACCTGCATCTTAAAAACATATTCAGAATCCGACCTTTTCTCACCTTTAAAACTGCTAAGGCTCTTACTGTCGCTCTTATCCATTCTTGTCTGGACTACTGCAACTCTCTTCTGATCGGTCTCCCTCTTACCAAACTTTCTCCTCTCCAATCCATCTTGAATGCGGCAACCAGGGTCATATTTGGGTCACCCTCCAAGGGCTGTAGGGTACTCGGTACCAGGCCGGTGTCAGGGGGAAAGGTGTCACAGCGGCGGTGACCCGGTCCATGTCCCTGGGCGCCCAAATCAATGGTGGTTTGTAGTTAATGAAGTGGAATAGTTCGTGACACCACCTGTGGTGTTTGGCAAGCAAGATGTTAAGCCAACGCTGCGTGCAGATCCTCTGAGGCTGATGGTGTTTTGCAGCATAGATGGTATAGCTCCCCACAGGTGAAGCTGTAACCCCAGGGCAGTGTATAGGCGCAGGCAGTGTGAGGAATGTTGGTACCCAGATGTAGCACATCACTTGTGCTGACGGTATTGGCGCACAAGTGTATGGAAGACACCAGGGCTTGCAGTTCCAAAGCTTTACTCACAGTTCGTGGTACACACTGGTGCCTGCCTCCATGCCGTGTCCTCCGGGGCAGAGACTCAATCAACCTCCCGGGCAAGTCAGGCTTTTCCTCTCCAACACTCCGCCAACATGTACCTTTCCTGAACGACTCCTCTATTGCGCCTTTTAGTGTGAAGAGCTCCAGTACTATGGTACTCTGAAGTTCCTCCTGTCAGATGTTCCTAACAACTCTACTTGTATGACAGACAGCTGTAGCCTCTATCAGGGACTCATAGAATCATAGAATCATAGAATCGTAGAGTTGGAAGGGACCTCCTGGGCCATCTGGGCCAACCCCCTGCTCAAAGCAGGATTCGCTAAATCATCCCAGTCAGATGTCTGTCCAGCCTCTGTTTGAAGACTTCCATTGAAGGAGAACTCACCACTTCTCGTGGCAGCTTGTTCCACTCATTGATCACTCTGTCAAAAAGTTTTTTCTAATATCTAATCTGTGTCTCCTCCCATTCAGTGTCATCCCACTGCTTCTAGTCTTTCCTTGTGAAAATGAGAATAAAGTTGATCCTTCTACAATGTGACAGCCCTTTAGATATTTTTAGACAGCTATTAAGTCTCCTCTCAGTCTTCTCTTTTGCAAACTAAACATTCCCAAATCCTGCAACCTTTCCTCATGAGACAGGGTTTGCAGACCGGCCACCATTCTGGTCGCTCTTTTCTGAACTTGCTCCAGTTTGTTTTTTTTAAAATGTGGTGCCCAAAACTGGAAACAATATTCCAGATGAGGTCTGACCAAAGAGGAGTAGAGGGAAATAATTGACTTCACGTGATCTAGACTGTATGCTTCGGTTAATACATCCTAGAATTGTATTTGCCTTTTTTGCTGCTGCATCACACTGTTGACTCATATTCAGTCTGTGATCTATTAGTGTACCCAAGTCTTTTTCACATGTGCTGTTGCTTAGCCCTATTCCTCCCATTCTTTATATGCTTTTTTCATTTTTATTGCCCAGATGTAGTACTTTGCATTTTTCCCTATTAAAAACCATTCTGTTAGTTGCTGCCCACTTCTCCAGTTTATTTATATCTTTTTGAATCATCTCTCTCTTCTCTAGTATTAGCTATCCCTCCTAGCTTTGTGTCATCAGCAAATGTAATCAGTTTACCATCAATTCCTTCATCTAAATCGTTGATAAAGATGTTGAACAATACAGGGCCCAGGACAGAGCCCTGTGGTACCCCACTTGAGACATTCTTCCAACTGGATGTGCAGCTATTTATGACCACTCTTTGGGTCCGATCACTAAGCCAGTTATGAATCCACCTAACAGTTGCCTTGTCCATTCCATACTTAGTCATTTTTAAATAAGGATTGTATGAGAAACTTTGTCAAATGCTTTGCTGAAGTCAAGATATACTATATCTACAGCATTTCCTTGATCCACCCAATCAGTGATTCCGTCATAGAAGGAAATTAAGTCAGTCTGACATGACTTACTAGTTACAAACCCATGCTGACTCTGTTTAATCAATTCATTCTTATCCAGGTACTGACATACATGTTGTTTAATAATTTGTTCAAAGATCTTTCCTGGTATAGAAGTCAGACTCACCGGCTTATAGTTGCCTGGGTCCACCTTCTCCCCTTTTTGAAGATAGGAACAACATTTGCTCTTCTCCAGTCTTCTGGGACTTCTCCTGTTCTCCAAGAATTTTCAAAGATTATGGAGAGGGGTTCAAATAGTTCTTCTGCTATCTCCTTCAGTACTCTGGGGTGTAATTCATCTGGACCTGGAGACTTGAATTCATTTAGGTTAGCTAAGTGTTTCCTCACTATCTTTCTGTTTATAGATATCCTGGATTCTTCTATTCCCTTAATAGGACAGTGAAGAACAGTTGATGTTACATTTCCTTTCTAAGAGAAAACAGATGCAAAATAGGAATTTAAAAGTTCTGCCTTCTCAACATCCTGTCTTACCATTTCATCATTTTCATCCTGTAAAAATCCTAAAGCATCTTTGACTTTTCTTTTACTTTTGACATATCCCCAAAATCCTTTATTATTGCTTTTGACATCTCTTGCAAGCCTCAATTCATTGTCAGCTATAGATAATCTGATTTGTGCCCTGCAGGTTCTGAAGACAGCATTATATTCTTCTTTAGATATACCTCCCTCTTTCCATTTTATAAACATTTTTTTCTTCCTTTTTAGCATGTGCTTAAGTTCTGTGTTTATCCATCCTGGTTTCCTTAAATGCTTTCTATTCTTCTGTCTTTTTGGAATTGTTAACAATTGTGCTTTAAGAATTTCATTTTTCAAGATTTCCCATCCTTCCTGGACATTTTTGTCTTTAAGGATATCCAGCCATTGGATCCCTCCAATTCTCTTTCTGAATCCCTTAAAATCTGCCTTTCTCCAGAGTCCTGGCTCTCTATTCAGTTGCTGTTGTGCCCCAAGTCTTGTATGGTAGTAGTGCATTTACAGCGAACTACTCCACCGGTGTCTGCTGCAGAACGATAAGTGTCCATACAACCTCGGGGACCTGGCCCTGGCCTTGCGCTGAGAACCTATAGTCAGGGTTCCTCTTCCAACCCATAACTCCTCTCTGTTCTTCTACTACTTCGTTCCGCGCTGTTCCTTCTCTCTCTTATAGAAGCTTAGGTTGCAGTTCTACGTCTTTCTCCTTCTGTTCCTTTCCCGTGCCAGCTGGCTCAGGTCACTGAGGCAGCTGCAGCACTCCTTCCTCTCTCTCTCGGACCCGTCCTCAGTCTCTCCTGAGTGACTGTCCTCCCGCCTGACCTCCCGTCAGACTGACCTGTAATTCCAAACCTTCCCAACCTTTTATATATCTCAACTTCACCCACCTCCCAGCACATCTCGTGTTACAAAGCAAGGACCCACGAAAGCTGCTCTGCTACCCTCTTAGCATGGAGCCGCAATCTGGTCCATTGCTGAACTATCCTGTTTGTGGGTGCAGGTGTTGGAGTGTGGAAAGGAGTTCCCAACTTATCTAGGTGGTGGGGCACTACACCTTAGGAGAAGGTGCAGTACCTCTGTGGCGACTGAGCCTCAGGGGCGCCACATATTTCTGTCAAGCCGCTTCACCGATGCCTCCATTTTGTGCCAGTCATTACACTGGCTACCTATTCGCCACAGGGTCCAGTATAAACTCATCTCTCTCCCACAAAGCTCTCTACAGTTCTGCACCGCCTTATATCTCATCTCTGTCTATCGCCCTACACGTGCCCTCCATTCTACAAATGACCTAAGACTAACATCCCCCATAATCCGAACCTCGCACATTCCGTCTCAAAGACTTCTCTCGTGCTGCGCCAGTTCTCTGGAATGCACTTTCCCAGATGATCAGACTGATACCTAGCCCCGACCTATTCAAGCGCGCTTTGAAAACCCATCTCTTCAAACAAGCCTACCACATCAACTACTCAGTACACTAAATTTGCCCTGTTCCCTCCTTCCAAATATTATTCTGAATCTGCACCCTACTATTCATCTGTCTCCACACCCTCCATGCACACGATAACTGCACTTGATACTTGACTTGCACTTAAACACATGGGCTGATGACGGGATCAGGCAGCTTTATATGAAAATCCCTATTTATTATAATTGCCAGACCTGAATTAACAAGCACTTTTCACCTACTGTGTCCCCCCCATTTCCTTGTAGAGTGTAAGCTTGCGAGCAGGGACCCCACTCCTAATGTCACTGTTTGAATTGTCTTAACTTGTATTGAATTTATTGTCTGTACATATCCCCGCTTAATTGTAAAGTGCTGCGGAATATGTTGGCGCTATATAAATAAAAATTATTATTATTATTATTATTATTAACTTAGCTGTAAAGAAAATAGGCAGAAAACCACTTTTCACCCAATACAAGGACCAGGAGGCTGTCTTCTCAGCTATCACACTGCCCTGAAGCCCAGGACTCATTCAGATTATTCATACTATAACTGACCCAGCGGATCTGGATTTACAGGCCATGGTGAACAGCTTTTCCTCCTTATTTAGTGGTTTGGGAAAACTAAAGAACTCTCAAGTGCTTCTTCATGTAGATGACAGTGTTCGTCCAGTAGTCCAGGCTCACAGGCACATTCCATTTCACCTGAGAAAGAAGGTAGAAAAGGAACTCCAATTGTTCATGGATGAGGAACTCAAGCTGAGCACAATCGTGCTCTATATGCCATCTTCGAATGCCTGCTCTCTGCTGGACTCACTTTAAGCAAAGAGAAATGTGAATTTGATAAAAGTTCATTGGAGTTCTATGGTCACATCTTCTCAGCGGAAGGAGTACGACCTGATCCCAAGAAAGTGGAGTCCATCAGAGCAGCCTCAATTCCACAGAATGCCAGTGAAATGCGCTCTTTTCTTGGGATGGCCAGCTACTGTGCTAGATACATTCCAAATTTTTCAACAATCAGCACTCCGCTAAGAGAACTTACAAAACAAAGTTGTGTCTTTGAATGGTCCCAGGACTGTCAGGTCTCTTTTGACACAATTAAAAATGAACTCTGCTCAACAACACCCATGGCCTATTTTGATCCAGCTCTTCGAAATGAACTGATTCTGGATGCCAGTCCTGTGGGACCGGGTACTATTTTAGCGCAATACAAGGATGACAACCAAAGTCCCCACATCATTTCTTATGCAAGCAAAAGCTTAACAAGTATTGAAAGAAAATATTCACAACCTGAAAAACAAAGCTTGGCAGCTGTCTGAGGATGTGAATACTTTCACTTATTTCTCTATGGAGCTCCCTTCACCATTGTCACAGATCATCAAGCTCTCCTTACAATTTTTGGAAATCCCCGAGCTAAAATGCCTGCACGGATCGAGCGATGGGGTCTACGTCTACAGGACTACAATTACAAAATTGTTCACAAACCTGGAAAATATAGCAATCCGGCTGATTATCTCTCAAGACATCCTGTGAATGATGCTATACCTGGGCATTCCTCCATGGAAGAATACATACGATTTGTTGCAGCTCACGCCGTGCCAAAAGCACTTTCTGTTGATCAGTTTGAGAATACAACAACAAGTGACAAGACACTCTGTGCCTTAATATAAATCATCCAAAATCGAAGGTGGCATGAAATTCAAAAGGAAAAATTTCCTGATTCCGGGATTGATCTGAAGGAATTAAAACTATTTTCAAATGTACGTGAGGAATTGTCAGTCACTGAAGAGCATCTCATCCTTCGAGGTACCAAACTGGTTGTACCTAAGGCCTTGCACAACTTAGTCATACAGATAGCACACGAAGGTCATCTGGGAATTGTTGATACAAAAAAGTTACTCAGAAAAAGTGTGGTTCCCAAATATGGATGAATTGGTGGAAGAGAAGATTAGACATTGCTCCACTTGTCAATTAATTAGGCCATCATCAAAGTTAGAGCCACTACAAATGTCTCCATTACCCACTGCTCTCTGGGAGGAAGTGGCCGTCGACATATATGGGCCATTACCAAGTGGCCAATACATTCTAGTAACAATTGAAGAATATTCTAGATACCCTGTTATTTCATTCATCTCTTCAATGTCTGCTAATAGAACTGGACGACATATTCTCTGCTTATGGCATTCCAAGATTAAAACAGACAATGGACCTCCATTCAATGGACATATATTTACACAGTTTTCTGAATACTTAGGGTTCAGCCACTGGAAAATCACACCTTGCTGGCCACAAGCCAATGGAATTGTAGAACGCTTCATGCACACTAAGGGAAAATTAATCAAGGCAGCCAGTCTGGAGCACACCCCACTGATACAGTCACTATACATGTTCTTGCGCAATTACCACAATACGGCACATTCCAAAACTAATGCTGCTCCATCGCATCTAATGTTCAGCCGAACTCTTCACATATGGATCCCTGAGGTGACCAGCCATCCCCTACCAAGTGACTCTTCAGTGCGATCAACAGATTTCTCTAACAAGCAAGCCATGAAACATTATGCAGACAGAAGACGAAGGGCACAGCCAAGTGCCATCAAAAGAGGAAAGACTAGAAGCAATGGGATGAAACTGAATGGGAGGAGACACAGATTAGATATTAGAAAAAACTTTTTGACAGTTAGAGTGATCAATGAGTGGAACAGGCTGCCACGAGAAGTGGTGAGTTCTCCTTCAATGGAAGTCTTCAAACAGAGGCTAGACAGACATCTGACTGGGATGATTTAGCGAATCCTGCTTTGAGCAGGGGGTTGGACCAGATGGCCCAGGAGGTCCCTTCCAACTCTACGATTCTATGATTCTATGATTCTATGATTCTAGGTGATGTCGTTGTTGTGCGTCAAAGATCAACCAACAAAACCTAAGCTGTATATAGTCCAGCAAGATATAATGTTACTGAGAGAAGGGGCAACATGGTCAAGGCTGAGCAAGATGGACACTCTATAACCCGAAATTCCTCACATTTTAAAATCATACCGCCGAACAATGGTAATGAACTCCCACCGGTGGAAGATTTGGTACCCGACGGTGGAGAGTGCCAACAGGGGGTAGTTTATCCGACAGCAATGGACTCCCCCAATGAACCCAGACATTACCCTACATGGGAAAGAAGGGCTCCATCGAGACTTATTGAAGAGATGTAATTAAAATGCCTGATTTGGAATTGAACAAATAAGACAATACAGACATATGTCTTTTCTTGGATGTTTCTTTTTTTTGTTTTGTTTTTTTCGTTCTTCTTTTCTCTTTTCGTGTTGATGCCTTGTTTTTGAGGTTGGTAATATGTAAAAAAAAAAAAAAAAAAAAAGAAAGAAAGAGGGATGATGTAATGTATAATAATTTGACCTGTCTCTTTAAGAAAGGAAATCTTGTGACTGAGAGGTTAGAGACAGGAAGTGGGTTGGGGGAGTTTTAGTTTCAGTTTAGCCTGATAAGAAAAATGTAATGCTGTGCACTCGAGGAAGAAGGAGAAGAATAAAGTACAGTTAAAGTGTTCTCTCTTGAGTTCCTTATACCGTGTGGACATTACAATCACCAAACAAATGAAAATATTATACAAAGATAACGCAAGTAATCACAAAATGCAGTCTTGTACGTAAATGAAGGTCTTTATTATTAAGGGAAAAAGAAATCCAAACCCACAGGGCCCTGTGTAAAAAAGTGATTTCCGCCTAAACCAAATAACTAGAGATGAGCGACTTTGCCTTTTTTCGGGTCGAGTCGGGTTTCATGAAACCCGACTTTCGCAAAAGTCGGGTTGAACAAAATCGGCCGACTATAGGGAAAAGTCGGAGGCCGACTGAAACACAAAACCCAATGCAAGTCAATGGGGAAGCAAGGTCGGCAGGGAGTGGAAGTAAACACAAGTGCAGTGCCCATTTCAATGCCAAAAACATCAATTCTTATAACTGAAGCTTGTCAACCTTAATTTACTTTCTAATAATAGTTGCACTTTGAAAACTTGGGGTTATTTGGCTAAAGTTGTGGGGGGGGTTGGGCTGGCTCCAGGTTTTCATGTGCCCTAGGCCAAATAGTGTCAGTGCACCCCTTTAACACATACCACAACTCATGATGCTCCGATACGCCACAGAAATATAGGTATAGTACAATGACACATACTTCACAGCTTGCATGACATGACTTATCTATTTTAAATTGTACAATAGCTCAAAAACAGGACAGTATATTACTCCATTCAGTGTTATGGCCTCCACATTGTGCGCCATACAGAATAATGAGCCCCATATATTTCTCCATACCAAATAATTAGTCACATATAATGTTACATACAGTATCTGATGAGCTCCACATAATGCTCCATATATAATGGGCCCCACTTGTAATGCTCCAGTGTATAATGTGCCCCTTAGATGCTGATCCAGTGTCTGATCTGCCCCATTTACATTGCTCCAGTACATAATGGGCCTCATGGATGATGCTCCAGTGAATGATGGGCTCCAATAATGCTCCATATATAATGGGCCCAACTTGTAATGCTCCAGTGTATAATGTTCCCCTTAGATGCTGCTCCAGTGTCTGATCTGTCCCATTTACATTGCTCCAGTACATGATGGGCCTCATGGATGATGCTCCAGTGTATGATGGGCTCCAATAATGCTCCATATAATGGGAGCCATTTGTAATGCTCCAGTGTATAATGGGCCCCTTAGATGCTGCTCCAGTGTCTGATCTGCCCCATTTACATTGCTCCATTACATGATGGGCCTCACATATAAAGCTCCAGTGTATGATGGGCTCCAATAATGCTCCATATATAATGGGCCCCATTTGTAATGCTCCAGTGTATAATGTGCCGCTTAGATGCTGATCCAGTGTCTGATCTTCCCCATTTACATTTCTCCAGTACATGATGGACCCTATTTTTAATTAACCCAGGCATGGTAAGTGAAAAGAGCTCCATGGAGTAATCTGAGGTGTGTGCTTCCACATCCTTCACTTTTGGTGTGGGTGAAGGACACAAGGAAAGGGGTTGCTCCTGACCAGAAGCCTGCAGTTACGACTCAGTGTTTGCATTTTTTACAACTTCAGAAGAGGAGGCGATAGAGCTGGAGGCTGTTTCAGCAATGTAAGCCACAAACAATTCCTGATACTCCGGCTTTAAAAGCAGTCTACCTACTCCCAGAAAAGGGAGCCTTTCAGGCCTTCCAGAGCTACACCATGATGCTGGCTCAACACCTCCTGCCTTAGCTGCTATTGTGTTTTTGGCACTACCAGCAGATGCACCACCACCATCATTACCAGGTGGCCCTCCACGCCCACTTCCGTGTCCTCTTCCACCATACTTCCTCATGTTTTTGAAAATGGACCCAAAATACCAGCAGATATATGGTACTGTATCAGAAGGGTACAGCTCTATACAGTCTATGGATAACCGTAAATCTCCATATATATTTCATGAGGCATATACAGATGCTCACAGGCTCAGTATGGATTACCCAATAAAATAACAAGTTGAAAGAGGGTACAGTATCACCAGATACAAGGTAAATAAAGTATAGTGTAAACATTCTGATTCTCTGTATAAATTTCAGGAGGCAGACACAAACGCTCCCAGGCCCAGTATGGATTACACAAGAATATGAAAAGCTGTAAAAGGGTAATGTAACACAAGTGTACAGCTGTATACAGTGTTGGGGTAATCTTAAAGTTCCAAATATATTGCCGGAGTAACAGACAGACGTTTACAGGCTCATTATGGATTACACCAGAATCTAAATAGCTGAAAAGGTTACTGTATCAGAAGCGTTCTGCTGTATACAGTGTTGGCCAAATTGAAAATATCGGTATATATTTCAGTAGTCACCCTCAGACGCTCACTCAGTTTGGTTTTGACCATAATAAAAAATGTTGTAAAAAAGGTCCTGAATAACAAGCTAGCAAGTATATATTTTTGAAATCTCCATATAAATAGTCCCGTAGTCACTCTCAGATGTCTGAGACACAGTATGGATTAGACCGTAATGCTAAATGTCGAACAAAGGTACTGTATAACAAGATACAAGCTGTATCGAGTATAATGTATACATTTGTTTCTCCGATTCACCGTATGTATAGAAGGCGTAACCCACACATGCTCACTCACTATGGATGATGTAGGGAAGGTGGACTGACAGACAAACCAGCCTGTAGTGAGAAGCAGAGGTGTAGCGCAGTGCAGGTGTGGAACCGCTAAGATAAAGAGAAAGGGTGCAGTGTTTTAGCTTGCCCATTGAAGGGCAGTGGAGAGCGTAGGAGTGGGACTGAATAACTGCCATTGGTCAGAGAAACTGTTAGGTGATGGTGGGCGGAGTTACCAGAACTGGAAGTATAAAAGGCTGAGGAAAGGTTCTGGAAGAATCAGTCAGCGAAGGGAGCACAGTAAAGAGGAAGTTCTTCTGAGGAAATAGAGACAGAGGAAAGCTGCAGAGAGGACTGACAGTTGAGGCGGTCACGGGGGCTGGGCCAGAGGACTGTAGCCGCAGACGAAGACGGCCTGGGGCTATCATATGGACGGTGTGCTCAGACTGGTGCAGCCCTGTGGTGGTGGGGCCTAGGACAGACACAGTGGAAGAGCCACAGATGATGCCACGATTATAGTTACAAAGGAAGTGAAGGTACCGGGGCCTGTGTACAGAGAAGTGTGAAACGGCTGTGGTGAATTGCTGTTGTCGACAGAAGGATGGGCACTAAAAACGGACCTGTTCAATACAAACTCTGTCTCAGTCTCCTGTTTGTCTGCGGCAAGAAGAGGGTCCCCCCCCCACAGTTGGTTATCCTACAGATGATACCTTAATACAAATTTTTGAAACAAGGTACTGTATCAGCACATACCAGGTGTGTCCAGTCTAGGGATAAATTTCCGTCTATACTTCTGTAGTCAGACACAGACACTCACAGGCTCACTATGTATTACACCAGAATTAAAAAAGTAGAAAAAGGGAAAGGTATTCATAGCGTACACCAGTATACAGTGTTGTGGTGCTTTTAAATTTTCGTATAGATTTCAATCTCAGTATTCCTGTCCAGAATCTCCGCTACTGGAAACTACATGGATACAAGTATAGATGCAAAGTCGAGTGTTAGCAGAATTTTTGTAATTACTCATTGCGGGAAAACCTCCCAGTAGATGATGCAGTGGCGATGCAGACCCTCAATTACTGTGTCTGTGGAGAAAGCGAAAAAGGTTCTTTGTGAAGAAAGGATTGCTTTATCGCAGTAGCTTGGATCACATCACCGTTATTCGTCTCCATCAAATTGTGATCACAGGGAGAGCTGTAGACATGGTCCTCACTGCCTATCATGATGTGTCTTGTCATTTTGGAGTGCAAAAGACAGAAGCCACAGGGCGTAGGCAATTTTGTGACTATCACAGCTGTGAAAGGTGATCATAAACCACCACTGCATCCGCTTGAAAGTTGATGTCCATTTCAAATGGTAGCCATTGAACATCTGAAGGTAGAGGCCAGCAAAACAGGCCACAGCTACATCTTAACCATCATTGACCAATACACCAAATTTCCAGTGGCCGTCCCTGTGAAGGATTTAACTGCCCAGACTACACAGCGGTGGAGCAGGGAGAGGTAAGTGTTGCAAGTGCTGTGGCCATGACCAAGCAGGGGGGGCACAATCGTGGACGATGGTACTGGCACAGGGCCCCTCATAGTACACTTTTGTGTCTGGCAGCGAGTGGGCCCTCCCAACGTCTGAGACACTGTATTGTACTATGTGCCTATTGTACTATGTTGGCCATCAGTGGGCCCATCCACCTGTTCAGAGCAATGGCACTTGCCCGGGTGCGCCACGTCTTGACCCCAGCTGTTGGGGGAGAGGTGAGGAGCCCAGTTAGGGAGGTTTAAAAATTGGCATATGTAGATGTGTTGGCTGGAAATTCAGCTGCTGCAAAGGGCGGAATTGGGCAAGTCTGAGGAAGAGGAGGAAAAAATCGAGGCACTTTTCTGGTAACCTATGTATTATCAGGGGAAGCTGGGACAAAATCCTTGGAAACCCATGCATGGTTCATTTTAATGAAGGTTAGATCATCCACATTTTGGGTTGACAGACGGGTCCTTTTTTCTGTCAGGATTGATCCAGCTGCACTGAAGACTCTTTCCGATAGCACACTTGCAGCTGGGCAAGCGAGCTCCTGTAAGGCATATTGTGTCAATTCAGGCCAGGTGTCCAGTTTAGCGGCCCAATAGTCAAAGGGGAATGACCTGTGTGGGAGAACATCGATATGGGAGGAAAAGTAGTTTGTAACCATAGTTGACAACTGCTTTCTCCTGTCACTTTCCATCGATGCAGTATTACTAGTTGTGTGAGCGGTACTTGAAAAATCAGTCCACAACATTGTCATGAAACCCCTGTCTCCAATGCCACTTCTGCTGTGTGCACCACGAACACCTCTGCCAAGCTGCCCCCGGCCCGTACGGCTCGTGTGAGATCCATCACCGCTGCTGTGTGCTGGGAATGCCTCAAGCAACCGATTTACCAGAGTTGCTTGTTTATTAGCCAATATTAGGTCAAGGTTCTCCTGTGGCATGATGTTTTGTAATTTGCCTTTACAGCGTGGATCCAGGATGCTGGCCAACCAGTAGTCATCATCGTTCATCATTTTGGCAATGCGTGGGTCCCTTTTTAGGATCTGCAAGGCATAATCTGACATGTGGGCCAATGTTCCCGGTGTCAATGATGCACTGCGAGTGCTGGTTGGAGGAGCACTTTCTGGCAAATCCACATCCCTCCAGTCACGCACAAACCCTGTACCAGACCTTGCCACGCCAACATTTTCACTTGCCCCACGAGATGCATCCTCCTCCCCTAAGTAATCATCCCCATCATCCTCCTCCTCCTCCTCTTCTTCCTCCACCTCGTCCAGGAGAGGTCCCTGAGCAGACAATGGCTGAATGTCATCAAGGATTCCCTCCTCCTCTTCCTCCTCATCAACATTGGCTGCAGACGCCTGCTCCTTAAGGTGCGTCAAAGTTTGCATGAGCAGACGCATAAGTGGGATGCTCATGCTTAGGATGGCGTCATCTGCGCTTACCAGCCGTGTGCATTCCTCAAAACACTGAAGGACTTTACAGAGGGCTTTCAGCTTCGTGTATGGTGGTATAGTGTGCGGGAAGGGGCACCTGAGTCTCATCAGGGTCAGAATCTGGCTCTGTACACTGCGAGGACAATGTAGTGCTCTGAGTGAATGTACCAGCAGAATCATCCATCAGCGGATGTGCATCAGTGCACTCCATGTCAGATTCATCTTGGCCTGGGTAATTCACCATTTGACTTGATAATCCAGGCATGGTATGTGAAAACAGCTCCATGGAGTAATCAGTAGTATGGCCTGCGTCATCCTTCAATCTTGGTTGGGGTGAAGGACACAAGGAAAGGTGTGGCTCATGAACATGAGCTTCCAATGACGACTCAGTGCTTTTACTTTTTACAACTGAAGAAGAGGAGGCGATAGAGCTGGAGGCTGAGTCAGCAATGTAAGACAAAACTTTTTCCTGCAGCTCTGGCTTTAAAAGCGGTTTGCCAACTCCTAGAAAACTAAGCGTTCGAGGCCTTATGTAGCCAGACGATGACGCAGGCTCAACACCTCCTGCATTCGGTCCTATTTTGCTCTTGCTACTACCATCAGATCCACCACCAACACCATCATTACCAGCTGCCAACCCCCGCCCAATTCCATGGCCTCTCCCACCAGCCTTCCTCATTTTTGGTAGAATCATGGAATCATAGAATCATAGAATCGTAGAGTTGGAAGGGACCTCCTGGGCCATCCGGTCCAACCCCCTGCTCAAAGCAGGATTCGCTAAATCATCCCAGTCAGATGTCTGTCCAGCCTCTGTTTGAAGACTTCCATTGAAGGAGAACTCACCACTTCTCGTGGCAGCCTGTTCCACTCATTGATCACTCTAACTGTGAAAAAGTTTTTTCTAATATCTAATCTGTGTCTCCTCCCATTCAGTTTCATCCCATTGCTTCTAGTCTTTCCTTGTGCAAATGAGAATAAAGTTGATCCTTCTACAATGTGACAGCCCTTTAGATATTTGTAGACAGCTATTAAGTCTCCTCTCAGTCTTCTCTTTTGCAAACTAAACATTCCCAAATCCTGCAACCTTTCCTCATAAGACAGGGTTTGCAGACCGGTCACCATTCTGGTCGCTCTTTTCTGAACTTGCTCCAGTTTGTTGATGTCTTTTTTAAAATGTGGTGCCCAAAACTGGACACAATATTCCAGATGAGGTCTGACCAAAGAGGAGTAGAGGGAAATAATGACTTCACGTGATCTAGACTGTATGCTTCTGTTAATACATCCTAGAATTGCATTTGCCTTTTTTGCTGCTGCATCACACTGTTGACTCATATTCAGTCTGTGATCTATTAGTATACCCAAGTCTTTTTCACATGAGCTGCCACTTAGCCCTATTCCTCCCATTCTATATTTGCTTCTTTCATTTTTATTGCCCAGATGTAGTACTTTGCATTTCTCCCTGTTAAAAACCATTCTGTTAGTTGCTGCCCACTTCTCCAGTTTATTTAAATCTTTTTGAATCCTCTCTCTCTCTTCTCTAGTATTAGCTATCCCTCCTAGCTTTGTGTCATCAGCAAATTTAATCAGTTTACCCTCAATTACTTCATCTAAATCGTTGATAAAGATGTTGAACAATACAGGGCCCAGGACAGAGCCCTGTGGAACCCCACTTGAGACATTATTCCAACTGGATGTGCAGCCATTTACGACCACTCTTTGGATCCGATCACTAAGCCAGTTATGAATCCACCTAACAGTTGCCTTGACCATTCCATACTTAGTCATTTTTTCAATAAGGATTGTATGAGAGACTTTGTCAAATGCTTTGCTGTAGTCAAGATATACTGTATCTACAGCATTTCCTTGATCCACCCAATCAGTGATACCATCATAGAAGGAAATTAAGTTAGTCTGACATGACTTATTAGTTACAAGCCCATGCTGACTCTGTTTAATCACTTCATTGTTATCCAGGTATTGACATACATGTTGTTTAATAATTTGTTCAAAGATCTTTCCTGGTATAGAAGTCAGACTCACTGGCCTATAGTTGCCTGGGTTCACCTTCTTCCCCTTTTTGAAGATAGGAACAACATTTGCTCTTCTCCAGTCTTCTGGCACTTCTCCTGTTCTCCAAGAATTTTCAAAGATTATAGAGAGGGGTTCAAAAATTTCTTCTGCTATCCCTTCAGTACTCTGGGGTGTAATTCATCTGGACCTGGAGACTTGAATTCATTTAGGTTAGCTAAGTGTTTCCTCACTGTCTTTCTGTTTATAGATATCCTGGATTCTTCTATTCCCTTAATAGGACAGTGAAGAACAGTTGATGTTACATTTCCTTTCTGAGAGAAAACAGATGCAAAATAGGAATTTAAAAGTTCAGCCTTCTCAACATCCTGTCTTACCATTTCATCATTTTCATCCTGTAAAAATCCTATAGCATCTTTGACTTTTCTTTTACTTTTGACATATCCCCAAAATCCTTTATTATTTCTTTTGACATCTCTTGCAAGCCTCAATTCATTTTCAGCTTTAGATAATCTGATTTGTGCTCTGCAGGTTCTGCAGACAGCATTATATTCTTCTTTAGATATGCCTCCCTCTTTCCATTTTATAAACATTTTTTTCTTCCTTTTTAGCATGTGCTTAAGTTCTGTGTTCATCCATCCTGGTTTCCTTAAATGCTTCCTGTTCTTCCCTCTTTTCGGAATTGTTAACAAATGTGCTTTGAGAATTTCATTTTTCAAGATTTCCCATCCTTCCTGGACATTTTTGTCTTTAAGGATATCCAGCCATTGGATCCCTCCAATTCTCTTTCTGAATCCCTTAAAATCTGCCTTTCTGAAATCTAACCTTGACGTCTGAGTCTTCACAGGTCTTCCTCCTCTAGTTATCCAAAATTCTAAAATAGCATGGTCGCTACCTCCTAGGGTCCCAGCCACTTTTACCTCCTCAACCTTTTCCTCCCTGTTTATAAGGATTATAAGGTAGAAATGTAGACAAAATCCAACAAACTATATAGTAATGTAAAACAAGGTACAAGGTGTCTATAGGACAGGGGAGATTTTGAATTTCTGCAGACACTTGTGGACACTGGACACTTTTGGATTGTGTGAGGCCCACTGATATCTGAGCGCTATGTGACAGGCTCGATGGCACAGCTGTGACAAAAGTGACTAGAGGATAAGGGAGATTTTGAATTTCTGCACACACTTGTGGACACTGGACACTTTTGGATTGTGTGAGGCCCAATGAATATTTGAGCGCTATGTGACAGGCTCGATGGCACAGCTGTGACCAAAGTGACTAGAGGATAAGGGAGATTTTGGATTTCTGCAGACACTTGTGGACACTGGACACTTTTGGATTGTGTGAGGGCCACTGATATCTGAGCGCTATGTGACAGGCTCGATGGCACAGCTGTGACAAAAGTGACTAAAGGATAAGGGAGATTTTGAATTTCTGCACACACTTGTGGACACTGGACACTTTTGGATTGTGTGAGACCTAATGAATATCTGAGCGCTATGTGACAGGCTCGATGGCACAGCTGTGACCAAAGTGACTAGAGGATAAGGGAGATTTTGAATTTCTGCACACACTTGTGGACACTGGACACTTTTGGATTGTGTGAGGCCCAATGAATATCTGAGCGCTATGTGACAGGCTCGATGGCACAGCTGTGACCAAAGTGACTAGAGGATAAGGGAGATTTTGAATTTCTGCACACACTTGTGGACACTGGACACTTTTGGATTGTGTGAGGCCCAATGAATATCTGAGCGCTATGTGACAGGCTCGATGGCACAGCTGTGACCAAAGTGACTAGAGGATAAGGGAGATTTTGAATTTCTGCACACACTTGTGGACACTGGACACTTTTGGATTGTGTGAGGCCCAATGAATATCTGAGCACTATGTCACAGGCTCGATGGCACAGCTGTGACCAAAGTGACTAGAGGATAAGGGAGATTTTGAATTTCTGCACACACTTGTGGACACGGGACACTTTTGGATTGTGTGAGGCCCAATGAATATCTGAGCGCTATGTGACAGGCTCGATGGCACAGCTGTGACCAAAGTGACTAGAGGATAAGGGAGATTTTGAATTTCTGCACACACTTGTGGACACTGGACACTTTTGGATTGTGTGAGGCCCAATGAATATCTGAGCGCTATGTGACAGGCTCGATGGCACAGCTGTGACCAAAGTGACTAGAGGATAAGGGAGATTTTGGATTTCTGCAGACACTTGTGGACACTGGACACTTTTGGATTGTGTGAGGGCCACTGATATCTGAGCGCTATGTCACAGGCTCGATGGCACAGCTGTGACAAAAGTGACTAAAGGATAAGGGAGATTTTGAATTTCTGCACACACTTGTGGACACTGGACACTTTTGGATTGTGTGAGACCTAATGAATATCTGAGCGCTATGTGACAGGCTCGATGGCACAGCTGTGACCAAAGTGACTAGAGGATAAGGGAGATTTTGAATTTCTGCACACACTTGTGGACACTGGACACTTTTGGATTGTGTGAGGCCCAATGAATATCTGAGCGCTATGTGACAGGCTCGATGGCACAGCTGTGACCAAAGTGACTAGAGGATAAGGGAGATTTTGAATTTCTGCACACACTTGTGGTCACTGGACACTTTTGGATTGTGTGAGGCCCAATGAATATCTGAGCGCTATGTGACAGGCTCGATGGCACAGCTGTGACCAAAGTGACTAGAGGATAAGGGAGATTTTGAATGTCTGCACACACTTGTGGACACTGGACACTTTTGGATTGTGTGAGGCCCAATGAATATCTGAGCACTATGTCACAGGCTCGATGGCACAGCTGTGACCAAAGTGACTAGAGGATAAGGGAGATTTTGAATTTCTGCACACACTTGTGGACACTGGACACTTTTGGATTGTGTGAGGCCCAATGAATATCTGAGCGCTATGTGACAGGCTCGATGGCACAGCTGTGACCAAAGTGACTAGAGGATAAGGGAGATTTTGAATTTCTGCACACACTTGTGGACACTGGACACTTTTGGATTGTGTGAGGCCCAATGAATATCTGAGCGCTATGTGACAGGCTCGATGGCACAGCTGTGACCAAAGTGACTAGAGGATAAGGGAGATTTTGAATTTCTGCACACACTTGTGGACACTGGACACTTTTGTATTGTGTGAGGCCCAATGAATATCTGAGCGCTATGTGACAGGCTCAATGGCACAGCTCTGACCAAAGTGACTAGAGGATAAGGGAGATTTTGAATTTCTGCACACACTTGTGGACCCGGGACACTTTTGGAATGTGTGAGGGCCACTGATATCTGAGCGCTATGTCACAGGCTCGATGGCACAGCTGTGACAAAAGTAACGAGAGGATAAGGGAGATTGGATTGCTTTTAAAAAAGCAGTTTGCAGAGCAGTGGGTAAACAGCAATGCCAGCCTGTCAGGAAGCCTTAAAAGGCAGCCCAACAACCAACACCACTGATACACCACAAAATAGCCTCCCCTTGCACTGCACACACAGTGACTGGTGTGTTGTGCAGGCCAAATCGCTAGCAGCAGAAGCAGTTTTTTTTTCTTCTCAGCAGGACAAAAAAAAAAAATTGGGATTGCTTTTAAAAAAGCAGTTTGCGGAGCAGTGGGTAAACAGCAATGCAGGAATGTCAGGAAGCCTTAGAAGGCAGCCCAACAACCAACACCACTGATACACCACTATATAGCCTCCCCTTGCACTGCACACACAGTGACTGGTGTGTTGTACAGGCCAAATCGCTAGCAGCAGAAGCAGTTTTTTTTTCTTCTCAGCAGGACAAAAAAAAAAATTGGGATTGCTTTTAAAAAAGCAGTTTGCGGAGCAGTGGGTAAACAGCAATGCAGGAATGTCAGGAAGCCTTAGAAGGCAGCCCAACAACCAACACCACTGATACACCACTATATAGCCTCCCCTTGCACTGCACACACAGTGACTGGTGTGTTGTGCAGGCCAAATCGCTAGCAGCAGAAGCAGTTTTTTTGTCTTCTTCCCTGCCTAACGCTCTCCCTACAGAATCAGCAGCAACCTCTCCCTATACTGAGATCGGCAGAAGTAAGATGGCGGTCGGCGTGCACGCCCTTTTATACCCCCTGTGACGCCCACCAAAGCAAGCCAATCACTTGCATGCCCTTCTGAAAGATGGTGGTGACCCCTGCCTATGTCATCACGTTGCCCACAGTGTCCGTGGATCCTGATTGGCTGAAAAAGAGCGCTAAACAAACTTTTGGAACGCGACTTTGGCGCTTAAGTCGCCGACCTCGTGGCCGACCTCATCCTAGGGTCGGGTTTCGTTTCATGAAAACCGACTTTGCCAAAAGTCGGCGACTTTTGAAATTTTTCGACCCGTTTCGCTCAACTCTACTGAAGACTCTTTCAGATAACACACTAGCAGCAGGGCAAGCGAGCTCCTGTAAAGCATATTGTGCCAATTCAGGCCAGGTGTCCAGTTTAGAGGCCCAATAGTCAAAGGGGAATGACCTGTGTGGGAGAACATCGATATGGGAGGAAAAGTAGTTTGTAACCATAGTTGACAACTGCTGCCTCCTGTCACTTTTAATCGATGCAGTAATAGCAGTCGTGTTAGCGGTACTTGAGAAATCATCCCACAACATGGTCATTTAACCCCTGTCTCCAATGACACTTCTGCTGTTGCACCACGAACATTTCTTCCATTGTGCCCACTATGGCTTGTGGGAGAGCCAGCACTGCTGCTGTGTGCTGGGAAAGCCTCAAACAAACTGTTTACCAGAGTTGCTTGTTTGTTTGCCAATATTATCTCTAGGTTCTCCTGTGGCATGATGATGTGTAATTTCCCTTTGTAGCGTGGATCAAGGATGCTGGCCAGCCAGTAGTTGTCATCCTTCATCATTTTGGCAATGCGGGGGTCCCTTTTTAGGATCCGCAAGGCATTATTGCACATGTGGGCCAATGTTCCCAGTGTCAATGATGCACTGCCCATGGTGGGTGAAGGAGCAGTTTCTGGCAAATCCACATCCCTACAGTCACGCACAAACACTGTCCCTGACCTTGGAATGCCAAGATTTTCTTTTGCCCCCTGAGAAACATCCTCCTGCCCAAAATATTCATCTCACTCATCCTCATCCTCCTCCTCTTCCTCTTCTTCCTCCACCTCGTCCAGGACAGTTCCCTGACCAGACAATGGCTGACTGTCATCAAGGCTTCACTTCTCCTCCTCCTCCTCCTCTGCTGCAGACGCCTGATCCTTAATGTGCGTCAAACTTTGTATGAGCAGACGCATAAGTGGAATGCTCATGCTAATGATTCCGTCGTCTGCGCTTACCAGCCGTGTGCATTCCTCAAAACACTGAAGGACTTTACAGAGGTTTTTCAGCTTGGACCACTGAACACCCAACAATTCCATGTCTTCCCTCAAACTGCCTGCTCGTGTATCCTCCCACAAATGCATTACAGCATGCCTCTATTTGCGCAGCCACTGAACCATGTGCAGGGTGGAGTTCCACCTTGTTGCAATGTCTATGATTAGGCAGTGCCTGGGGAGGTGGAGCAATCGCTGCAGCTTCTGCATACAACTGGAGTGTACGGCCAAGCGATGGATGTACAAGCACAGTCTTCGCACCATATGGAGCAGGGATGTTAACTCCGGATAATTATTAAGGAAGCACTTCACCACCAGGTTCGAAGTGTGAGCCAGGCAAGGTATGTGTGTGAGTTTTGCACGGGCTATGACTGCCACAAAATTACGGCCGTTATCACTGACTGCCTTGCCTGCCTCAAGATGTAGACTGCCCAGCCATGACTCTGTTTGTCACTGTAAGTAGTCGACCAGTACCTCCGCGGTGTGTCTGTTGTCACCCAAAGACATCATCTTTAACACAGCCTGCTGACGCTTACCACTAGCTGTTCGATATTGGGACACCTCGTGTGCCACACTGCCAGCTGCGGATGTAGTGCTCGTGCGCTCTGTGGACGAGCTTTCGCTGATAGACGAGGAGGAGGAGGAAGGAAAGCCTACAGCCAACTGTTTCCTAAACCATGGGCTAGGCAGCACTGATCCACCGCCGCTGTCCCCAGTGGAGCCTGCATCCACCACATTAACCCAGTGCACAGTGGCGGACATGTAACGGCCCTGGCCATGCCCACTGGACCATGCATCTGTTGTGAGGTGCACCTTTCCACTCACTGACTGTTTTAGTGCATGGACAATGTGATCTTTCACATGCCGGTGGAGGGCAGGGATGGCTTTTTGAGAAAAGAAGTGCTGACTGGGTAGGTCATAGTGTGGGACAGCGTAGGCCATGAGGTCGCGGAACGCTTCGCTTTCAACCAAATGGGCATCATCTCTAATGAGATTAGTTTGGCAATGTAGGCGTTCAAACACAGTGTATGCGGATGAGAGGATGAGTACTTTCTTGTCCTACTCAGAGTGTCTGGTAGGATGAGTTGAATTGGAGAGCTGCATATGGGGGAAGTAGCGGTGGATCAGATGGCGTGAGAGGGGGTTGGTGATGGTATTGGTGGTGATGGCCTAGATTCAGTGTTGTGTTGCAAAACCATTGTGATTCCCTGAGTGCTTTGGCCTTGCGACGACACCTCCACATTTAGTGCTGGTGGTGTGCTTAATGGTGGCGGTGGTCTTACAGTGGTCGTAGTGATGGAGCATTGTTGGCTACCTTCAGTCGGAGCAGGTGCACATGTGCTACCTGAGGTTTTGTAGTCCATCCACGCTTGCAAGTACATGTTGATTAAATGTCTAAGCATGCAACTGGTATTCAAATTTCTGAGTTGTTTACCTCAGCTAAAGGTCCTTCCGCACTTCTTACAGGTAACCTTTGCCTCATCAGTAGGATTTTGGAAAAAGTAGTGCCACACTGCACTCTTCCTACTATGGTAAACATTTTCTGGCCTTGCACGCTGTGCTAAGATGACTGTCTGGTCAAGCTGTCCTGCAACTCTTTTAGTTTTTGTCCAATGTATTAGGACAGCTACGGGCCTGCTAGATAACTGCTGCTGCGATGTCAATGCCTGCTGATGATCCTTCTCCTTATCTGAACTATTGCCAGCGCCACCCTCCTCCCCCAATGGATGCAAATCCGGGTCCAGAACTGGGTCATCCATCACCTCCTCTTCAAAGTCTTCTGCACCTTCCTCTGTGTCACCGTGTAAGGTGATATAGTATGCGGGAAAGGGCACCTGGGTTTCATCAGGTTCAGATTCTGGCTCAATAGACTGCGAGGGCAATGTAGTTCTGTGGGTCAATGTACCAGCAGAATCATCTAGCAGTGGCTGTGCATCAGTGCACTCCATGTAAGATTAATCTTGGACTGGGGAATGCAGGGTTTGACTGGATAACCTAGGCATGGTATGTGAAAAGCGCTCCAGAGAGTAATCTGTAGTGTGGGCTGCGGCATCCTAAAGGAAAGGGTTTTTATGACCAGAACCCTGCACTGACGACTTCATGCTTGCAGGTTTCGACCGTTCAGAAGAGGAGGCAATAGAGCTGGTGGCTGTTTCGGCAATGTACGCCAAAACCTGTTCCTGATGCTCCGGCTTTTAAAACGGTTTTCCTACTCCAAGAAAAGGCAACCTTACAGGCCTTCTTGGGCCTGAGGATGACGCAGGCTCAACACCTCCTGCCTTAGCTGCTATTGTGCTTTTGAAAGGAACCAGCCGATGCACCACCATCATCAGTACCAGCTGCTCCCCCCTGCCCATGTCTGCGGCCTCTTCCACCATACTTCCTCATGTTTGGGAAAATGTACCAAAAATGCCAGCAGATTGATGGTACTGTATGAGGAGCGTCCAGCTGTGTAAGGTGCATAAAACAAATTAAATCAACGTATATATTATGTTAGTCACAGACGCTCTCACAGTATGTATTGGACCGTAATCCAACAAGCAAATATATGGAACTGTATCAGAAGTATACAGCTGTATACGATTTTTGTGCAACTATCTCCGTATATGTATTTACGGAGCGTCACATACACATGCTGACTAGGTATAAAAGTGACTGTAATGCGAGCGGCAGCTATACAATAGTGTTTGAGAATCGGACAGCTCTATACGATGTGTGTAAGGAAAATTGTCAAGCTCCGTGTATTTGTATATGGACTGACACACGCTGACTCTCTCTAGTTTAGACAGTAATCAAACAGCAGATATACGAAAATGTTTGAAAAATGGACAGGACTCTAAGGTGTAGGTCTGGAAAAACGTAAAAACTCCTCGTTTTTTTTTTCCAGAGTCACACACAGGTAGCTTCTATTTGTCCGTGCTAGAAGGCGGTACACGGTAGTGTGTGAGGAGTGTACACCGCTGTACGGTGTGTGTATGTAAAATTGTCAAGCTCCGTGTATTTGTATACGGACTGACACACGCTGTCTGTTAGGCGTCAGGTTTCTGCGTCTGCTCTGCAGGAATCCAGAGCCTCACATTCTGCGGTCTCGTGCTGTCTTTCTACTGCAGAGGAGATTGCTTTGCAGCAGACCGATCCAGAGACTAAGCCCCTCTGTGCTCCTACTAAGCATGCTCATGAGACGATCTCCCATTGGAGATCGGGAGTCATGTGCCCAGGTCCTGTTCCAGATCACATTGGTCCATCTCGGAGATCTGGAAGGTCCCGCATGGCTATAAAAAGCGTGCATGGCCGTTCCGCCACGCGCTAGTATAGACTATACTGCTATGGGTGAATGGTGACGGATGCATGATTCTGGTGACTGACTCATTTGAAACCCCTTCCCTCTCATAATATGCATGTGGATAGGGAATTAGTTTTGCAGTCAGCGCCAGTCAGTGGCAAGCCTTAAGCCACTGTGCTCACCGCCCCGCTATGCTAGCGTCCAACATCGCGCTTGCTTTCTGCTTTGTCGTCGAGTGGCAGTGTCCTACGCCGAGCTGCAGTTGCAGCCCTCCTTGGCGTCCACAGAAGCGACGCCGCACACACGGTAGGTCTAAAGGGACGCAGCTCCTCTATCTTGAGTCTTGCTCCTGTGACCAGATATGTGTGCATGTGTGCATTTACCTGAAGCCTGTGTCACTAATAGGTTCAGCGTTTGTATGTTTTTTGTTGCGGCACCTCTGTTTGTGAACAGAGGCCGCTCTGCGCACTCTGGGTGAAGTTTAACCCATGTGCATCATACTGCCATATTGCTTGTCTGCCACCACTTAGCAGCAGTTATACCACCTACTGCACGGTGGACCCTGAGCTGCGAATGCACTTTACTATTATTTTATTTAGTGCGCTCCGCCGTTCCTAACATTATACTAGCGCCAGGGTCTGGCTAGTGATGGCAGATCAGCAGCAACTCCTTCAGTGCATTCGCCAGCTAGAGGGCTGGTTGGCTACTCTTGAGAGTGTCATCGCAGCAGCGAAGTCTTCGGAGGCTGCTGTACAGGCGATTGCCGAGGCGGTTTCCCGTATGTCCACGTCCTCCCACACGCCAACAGTTACCCGCCTCCCGTTGCCCGATAAATTTTCTGGCGATGGCGCCTCCTGTAGGGGTTTCGTCAGCCAGTGCTCTATCCAGCTGGAGTTACAGGCTGCGCGATTCCCTACAGAACGGACCAAGGTGGGGTTTATTGTTTCCCTTCTATCGGGCAAGGCGTTGGACTGGGCTGCGCCACTACGGGAGCGTGGTGACCCAGAGGTTCGGACCGCTGCTCAGTTTTTAACAGCTATTAAGCAGGTCTTCCTGGAACCACGAGTCACACATGACACCTCTCTACAGCTACTGGCTTTGACTCAGGGATCCATCTCGGTTAGTCAGTATGCCGTTTGTTTTCAGACACTGGCTTCCGAGCTGGAGTGGTCTGACAAAGCCCTCATCCCTGTGTCTTGCAGAGGTTTAGCTGAGCATGTTAAGCATACTCTTTCTACCAGAGAGGTTCCTGCAAATCTGGAGGAGCTTATTGCCATTGCCACCCATATTGATCTCCGTTTTTCGGAGCGGGGCTGGAGCGTGCTCAATAAAGACGGAAGGTTACTCCGGCTCCAAACCTCTTTGAACTTCTGGAATCACCCGAGCCAGAGTATTCCCTCCCAGAGCCCATGGAGGTGTCTCGCGCCAGTCTCGAGGCGCGTCTGACACTAAGCTCTACTTGCGGTTGCCACTGTCAGCACTCTGTTCACCAGGATAATGGGGCCCCGCAATGGCCAAACTCTGTGCGGCCGGGCAAGACCTTTGTCCCCCCTTGCCTTCAGCCGAAGGTTTTCGCGTGGGCACAGGCATCCAGGGCAGGTGGTCTCTGTGGCTACATGAAGAACACAAAACTCCTGGCAGGGTCGTATTGGTGGCCGCACAGGGCTTGGGATATTAAGAAATATATTCAGGCATGCGCCTCGTGTGCTCGGGTAAGCTTCTTTAAACAGAGAGTGGAGACGCATGCCGACACACCACGGCGTCCCACTTCGACTTATGCTCCGGGCGGTTTTGCCGCTCCCGTTGTCTCCCACGTGTCCCTTCTTAAACCTGGCGATCTTGCCACCTGGGATACCTTTCACTTGTCCCGGTTTTCCGTGTCACCTACCGGGACATCAGACTTGCCTTCGAATGAGTCTGAGGCCTATGCCTCTGATGAGCACAGGGTGGTGGATTGGAAGGCTCAGAGAGGAAGGGGCCCTAGTAGGGGGGTAATGTTAGGCATCAGGTTTGGACCGTGATCAAACAGCAGATATATGACAATGTTTGAAAAACAGACACGACTCTAAGGTGTAGGTCTGGAAAAACGGAAAAACTCCTCGTTTTTTTTTTTCAGAGTCACACACAGGTAGATTCTATTTGTCCATGCTAGAAAGCGGTACACGGTAGTGTGTGAGGAGTGTACACCGCTGTACAGTGTGTGTATGTAAAATTGTCAAGGTCCGTGTATTTGTATACAGACTAACACACGCTGTCTCTGTCTAGTTTTGACTGTAATCAAACAGCAGATATACGAAACTGTTTGAAAAACGGACACAACTCTAAGGTGTAGGTCTGGAAAAATAGACAAACTCCTCAGCTTTTTCTTCCAGAGTCACACCCAGATAGCTTCTATTTGTCCGTGATATCAGCCGGTACATGGTAGTGTGTGAGGAGCGTACACCGCTAGACGGTGTGTGAAAAAATGAATGCTCAGTAACTCACCAGGACAAAATAATAAAAATTGGAGTGCTTTGAAAAAAGCAGTTTGAACAGCTTTGTGCACACAGCAATGCAGCTAGCAAGTAGCCTTAAAAGGCAGCCTAATCTGATGTGAACTCATTTTCTGCTCCACCAGTTGAGAGTTCTCCTTTCGTTCTCCCTCTGGTGGTAACAGGAGGTAGTGAGGTTGGTTTAATTGGTAGTAATCTGACACCTGATGAGGAGAATAACGATTGGATCTCTGGAGTATCAGAATGGATATAAGACAGCCGACGCCCTATCCTGGTGCTGGTGATTCAGTTTGCTTCTCAGGTCTTGGACTTCTGCTCTGTTCCAGACTTCTCAAGTTAAGTTTGTTTTTGCTATTGTTCACACTTGCTCTTGTTAGTCAATTCAGTTTTTTGTGGCAGCCAGGCCCTCCTGGGGTTGTGCTGAATTTCCACTCCTATTTATCTGTATTTGCCTTTTGGTCCCTTATTAGATTGGCCTCTTTTTGCTCTGTCTCAGAATATTTCAGAGTGCTGATATTGTGGGAGAAGGCTAGCGACTTCAGGGTTAATTTTGCTATCAGAAGTGTTGGACATTATTTTGGTAGGGTTTTTGGCAGATTCCAGACAGTGTCTTTCCTTTCCTGTCCTTTCTAGTTAGTCGGGCCCCATGGTTTGCTTAGCCTATATTTCTGCCTTTGTTTGTGTTTTCATCTTGTTTCACCGTCAATACATGTGGGGGGCTGTCTTTCCTTTGGGGTCTGCTCTGGGGCAGTTAGTTTTCCTCTCTTCCTGCTTTAGGCTTATGTAGCTCTCCGGTTGTGAGGAGGCGTCTAGGATCATCGTAGGTACGCTCCACGATTGCTGCTAGTTGTGTGGTAAGATCAGGGATCTGCAGTCTGCATAGTTACAAACCTCTCTGGTTTTCTGAGACTTGGCTTGTGTTGTTTTTTTCTCCTCGGTGACCCATTCATAACAGAATCACCAGCCATACCGCAGATTCTAGGGTACTCAAATGCAGGAGAAAATTGTTTAAAAAGGAAAAAAAAGTGTCAGAATTTTTATTTATTTTTTTATTATATTTTTTACCCTTTTTTTGGGGGCCATAGGAGGATTTTTTTTTCCTCTCCTAATGGAGATTAAGCAACTGTCTGATCGCGTGGATCAACTTGCTGCTGAAGTACAGAGAATTTCCACCTATCTCATTCAGTCACATGCTGTTGAACCCAAGATTCCTACTCCTGATGTGTTTTCTGGGGATCGGTCTAAATTTCTGAATTTTAAGAATAATTGTAAATTATTTCTTGCCTTGAAGCCTAACTCATCGGGGAGCACTGTGCAGCAGGTTCAAATTGTCATCTCCTTGCTGCGCGGCGATCCCCAGGATTGGGCTTTTTCTCTAACACCTGAAAATCCTATTCTGACTAATGTGGATGCATTTTTTCAAGCCTTGGGGTTGTTGTATGATGAACCTAATGCCGTTGATCGAGCTGAGAGAACTCTGTTGGCATTAGACCAGGATCAGGATCCTGCAGAGTCGTACTGTGGAAAATTCCAAAAGTGGGCGGTCCTTACTACATGGAATGATAGTGCATTGGCAGCTCTCTTTCGGAAAGGTTTATCAAAGACAGTAAAAGATGTTTTGGTGGGATTTCCTGTTCCCTCTGGTCTGGATGGCTCTATGTCATTACCCATTCAAGTTGATCGGCGTTTACGTGAACGTAAAACTACACGGGAGGCGCTGCCACCTTTTGAACAAATGTCTGAACCTGTGCAATGTGATGGAGTTTTGTCTAGGGCGCAACGTCAGGAGTTTAGAAGGCGTAATAAGCTGTGTTTTTTCTGTGGAGACGCCTCTTATACTATTTCTGTCTGCCCTAAATGAGAGAAATGTTTTGCACACACATTTGCTGTGGGCAGTGTACAACCTAAGTTCCTTTTGGCAATTACTCTGATCTGCTCCTTGTCCACATTTTCCACTAAGGCTTTTGTGGATTCAGGAGCAGCTCTGAATCTGATGGATTTGGACTTTGCTAAACGTTGTGGTTTGTCCATGACGCCTCTGCAGACGCCTATTCCTTTGAGGGGTATTGATGCCACTCCTTTGGTGGAGAATAAACCTCAGTATTGGACCCAGGTGATAATGCGAGTTTCCCCAGACCACCAAGAAAATTGTAAATTTTTGGTGCCGCATAATTTGCATGATACTATTGTTCTGGGTTTCCCCTGGTTGCAAACTTATAAATCAGTTTTGGATTGGAAATCTGTGTCTGCGGTGAGTTGGGGTTGTCAGTGTGTTCTTAGGGACGCTCCTGTTTTCTCCACCTCTCCTCAGTCTTATGATATTCCTGATTATCTGGCTGATTTCTCTGATGTATTTAGTGAGAGTAAGTCTGCGTCTTTGCCTCCTCATAGGAGTTATGACTGTGCAATTGAGTTGATGCCTGGGTGTAAATTTCCCAAGGGTCGGCTTTTCAACTTATCTGTACCCGAACATGATGCTATGCGATCCTATATTAAGGAGTCGTTGGAGAATGGTCATATTAGACCATCCTTGTCACCTTTAGGCATTGTTTTTTTTTGTGGCCAAGAAAGATGGCTCATTAAGGCCGTGTATTGATTATCGTTCCTTTAACAAGATGACGGTTAAATATCAGTACCCGTTACCTCTGATGTCTGATTTATTCTCCAGAGTTAAGAGTGCCTGCTGGTTTACTAAGCTTGACCTCAGGGGGGCGTATAATCTTATTTGCATCAAGCACGGGGATGAAAGGAAGATGGTGTTTAATACTCCGGAGGGACATTTTGAGTACCTGGTGATGCCTTTTGGGCTCTCTAATGCCCCTTCTGTCTTCCAGTTCTTTATGAATGATATTTTTCGAGACTTTGTGGATAAGTTTTTGATCATCTATCTGGATGATATTTTGATCTTTTCTAGTGATTGGGATTCCCATGTGGAACATGTCTGGACTGCGTTCCGGATTTTGAGGGAGAATTCCCTGTTTGTTAAGGGATCAAAATGCCTCTTTGGTGTACAGAGGATTTCATTTTTGGGATTTATCTTATCTCCATTGACCAATGAAATGGACCCGGCCAAGGTACAGGCCATTTATGATTGGGTTCAGCCTACTTCTTTGAAGGCTCTCCAGAAGTTTTTGGGTTTTGCTAATTTCTATCATAAATTTATAGGTAATTTTTCTAGTTTTGTCAAACCACTGACTGATCTGACCAAGAAGGGAGCTGATGTGCTGAATTGGTCTCCTGAGACTGTCTCAGCATTTCAGGAGCTTAAGCAGAGATTTACTTCAGCTCCAGTTTTACGGCAACATGATATCTCACTTCCATTTCAAGTGGAGGTAGCCGCTTCTGAGATTGGTGCAGGAGTTGTTTTGTCCCAAAAAGACCCTGTGACTTCTAAGATGAATCCCTGTGCCTTCTTTTCTCGAAAGTTTTCCCCATGTGAACACAACTATGACGTGGGGAATCGGTTATTGCTGGCCATGAAATGGGCATTTGAGGAGTGGAGACATTGGTTGGAGGTAGCTAGACATCAATTTGTGGTCCTAACCGATCACAAGAATCTGATTTATCTGGAGTTGGCCAAATGCTTGAATCCTAGACAGGCTAGATGGGCCTTGTTTTTCACGTGTTTTAATTTTGTGGTCTCTTTTCTTCCGGGCACTAAGAATGTTAAGGCAGACGCCCTTTCTAGGACTTTTTTTGCTGATTCTCTTAATGTGACCGAGCCTACTACTATGCTAGGTGAGGGGGTAGATATTTCTGCCATTTCGCCCGATTTGAGACGCGCCCTGGAGGAATTTCAGTAGGATAGGCCTGAGCGTTGCCCTATGGGAAGATTGTATGTTCCTGACCAGTGGAGAAAGAGAGTGATGTCTGAAGTCCATTGCTCCGCATTGGCTGGTCATCCAGGTATTTTTTGTACCAGAGATTTGATGAGTCGGTCGTTTTGGTGTCCTGCCTTTTCTCGTGATGTCAGGAATTTTGTACAGTCCTGTGGAACTTGTTCTCAGTCTAAACCCTGTTCTCGTTCTAGTGGGTTGCTGATGCCCCTGCCGGTGCCCAAGAGGCCATGGACCCATATCTCAGTGGATTTTATTTCTGATATTCCTGGCTCTCAGAGAATGACTGTTATCTGGGTGATTTGTGATAGATTTTCGAACATGGTCCATCTTGTACCACTCCCAAAGTTGCCATCTTCTGCTGAGTTGGTACCCTTGTTTTTACAACAGGTGGTTTGGTTACACGGGATTCCTGAGAACATTGTGTCCGATAGAGGAGTCCAGTTTGTTTCCAGATTCTGGAAATCCTTTTGTTCCAATCTGGGAATTTAGTTATCCTTCTCCTCCGCATTTCATCCCCAGACCAATGAGCAGACTGAGAGAACAAACCAGACCCTGGGGTCTTATTTAAGATGTTTTATATCTGCTGATCAAGATGATTGGGTCTCATTTTTGCCCTTGGCCGAATTTGCGCTGAACAATAGAGCTAGTTCTGCCACTTTGATGTCACCCTTTTTCTATAATTTTGGGTTTCATCCTCGATTCTCTTCAGGGCAAGTGAAATCTTCATCCTGCCCAGGTGTGGACACTGTGGTTGTGAGAATGCAGCAGATATGGGACCAAGTGGTGGATAAGTTGTCACTTTCTCAGGAAAAGGCTCAGCGTTTTTCCAACCGGCATAGGACCATTGGTCCCAGGTTTAAAGAGGGTGATATGGTTTGGTTGTCGTCTAAGAATATTCCTATGAAGGTTGCATCTCCAAAATTTAAGCCAAGATTTATTGGACCTTATAAGATTTTGGAGGTTTTTTATCTTGTTTCTTTTCAATTGGCTCTTCCAGTTACGTTCAAAATCCATAACGTATTTCACAAGTCACTGTTGAAGAGGTTTGTTGAGGCAGTAGTTCCTGTGGCGGCACCTGTATTGGTTAAAGGCAATGTGGAATATGAGGTAGAGAAAATATTGGATTCTCGTTTGGTTAGACGGAGACTCCAGTAATTGGTCAAATGGAAGGGTTATGGCCAGGAGGATAATTCTTGGGTCTCTGCCACTGATATTCATGCCAATAAATTGGTTCATGCTTTTCACCGGGCCCATCCTGATCGGCCTGGTGGCATGGATGAGGATTTGGTGACCCCTCCTTAAGGAGGGGTACTGTTGTGAACTCATTTTCTGCTCCAACAGTTGAGAGTTCTCGTTCCGTTCTCCCTCTGGTGGTGACAGGAGGTAGTGAGGTCGGTTTAATTGGTAGTGATCTGCCACCTGATGAGGAGAATAACGATTGGATCTCTGGAGTATCAGACTGGATATAAGACAGCCGACGCCCTATCCTGGTGCTGGTGATTCATTCTGCTTCTCAGGTCTTGGACTTCAGCTCTGTTCCAGTCTTCTCAAGTTAAGTTTGTTTTTGCTATTGTTCACACTTGCTCTTGTTGGTCAATTCAGTTTCTTGTGGTCAGCCAGTCCCTGCTGGGGTTGTGCTGAATTTCCACTCCTATTTATCTGTATTTGCCTTTTTTGTCCCTTAATAGATTGGCCTCTTTTTGCTTTGTCTCAGAATATTTCAGAGTGCTGATATAGTGGGAGAAGTCTAGTGACTTCAGGGTTAATTTTGCTATCAGAAGTGTTGGACATTATTTTGGTAGAGTTTTGGCAGATTGCAGAAAGTGTCTTTCCTTTCCTGTCCTTTCTAGTTAGTCGTGCCCCATCATTTGCTCAGCCTATTTTTCTGCCTTTGTGTTTTCATCTTGTTTCACCGTCAATACATGTGGGGGGCTGCTCTGGGGCAGTTAGTTTTCCTCTTTTCCTGCTTTAGGCTTATGTAGGTCTCCGGTTGTGAGGAGGCGTCTAGGATCATCGTAGGTACGCTCCCTGACTGCTGCTAGTTGTGTGGTAAGATCAGGGATCTGCAATGTGCATAGTTACCAACCTCTCTGGTTTTCTGAGACTTGGCTTGTGCTGTGTTTTCCTCCTCGGTGACCCATTCATAACACTAAATACCACCATCGGTGCTGTACACAACAAAAATCCTCCGCTTTCACTGCACACTAACTGGACAGTGAAAAGCGCTATCAGCAGAAACAGTTTTTTTTTCTTCCCTGCCTAACGCTCTCCCTGTTCAGAATCAGCAGCAGCACCTCTCCCTATTGTAACACTGGCAGAAGTAAGATGGCGGTCGGCGTTCACAGCCTTTTATACCCACTGTGATGCCACACAAAGTCAGCCAAATACTTCAATGCCCTTCTCTAAGATGGTGCTGGCCGCTGTGCATGTCATCGCATTGCCCACAGTGTGTGTCCTCCATCATTGGGTGAGAAAAGGCGCTGAAAGCATCATTTGAAACGTGACTATGGCGCGCTGATCGGCGACCTCAAGGCCGACCTCACGCTAGGGTCGGGTTTCAATCGGCGAAACCCGACTTTGGTAAAAGTCGGCCATTTTTTAATCTGACCGACCTTTTTCGCTCAACTCTACTAATAACCATTTGGGCCGCCATTAGCAGTAACAACTGCAATCAAGCGTTTGCAATAACTGGCAATGAGTCTTTTACAACCTTCTGGAGGTATTTTGGCCACTCATCTATGCAGAATTGTTGTAATTCAGCCATATTACAGGGTTTCCAAGCATGATCCACATTTTTAAAGTCATGCCAAAGCATCTCAATCAGATTAAGGACAGGACTTTGACTAGGTCACTCCAAAGTCTTAATTTTGTTTTTCATAAGCCATTCAGAGATGGACTTGCTGCGATGTTTTGGATCTTTGTCCTGCTGCATATCACAAGTGTACTTCAGCTTCAGGTCATGAAAAGATGGCCGAACATTCTCCTTCAGGATTTTTTGGTAGGCAGCAGAATTCATGGTTCCATTTATCACAGCAAGTCTTCAAGATCCTGAAGCATTAAAAAAAAACCTGACCATCTCACTGCCACCACCATATTTTACTGTTGGCATGATGTTCTTTTTCTGAAATGATGTATAACTTCTACGCCACATGTAATGGGACAAACATTGTGTCTCATAAGTCCAAAGAGTATTCTCCCAAAAGTCTTGGGAATCACAAAGGTGTTTTCTGGCAAAACTGAGATGAGTCTTTATGCTGTGTAGGGATCCGCTCTGGTATGTAATGGCAAGGCTGCAGTAACAAGGCAACACACAGGCTCAAAGTCAAATTTCAGTGGTTTATTGTCACTTTGCAAACAGCAGGTTAACAGAAAATAAGGGAAAAACATAAATGTACTTCAGCTTGGAGAACCACTGATCCCAGACTCACCCCTTGCACAGGATGGGCTTAACTAATCAGCTGCCAGGTCCTGCGGTATCCGCCAGGTGCCATTCCCAGGGTTGTTGAGAGTCTTTGTGCTATAGTCCTGCAGCACGGGGATCATGTGTACAAGTTCATGCTAAGTCCAACCAAGTTCCTGTAACATCGAGACACACACTCACCATGTGCCAATTACCAGCCTCCATTAGAATCATAGAATCATAGAATCGCAGAGTTGGAAGGGACCTCCTGGGCCATCTGGTCCAACCCCCTGCTCAAAGCAGGATTCGCTAAATCATCCCAAACAGATGTCTGTCCAGCCTCTGTGTGAAGATTTCTATTGAAGGAGAACTCACCACCTCTTGTGGCGGCCTGCTCCACTCATTGATCACTCTAACAGTCAAAAAGTTTTTTCTTATATCTAATCTGTGTCTCCTCCTATTCAGTTTCATCCCATTGCTTCTAGTCTTTCTTTGTGCAAATGAGAATAAAAATGATGCTTCTACAATGTGACAGCCCTTGAGATATTTGTAGACAGCTATTAAGTCTCCACTCAGTCTTCTCTTCTGCAAGCTAAACATTCCCAAATTCTGCAACTTTTCCTCATAAGATAGGGTTTGCAGACCGGTCACCATTCTGGTCGCTCTTTTCTGAACTTGCGCTAGTTTGTTGATGACTTTTTTAAAATGTGACACAATATTACAGATGAGGTCTGACCAAAGAGGAGTAGAGGGCAATAATGACTTCACGTGATCTAGACTGAATGCTTCTGTTAATACATCCTAGAATTGCATTTGCCGTTTTTGCTGGTGCACCACACTGTTGACTCATATTCAATCTGTGATCTATTAGTATACCCAAGTCTTTTTCACATGTGCTGTTGCTTAGCTCTATTCCTCCCATTCTGTATATGCTTTTTTCATTTTTATTGCCCAGATGTAGTACTTTCCTTTTTTCCCTGTTATAAACCATTCTGTTAGCCCACTGCTCCAGTTTATTTATATCTTTTTGAATCCTCTCTCTCTCTCTTCTCTAGTATTAGCTATCCATCCTAGCTTTGTGTCATCAGCAAATTTAATCAGTTTACCATCAATTCCTTCATCTAAATTGTTGATAAAGATGTTGAACAATACAGGGCCGAGGACAGAGCCCAGTGGTACCCCACTTGAGACATTCTTCCAACTGGATGTGCAGCCATTTACGACCACTATTTAGGTCCGATCACTAAGCCAGTTATGAATCCACCTAACAGTTGCCTTGTCCATTCCATACTTAGCCATTTTTTCAATAAGGATTGTGTGAAATACTTTGTCAAATGCTTTGCTGAAGTCAATATATATTATATCTACAGTATTTCCCTGATCCATCCAATCAGTGATTCTGTCATAGAAGGAAATTAAGTTAGTCTGACATGACTTATTAGTAGTGTTGAGCATTCCGATACCGCAAGTATCGGGTATCGGCCGATATTAGCTGTATCGGAATTCCGATACTTAGTTCCGATACTTTTTTCATATCGAATACCAGAATCGGAAGTTCCCATAATGCTAGGAGCCCGCTCGATTTGATTCAGCCAATGGGGATCCTCAGAAGTGTGGGCATATCCTGTTAGGAATGTAGGCATGTTTACTACTGGCATGGCTGTGATTGGCTGCTGAAATGATGTCATGATGCACTATAAAAAGCGCTGCAGCCGCCATTTTTTGGTCACTCTGCTGTGAATTCAGTTAGGGACAGGCTGCTGTTGAAGACTGTGAGGGACAGTTAGAAATAGCGATTCCACAAAACATATAGTGCTTAACCCAGGCTACATAAACCACCACTGTAGCTTGCTTTTCCCTAGCAGCGCTGTTTTCACAGCTGTCTGCAAGGGCTGTGTGAGTGCAGACCCACGCTGTGTAGTGTGTCCTGCAGGCACGTCTGCTTGTAGGCCGGCCAGCGTGTGTCTCTGCCTCATACACATTTTTCTTTTATTGCTGCTTTTTTTTTCTCCTGTATAGTGTGCTTCCATACGTATCCATATACGTTGGTTGCAAACACTAAAGGAGTGGACAGCGGAGCCTTTCAGCAGCCTTTCAGTGCTATAGCCCATTTCTCTGCACTGTTTTTGGCTGTCTGATAGGTCTCTCTGTGTGTGAGTGCAGCTCACGTTGCAGTGTGTTCTACAGCCACCGCTAGCTGTAGTCCGCTCAGCGTGCATCACTGCCTCATACATAGTCCTTTTTTTGCAGCTAATTTAGCCAGATTTTTGCTCCTATATTAGTGTGCTTCCAACCGCATCCATTGTCATTGGTTGGTTGCAAACACTATATAGGATTAGATAGAGGAGTCTTTTTGCTGGCTTGTGCCCTTCAGGGCCAGCCAGGCTAGTATCACCCTATTTTTTGGAGCCTCATCAATTGCATTGTAGGTTAGCTTCCTGCATTGCAATCGCTCCAAAAAGTTTGTGATACTATAGCTTTCAAACTTTGGTCACATCCTTTCCTTTCCCCCCACCCAAAAAAAAGGAAATAAAGTTCACCAAACACTCCACTTTACAGTTGTCTAGGCCACATTAGATCATATTAATGTGTAGTAGGTGTTCAGGAATAAGAACACTAAGCCACCCCTTTTTTACTTTTCTGCCTATCTTTATCAGTCTACCAAGATGAAGAAGGCAGGGAGTAAGGCACGTGGTCGTGGCCGTGGAGTTTCAGCAGGGAGAGGACGGGGGGATTCAGCAGGGAGAGGACGTGGGGATTCGGTATCTGCTGCGGCCACCAGTGACCCGGCATCCTACACTTTTACCAGGCAACAGTCCTTCATGCGCAGCTTTGTAGGACCTCGCCGTACCCCACTGCTGTGTGACGAACAAATTGAAGCCGTTGTCGGATGGATGGCAGCTAACGCATCCACTTCAATGACTTCCGCATCCTCGCAAGGCCAGAGCACTGAATAGCAACCATCTGTCTCTTCACCACCTGCCAAATTGCCCAGGCAGTCTGAGAGCCCTGGACAGGAGCCATCCCAATCTTTACTTCTGTTCTCAGAATCTGTTGGCTTGGAAAGAGGTGGTAAGCCAAGCAGCATTCTAGAGCATGAAGAAGAGGGAGTATGCAGTGATGCGCAACTGCTTTGTCCCTCTGAATCTGAAGAGGCGGGTGGGCCAGTGCCTATGGTCAGCACACCGCAGTATGCATCAGATGATGATGAGACTCAGTTCAGTTGCCAACTTCTGGTGCGTACGGTGCTGGCGAGACAACCCAGGACCAGCCGGTGCTTGAAGAGGGGAGTGGAGATGATGAGGTCCTTGACCCATCATGGCGTCAGCCACAGGAAGGTGGTGGGAGCAGCTCTGAGGAAGAGATTCCCCGAACGGCCAAAAGAGGAGGGAGAGGGCGGGGGCAGACTTGGTTGCCTCTAGCCTCCACTTTGGCACCAGTGAGGAGCAATCCTCTTCCAAAACACAAAACGGGCGCTCCCAGGACTTGCAGTGCGTGGTCTTTTTTTGACACAGTTGCAGATGACATTTGCTTTGCCAAATGCAAGCTGTGTCATCAGAAAGTGAAACGAGGGAAAAATGTGACCAACCTCAATACCACAAATATGTGGAAACATGTGCGTACCAAGCACGAGGTGGAGTTACACAGACTCACTGAAGATGTAGGCCAACCTTCAGCAGCACCTACCACCTCTTCAGCTCGTGTTGGGGCCTCTTCCTCCAGCTCACACACAGCTGGTTCGGCTTCCTCACTGGAACGCCATGGAAGAACCACTGCCACTGTTGTCCAGAGACCCAGTGAAATTCCACCCACTGAACCACGTTTGCAGTCATCAACACACTCCCAGGCCACTCACCAGCAATCGGTAGCACAGGCATGGGAGAAAAAGCAGCCATAGTCGGCAAACCATCCCCAAGCACTGGCTCTGAATGCCGGCATTGCCAAACTACTGGCCCTTGAGATGCTGTCATTCAGGCTGGTGGAGACTGAAACCTTCCGGAACTTTATGTCATTGGCAGTTCCACAATACAATGTGCCCAGCCGCTTTTATTTCAGCAGGCAAGCTGTCCCTGCCCTGCAAAAGCATGTGGAGGGAAAAATTAAAAATGCGCTACTAAATGCCGTCAGTAGCAAGGTCCACCTGACCACCGATGCGTGGACCAGTAGCCATGGACAGGGACGATACCTTTCCCTCACTGCCCATTGGGTCAATGTTGTGGAGCCGGGTACAGATCTGGAGAGTGGCTCTGTACGTATTCTGCCAACTCCAAGGATTGCAGGAATGCAGTCTGTACATATTGAGTCCTCCTCCTACTCTAGTTCCTCGGAATCAGCACTGCATGAGCCTGTTAGGCCAGATATGAGCACAGGTGTGGCCAAACGTCAACAGGTCGGCCTTAAATTAATTTCTTTGGGGAATCAGAGCCACACAGCACAGGAGCTCTGGAATGCCATCAAGCAGGAGAGCGATGTGTGGTTTGTGCCAGCGAATCTCCAGCCAGGTTTGGTAGTGAGTGACAATGGCCGAAATCTAGTGGCAGCTCTGGGCCTAGGCAACCTCACTCACATACCATGTCTGGCACAAGTGCTTAATTTGGTCGTGCAGAGCTTTCTGAGGGACTATTCGGATCTTGATGCATTGCTGCACAAGGTTCGCCTAGAGTGTGCTCACTTGCGGCGTTCCAGCATGGCAAGATCGCGCATTGCATCTCTGCAACGCCGATTCCGCCTGCCAGAACATCGCATCATATGTGACCTCCCCACCAGGTGGAATTCAACGTTACATATGTTGGAGTGGTTGTGTGAGCAGCAGGCAGCAGTAATGGAGTACCAGCTGCATCAGGCGCAAACAAGTCGCACTGTGCGCCGGACACACTTCACCACCACTGAGTGGGCCACTATGAGGGACATCTGCCAAGTTTTGCGTGCCTTCGATGACTCCACGCAGATGGCCAGTGCAGATGATGCACTAATCAGCATGACTGTCCCCCTCATCTGTCTGCTTCAAAAAACCTTACAAGCACTAAGTGAGGAGGTTTTTGAAGAGGTCGAGGATGAGCAGTCAGAAATGCCATCTGCTTCTGGCAAGTCTGCACAACGTGCTTCCACACAAAGGCCCAGGCAGGGGACACTTAGTGAGGAGGATGACGAGGAGTCAATGGAGGAGGAGGAACACATCTCTCCAGAGGAGGGAGGTACACAAGGCTCTAGTAGTCAGTGTGCACAGCGAGGGTGGGGTGATGCTGAGCAGGCTGTGATGCTGCCTCAACCTGGGGACAGCGTTTCCGGTCCAGTTGGCAGTCTGCAGCACATGGTTGATTTCATGCTGCAGTGCTTGTTAAATGACCGCCGCATCGCCAACATTCTCCACACGGCTGATTATTGGGTGTACACCCTCTAGATCCTCGCTACCGGGACAACTTACAAAGCCTCATACCACAGTTGAACCGGGAGCAAAAAATGCGGGAGTACCAAGAAACACTTGTGCAGGCCATCATGTTCTCCATTCCCCCCACAAGTGTTGCTGGTAGTGCTTTTCAAACCAGCCATGTGGGTAGAGGCAGTGGAGGAAGCTCTGCACAAAGAGGTAGCAGAGGCAGTGCCGCAGGACAAGGCAAGGCCAGTATGGCCCAAATGTGGAAAAGTTTTGTGGGACCGCCACAAACGGCTACACCATCACAGACGGCTCCAGTCAGCAGGAGGCAACATTTCCGTCAGATGGTGACAGACTACTTGTCGTGCCCTGTTAGTGTTCTCCCAGACGGCTCTTCCCCGTTCAAGTATTGGGTCTCTAAGCTGGATACATGGCCAGAGCTTAGCCAGTATGCATTGGAGGTGCTAGCTTGCCCTGCTGCCAGTGTATTAACGGGACGTGTCTTTAGTGCTGCAGGTGGTGTGGTAACAGACCGTCGAACGCGACTATCCGCCGATAATGTTGACCGGCTTACTTTTGTGAAAATGAACAAGGCCTGGATCTCACCTGAATTTGCCAGTCCTCTTCCAGAATAAATAATTGGCTTGCAACAGGATCCAGGTCTCCTGTTGTGTTCATGTTTCTATGACCTGAACTTTATTTCCTGGGCTACAGCAACGCCCGTTGTTGCTCAGAAGTGCTGTCCGCACAGACAAAACACTCGCTCATGTGTAAGTGGGGTTCGGTAATGTCAGCTGATCCCCTGCTGTGTGTATGGCAAACTCTCCTGCTGCCTACAACTTCTGACTACCTCTGATTTAATATGTTCTCTGATTTGCCCTCTGTCTCCACTCTGTTTTGAGTATTTCCTCTGGCCTACAACACCGCCTGTTTCTGCTCTCAAGTGCCGTCTGCACAATCCACACTTGTTCCTGTGGTACCTGGGTCCTGTAACATCTGCTCATCTCCAGAGTTGAGCACGGCAATGTCTCCTGCTTTGTCTACATTCCCACTACTTGTAGTGGAAATGTGGACAGAGCAGGAGACATTGCCTGACTCACCTCTAGGGAGAAGCTGCTTTTACAGAACCCCAGTAACACAGGAACAAGTGTGGGTTGTGCAGACGGCATTTCAGAGCAGCAACTGGCGTGGTTGGAAGCCAGAGGAAATACTCGAAAAAGAGTGAAGACAGAGGCCTAATTGGAGTACGTTGACAGTTAGTAGTAGTCTAGAAACAATCGAAAACTGCCACCAAGTAGGCCTCGGCCTACTACCTGATTTTCCCTGGGCTCCGACACCGCCAGTTGGTGCTCAGAAGTGCTGTCCACACAGAAAAACACACTCGTTCATGTGAAAGTGGGGTTCGGTAACGTCAGCTGATCCCCTGCTGTGTGTATGGCAAAGTGTCCTGCTCCCTACACAGTCAAACAACCTCAGATTTACACCTGGCTCCAAGTAGGCCTCGGCCTACTACCTCATTTTCCCTGGGCTCCGACAACGCCAGTTGGTGCTCGGAAGAGCTGTCCACACAGAAAAACACACTCGTTCATGTGAAAGTGGGGTTCGGTAACGTCAGCTGATCCCCTGCTGTGTGGCGGGCATACTGCTGCTGCCTCCAAATTTTAGCTACTTCAGATTTAAACATTCTCTGATTTGGCCTCTGTCTCCACTCTGTCTCTAGTATTTCCCCTGACCTCCAACACCGCCAGTTCCTGCTCACAGTTGCCGTCCACGCATTCCACACGTGTTCCTTTGTTACTGGGGTTCTGTTACGTCAGCAGATCCCCCAATGTGTGTCTGCCACTGTCTCCTGCGCTGTCCACCTTCCCACTGCAAGCGGTGGGAATGTGAACAGAGCAGGAGACAGTGGCAGACACACATCAGGGGATCTGCTGACATTACAGAATCCCAGTGACACAGGAACACGTGTGGATTGGGCAGACGGCTACTGTACGCATAAACTGGCGGTGTTGGTGGTCACGTGAAAACCTGGAAACAGAGTGGAGACAGATGCCTAATTGGAGCACGTTGACAGCCTGTTGTAGCCTACAAACAATCTAAAACTGCCACCAAGTAGGCCTCGGCCTGCACCCTGGTTCTCCCTGGGCTCCAACAACGCTAGTTGGTGCTCGGAAGTGCTGTCCACACAGAAAAAGACACTTGCTCATGTGAAAGTGGGGGTCAGTAATGTCAGCTGATCCCCTGCTGTGTGGAGGGCAAACTGCTGCTGCCTCCAAATTCAAACAACGTCTTATCTTAAACTGCCTCCAAGTAGGCCTCAGCCTACAAAATGACTATCCCTGGGCTCCAACGTCGTCAGTTGTTGCTCGGAAGTGCCGTCCACACAGAAAAACACACTCGTTCATGTGAAAGTGGGGTTCGGTAACGTCGGCTGATCCCCTGCTGTGTGGAGGGCAAAGTGTCCTGCTCCCTCCAAAGTCAAAATACCTCAGCTTTACACCTGGCTCCTAGTAGGCCTCGTCCTGCACCATGATTGTACCTGGGTTCCAACAACGCTAGTTGGTGCTCGGAAGTGCTGTCCACACAGAAAAACACACTCGTTCATGTGAAAGTGGTGGTCAGTAACGTCAGCTGATCCCCTGCTGTGTGGAGGGCAAAGTGTCCTGCTCCCTCCAAAGTCAAAATACCTCAGCTTTACACCTGGCTCCTAGTAGGCCTTGGCCTGCACCATGATTGTCCCTGGGTTCCAACACTGCTAGTTGGTGCTCGGAAGTGCTGTCCACACAGAAATACACACTCGTTCATGTGAAAGTGGGGGTCAGTAACGTCAGCTGATCCCCTGCTGTGTGGAGGGCAAAGTGTCCTGCTCCTTCCAAAGTCAAAATAACTCAGCTTTACACCTGGCTCCTAGTAGGCCTCGGCCTGCACCATGATTGTCGCTGGGTTCCAACACCGCTAGTTGGTGCTCAGAAGTGCTGTCCACACAGAAAAACACACTCGTTCATGTGAAAGTGGGGTTCGGTAACGTCAGCTGATCCCCTGCTGTGTGGAGGGCAAACTGCTGCTGCCTCCAAATTGTAACTACTTCAGATTTAAACATTCTCTGAATTGGCCTCTGTCTCTAGTATTTCCCCTGACCTCCAACACCGCCAGTTCCTGCTCACAGTTGCCGTCCACGCATTCCACACTTGTTCCTGTGTTCTTGATGTTCTGTAACGTGAGCTGATCCCCCAATGTGTGTCCGGCACTGTCTCCTGCGCTGTCCACCTTCCCACTGCAAGTGGTGGGAATGTGGACAGAGCAGAAGACATTGGCAGACAAACATCAGGGGATCTGCTGACATTACAGAACACCAGTAACACAGGAACACGTGTGGATTGGGCAGACGGCTACTGTACGCATAAACTGGCGGTGTTGGTAGTCACGTGAAATCCTGGAAACAGAGTGGAGACAGATGCCTAATTGGAGCATGTTGACAGTCTGTTGTAGCCTACAAACAATCTAAAACTGCCACCAAGTAGGCCTCGGCCTGCACCCTGGTTCTCCCTGGGCTCCAACAACGCTAGTTGGTGCTCAGAAGTGCTGTCCACACAGAAAAACACACTCGTTCATGTGAAAGTGGGGGTCAGTAACGTCAGCTGATCCCCTGCTGTGTGGAGGGCAAAGTGTCCTTCTCCCTCCAAAGTCAAAATACCTCAGCTTTACACCTGCCTCCTAGTAGGCCTCGGCCTGCACCATGATTGTCCCTTTGGTTCCAACAAAGCTAGTTGGTGCTAGGAAGTGCTGTCCACACAGAAAAACACACTCGCTCATGTGAAAGTGGGGTTCGGTAACGTCAGCTGATCCCCTGCAGTGTGGAGGGCAAACTGCTGCTGCCTCCAAATTGTAACTACTTCAGATTTAAACATTCTCTGATTTGGCCTCTGTCTCCACTCTGTCTCTAGTATTTCCCCAGACCTCCAACACCGCCAGTTCCTGCTCACAGTTGCCGTCCACGCATTCCACACTTGTTCCTATGTTCCTGGTGTTCTGTAACGTGAGCTGATCCCCCAATGTGTGTCCGGCACTGCCTCCTGCGCTGTCCACCTTCCCACTGCAAGTGGTGGGAATGTGGACAGAGCAGGAGACATTGGCAGACAAACATCAGGGGATCTGCTGACATTACAGAACACCAGTAACACAGGAACACGTGTGGATTGGGCAGACGGCTACTGTACGCATAAACTGGCGGTGTTGGTAGTCACGTGAAATCCTGGAAAGAGTGGAGACAGATGCCTAATTGGAGCACGTTGACAGTCTGTTGTAGCCTACAAACAATCTAAAACTACCACCAAGTAGGCCTCGGCCTAGACCATGATTGTCCCTGGGCTCCAACAACGCCAGTTGGTGCTCGGCAGTGTCTTTGGCACAGGGACTCCCTGTTGCCCAGCCTGGTTCCAGCACGCCTGCTGTTTCCGGGTAGTGTCAAGGTCACTATGCCACCAATCCGTTGTCCTGTCGTCTTGCGGCCGGGTTAGCCGACTCTACGGTGCCTGCAGTTTAGGTGACTCCTATGTGGGCTGCGGGAACTGGCACTGAAGGCTGGATCCATAGTGCCAATGGGACATGGACCCCCTGTAGGACTGTGGGTTTCGGTAACTGCGGCCGGCTTGCGGCCTGGCTACTTTGCTTTGAATGGGTACCTTCTGCTACCCACCCGGGTTCCAGCACTGCCTGCTGGTTCTCGCCAGAGCCTTTGGCCTAGGTGCCTCCATCTCGGTATCCGAGGTCCAGCACCATCAGCTGGTCCTTGGTAGTGCTTTCTAGCACAGGTACCTCCTGCCTAGTAACTGTGGTCCAGCACCGTCAGCTGTTCCTCGGTAGTGCCATTGGCTCTTGTAGCTTTTGCTACTCATCTGGGTTCCAGCACCGTCAGCTGGTTCTCGGCAGTGTCTTTGGCACGGGGACTCCCTGTTGCCCAGCCTGGTTCCAGCACGCCTGCTGTTTCCGGGTAGTGTCAAGGTCACTATGCCACCAATCCGTTGTCCTGTCGTCTTGCGGCCGGGTTAGCCGACTCTACGGTGCCTGCAGTTTAGGTGACTCCTATGTGGGCTGCGGGAACTGGCACTGAAGGCTGGATCCATAGTGCCAATGGGACATGGACCTCCTGTAGGACTGTGGGTTTCTGTAACTGCGGCCGGCTTGCGGCCTGGCTACTTTGCTTTCAATGGGTACCTTCTGCTACCCACCCGGGTTCCAGCACTGTCTGCTGGTTCTCGCCAGAGCCTTTGGCCTAGGTGCCTCCATCTCGGTATCCGAGGTCCAGCACCGTCAGCTGTTCCTTGGTAGTGCTTTCTAGCACAGGTACCTCCTGCCTAGTAACCGTGGTCCAGCACCGTCAGCTGTTCCTCGGTAGTGCCATTGGCTCTTGTAGCTTTTGCTACCCATCTGGGTTCCAGCACCGTCAGCTGGTTCTCGGCAGTGTCTTTGGCACGGGGACTCCCTGTTGCCCAGCCTGGTTCCAGCACGCCTGCTGTTTCCGGGTAGTGTCAAGGTCACTATGCCACCAATCCGTTGTCCTGTCGTCTTGCGGCCGGGTTAGCCGACTCTACGGTGCCTGCAGTTTAGGTGACTCCTATGTGGGCTGCGGGAACTGGCACTGAAGGCTGGATCCGTAGTGCCAATGGGACATGGACCCCCTGTAGGACTGTGGGTTTCGGTAACTGCGGCCGGCTTGCGGCCTGGCTACTTTGCTTTGAATGGGTACCTTCTGCTACCCACCCGGGTTCCAGCACTGTCTGCTGGTTCTCGCCAAGCCTTTGGCCTAGGTGCCTCCATCTTGGTATCCGAGGTCCAGCACCATCAGCTGGTCCTTGGTAGTGCTTTCTAGCACAGGTACCTCCTGCCTAGTAACCGTGGTCCAGCACCGTCAGTTGGTCCTCGGTAGTGCCATTGGCTCTTGTTCCTTCTGCTACCCATCCGGGTGCCAGCACTGTCTGCTGTTTCTCGCCACAGCCTTTGGCCTAGGTGCCTCCATCTCGGTATCCGAGGTCCAGCACCGTCAGCTGGTCCTTGGTAGTGCTTTTTAGCACAGGTACCTTCTGCTTAGTAAACGTGGTCCAGCACCGTCAGTTGGTCCTCAGTAGTGCCATTGGCTCTTTTTCCTTCTGCTACCCATCCGGGTGCCAGCACTGTCTGCTGGTTCTCGCCACAGCCTTTGGCCTAGGTGCCTCCTTCTCGGTATCCGAGGTCCAGCACCGTCAGCTGGTCCTTGGTAGTGCTTTTTAGCACAGGTACCTTCTGCTTAGTAACCGTGGTCCAGCACCGTCAGTTGGTCCTCGGTAGTGCCATTGGCTCTTGTTCCTTCTGCTACCCATCCGGGTGCCAGCACTGTCTGCTGGTTCTCGCCACAGCCTTTGGCCTAGGTGCCTTCATCTCGGTATCCGAGGTCCAGCACCGTCAGCTGGTCCTTGGTAGTGCTTTTTAGCACAGGTACCTTCTGCTTAGTAACCGTGGTCCAGCACCGTCAGTTGGTCCTCGGTAGTGCCATTGGCTCTTGTTCCTTCTGCTACCCATCCGGGTGCCAGCACTGTCTGCTGGTTCTTGCCAGTTTCTCAGCCTTCTTGTACCTTCTGCTACATTTCCAAGATCAAGCTTTTTGAAATTGTCTTTGGTAATCCTTATTGATCTCCATGACGATGACCCTGATGATGACGACCCTGAAGACCACACCAAGGAAGACCAGAAATATGACCCTAAATAATAAGACCAAGAGGACAAAGAACATGAAGACAACCACCAAGATACAGAACAAAAGACAGAAGAACAAGAAGCAGAAGAAGCAAAAGCAGAAGAACAGAAAGCAGAAGAACATTAAGCATAAGACAAAAAATCAGCATAGAAGAAATCAAAATTATAAGCAGAAGAAGACTAAGCAGTAAATGGTGGTGAGTCCGTTCCTCCTCGTGGTGCCCCTGGAAAATGCCTGCTGCTGCAGGCCAAACTGAATGCGGACAAATCCTGTTGTAAATCTTTTGTGACAGGCAGAACATAAGGTGTAATCTTATAACTTCTATAGATAAGTACTACAGGAATGCCTGTCACCATAAGAAAATGAAGAAAAAGAAGAATAGGAAGAAGATGAAGAAATAGCATATGAAAATTAATAATAGCTGAATAAGAAGAATATGAAGAATGGAAAAAAAAAATTAATGGGAAGAAGGTGAAGAAGAAGAAGATGAATAAGGTGAAGAAATAGTTGATGGAAAAAAATGCTACTGCTGCGGATCACGAAGGAGAAAGTGTGGGAGAAGTACAAAAGAAGGTGAAGAGCATGGAAGTTGCGAAACATACATATCTGACTAAATATAAAAAAGTTAACATAGTCAATATCTTTTTAACTCCGAACGTCTTGAAAAAAAAATTGGAATTAATGCTATGCCATGTGATTTGAATAAACCACTATGCTTTTAATGTCTCCTCCACCTCCCACAACACATTCTACATGATTCGTATTTGTTTTCAATTATGTAGAATTAGCCAACAAGGAAATAAAGGGCTTTTTTTTAATTCCGATACCGGAAGTCCCATTGACTTGAATGGGACTTCTGGTATAGGAATCGGCGATACCCGATATTTTTTTCGTATCGGGCGATACCATCCGATACGATATTTTTGGGTATCGAACGGTATCGCTCAACACTACTTATTAGTTATAAACCCATGCTGACTCTGTTTAATCACTTCATTGTTATCCAGGTACTTACATACATGTTGTTTAATAATTTGTTCAAAGATCTTTCCTGGTATAGAAGTCAGACTCACCGGCCTATAGTTGCCTGGGTCCACATTCTTCCCCTTTTTGAAGATAGGAACAACATTTGCTCTTCTCCAGTCTTCTGGGACTTCTGTTCTCCAAGAATTTTCAATGATTATCGAAAGGGGTTCAACAATTTCTTCTGCTATCTCCTTCAGTACTCTGGGGTGTAATTCATCTGGACCTGGAGACTTGAATTCATTTAGGTTAGCTAAGTGTTTCCTCACTATCTTTCTGTTTATAGATATCCTAGATTCTTCTATTCCCTTAATAGGACAGTGAAGAACAGTTGATGTTACATTTCCTTTCTGAGAGAAAGCAGATGCAAAATAGGAATTTAAAAGTTCGGCCTTCTCAACATCCTGTCTTACCATTTCATCATTTTCATCCTGTCAAAATCCAATAGCATCTTTGACTTTTCTTTTACTTTTAACTAGTGTTGAGTGATACCTTCCAATATCTGGAAATATCGGATCGGATTGGATCGGACCGATACCCAAAAAGTATCGGATATCGCCGATTCCTATACCGGAAACCAATGCAAGTCAATGGGACAGAAATATCGGAATTAAAATAAACCCTTTCTTTCCTTGTAGGTTCATTCTACATGAAGGAAAACAACTAAGAATAATGTAGAATGTATTGGGGGAGGTGGAGGAGACATTAAAGGCATAGAGGTTTAGCCCAATCAAATGGAATAGCAGGAATTAATTTTTTTTAAGACGTTCGGAGTTACAAAGATATTGACTATGTTAACTTATTTATATTTTGTCAGATATGTATGTTTCACTACTTCCATGCTCTTCACCTTCTTTTCTACTTCTCCCACACTTTCTCCTTCATGATCCTCAGCAGGAGCAGCATCTTTTTCATCAACTTCTTCTTCACCTTATTCATCTTCTTTTTCTTCACCTTCTTCCTATTATTCTTTTTTTTTTACATTCTTCATATTCTTCTTATTCAACTATTATTCTTCTTCATATTCTACTTCTTCATCTTCTTCCTATTCTTCTTCTTCATCATATTCTTATATGTGACAGGCATTCCTGTAGTTGTTATCTGTAAAAGTTTGAAGATGACACCTTCCGTTCTGCCTGTCACAAAAGATTTACAACAGGATTTGTCCACGTTCAGTTTGGCCTGCAGCAGCTGGCATTTTCCAGGGGCACCACGAGGAGGAACAGACTCACCCCCATACACTGCTTAGTCATCTTCTGCTTATAATTTAGATAATATCTTTTGCTCTGATTTTTAGTCTTATGCTTAATGTTCTTCTGCTTTTTGTTCTTCTGCTTCTTGGTCTTCTGTCTCTTGTTGTGCTGTCTCTTGTTGTTCTGTATCTTGGTGGCTGCCTTCATGTTCTTTGTCCTCTTGGTCATCTTCTTCAGGGTCATCTTTTTGGTCTTCTTTGGGGTGGTCTTCAGGGTCGTCGTCTTCAGGGTCGTCGTCTTTGGGCTCGTCGTCTTCTTCGGGGTGGTCTTCAGGGTCGTCGTCTTCAGGATCATCGTCTTCAGGGTCGTCGTCTTCTTCGGGGTAGTCTTCAGGGTCGTCAGGGAGATCCAGAGTGATTACCAAAATCCATTTCAAAAAGCTTGAACTTGGAAATGTAGCAGCAGAAGGTACAAGAAGGCTGAGGAACTGCCGAGAACCAGCTGACGGTACTGGAACCCGGATGGGTAGCAGAAGGAACAAGAGCCAATGGCACTACCGAGGGCCAGCTGATGGTACTGGAACCCGGTTACTAAGCAGGAGGTACCTGTGCTAGAAAGCACTACCAAGGGCCAGCAGACGTTGCTGGAACTCGGATACCGAGAAGGAGGCACCTAAGCCAAAGGCACTGCCGAGAACCAGCTGACGGTACTGTAACCCGGATGTGTAGCACAAGGTACCCATAATCAACAAAGTTGCAAGGCTGCGAGCAGGACGCAGTTACCGAAACCAACAGTCCAACAGGGGGTGCTTGTTCTATTGGCACTACGGAACCAGTCTTTATTACCAGAACCCACAGCCCACATAGGAAGCACCGAAACTGCAGGCACCATAGAGTCAGCTAACCCGACCGCAACACGACAGGACAAAGTTTTGGAGGCAAAGTGACGTTGACACTACCCGGAAACAGCTGGCGTGCTGGAACCAGGCTGGGCAGGAGGGATTACCCGTGCCAAAGACACTGCCGGGAACCAGTTGGCGGTGCTGGAACCCAGGGTAAATACTACAAACAGAGTGGAGACAGAGGCCTTATTGGAGCAAGTTTAAAATCTGTAGTTTTGTGAGTGTGGACGGAGCAGGAGAAATTGCAGGACACACAGCTGGTGATCAGCTGACATAACAGAACCCCAATAACACTGGAGCATATGTTGACTGTGCAGACGGCACTTCTGAGAGCCACTGGCGGTGTTGGAGCCCAGGGTCAATCAGGGTGTAGGCTGAGGCCTAATTGGAGCAAGTTTAATATCTGATGTTGTGTGAATGTGGACGGAGCAGGAGATATTGCTGGACACACAGCAGGGGAGCAGCTGGTGTTACTGAACCCCACTAACACAGGAGCTAGTGTTTTTTCTGTGCAGATGGAACTTCTGAGCAGCAACTGGCAGTGTTGGAGCCCAGGGTCAATCAGGGTGTAGGCTGAGGCCTAACTGGAGCAAGTTTAATATCTGATGTTGTGTGAATGTGGAGGGAGCAGAAGATATTGCCGGACACACAGCAGGGGAGCAGCTGGTGTTACTGAACCCCACTAACACAGGAGCTAGTGTTTTTCTCTGTGCAGAAGGCACTTCTGAGCAGCAACTGGCAGTGTTGGAGCCCAGGGTCAATCACGGTGTAGGCTGAGGCCTAATTGGAGCAAGTTTAATATCTGATGTTGTGTGAATGTGGAGGGAGCAGGAGATATTGCCGGACACACAGCAGGGGAGCGGCTGGCGTTACTGAACCCCACTAACACAGGAGCTAGTGTTTTTCTCTGTGCAGATGGCACTTCTGAGCAGCAACTGGCGGTGTTGGAGCCCATGGTCAATCAAGGTGTAGGCTGAGGCCTAATTAGAGCAAGTTTAATATCTGATGTTGTGAGAATGTGGAGGGAGCAGGAGATATTGCCGGACACACAGCAGGGGAGCAGCTGGCATTACTGAACCCCACTAACACAGGAGCTAGTGTTTTTCTCTGTGCAGATGGCACTTCTGAGCAGCAACTGGCGGTGTTGGAGCCCAGGGTCAATCAGGGTGTAGGCTGAGGCCTAATTAGAGCAAGTTTAATATCTGATGTTGTGTGAATGTGGAGGGAGCAGGAGATATTGCCGGACACACAGCAGGGGAGCAGCTGGTGTTACTGAACCCCACTAACACAGGAGCTAATGTTTTTCTCTGTGCAGATGGCACTTCTGACCAGCAACTGGCAATGTTGGAGCCCAGGGATTACAGTTCAGGTGGTAGAAACATGAGCACAACAGGAGACCTGGATACTGTTGCCAACCAATTCTTTAATCTGGAAGAGGACTGGCAAATTCCGGCGAGTTCTAGGCCTTGTTCATTTTCCGAAAAGTAAGCCAGTCAACGTTATCGGAGGATAGTCGCATGCGACGGTCTGTTAGTACACCACCTGCGGCACTAAAGACACGTTCCGATAATACACTAGCAGCAGGGCAAGCCAGCACCTCTAATGCATACTGGCTAAGCTCTGGCCATGTATCCAGCTTAGAGACCCAAAACTTGAAGGGGGAAGAGCCGTCTGGAAGTACACTGAGAGGGCAAGACATGTAGTGTGTCACCATCTGACGGAAACGTTACCTCCTGCTGACTGGAGCCGTCTGTGATGGTGTAGACATTTGTGGCGGGGACACAAAACTTTGCCACATTTGGGCCATACTGGTCTTGCCTTGTGCTGAGGCGCTGATTCTGCTCCCTCTTTGTGCAGAACTTCCTCCACTGCCTCGACGCACAGAGCTGCTTTGTAAAGCACTTGCAACACTGCTCTCGGGTGGAATGGAGAACATGAAGGAATGCACCAGTGTGTCTTGTTACTCCCGCATTATATGCTCCCGGTTCAACGGTGTTATGAGGCTTTGTAAGTTGTCCCGGTAGCGAGGATCTAGGAGGGTGTACACCCAATAATCAGCCGTGTTGAGAATGTGGGCGATGCGGCGGTCATTTCTCAGGCACTGCAGCATGAAACCAACCATGTGCTGTAGACTCCCAACTGGCCAAGAAACGCTGTCCCCTGCTTGAGGCGTTATCTCTGCCTGCTCTGCATCACCCCACCCTCGCTCTACATACTGACTACTAGAGCATTGTGTACCTCCCTCCTCTGGAGAGATGTCTTCCTTCTCCATTGACTCCTCCTCATTCTCTTCACAAAATGTCCCCTGTTTAGGCCAAAGTGTTCCTGCCTGAGGAACCACATTGCGCAGACAATCCAGAAGCAGATGGCATTTGTGACTCATCCTCCACCTCTTCCACAACCTCCTCCCTTAGTGCTTGCAGTGTTTTTTCAAGCAGGCAGATAAGGGGGACAGTCATGCTGACTAGTGCATTATCTGCACCCGCCATCCGCGTGGAATTATCGAAGGCACGCAAAACGTGGCAGATGTCCTTCATAGAGGCCCACTCAGTGGTGGTGAAGTGTGAACGGCGCGCAGTGCGACTTGTTTGCACCTGATGCAGCTGGTACTCCATGGTACTGCTGCCTGCTGCTCACACAACCGCTCCAACATATGTAACGTAGAATTCCCCCTGGTGGGTAGGTCACATATGATGCGATGTTCCGGAAGGCGGAATCGGTGCTGCAGAGCTGCAATGCGCGATCTTGCCATGCTGGAACGCCGCAAGTGAGCGCACTCTATGCAGACCTTGTGCAGTAGTACATCAGCGACCAAGTTGAGCACATGTGCCAGACATGGAATGTGATTTTGCCTATGCCCAGAGCTGCCACCAGATTTCGGCCATTGTCACACACTACCAAGCCTGGCTGGAGATTCGCTGGCACAAACCACATGTCGCTCTCCTGCTTGATGGTTTTCCAGAGCTCCTGCGCTGTGTGGCTTCGATCCCCCAAAGAAATTTATTTCAGTAGGCCTGTTGACGTTTGGCCACGACTATCGGTTGTAACAGGTAAGCGTTCATGGGTCCATGTGGAGGTAGACCGTGACGGCTCCTGCAGCGCTGATTCAGAGGAACTGGAGTATGAGGAGGAGTCAATGTGTACAGACTGGATTCCTGCAATCCTTGGAGTTGGCAGAACACGTACAGCGCCACTCTCAAGATCTGTACCAGGCTCCACAACATTTACCCAATGGGCAGTGAGGGAAAGGTATCGTCCCTGTCCATGGTTACTGGTCCACGCATCAGTGGTCAGGTGGATCTTGCTACTGACGGCGTTTAGTAGCGCATGTTTAATTTTTCCCTCCACATGCTTTTGCAGGGCAGGGACAGCTTGCCTGCTGAAATAAAAGCGGCTGGGCACGTTGTATTGTGGGACTGCCAATGCCATGAAGTTTGGAAGGTGTCAGTCTCCACCAGCCTGAATGAGAGCATTTCAAGGGTCAGTAGTTTTGCAATGCCAGCATTCAGAGCCTGTGCTCGGGGATGGTTTACCGAGTATGGCCGCCTTTTCTCCCATGCCTGTGCTACCGATGGCTGTAGAGTGGCCTGGGAGTGTGAGGATGACAGGGAGCGTGGTGCTGTGGGAGGAATTACACTGTGTCTCTGTACAACAGTGCCAGAGGTTCTTCCATGGCGATCCTGTGAGGAAGCCGAACCAGCTGTGTGTGAGCTGGAAGAAGAGGCTACAACACGAGCTGAAGAGGTGGTAGGTGGTGCTGTAGCTTGGCCTATGTCTTCAGTGTGTCTTTGTAACTCCACCACGTGATTGGTCGGCACATGTTTCCACATACTTGTGGTATTGAGGTTGCTGACATTTTTCCCTCTTTTGACTTTCTGATTACATAGCTTGCATTTGACAAAGCAAATGTCATCTGCAACTGTGTCAAAAAAGGACCACACACTGCAAGTCCTGGGAGCGCCCGTTTTGGGTTTTGGAAAAAGGAATGCTCCTAATGGGTGCCGAAGTGGAGGCTACAGACAGCCGAGTCTGCCCCCTCCCTCTCCCTCCTGTTTTGGCCATTCGGAGAATCTCTTCCTCAGAGCTGCTCCCACCACCTTCCTGTTCCTCACGCCATGATGGGTCAAGGACCTCATCATCTACACTACCCTCTTCAAACACTGCTTCTCCTAGGTAGTCTCGCCAGCACAGTACGCACCAGAAAGTGGCACCTGAGTCTCATCATCAGATGCATACTGAGGTATGCTGACCATAGGCACTGACCCACCCGCCTCTTCAGATTCAGAGAGAGAAAGCTGTTGCGCATCATTGCATACTACCTCTTCTTCACATTCTAGAATGCTGCTTGGCTGGCCCCCTATTTCCAAGCCAAGAGATTCAGAGAACAGAAGTAGAGATGGCTCCTGTCCAGGGCTCTCTGACTGACTGGGCAATTTGGCAGGTGGTGAAGAGACAGATGGTTGCTCTTCAGTGCTCTGGACCTGAGAGGATGTGGAACTAATTGAAGTCGATGCGCTAGCTGCCATCCACCCGACAACAGCTTCAATTTGTTCCTCCCGCAGCAGTGGGGTATGGCAAGCTTCTACAAAGCTGTGTATAAAGGACTGTTCCCTGGTAAAACTGGGGGATGCCGAGTCACTGGTGCCCGCAGCAGGCACAGAATCCCCACATCCACTCCCTGCAGAAACTCCACGCCCACGACCACGTCCCTTACTCTCTGCCTTCTTCATCTTGGTAGACTGATAAAGATAGGCAGAAAAGTACTAAGGGCTTAGTGTGCTTATTCCTGAACAGCTGCTAACAGGTATAAGAAACACTAATTTTATAAAGTGCAGACTACACTTTAATGTGAGCTAATGTGGCCTACACAACTGTAAAGTGGAGTGTTTGGTGAACTTTATTTACGTGTTTTTTTTTAAAAAACAAAAAGGATGTGACCAAAGATGTAAAAGCGATAGTATCACAAACTTTTTGAAGCTATTACAATGCAGGAAGGTAACCTACAATGCAATAGATAAGGCTCCAAAAAATGGACTAATACTAATCTGGCTGGGGCTGCAGGGCACAAGCCAGCAAAAAGGCTCCTCTATCTACTCCTATATAGTGTTTTCGACCAATCTAGCTGGATACGTATGGAAGCACACTAATAGGAGAAATTCAGGAAAAATAAGCAGCACTACAGCAAAAAAGGACAATGTATGAGGCAGTGACGCACGCTGAGCAGACTACAACCAGAGGTGGCTGCAGAACACTACAGCGTGAGCTGCACTCACACACACAGACCTTGCAGACAGGTGTGAACAGCGCTGCAAGGCAAAAGAAAGCTACAGCGGTTGATAAAGTAGCCTGGGTAAAGCACTATATAGAAAATCGCTATCTCTAACTGTCCCTCAGAGTCAGAACAGCAGCGTCCTGTCCCTAACTGAATTTACAACAGAGTGAACCCAAAATGGCAGCGGCGGCTTTTATAGCGCATCATGACATAATTTCAGCAGCCAATCACAGCCATGCCATTAGTTAACATGCCTACATGCCTAGCAGGATGTGCCCACACTTCTTAGGATTCCTCATTGGCTGAATCAAATCAAACTGGCTCATAGCATTATGGGAACTTCCGATTCCGGTATTCGATGTGCAAAAATTATCGGAACTCAGTATCGGAATTCCAATACCGCAAATATCGGCCGATACCCGAATGCTCAACACTACTTTTGACATATCCCCAAAATCCTTTATTATTGCTTTTGATGTCTCTTGCAAGCTTCAATTCATTGTCAGCTTTAGTTAATCTGATTTGTGCCCTGCAAGTTCTGCAGACAGCATTATATTCTTCTTTAGATATGCCTCCCTCTTTCCATTTGATAAACATTTCTTTCTTCCTTTTTAGCATGTGCTTAAGTTCTGTGTTCATCCATCCTGGTTTCCTTCAATGCATCCTATTCTTCCCTCTTTTCGGAATTGATAACAATTGTGCTTTGAGAATTTCATTTTTAAAGGTTTCCCATCCTTCCTGGACATTTTTGCCCTTAAGGATATCCAGCCATTGGATCCCTCCAATTCTCTTTCTGAATCCCTTAAAATCTGCCTTTCTGAAATCTATCCTTGATGTCTGAGTTTTCACAGGTCTTCCTCCTCTAGTTATCCAAAATTCTAAAATAGCATGGTCGCTTCCTCCTAGGGTCCCAGCCACTTTTACCTCCTCAACCATTTCCTCCCTGTTTATAAGGATTAGATCCAAGGTAGCAGTTCCCCTTGTTTTCTCCCCTACCTTTTGGAAGATAAAGTTGTCAGCAAGAGAGGATAAGAATTTCCTTGACCTGTTAGTTTTGCCTCAGAGAGATTCCCAATAAATGTCAGGATAGTTGAAATCTCCCATGACAAATATGTCATATTTTTTTGAGAACTTGGCCATTTGATGCATAAAGAGTTCATCCATATCTTCAGCTTGCACAGGCGGCCTGTAGTAAATGCCTGCAATGGTGTCCTTTCCATTGTTCTGTCCTTGTATTCTTACCCAAACAGTTTCCACAGAACTCCCAGTCTCTGAAGCTTGGATCTCTGTGCAGATATACACATTTCTAACATACAATGTGACACCTCCTTCTCGTTTATCAAGTCTGTTACTAGCAAATAAGTTGTATCCTTCTAGCCTTGTGTTCCAATCATGTGTATCGTTCCACCAAGTTTCAGTGATTCCAATGACATCATATTTCTTTTCCTGTGTTAGTAGTTCCAATTCTCCTTGTTTGTTGCCCATGCTTTGTGCATTAGTATAGAAACATTTTAGTTTGTGATTGATTTCTTTTTCTCCAATATTTTTATTATTTACATTCTTTTGTCTTACGCTACTTTCACACTTGCGTTTTTTTTGCTGCACGTTTTTTGCGCACACAAACGCATGAAAAAAATGCATCATGCGTTTGTGTGCGGTTTTTTGCGGGTTTTAGTGCATTTTTAAAAAAAAACTGCATGTGTTTTTTGCGCATACGTGCGCATTGCAATGCGCACTTATGCGCACCCATAGACTTTAATGGGTGTTTTGCTGTAAAAAAAACGCATTGCGTGCGCATGCGGTTTTTTGGGGCAAGTCGGATGCACAAAAAATTCAAAAGGATGCATTTTGTGCGACCGAGCGCACACTGCAAAAAAACGCATGCGCTTACAAACGCGTACATGCGCATATGTATGCGCACATATGCGCACCCATGTTAAAGTACACTCAGGTGCTATTGTGCTTTTGCCACTACCAACAGATGCACTACCACCATCAGGACCAGCTGGCAAACCCCCGCCCACTTCCATGGCCTCTTACACCATACTTCCTCATTTTTGTGAAAATATACCCAAAATACCACCAGCTATATGGTACTGTAAAACAAGGTAGAAGGTGTATATGGTATTGGTGAGAATTTGAATCTCACTAGAAATTTGAGGACGCTGAACTATTGCCTCAGGCCCAGTAGAGATTACACCTCAATGTAACAGGATGAAATTGGATGGTGTATGACAAGGTGGAGGGTGGTGAGAATTTGGATTTCACTACAGATTTTAGGAGGCTGACAATGATGCTCTCAGTCCTAATATGGACGCAGGCAGCCTAATAAGCAGGACTGCAGCACACGAAAGTGTGGAAAAATGAAGGTTTGGTAACTGCAGAAAAGAGGAAGAAAAGTATTTTTGCTTTTAAAAAAGCAGTTTGCAATGCAGCTATCAGGGAGCCTTATAACGCAAGCCTAACAACCAACAGAGCTGATGCACAAAAATAGAGCCTCCCCTGTCACTGCACACAAAGTGTTGTGTTGTAAGTGGAAATCGCTAACAGCAGAAGCAGTAGATTTGTTCTTCTTCCCTGCCTAACGCTCTCCCTTATTCTGAATCAGCAGCAGCAACCTCTCCCTAATGCTAATCGGCAGAAGATGGCGGTCGGCGTTCATGCCCTTTTATAGCCCCTGTGACACCACACAAAGCCAGCCAATCACTTGCATGCCCTTTTCAAAGATGGTGGTAAACAATACCTATGTCATCGCGTTGCTCACAGTGTGCGTCCTCCATCATTGGCTGAAAAAGGGCGATGGAAGCATCATTTGAAACGTGACTTTGGCGCTCTGGTCGCCGACCTCGTGGTCGACCTCACGCTATGGTCGGGTTTCGTTTCATGAAACCCGACTTCAGCGAAAGTCGCCACATTTTGAATTTGACCGACCCATTTCGCTCAACTCTACAAGCAAGTAGTCCATCGTAAAGGTAATTCACTCGGTGATCCAGAAATCCAAATCATTGCTGACGGCACCATCGACGTAGCCAGTTGTTCACCTGCAGAATCTTAATCCACCTCCTTGTTTCATGGCCATCCACTGGGAGGATGGAAGAGAAGACCACCTGCGCTCCCAGTTCTTTCACTTTCTTACCTAAGTTTTCAAAGTCATTGCAGATGATTTCAAGGTCGTTTCTTGCGGTGTCATTTGTCCCCACATGTAGTAGCAGGAATGGGTGGTCATCTGCAGGTCTGAAGAGTCCTGATCTCCTGTCAGACACATCTTTAATTTTTGCACCTGGAAGACAGCACATTTCTCTTGAAGTTATATCTGGTCTGCAGATAGCGACCTCTGTTCCTCTCAGGAGGGAATCCCCCATGACCACCACTCTCCGTTTCTTCTTCACAACATTTTTCTTTCTCCATCCAGGAGGACTCTGAGGGCGTACAAGGTTGCTGTCTGTGGGCAAAGTCTTATCCTGATGTATTTCTTCATCGTTTTCCTGCGTGAGAGCCTGGTACTGGTTCCTGAGCAGTATGGGTGCTGACTGCCTCCTGATCCTCCTGCTTCTCTGGGTCACATGTCTCCATTCCTCTGTTTCTTCAGGTGCACTTCGCATTTCTTCTCTTTCTGTAACATGAAGAGATAATTCTGCTCTGTCCAAGAACTCTTCACCTTCCTTAATGATCTTCAATGTAGCTAACCTCTCTTCGAGATTTTACAACTTTTCCTCCAACAGGGACACACTCTTGCATTTGTGGCATGTGAAGTTTGGCTTTTCCACTGGCAAGTCTGTGAACATAACACTAATCCCATATACCGCTACACAGGATAACGAAGAGGTCCCAAATATGTTATAAAATAATTTTTATTTCGAATGATTAAAATAAACATTATAAAAAAGCAAAATGCCGTGTATAGGAAACGCCCGAGCACAAAGTTACAAAAATACAGAAATAAAGCACTTACCGTATATACTCGAGTATAAGCTGACCCGAGTATAAGCCGACCCCCCTAATTTTGCCACAAAAAACTGGGAGAACTTATTGACTCGAGTATAAGCCTAGGGTGGGAAATGCTCCATAGATTATTCCCCCATATGGTGCCCCCATAAGAAGCTCCATAGATTGTTCCCCCATATGCTGCCCCCCATAAGAGGCTCCATAGATTGTTCCCCCATATGCTGACCCCATAAGAAGCTGCATAGATTGTTCCCCCATATGCTGACCCCAGAAGAAGCTCCATAGATTGTTCCCCCATATGCTGCCCCCCATAAGAGGCTCCATAGATTGTTCCCCCATATGGTGCCCCCATAAGAAGCTCCATAGATTGTTCCCCCATATGCTGACCCCAGAAGAAGCTCCATAGATTGTTCCCTCATATGCTGCCCCCATGCTGCTGCTGCATGTAAAAATTAAAAAAAAGACATACTCACCTCTCCGTCGCTGGGTGTCAGGTGCCGGTGTCACTGCTGGCACCTGAGATACTCACCTGTCCTGCGTCCATGGCTGCTCTCCGCTATCTGCCATGTCATCAGTCAGTGACGTTCAGACTGCAGGGGGCGCAGCGCGCACTAACCACGTCACCGCGCCCTCTGCTGTCTGAAGTCACTGACCGATGACAGACAGCCGCAAGCAGCCATGGACGCAGGACAGGTGAGTATCGCTGTACTTACCCGTCCTGACGCTGTGTCTTGAGCCCCCAGCTTCTCCGCGCTCTCTCTTCCTGCCATCAGTGGTCATGTGGTACCACTCATTAAAACGCATGAATATGCGCATATTCATGAGTTTTAATGAGCGGCACCACGTGACCGCTGAAGGCAGGAAGAGAGAGCACGGGGAGAAGCTGGGGCTCAAGAGACAGCGTCAGGACGGGTAAGTATGACCTGACACCCCTGCCCCCCCTCCCCCTTTGACCCCCTTTGTATATGACTCGAATATAAGACGAGAGGGGGACTTTCAGCCCAATTTTTTGGGCTGAAAATCTTGGCTTATATTCGAGTATATACGGTATATCATTATCACTCCATAACACATGTAAACAGAGTTGAGATCTATACAGGCAATAAATATACTAATAATATTAAAAATATATGAATATATATGAAACAGCAATGCAAAAACTGGTATATACTGCAAAACGCATGTACAATAACATTTGCTCCAATGAGCTAATACCAATACATGCTATGTTTTCAAAACACTGCATAACCAATATGTATATATCTCAAAAGAATTGCCCATAAATGTATGGAGTTTGGTGGAAAATACCATAAAAAAGGTGCTTTATAACTATGACCAAGGGAACTGTCAGTGGATTCAAGGTGGAAGGGAAATAAATAAATAAATCAATAAACAAGAGTCACATGTAGTGTTGAGCGATACCGTTCGATACTCAAAAATATCGTATCGGATGATATCGCCCGATACGAAAAAAATAGCGGGTATCGCCGATTCCGATACCGGAAGTCCCATTCAAGTCAATGGGACTTCCGGTATCGGAATTAAAAAAAGCCCTTTATTTCCTTGTTGGCTAATTCTACATAATTGAAAACAAATAAGAATCATGTAGAATGTATTGTCGGAGGTGGAGGAGACATTAAAGGCATAGTGGTTTATTCAAATCACATGGCATAGCATTAATTCCAATTTTTTTTTTCAATACGTTCGGAGTTAAAAAGATATTGACTATGTTAACCTTTTTTATGTTTTGTCAGATATGTATGTTTCACAACTTCCATGCTCTTCACCTTCTTTTGAACTTCTCCCACACTTTCTCCTTCATGATCCACAGCAGTAGCATTTTTTTCATCAACTTTTTCTTCACCTTATTCATCTTCTTCTTCTTCACCTTCTTCCCATTAATTTTTTTTTCCATTCTTCATATTCTTCTTATTCAGCTATTATTAATTTTAATATGCTATTTCTTCATCTTCTTCCTATTCTTCTTTGTCTTCATTTTCTTATGGTGACAGGCATTCCTGTAGTACTTATCTATAAAAGTTATAAGATTACACCTTACATTCTGCCTGTCACAAAAGATTTACAATAGGATTTGTCCGCGTTCAGTTTGGCCTGCAGCAGCAGGCATTTTCCAGGGGCACCACGAGGAGGAACGGACTCACCCCCATTTACTGCTTAGTCTTCTTCTGCTTATAATTTTGATTTCTTCTATGCTGATTTTTAGTCTTATGCTTAATGTTCTTCTGCTTTCTGTTCTTCTGCTTTAGCTTCTTCTGCTTCTTGTTCTTCTGTCTTTTGTTCTGTATCTTGGTGGTTGTCTTCATGTTCTTTGTCCTCTTGGTCTTATTATTTAGGGTCATATTTCTGGTCTTCTTTGGTGTGGTCTTCAGGGTCGTCATCATCAGGGTCGTCGTCATGGACATCAATAAGGATTACCAAAGATAATTTCAAAAAGCTTGATCTTGGAAATGTAGCAGAAGGTACAAGAAGGCTGAGAAACTGGCGAGAACCAGCAGACAGTGCTGGCACCCGGATGGGTAGCAGAAGGAACAAGAGCCAATGGCACTACCGAGGACCAACTGACGGTGCTGGACCACGGTTACTAAGCAGAAGGTACCTGTGCTAAAAAGCACTACCAAGGACCAGCTGACGGTGCTGGACCTCGGATACCGAGATGGAGGCACCTAGGCCAAAGGCTGTGGTGAGAACCAGCAGACAGTGCTGGCACCCAAATGGGTAGCAGAAGGAACAAGAGCCAATGGCACTACCGAGGACCAACTGACGGTGCTGGATCACAGTTACTAAGCAGAAGGTACCTGTGCTAAAAAGCACTACCAAGGACCAGCTGACGGTGCTGGACCTCGGATGCCGAGATGGAGGCACCTAGGCCAAAGGCTCTGGCGAGAACCAGCAGACAGTGCTGGAACCCGGGTGGGTAGCAGAAGGTACCCATTCAAAGCAAAGTAGCCAGGCCGCAAGCCGTCCGCAGTTACCGAAACCCACAGTCCTACAGGGGGTCCATGTCCCATTGGCACTACGGATCCAGCCTTCAGTGCCAGTTCCCGCAGCCCACATAGGAGTCACCTAAACTGCAGGCACCGTAGAGTCGGCTAACCCGGCCGCAAGATGACAGGACAACGGATTGGTGGCATACTGACTTTGACACTACCCGGAAACAGCAGGCGTGCTGGAACCAGGCTGGGCAACAGGGAGTACCCGTGCCAAAGACACTGCCGAGAACCAGCTGACGTGCTGGAACCCAGATGTGTAGCAAAAGCTACAAGAGCCAATGGCACTACCGAGGACCAACTGACGGTGCTGGAACACGGTTACTAAGCAGAAGGTACCTGTGCTAAAAAGCACTACCAAGGACCAGCTGACGGTGCTGGAGTTCGGATACCGAGATGGAGGCACCTAGGCCAAAGGCTCTGGCGAGAACCAGCAGACAGTGCTGGAACCCGAGTGGGTAGCAGAAGGTACCCATTCAGAGCAAAGTAGCCAGGCCGCAAGCCGGCCGCTGTTACCGTAACCAACAGTCCTACAGGGGTCCATGTCCCATTGGCACTACGGATCCAGCCTTCAGTGCCAGTTCCCGCAGCCCACATAGGAGTCACCTTAACTGCAGGCACCGTAGAGTCGGCTAACCCGGCCGCAAGATGACAGGACAACGGATTGGTGGCATAGTGACCTTGACACTACCCGGAAACAGCAGGCGTGCTGGAACCAGGGTGGGCAACAGGGAGTCCCCGTGCCAAAGACACTGCCGAGCACCAACTGGCGTTGTTGGAGTCCAGGGACAATCATGGTCTAGGCCGAGGCCTGCTTGGTGGTAGTTTTAGATTGTTTGTAGGCTACAACAGACTGTCAACGTGCTCCAATTAGGCATCTGTCTCCACTCTGTTTCCAGGATTTCACGTGACCACCAACACCGCCAGTTTATGCGTACAGTAGCCGTCTGCCCAATCCACACGTGTTCCTGTGTTACTGGTGTTCTGTAATGTCAGCAGATCCCCTGATGTTTGTCTGCCAATGTCTCCTGCTCTGTCCACATTCCCACCACTTGCAGTGGGAAGGTGGACAGCGCAGGAGACAGTGCCGGACACACATTGGGGGATCAGCTCATGTTACAGAACACCAGGAACACAGGAACACGTGTGGAATGTGTGGACGGCAACTGTGAGCAGGAACTGGCGGTGTTGGAGGTCAGGGGAAATACTAGAGACAGAATGGAGACAGAGGCCAAATCAGAGAATGTTTAAATCTGAAGTAGTTACAATTTGGAGGCAGCAGCAGTTTGCCCTCCACACAGCAGGGGATCAGCTGACGTTACCGACCCCCACTTTCACATGAACGAGTGTGTTTTTCTGTGTGGACAGCACTTCCGAGCACCAACTAGCGTTGTTGGAACCCAGGGACAATCATGGTGCAGGCTGAAGCCTACTAGGAGCCAGGTGTAAAGCTGAGGTATTTTGACTTTGGAGGGAGCAGGACACTTTGCCCTCCACACAGCAGGGGATCAGCCAACGTTACCGAACCCCACTTTCACATGAACAAGTGTTTTTTTCTGTGTGGACAGCACTTGCGAGCAACAACTGACGATGTTGGAGCCCAGGGATAGTAATTTGGTAGGCTGAGGCCAACTTGGAGGCAGTTTAAGATAAGACGTTGTTTGAATTTGGAGGGAGCAGGACACTTTGCCATACACACAGCAGGGGATCAGCTGACGTAACCGAACACCACTTACACATGAGAGAGTGTTTTGTCTGTGCGGACAGCACTTCTGAGCCCAACTGGCGGTGTCGGAGCCCAGGGAAAATCAGGTAGTAGGCCGAGGTCTACTTGGTGGCAGTTTGCGATTGTTTCTAGACTACTACTAACTGTCAACGTACTCCAATTAGGCCTCTGTCTTCACTCTGTTTCGAGTATTTCCTCTGGCATCCAACCACGCCAGTTGCTGCTCTGAAATGCCGTCTGCACAACCCACACTTGTTTCTGTGTTGCTGGGGTTCTGTAACACCAGCTTCTCCCTAGAGGTGAGTCAGGCAATGTCTCCTGCTCTCTCCACATTTCCACTACAAGTAGTGGGAATGTAGACAAAGCAGGAGACATTGCCTGACTCACCTCTGGAGATGAGCAGATGTTACAGGACCATGGTAACACAGGAACAAGTGTGGATTGTGCAGACTGCACTTGAGAGCAGAAACAGGCAGTGTTGTAGGCCGGAGGAAATACTCAAAACAGAGTGGAGACAGAGGGCAAATCAGAGAACATATTAAATCAGAGGTAGTCAGAAGTTGTAGGCAGCAGGAGAGTTTGCCGTACACACAGCAGGGGATCAGCTGACGTTACCGAACCCCACTTACACATGAGCGAGTGTTTTGTCTGTGCGCACAGCACTTCTGAGCAACAACGGGCGTTGCTGTTGCCCAGGAAATAAAGTTCAGGTCATAGAAACATGAACACAACAGGAGACCTGGATCCTGTTGCCAGCCAATTATTTATTCTGGAAGAGGACTGGCAAATTCAGGTGAGATCCAGGCCTTGTTCATTTTCACAAAAGTAAGCCGGTCAACATTATCGGCGGATAGTCGCGTTCGACGGTCTGTTACCACACCACCTGCAGCACTAAAGACACGTTCCGATAATACAATGGCAGCAGGGCAAGCCAGCACCTCCAATGCATACTGGCTAAGCTCTGGCCATGTATCCAGCTTAGAGACCCAATACTTGAACGGGGAAGAGCCGTCTGGGAGTACACTAACAGGGCAAGACAAGTAGTCTGTCACCATCTGACGGAAGCGTTGCCTCCTGCTGACTGGAGCCGTCTGTGATGGTGTAGCCATTTGTGGCGGTCCCACAAAACTTTTCCACATTTGGGCCATACTGGCCTTGCCTTGTCCTGCGGCACTGCCTCTGCTACCTCTTTGTGCAGAGCTTCCTCCACTGCCTCTACCCACATGGCTGCTTTGAAAAGCACTACCAGCAACACTTGCGGGGGGAATGGAGAACATGATGGCCTGCACAAGTGTTTCTTGGTACTCCCGCATTTTTCGCTCCCGGTTCAACTGTGGTATGAGGCTTTGTAAGTTGTCCCGGTAGCGAGGATCTAGGAGGGTGTACACCCAATAATCAGCCGTGTGGAGAATGTTGGCGATGCGGCAGTCATTTAACAAGCACTGCAGCATGAAATCAACCATGTGCTGCAGACTGCCAACTGGACCGGAAACGTTGTCCCCAGCTTAAGGCAGCATCTCTGCCTGCTCAGCATCACCCCACCCTCGCAGTACACACTGACTACTAGAGCCTTGTGTACCTCCCTCCTCTGGAGAGATGTGTTCCTCCTCCTCCATTGACTCCTTGTCATCCTCCTCACTAAGTGTCCCCTGCCTGGGCCTTTGTGTGGAAGCACGTTGCGCAGATTTGCCAGAAGCAGATGGCATTTCTGACTGCTCATCCTCGACCTCTTCAAAAACCTCCTCACTTAGTGCATGTAAGGTTTTTTGAAGCAGACAGATGAGGGGGACAGTCATGCTGATTTGTGCATCATCTGCACTGGCCATCCGCATGGAGTCATCGAAGGCACGTAAAACTTGGCAGATGTCCCTCATAGTGGCCCACTCAGTGGTGGTGAAGTGTGTCCGGCGCACAGTGCGACTTGTTTGCGCCTGATGCAGCTGGTACTCCATTACTGCTGCCTGCTGCTCACACAACCGCTCCAACATATGTAACATTGAATTCCACCTGGTGGGGAGGTCACATATGATGCGATGTTCTGGCAGGTGGAATCGTCGTTGCAGAGATGCAATGCGCGATCTTGCCATGCTGGAACGCCGCAAGTGAGCACACTCTAGGCGAACCTTGTGCAGCAGTGCATCAAGATCCGGATAGTCCCTCAGAAAGCTCTGCATGACCAAATTGAGCACATGTGCCAGACATGGTATGTGAGTGAGGTTGCCTAGGCCCAGAGCTGCCACTAGATTTCGGCCATTGTCACTCACTACCAAACCTGGCTGGAGATTTGCTGGCACAAACCACACATCGCTCTCCTGCTTGATGGCATTCCAGAGCTCCTGTGCTGTGTGGCTCTGATTCCCCAAAGAAATTAATTTAAGGACGGCCTGTTGACGTTTGGCCACACCTGTGCTCATATCTGGCCTAACAGGCTCACGCAGTGCTTATTCTGAGGAACTAGAGTAGGAGGAGGACTCAATATGTACAGACTGCATTCCTGCAATCCTTGGAGTTAGCAGAATACGTACAGAGCCACTCTCCAGATCTGTACCCGGCTCCACAACATTGACCCAATGGGCAGTGAGGGAAAGGTATCGTCCCTGTCCATGGCTACTGGTCCACGCATCGGTGGTCAGGTGGACCTTGCTACTGACGGCATTTAGTAGCGCATTTTTAATTTTTCCCTCCACTTGCTTTTACAGGGCAGGGACGGCTTGCCTGCTGAAATAAAAGCGGCTGGGCACATTGTATTGTGGAACTGCCAATGACATAAAGTTCCGTAAGGTGTCAGTCTCCACCAGCCTGAATGACAGCATCTCAAGGGCCAGTAGTTTGGCAATGCCGGCATTCAGAGCCAGTGCTCGGGGATGGTTTACCGAGTATGGCTGCTTTTTCTCCCATGCCTGTGCTACCGATTGCTGGTGAGTGGCCTGGGAGTGTGCTGATGACTGCGAACGTGGTTCAGTGGGTGGAATTTCACTGGGTCTTGGACAACAGTGGCAGTGGTTCTTCCATGGCATTCCAGTGAGGAAGCCGAACCAGCTGTGTGTGAGCTGGAGGACGAGGCCCCAACACGAGCTGAAGAGGTGGTAGGTGCTGCTGAAGGTTGGCCTACATCTTCAGTGTGTCTGTGTAACTCCACCTCGTGCTTGGTACGCACATGTTTCCACGTATTTGTGGTATTGAGGTTGGTCACATTTTTCCCTCGTTTCACTTTCTGATGACACAGCTTGCATTTGACAAAGCAAATGTCATCTGCAACTGTGTCAAAAAAAGACCACGCACTGCAAGTCCTGGGAGCGCCCGTTTTGTGTTTTGGAAGAGGATTGCTCCTCACGGGTGCCAAAGTGGAGGCTACAGGCAACCAAGTCTGCCCCCACCCTCTCCCTCCTCTTTTGGCTGTTCGGGAATCTCTTCCTCAGAGCTGCTCCCACCACCTTCCTGTGGCTGACGCCATGATGGGTCAAGGACCTCATCATCTCCACTCCCCTCTTCAAGCACCGGCTGGTCCTGGGTTGTCTCGCCAGCACCGTACGCACCAGAAGTTGGCAACTGAACTGAGTCTCATCATCATCTGATGCATACTGCGGTGTGCTGACCATAGGCACTGGCCCACCCGCCTCTTCAGATTCAGAGGGACAAAGCAGTTGCGCATCACTGCATACTCCCTCTTCTTCACGCTCTAGAATGCTGCTTGGCTGGCCACCTCTTTCCAAGCCAACAGATTCTGAGAACAGAAGTAAAGATTGAGATTTCTCCTGTCCAGGGCTCTCAGACTGCCTGGGCAATTTGGCAGGTGGTGAAGAGACAGATGGTTGCTCTTCAGTGCTCTGGCCTTGGGAGGATGCGGAAGTCATTGAAGTGGATGCGTTAGCTGCCATCCATCCGACAACGGCTTCAATTTGTTCGTCACGCAGCAGTGGGGTACGGCGAGGTCCTACAAAGCTGCGCATGAAGGACTGTTGCCTGGTAAAAGTGGGGGATGCCGGGTCACTGGTGGCCGCAGCAGACACCGAATCCCCACGTCCTCTCCCTGCTGAATCCCCCCGTCCTCTCCCTGCTGAAACTCCACGGCCACGACCACGTGCCTTACTCCTTGCCTTCTTCATCTTGGTAGACTGATAAAGATAGGCAGAAAAGTAAAAAAGGGGTGGCTTAGTGTTCTTATTCCTGAACACCTGCTAACCAGTATAAGAAACACTAATTTGGCTAAGAGTGTGTGTACTACACTTTAATATGATCTAATGTGGCCTAGACAACTGTAAAGTGGAGTGTTTGGTGAACTTTATTTCCTTTTTTTTTGGGGGGGGAAAGAAAAGGATGTGACCAAAGTTTGAAAGCTATAGTATCACAAACTTTTTGGAGCGATTACAATGCAGGAAGCTAACCTACAATGCAATTGATGAGGCTCCAAAAAATAGGGTCATACTAGTCTGGCTGGCCCTGAAAGGCACAAGCCAGAAAAAAGGCTCCTCTATCTAATCCTATATAGTATTTGCAACCAACCAATGACAATGGATGCGGTTGGAAGCACACTAATATAGGAGCAAAAATCTGGCTAAATTAGCTGCAAAAAAAGGACTATGTATGAGGCAGTGACGCACGCTGAGCGGACTACAGCTAGCGGTGGCTGTAGAACACACTGCAACATGAGCTGCACTCACACACAGAGAGACCTATCAGACAGCCAAAAACAGTGCAGAGAAATGGGCTATAGCACTGAAAGGCTGCTGAAAGGCTCCGCTGTCCACTCCTTTAGTGTTTGCAACCAACGTATATGGATATGTATGGAAGCACACTATACAGGAGGAAAAAAAAGCAGCAATAAAAGAAAAATGTGTATGAGGCAGAGACACACGCTGGGCGGCCTACAAGCAGACGTGCCTGCAGGACACACTACACAGCGTGGGTCTGCACTCACACAGCCCTTGCAGACAGCTGTGAACACTGCTGCTAGGCAAAAGAAAGCTACAGTGGTGGTTTATGTAGCCTGGATAAAGCACAATATTGTTTTTAGAATCGCTATTTCTAACTGTCCCTCACAGTCTTCAACAGCAGCCTGTCCCTAACTGAATTCACAGCAGAGTGACCAGAAATGGCGGCTGCAGCGCTTTTTATAGTGCATCATGACATCATTTCAGCAGCCAATCACAGCCATGCCAGTAGTTAACATGCCTACATGCCTAACAGGATGTGCCCACACTTCTGAGGATCCCTATTGGCTGAATCAAATCGAGCGGGCTCCTAGCATTATGGGAACTTCCGATTCCGGTATTCGATATGAAAAAAGTATCGGAACTAAGTATCGGAATTCCGATACAGCTAATATCGGCCGATACCCGATACTTGCGGTATCGGAATGCTCAACACTAGTCACATGTAAGGTAACATGGACCCACTATATCACCAAAGAAAATCCAGACTACCTAGAAAAATAAACTAGAATTGCATGTGAATAACATCAACCCTCCATATCTCAAAGGGAATTCCTATTTTTGTAACTTTGTGCTCGGGCGTTTCCTATACACGGCATTTTGCTTTTTTATAATGTTTTTTTAATCATTCGAAATAAAAATTATTTTATAACATATTTGGGACCTCCTCGTTATCCTGTGTAGCGGTATATGGGATTAGTGTTATGTTCTGAGGTGAAGTGCCCTTTATTATACAGGACTTTGGTTGATAAGTCTGTGAACATGTAGCAAGAAATGCAGCTCACCAAATGGCTCCTGGCCCCTTCCATATTGTTATTGGTAAAGAGATTTCATTACATAGCCCATAACCCCTCCCAGCGGTGAGGTAGACATCACATGGGCTGATCACGTGACCATGACATAATCGCAGGTCCTGTCTTTAGGGAAAAACCTGGCCAAACATTAATCTGCTGGGAGAAATGTATCTCCCATCTAGTAAAATACCCTTTACTGTACCACAGCTCATATTGCTCAGCAGTAGAGTTGAGCGAAACGGGTTGGCCAAATTCCAAAATCGCCGACTTTCTCCAAAGTCGGGTTTCATGAAACGAAACCTGACCATAGTGTGAGGTCGGCCATGAGGTCGCCGATCCGCGCGCCAAAGTCGCGTTTCAAATGATGCTTCCAGCACCCTTTTTGCAGCCAATGATGGATGACGCAAACTGTGGGCAACGCGATGACATGGGCAGCGGCCACTACCATCTTAGAGAAGGGCATTGAAGTGATTGGCTGGCTTTGTGTGGCATTACAGGGGCTATAAAAGGCCGTGACCACTGACCGCCATCTAACTTATTCCGATCTTAGAACAGGGAGAGGTGCTGCTGCTGATTCTGAATAGGGAGAGCGTTAGGCAGGGAAGAAGAAAAAAAAATAGCTTCTGCTGATAGCACTTTTCACTGTACAGTTAGTGTGCAGTGAAAGTGAAGGATTTTAGTTGTGTGCAGCAGCGCTGGTGGTGATTAGGCTGCCTTTTAAGGCTACCTGATAGCTGCATTGGTGTGTGCACACTGCTGTTCAAACTGCTTTTTTTCAAAGCACTCCAACTTTTATTATTTTGTTCTGCTCAGTTACCGAGCATTCATTTCTTCACACACCGTATAGCAGTGTACGCTCCTCAAACTACCGTGTACCGGCTGGTATCACGGACAAATACAAGCTGTGTGTGACTCTGGAAAAAAAAAAACGAGATTTTCCATTTTTACAGACCTACACTGTATAGAGCTGTCAGCTTTTCAAACAGTGAAGCTATTTGTGCGTGACTCTGGAAAAACAAGCCGAGGACATTTTCCATTTTTCCAGACCTAGTATATCAGCTGTTTGATCACGGTTCAAACTATACAGAGACAGCGTGTTGTCAGTCCATATAAAAATAGACGGAGATTTACAATTTTCCATGTAGACACCGTATAGCGGTGTACGCTCCTCACACACTACCATGTACCGGCTGGTATCACGGACAAATACAAGATATCTGTGTGCTTTTCTGGAAAAAAAAATATGAGATTTTCCATTTTTCCAGACCTACACCGTATAGAGCTGTTGACTTTTCAAACAGTTTAGTATATCTGCTGTTTGATAACGGTCCAAACTATACAGAGACAGCATGTGTCACAATGTATAAACATAGTCTGAGATTTACAATTTTCCATACAGACACCGTATAGCGGTATACGCTCCTCACACACTAACGTGTACCGGCTGGTATCATGGACAAATGCAAGCTATCTTTGTGTTTTTCTGGAAAAAAAAGAGATTTTCCATTTTTCCAGACCTACACTGTATTGAGCTGTCCGATTCTCAAACAGTATTGTATATCTGCTGTTCGCATTACAGTCACATCTATGCAGAGTCAGCGTGTGTGTGTGACACTCCGTAAATATTTATACGGAGATTGTTAGTTACACAAAAACGTACCCAGCTGTACACTTCTGATACAGTACCGTATATCTGCTTGTTGTATTACGGTCAAATACATACTGTCAGAGTGTCTGTGACTAACAAAAAATATACGTAGATTTAACTTTTTTAATACAACTTACAAAGCTGGACGCTCCTCATACAGTACCATCTCTCTGCTGGTATTTTGGGTACATTTTTCCAAACATCAGGAAGTATGGTGGAAGAGGCAGCGGACATGGGCAGGGGGGCGCGGCTGGTACTGATGGTGGTGGTGCATCGGCTGGTTCTGGCAAAAGCACAATAGCAGCTAAGGCAGGAGGTGTTGAGCCTGCGTCATCGTCTGGCCCAAGAAGGCCTGTAAGGTTCCCTTTTCTTGGAGTAGGAAAACCGCTTTTAAAGCCGGAGCATCAGGAACAGGTTTTGGCGTACATTGCCAAAACAGCCACCAGCTCTATTGCCTCCTCTTCTGAACGTTCCAAAACTGCAAGCACGGAGTCGTCAGTGCAGGTTTCTGGTCAGGAAAAACACCTTTCCTTGTGTCCTTCCACCCCCACCAAAAGTGAAGGATGCGGCAGCCGACACTTCAGATTACTCTATGGAGCTCTTTTCACATACCATGCCTGGGTTATCCAGTCAAATCCAGAATTCCCCAGTCCAAGATGAATCTGACATGGAGTGCACTGATGCACAGCCACGATTCTGCTGGTACATTGATCCAGAGCACTACGTTGCCCTCGCAGTCTAACGAGCCAGAATCTGACACAGATGAAACTCAGGTGCCCCTTCCCGCATACTATACCACCTTACACTGTGACACAGAGGAAGGTAAAGAGGAAGGTGCAGATGACTTTGAAGAGGAGGTGATGGATGACCCAGTTCTTGACCCGAATTGGCATCCGTTGGGGGACGAGGGTGGCGCTGGCAATAGTTCAGATAAGGAGAAGGATCCGCAGCAGGCATTGACATCGCAGCAGCAGTTATCTGGCAGGTCCATAGCTGTCCAAAAATGTGGACCAAAAAGTAGAAGAGCTGCAGGACAGCTTGGCCAGACGGTCAAGTTAGCAGAGCGTGCAAGGCCAGAAAATGTCTACCATAGTAGGAAGAGTGCAGTGTGGCACTTCTTTGTCCAAAATCCTACTGATGAGGCAAAGGTTACCTTTAAGAAGTGGGGAAAGACCTTTAGCCGAGGTAAACAACTCAGAAATTTGAATACCAGTTGCATGCTTAGACATTTAACCAACATGCATTTGCAAGCATGGACGGACTACAAAACGTCGGTTAGCACATATGCACCTGCTCTGACTGAAGATAGCCAGCAACGCTCCATCACTTCCCCCACCGTAACACCACTGCCACCATTAAGCACACCACCAGCACTAAATGTTGAGGTTTCGTCGCAAGGCCAAAGCACTCAGGGAATCACAATGGTTTTGCAACACAACACTGAATCTAGGCCATCACCACCAATACATCACCAACCGCCTCTCACTCCATCCGCTCCACCGCTAGTTCCCCCATATGCAGCTCTCCAGTACAGCTCACCCTACCAGACACTTTGAGTAGGACAAGAAAGTACTCATCCTCTCATCCGCATACACTGTGTTTGAACGCCTACATTGCCAAAATAATCTCGTTAGAGATGATGCCCTACCGTTTTGTTGAAAGCGAAGCTCATGGCCTATGCTGTCCCAAGTTATGACCTACCCAGTCGGCAATTCTTTTCTTGAAAAGCCATCCCAGCCCTCCACCTGCATGTGAAAGACCACATTGTCCATGCACTCAAGCAATCAGTGAGTGGAAAGATGCACCTCACAACAGATGCATGGTCCAGTAGGCATGGCCAGAGCCGTTACGTGTCCATCACAGCACACTGGGTTAATGTGGTCGATGCAGGCTCCACAGGGCACAGCGGTGGTGGAACAGTGCTGCCTAGCTCACGGTATAGAAAACAGTTGCCTGTAGGCTTTCAAGCCTCCTCCTCCTCTATAAGCGAAAGCTCTTCCACAGAAAGCAGTCGAACGAGCACTCCATCCGCAGCTTTCAGTGTTGCACATGAGGTGTCCCACTATCGAACAGCTAGTGGTAAGCGTCAGCAGGCTGTGTTAAAGATGATGTCTTTGGGCGACAACAGACACACCGCGGAGGTACTAGCCGACTACTTGCTGCGACAAACTGAGTCATGGCTGGGCAGTCTACATCTTGAGCCAGACAAGGTAGTCAGAGATAACGGCCGTAATTTTGTGGCAGCCAGAGGCCTTGGAAAACTCTCACACATACCTTGCCTGGCTCACACTTTGAACCTGGTGGTGCAGTGCTTCCTTAATAATTATCCAGAGTTAATATCCCCGCTCCATAAGGTGCGAACACTGTGCTCGCACATCCGTCACTCGGCCGTACACTCCAGTCGTATGCAGAAGCTGCAGCGATTGCTCCACCTCCCCATGCACCGCCTAATTATAGACAAGGTGGAACTCCACCCTGCACATGGTTGAGAGGCTGTGCGAACAGAGGCAGGCTGTAATTCATTTGTGGGAGGATACACAGTCAGGCGGTTTGCGGGCAGACATGGAATTGTTGGGTGTGCAGTGGTCAAAGTTGAAAGACCTCTGTAAAGTCCTTCAGTGTTTTGAGGAATGCACACGGCTGGTAAGAGCAGACGACACCATCATAAGCATTTGCAAGCCACTTATGTGTCTGCTCATGCAAACTTTGACGCACATTAAGGAACAGGCAAAGTCGCTCATCTCTACTCAGCAGTGATATTTGTCTTGGAACTCTGCCATGCAGCCATATTTGCCCAGTCTCTTTCTTATGGTGGAGTTATGAACACTGACCTTAACTGAGTTGAGTGAGGCCTGCAGTTCTTTAAATATTGGGTCTTTTGTCATATCTTTGATGAATTGTCGCTGTGCTTTTGGGGTAACTTTGGTTGGCCGGCCACTCCTGGGAAGATTCAGCACTGTTTTTTCAGTTTGTGGATAATGGCTCTCATTGTGGTTCGCTGGAGTCCCAAAGCTTGAGAAATTGCTTTATAACTAGAGTTGAGCGATACCGTCCAATACTTCAAAGTATCGGATCGGAATGGATCGGCCGATCTTAAAAAAAAGTATCGGTATCGCCGATTCCGATACCGGAAGTCCCATTCAAGTCTATGGGACTTCCGGTATCGGAATAAGAAAAACCCTGTTTTTGCCTTGTACAGCCTCTCTGGGGTCTGTACGGGCCTTTTGGGGGGCTGTGCCGGCCTGCCAGGGGGTCTATGCAGGCTCCGGTGGTCTGTGCCGGCCTGCCGGGGGGGTTTGCCGGCCTGCTGGGGGGCTGTGCCGGCCTGCCGGTGGTCTGTGCAGGCTCCGGTGGGCTGTGCCGGCCTGCCGGGGGGCTGTGCCGGCCTGCCGGTGGTCTGTGCAGGATTCGGGGGTCTGTGCAGGCATCGTCCGATGAGACTACAAGTCCCATCGGGCAATGCCTGCTACCATGACAGTGATTGACACATTAGCCAATGATGGGACAGTAGTAGTCCCATCATCCGGCTAATGTGTTGAATGTAAAAAAAAAAAAAAAAAAAAATTACATGCTACATACATGCTACATACATACAACATGCATACTACATACATGCTACATTCATACTACATACTACATACATGCTACATTCATACTACATATATACTACATGCAACATACATACTACATATATACTACATGCATGCAACATGCATACTACATATATACTACATGCAACATACATACTACATATATACTACATGCATGCAACATGCATACAACATATATATTACATGCTACATACATACTACATATATGCAACATACATACTACATATATACTACATGCATGCTACATACATACTGCATGCTACATACATACTACATGCTACATACATACTACATGCTACATACATACTACATATATGCTACATACATACTACATATATACTACATGCATGCTACATACATACTGCATGCTACATACATACTACATGCTACATACATACCACATATATACTACATACATACTATATGCATGCTACATGCTACATACATACCACATACATACTACATACATACTACATACATACTACATGCATGCTACATGCATGCTACATGCTACATACATAACACATATATACTACATGCATGCTACATACATACTACATGCTACATACATACCACATACATACTACATACATACTACATACATACTACATGCATGCTACATACATACTACATGCTACATACATACTACATATATATTACATGCATGCTACATACATACTACATGCTACATACATACCACATACATACTACATACATACTACATACATACTACATGCATGCTACATACATACTACATGCTACATACATACCACATACATACTACATATATACTACATGCATGCTACATACATACTGCATGCTACATGCATGCTACATACATACTACATACATACTACATGCATGCTACATACATACTACATGCTACATACATACTACATATATACTACATGCATGCTACATACATACTACATGCTACATACATACCACATATATACTACATATATACTACATGCATGCTGCATACATACTACATGCTACATACATACCACATACATACTACATATATACTACATGCATGCTACATACATACTGCATGCTACATGCATGCTACATACATACTACATACATACTACATGCATGCTACATACATACTACATGCTACATACATACTACATACATACTACATGCATGCTACATACATACTACATGCTACATACATACCACATACATACTACATATATACTACATGCATGCTGCATACATACTGCATGCTACATGCATGCTACATACATACCACATATATACTACATACATACTACATGCATGCTACATACATACTACATGCTACATACATACCACATACATACTACATATATACTACATGCATGCTACATACATACTGCATGCTACATGCATGCTACATACATACTACATACATACTACATGCATGCTACATACATACTACATGCTACATACATACTACATACATACTACATGCATGCTACATACATACTACATGCTACATACATACCACATACATACTACATATATACTACATGCATGCTGCATACATACTACATACATACTACATGCAATACATTCATACAATACATACATAGACATACAGTACATATAACATAGAGTAACATACTTACCAATACTTGTCACATTGTTCCCCGAAGCCATTGTCTTTTACGGAATAAATATTAACATAACAAACCACAAAAATACTCACCCACGATCCGAAGCAGTCCACGAGTGTGTCCCATGACGATCTTGGGTAGAGAACAGCAGCATCAGCTGATGCTGCCGTTCTCTACGGGCTGCAGGAATCCAATGACGGAAGGTAGGTGTCCTTCCGCACTGTATTCCTCCGCCACATAAAAAAAAAAAAGACCTTAGTCTCACTTTATGCCATTGCTGTGTGGGAATTTCCCACACAGCAATGGCATAAAGTGAGACTAGGGACTTTTTTTTTTTTAAGTGGCGGAGGAATACAGTGCGGAAGGATACCTACCTTCCGTCATTGGATTTCCCATGCAGCAATGGCATAAAGTGAGACTAGGGACTTTTTTTTTTTTAAGTGGCGGAGGAATACAGTGCGGAAGGATACCTACCTTCCGTCATTGGATTCCTGCAGCCCGTAGAGAACGGCAGCATCAGCTGATGCTGCAGTTCTCTACCCAAGATCGTCGTGGGACACACTCGTGGACTGCTTCGGATCGTGGGTGAGTATTTTTGTGGTTTGTTATGTTAATATTTATTCCGTAAAAGACAATGGCTTCGGGGAACAATGTGACAAGTATTGGTAAGTATGTTACTCTATGTTATATGTACTGTATGTCTATGTATGTATTGTATGAATGTATTGTATGTAGTATGTATGTAGTATATATGTGGTATGTATGTAGCATGTAGTATGTATGTAGTATGTATGTAGCATGCATGTAGCATGCAGTATGTATGTAGCATGCATGTAGTATATATGTATTATGTATGTAGCATGTAGTATGTATGTAGTATGTATGTGGTATGTATGTAGCATGTAGTATGTATGTAGCATGCATGTAGTATGTATGTAGTATGTATGTAGTATATATGTAGTATGTATGTAGCATGTAGTATGTATGTAGCATGCATGTAGTATATATGTAGTATGTATGTAGCATGTAGTATGTATGTAGCATGCATGTAGTATGTATGTAGTATGTATGTAGTATATATGTAGTATGTATGTAGCATGTAGTATGTATGTAGTATGTATGTAGCATGCATGTAGTATATATGTAGTATGTATGTAGCATGCATGTAGTATGTATGTAGTATGTACAGTCATGGCCAAAAGTATTGACACCCCTGCAATTCTGTCAGATAATATTCAGTTTCTTCCTGAAAATGATTGCAAACACAAATTCTTTGGTATTATTATCTTCATTTAATTTGTCTTAAATGAAAAAACACAAAAGAGAATGAAGCAAAAAGCAAAACATTGATCATTTCACACAAAACTCCAAAAATGGGCCGGACAAAAGTATTGTCACCCTCAGCCTAATACTTGGTTGCACAACCTTTAGCCAAAATAACTGCGACCAACCACTTCCGGTAACCATCAATGAGTTTATTACAATGCTCTGCTGGAATTTTAGACCATTCTTCTTTGGCAAACTACTGCAGGTCCCTGATATTTGAAGGGTGCCTTCTCCAAACTGCCATTTTTAGATCTCTCCACAGGTGTTCTATGGGATTCAGGTCTGGACTCATTGCTGGCCACCTTAGAAGTCTCCAGTGCTTTCTCTCAAACCATTTTCTAGTGCTTTTTGAAGTGTGTTTTGGGTTATTGTCCTGCTGGAAGACCCATGACCTCTGAGGTAGACCCAGCTTTCTCACACTGGGCCCTAAATTATGCTGCAAAATTTGTTGGTAGTCTTCTGACTTCGTAATGCCACGCGCACGGTCAAGCAGTCCAGTGCCAGAGGCAGCAAAGCAACCCCAAAACATCAGGGAACCTCCGCCATGTTTGACTGTAGGGACCGTGTACTTTTCTTTGAATGCCTCTTTTTTCTCCTGTAAACTCTATGTTGATGCTTTTGCCCTAAAAGCTCTACTTTTGTCTCATCTGACCAGAGAACATTCTTCCAAAATGTTTTAGGCTTTTTCAGGTAAGTTTTGGCAAACTCCAGCCTGGCTTTTTTATGTCTCGGTGTAAGAAGTGGAGTCTTCCTGGGTCTCCTACCATACAGTCCCTTTTCATTCAGATGCCGACGGATAGTACGGGTTGACACTGTTGTACCCTCGGACTGCAGGGCAGCTTGAACTTGTTTGGATGTTAGTGGAGGTTCTTTATCCAACAACTGCACAATCTTGCGTTGAAATCTCTTGTCATTTTTTTTTTAACCGGCCACATCTAGGGAGGTTAGCCACAGTGCCATGGGCTTTAAACTTCTTGATGACACTGTGCACGGTAGACACAGGAACATTCAGGTCTTTGGAGATGGACTTGTAGCCTTGAGATTGCTCATGCTTCCTCACAATTTGGTTTCTCAAGTCCTCAGACAGTTCTTTGGTCTTCTTTCTTTTCTCTATGCTCAATGTGGTACACACAAGGACACAGGACAGAGGTTGAGTCAACTTTAATCCATGTCAACTGGCTGCAAGTGTGATTTAGTTATTGCCAACACCTGTTAGGTGCCAGAGGTAAGTTACAGGTGCTGTTAATTACACAAATTAGAGAAGCATCACATGATTTTTCGAACAGTGTCAATACTTTTGTCCACCCTCTTTGTTATGTTTGGTGTGGAATTATATCCAATTTGGCTTTAGGACAATTCTTTTTGTGTTTTTTCATTTAAGACAAATTAAATGAAGATAATAATACCAAAGAATTTGTGTTTGCAATCATTTTCAGGAAGAAACTGAGTATTACCTGACAGAATTGCAGGGGTGTCAGTACTTTTGGCCATGACTGTATGTAGTATATATGTAGTATGTATGTAGCATGTAGTATGTATGTAGCATGCATGTAGTATATATGTGTTATGTAT